>NC_030810.1:85895274-86525127 GCF_001704415.2 Capra hircus
ACTCCACTTTGCATTAATTTTTATATGGTGTGAGATATGGATTAATGTTTATGCTTTTAGCATATGGTTGTCTAATTTTTTCAGCATCATTTGTTCTGGGGTTTTTGTTTTTGTTTTTTTCACATTTTTTGGCTGCACAGCTCTGTTTCAGAATCTTAGTTCCCCAACCAGGGATTGAACTCATGTCCCCTGCAGTGAAAGTGTGGAACCCTAACCACTGGTGTGTGTGTGTGCTTGGTTACTCAATCATGTCTGACTCTTTGCAACCCCATGAACTGTAGTCTACCAGACTTCTCTGTCCATGGGATTCTCTAGGCAAGAATACTGGAGTGTGAGTAGCCATTCCCTTCTCCAGGGGTTCTTCCCAACCCAGGGATCAAACCCAAGTCTCCTGCTTTGCAGGCAGATTTTTTACCATGTGAACCACGATGGAAGCCCCTGGACTGCCAGGGAATTCCCTCAGCATCATTTGTTGAAAAGACTCTTCCTCATTAGATTGCTTTTATACCTTTTTGAAAATCAATTGTCACATATATATTGGTCTATTTTTTAACTCTATTCTGCTCTACTGATCTACTTATCTATCTTGATCCCAATCCTTATAATTAATCTTGTCTTAATTACTATAGATTTATAAAAAGTCTTGAAGTCAGGGTAAAATCAGTTCCTTCTACCCCATTTTGGTTGGAAGTGGAGTCAGATTAATGAGTTTTAATCCAAGCTCTACCATTTAATACTAGTATGATTTCATACAAGTCAGTTAACAATGTTTATTACTCATTTACATCCTTGTTTATTGTTAGAATTAATATTATAGTGCTTGGATTAAATGCTAATTATTATTAAGGGTCTGAACTAGAAAGATGGCCCTGGATCTAAAAGGTACTAGAATGTCAGGGCAGTGCTGGGATGAATGAATTTAATGTGCTCATCAAGGACCTCCCACTGTCCTCAGTGTAGGGACATGCTCCTGTCCTTTTTTTTCTTTCTGTCTCTCTCTTTCTTTTTTTAAACATATAATTGATGTATAACACTGTCAAGTTCAAGACATAAGTTTAAAATGTACAAGTGTTAGTTTGATACATTTACATATTGTATGATTACTGCAGTAGCATTACCTAACACCTCTATCACATCACATAAGTATTTCTTTTTTGTGTTGGGAACAGTTAAAATTTGGTCTCTTAGCAACTTTGAGGTTTATAAATATTATATCATTAACTATTAATATAATCATTATGTTGCATGTTAAATCCCCCAGATATATTTTTCTACTAGTTTTTAGTTTGTACCCATAAACAACATCTCTCCAGTCCCCCCAGCACCAGCCAACAGCAGAACTGATCACTTTGCATTGAAACAACAGAAAGAATAACAAAAAAAAGTGACAAGAAATTAAAACTGGTCAGAATCCCCAAGTTTAAAATAGTCATTCCACTATGTCAATAATTTCTGTACAGCTTTGTTTATTTTTTATTTAGAAAAAAATTTTAATAGAAAAGAAGAGCATTCTACACCCAGGTTACAGTAGCCTTTTGGCCCGCTTGGCATGGCTTACTTCCACTCTCCTTTTTTTCAGCCTTTGCAATACCTGTACCTGCCAGTCTCCAGGTGCCTCTAGTTATAGGTCAGCGTCACACAGAAGGGGAGGAGCTACTTCCCAGGGTCTGTTTCCAGCATTGCAGCCCCACATCCCAGCAACCAAAAGTGCTGCCCACCTGGAGACCAAGGAGGACCTTGCCCACTTTGTTGTGTGCCATGTGAGTGCTCAGTCCAACAGGATGGCTGGTGCACCGGTGAAATTTTTATCTGTGCTTGGATTCAGTCTTATCTGTCTTAAAATGGTGAGTTCACCATTCTGACCTACCTGTAACTATTTGGGGGGGGTGGGGAAGATACATTCAGTATCTTTCTCTTTTTTTGAAGGCTTTGGGGGTGGAGAGATAGAAATCAAAATACTTTGGGACCATACCAAGATTGCATATGTTTGTGTGTTTGAAATTTAATGCAATTTACTAGTGAAAGGAAACAAGAATATCATTATGTTTTAAAGACAAAGGTTTCTAAAATATCTGTCAGCAACTACTGAACTAGTCACTAGGCAGATTCAGGAAGAAAAATGAAATAGTAATACGATCTGCCTCCAGCCTCTCAATTCTGTTTAGGATTGCTTTCTGGTAGATTTTAGTATTGGGAAATAGTTTGTGCAAGTCACTACTGTGTGTAGATTGGAAGATTGCTCACATTATGTATAAACATGTTGTTCTAAGTGATTCCTGCTCTGATTTAGGTGTTATATTTCCTCAAATGGTGTTTTTCATTATAGTTCTAATTTTCTAAACTTTTCTTTTCAGGTTGGTTCAACAAAAACAGGTAACATTCCCTGAAATGCAAGTTTACCCTACCCATATTTCATTTTCATTTCCACTGTTAATTCTTATACTGCCCTAAAATAGAAAGGCTATACCAAGAAAGATATTCAACATTTTTTGAGTACTCATATTGTGAGTATAACTGGTAAGACAAATACATCGATCAAACTTTAAAGATGCATCCTCATAAGATATTCATCTTGAGCTGTATAGAGTCATGCAGTCATAGATTTTTCTCAGACATAGTTACCCATTAGTAAAATATTGCAATGATTATCATTCCAGTCAAAGAAACAAGAGTGAAGAGTGAAGAGCCTAATTTATGTTTTCTTATTTGTCTTCTAAGGAATTAGAGGAGAGAGCTAGAAACAGTTTTGATGAAAATTTCAAGATTCTCTACTTTAATAAAAAAAGATTTTATACCTCTAATATCACATCCATAAAATATAAATAATGATAACCCAGAGCTAGAAAAAGTCTTTCTTTTAGAAGATTTTATCACCATTTTTCTTGAATAAATGACTAAAGGCAAGGATTATTTCTCTACAGGCTTCTCCTGGCTCATACATTCTAGAAATTTAAGTCCTTAGAATGGAAATTTATGTTCAGAGATTTAGATTATCTGAAGAAACCGTATTGTATCAATTATATCACAAATAAACTCTCTTAGCAATTCAGTACAAGTAAGAACAGTTTTTATTTATTATTTTGTTCATTCCACAGAAACGGAAATGTAAATAAAGCAATTAAAATATGTGATAGAGATTTATAACTGAGCCATAAAAATCTGTGCTTATAAAATAGGTTTTTAAAAATTATTATATCATGCTTTATTCTTACTTATTGTTAAGATACCTTCAGGGCTGACTAGGAAGCTGTGAGAAGAACTATTTGGCCATAGATATGAAGTAGTTTTTAAAATAATAAGTGGCCTTTAAATGGATGAAATCCAGCTCTGCTGTCTCTTAGAGCGTCCCAGAACATCCAGACACACTGGGCCCTCAAAATGGGCCCCTTTTCAATCCCACTATCCACACTATTTGAGAGAAGGAATGGGACAGACTGAGATACTGATGATGCTGTCAATTGATTCATCCTGTCTTTTCAGCAGATGCAAAGTGTTTTATTGATACTGCATAGGAGGTTTCATTTGGTGTGTGTGTGTTTTGATTTTCTCTGGGCTCTTGGCATCAGCTACTTATCTGTGTCTGATCCCTGGGGCCAGCTGGGATAATTTAGATCTCTGAGTTGGTAGAATGCACAAATGCTGAGACTCAAAGGGTTTCACTTTTGGTTGACTGCAAATCTAGGGAATAAATTTTTCTCTTTCATCGATGAAGTAAGTGGGCCAAATATAGAACCAAGGAAGAGTGAAGAACCACTGCTAATTTATGGAGACTTACACGTCCTACTCAATCTCTTATCTTTTAAGGGAAGCATAGTACAGCGATGTTGATCTTTTTTCGTTGCCATTACCGGTCAGATGCTGCTCTAGACGCCATGTGTAAACGGGCATTCTGTCTCTCCGGCCTGTGCCTACCCCAGACCCTCCAGAATCCCACCTCCTCTGGTAGCAACCCCCACCCCCATGGCAGTACCATGAGGCCTGGCTTTTCCAAACCTAAATTTGCTAGCCCTGGTTCATACACACACACACACACACACACACACACACACACAAACCCTTCCTACCTTTCGATGTGCCCTTACATTCACTATTTCACTTAATCTTTACTATCTTAAGATGCAGACATTTTACATTTCAAAGTAAACTCAAAGATGTAGGAATTACTAGTATTCTGTATATTCAAGACAGAAAACTGAGACTAGAAGAGGCATCACTTGCACACGTCGATGGCTGCGTGCTCAGTCGCTTCAGTCGCGTCCAACTCTTCGCGACCTTGTGGACTGTAGCCCGCCAGGCTCCTCTGTCCATGGGCTTCTCCAGGCAAGAATACTGCAGTGGGTTGCCATGCTCCTCTCCAGTACACGTTCACAGAGAGAAGCAAATGGCAGAGCCAAGGCTCAAACCTAGCATTCTGGAATCTAAATCCTTTTCTATTTTCTTGCCATGAAACTCTGTGTTTCATCCTGCTGATACTGGCTTTATGTACTACTACGCTGGGAAACTCTGCCCCTCCCCGATTAATTCAATAGGACAAAGTTTGTGGAGTCCTCAGGCTCCTTGACATGCCTGTCATGCCAGCCTTTTAGATGCCTTTCAAATGAACCACTCCACGAAGGCACTGTCACAACAAAGTCCGGTTTGGTTGTCAGTTGTCCAGGAAATGAGTCCCTTGCGATAAGCAGGACTGGCTAACAGGAGATAAGATGAATAATGGGGTCAAAGGAAGAAGCAGAGGTTGAGAGATACCACAAAGTCAGAGGAAAGAAGGCAAAAGACTAGCCAAGGACAAGTAACTGGGGCGCAGAAAGGGGATGAGTGTGTGGGAGGAATGAATGTGAGACCCCTGCGGGGGCTTTCTATCCTGCAGGGGGGTGGGGACATAGGCGCTTCCTGCAGAGTCAGCTTCTGCTGGCAAATGGCTAAGATGAATCCCTGCAACTTCTCCCCAGGATATAAGCCATCAGAGTTTTCTTTTGATGGTGAAGGAGACAGTCCTGGGTGATGTTCAAGGAATGTCTGGCCAGTACACAGTGGACTCTTTGTCCATTCTTGCAGCATGGTTATTTCTGAGATGCTGCCAAAGCCAGCTCTCTTGGTCTTGGGGACAGAAAGAGAAGGTTGTCTGTGTCATGCACAAGGCAATTTGGCAGGTGGGGGTCTGCTGGAGGGAGTTGATACTGGCAAATCACACATCCACACTGTATTTACTCCTTCTCCTCTTTGTCCTTCTCCTCTTTGCCCTAGAGTTTTGTTCTGTCCTTTAGTTTTGAATTTGGCACAGAGTGCTCTTACCCAGCAAATCCAGTGTTGTTGTTGTTTAGTTGCTAAGTTGTGTTGGATTCTTTTGCGACCCCATGGACGGTAGCCCACCAGGCTCCTCTGTCCGTGGGATTTCCCAGGCATGAATACTTAAGTGAGTTGCCACTTCCTTCTCCAGGGGATTTTCCTGGATCAGGGATCTAACCTGCATCTCCTGCATTGGCAAGCAGATTCTTTACCAGTGAGCCACCAGGGAAGCCCACAATTGCAGTTCATTAAACATAAAACCCAGCAATTTTGATTTGACCTTTTCTTCCACTTGGACCTCCTACACCTAGAGCATTTTTGTGTCCATGGAGTTTTGCAGAGTAGTCAATCTGATTGCCATCTTGTATCTCCTACCCCATTCCCAAAGTATAGGAATGCCTAGTGTAAACTCATAACATAAGCATTCATCGCCTCCTGGCAAACCATGGCCAGGTCCAGATGAGGAGGGACCACAGCAACTCATTCTTATTCTGGGGCAGATATTTTGATAGAGAAGGAGAGAATAAAGTTTAATTTTAAATATTTTATATAGAAGAATCTGAAAATTGTTATACTCTGATAATACTAAAACAGTACAATTATGAAACATCTCAATTCTCCCTCCTTTTCCATTAGGTGAAATACCACTTGGGAAGTGTGCAAAGTGCATGAATGGAAATCACAGCTATGGCGGGGATGGGGGATGGAGGTGGGTCATCACTAGAGGCCGTGGAGCACAGTTGCGGGGCAGGGAGGCGAGATTAGGGACAAAGCAGGCTGGGGATTCACAAGATGCCAACTTGGAGTAGAATCCTCCAGAGTGAAGTCCTTCCCTTACTCTCTCCCTCCCCTCAGAGTTCTTTCTCAAAATTATTCCCCATTCTTACTTAACTGTTTTAAAAGTACAAAAAGAGGCAACTGGGAAAAACCTCTTTGAAATCCTATTCCTGAATGGGAACTTTGAGCTTTCTGACTCTCTTCTGAAAAGTAGTAGCTTTACCGTTTTTTTTTTTTCCATCTTTCTCCTTTTTTTTGCTTGATCAGGAAAATAAGGGCAAAGTTTATGTCTGAAGGATGGCATGAGAATGACTTAGTTTGAAGAGTAAAATGATGAAAGAAGTAATCTTTATAGGTACTCTAACTAATGCACATCTTCAAAATTTCTTTTAGCTCCCAAAATACCCACTATTGATCAGGCTTATTCAAAAATCAGCAACAGTATCACTGTGGAATGGGCTACAGTGCCAGGGGCCACCAGTTACCTCCTCACGGCCAAAGACGGGAACACTGTCATTGAGACCATGGTGGCCAATTCCCCAGGCACTGTGACTGGCCTGAAAGCTGCAACCTTGTACCAGATCACCGTCAGATCCATCAGTCCTGCGGGGAGAAGCCAGGCATCACCTCCAAAACAGGCAAAGACAGGTAGCTAGATGCTCATCCTCTGCTGAGCAATTGCTTGTGACCTGAATCAATTGTACTGAGGCTGCAAATGCATGATGTAATTCTTTGTCTTGTGAGTACTGATGATTCAGGGCCCAGAAGTGAAAGCCACCAAGTGACACTTTTTTTTTTTTTTTAATTCAAATAACTATGGAGGAGGTAGTATTTAAACTCCAGATGCTTTGGAAAATAAAACCCATTTGGGGGCATTGTTAAAAAGCGTCCCTGCTTTTAAAATCTCTGAAAAAGGGATTTCTGTTTTTAACCTCGGTTATCTATGAAGATATGATGGGCACGTAGGAGTGATTTTGCTGCTTTGACTTATTTGAAATAAAACCAGCTCAAGTTTGTCATCAGCGTGACTTAAATTGGTTTGATGAAGTTATACCTTGGCATACTTCTGAAAGGTTGTGTGCACATTAAAATGGTATAAATTATCCTTTCTCTTATTGATTTATTTTATGATTAAGAGGTTTTATCTAATTTCTTACCAACTTCCAGTTGAATTCTAATATTAGAATTTCTGTTCCCATTCCTCTGCTGTGCGTGTGTGCTGAGTCGCTTCAGTCGTGTCTGACTCTTTGTGACGCTGTGGACTGTAGCCTGCTAGGGTCCTCTGTCCATGGGATTCTCCACACAAGAATAGTGGAGTGGGCTGCCATATCCTCCTCCAGGAGATCTTTCCAACCCAGGGATTGAACCTACGTCCCTTATGTCTCCTGCACTGGCAGGCAAGTTCTCTACCACTAGCGCCACCTGCCACTCTGAGTCATCTGCTGAGTCATCTGGAATTAATACACATTTAAATAACAATTATAACAACTCTGACATGAATCCTATTGCAAAGCAAATAATTTTTTCATAATATGGATAATCAAGCTCAAATTTTCTATTCCTAAATTTGAATTATCCTTGATTGCACTTTCATAATGCAAATGGACATGTTCTTGTCTTTGCAGTACTGGCGGCACCTATTCTACAAGTAAGCTCTCCAAGTTCAGACTCTATTCTTGTGCAGTGGGAAGCTGTATATATGGCCATTGGATTCTCTGTGTCCATTATGCAAGCTAATGGTTTGGGTAGAATATGGAAAGAAAATACCACCAACACCTCCTTGACATTCACCAGTTTAGACTCCGGGACTCTCTACACCATAAAGGCCTATGCATGGAATGCCAATGGAACCCCTGGGGATGACTCCACCTGCAATCAGAGAACAAGTAAGGACTTCTCAGCTCAGCCCCATACATTTTCCTTTTTGATTAATGAGAAGGGCTGTGCACTGCAGCCAATGAGAGTAGCGATAAGTGATAAGTACAGAGCAGCTGGCAGCAGATATTTAAACTTATTATGAGCTTATTTATAGTGTGTTGGCAATTCCCCCCAAGTAGTTTCAACGCCCTCTGCATGTGTGAAGAAATGCTGCTCAGAGTACACAGAGCATAGTAATCCCATGTCTACCTCACCCCCACCGCCCGTGATTCAGCATACATGTTCAATATCACACAGCAGGAAACAATTCTTGTTAGGCTTTCCAGTTACCTCTTGTCCCTTCCTAGGTTTAGACCAAGAGAATAGACAAAAAGAATTGGGCCAAATAAGGATTTATTCAGCAGACATTTATTTTTTTTATTTTTTTTTAATTTATTTTTTTTATTTTTTATTTTCTTTTAATTTTAAAATCTTTAATTCTTACATGCGTTCCCAAACATGAACCCCCCTCCCACCTCCCTCCCCATAACATCTCTCTGGGTCATCCCCATGCACCAGCTCCAAGCATGCTGTATCCTTCAGCAGACATTTAATGAGTGTGTCCAAATTTTGAGGTGGTATTACCCTAGAGACATAGCAGCAAGCAAAATAAATTTCCTGTTACGATGAGAATTTTAAACTTCCTGATGTGGTGAGAATTGATATTTCAGATGTATTTCCCAAAGCCCTCACTGTAGGCCTGAGGCCAACACGGGGCTTCCCATTACCTCTCCTTCAGCTGTAGGCCGAGAAGCTGGAGCACGGTGTGTGTTCTCACCATCACTATCCCAGGGAGACCAACCAGGGCCTCCTACTCCATGATAACTGAAAGCCCAAACTGAGGTGTGGCTATGAGCCCAAAGAATAAGAGGGAGAGAGAGGGAAGAGGGGAGATTTTCCCTTCTCTTGAGGCAGAGTGAGCCATCCTCTGACAATGAAGCCGGTTATTGAGTCTCCAAGTCATGTCTGACTCTTTTGCAACCTCTGGAACTGTAGCCCATCCAATCTCCTCTGTCCATGGGACTTCCCAGGCAAGAATACTGGAGTGAGTTGCCGTTTCCTCCTCTAGGGGGTCTTCCCAACCCAGGGATTGAACCCTCATTTCCTGCATTGACAGATGGATTCTTTTATCACTGAGCCACCAGGGAAGTCCACAATGAAGCCTAATAGATGCCAGACTCACCAATCAGATTAACTCTTTCATCTCTTAAGGATGTCCAAGGAAAAGGCAGAAAGAAAACAGAAATGTCCTCTCCAACAGTGCCTAAGTTTGAAGGGCAGTGAAAGTTGCCTTGTCTCTGAGCCAAGGCTGAAATGTAGGGAGAAGAGAAGGGTTTGCCTTTTATAATACTTCTCTAGGGAAGAATTATAACAAGGTGACCCTAAGGTGATTCATGATGGGCCTGGTGAGTTAGAATGTCTATAATAAACCAGTCTCCCTGGGCCTCTTCCAAGGCATTCACTCATTCTTTCCTTCCACAGACATTTACTGAGGGCCTGCTATATGCTGAGCATCGTTAGCTGATGAGCATACAAATCAAATAAGGCATGATTGCTACACCCGAAGAATTGATTGTGTCCCAGGAGGGGCCAATGTGTAAATAATGGTTACATTTCTGGGTAACAGGTTCTTTGATGGAAAGATGCACAGGCACAGAGGGGCTTCCCTGGTGGCTCAGATGGTAAGGAATCTGCCTGCAATGCAGGCGACCCCTGGGTTGGAAAGATTCCCTGGAGCAAGGAATGACAACCCATTCCAGCATTCTTGCCTGGGAAATTCCATGGATAGAGGTGCTTGGTGGGCTGTAGTCCATGGGGTCACAGGGAGTCAGACATGACTGAGTGACTAACACTAACTAACAGGCACGTGGTGCACAGGGGAGCCTCTACATCAGGCTGGGGAACAGGGAGAGCCATCTCCTAAAGATGACTAGTCTCTTAAAGCCCTCCTCTTCACTTGTTTCCCTATGTTTTAAAAAGTTTTAGAGACTTTAGACCTAGATTCTGTATTAGTTTGTTAAGGCTGCCACAACAAAGTACCACAAACTAGGTGATACAGAAGTTTATAATCTCATCGCTCTGGAGTGCATAGGAGTCTGAAATCAAGGAATTGGCAGGATTGGTTCCTTCTGAGGACTGTGAGGAAATGGTATGTTCAGGCCCTTCTCCTTGGCTTGTAGACGGTCATCTTCGTGTTCACATGGCATTCTCCCTGTATGTGTATGTCTGTGTCCAAATTTTATCTTCTTTAAAAAATTAATTAATTAATTATTTTTGGTTGCTCCGGGTCTTTGTTGCTTCATGCAGGCTTTTTTTAGTTGTGGCAAGTGGGGGCTATTGTTTGTCACAGTGTGTGGGCTCTCTTTCTCATCGCAATGGCTTCTCTTACTGTGGAGCACGGGCTCTAGAGCACACAGATTTCAGTAGTTGTGGTACTCAGGCTTAGTTGCCCCACAGCATGCGGAGTCTTCCCAGTCCAGAGATCAAACCTGTTTCCCCTCACATTGGCAGGTGGACTCTCAACCACTGGACCATCAGGGACATCCCAAACTTTCTCTTATAAGGTTTTCAGTCATATTGGGTTAGGATCAACCTAATGATCTCAACTGATTACGTTTGCTAGGACCTTACTTCCAAATGGGGTCGCCTTCTGGAGTACCAGGGGTGAAGACTTTGACATAGGTCTTTTTGGTGCTTCCCGTGCCCCACGTGGGAAAATCAGATTGTCCTAAAATACTGCAGATGGCCGCTACCAGCCTCGGCCCAGCATTGCCCCAGGGCAGACCTGCCTCTGCAGATGAGCTGACCATACAGCAGGAGAAGGGGCCTGTCAAGACGGCCTACAGGAGAAACATGGCTCGTGTCTGCCTTGCAGACGAGCTGAGTCCCAGTTTCCTCACACAGAGCCTTTCCTGTTTAATCCCACATCCCCCACCCCACCATATGTGTCTGAAGGGTGCTAGTCTCTGCACATAAGCTGTTCTCTAAGGTTTGTGGATGAGATGGTTGGATGGCATCACTGACTCAAAGGACATGAGTCTGAGTAAACTCCGGGAGTTGGTGATGGACAGGGAGGCCTGGCATGCTGCAGTCCACGGGGTTGCAAAGAGTTGGGCATGACTGACCAACTGAACTGAACTGAAGGTTTGTGAGGTGGGCCTTATTATAGCACAGATTCCAGAGGACTGAGGCCAACTTTTCTCCTTCCCAGCCCAGGAGAACATTCTTCAAGCTTTTTTAAGAGGACAACCCTGAGGAAAGGAAGGCCTACTTTTAATATCGTAGAGGAAATTGTTTTGGAGATAATAAAAAACTGACTTCCTGTGTGGTCATCACACTTGACACTTTCCTTCCTTCCCTTTGGTTTAGAATGAAAGGAAGTCTGCTTTTCTTTTAACAACAGGGACCTAAAAGCTCTTACATGTCTTAGCATGTATCAAAAGTAAAGAAGAAATGCTGCTGAAGCTAATCTAACTTTATCAATCTATAATAGAATACTTTATCTACATCTTAATGACATACCCACTTGGCTCTCCTAACCCATCGTATTTATAATTTCATTTAATTACTTCAATCACTTATCAGATTGTGTGTTCACTCATTCACATATTCAAAATATGTTGATTGAGACTTCCCTGGTGGTCCAGTGGCTAAGTGGTCTTAGCCACTGGGAGCCATTGGGAACTCCATGTTCCCAATACAGTGGGGCCAGGTTCGATCCCTGGTCAGGAAACTAGATCCCACACACCACAGCTAAGACCTGGCATAGCCAAATAAATTAATTGCAAAAGACTCAAAATATGTTTATTCAGCACTTATATGTGCTAGGGACTGATATTAGATCAATTTTACACATTAAAAAATAACAGAAAGATTAAATAACCTGGCAAAGTCATAGCTAGTTCCGAGTTTGCATAGTTAATGGTGGGTGTATTACCAGTTCTCAGGTACCCTGAATCCCAGTTTTATGCTTTGTACACTTGCAATTATCCTGTTAATGGAGTACTTCATCCTTCAAGCTCCTCAGTATTGCTAGGCCAAATCTTACTTGGGTTCTTGAGTCTACTGCAAAATGTCAATTGTTTCTCAAAAATGTAGGTCCAGGTACTCCTGAAAACATTCAAGTCTCTTTTGATAGTGGTGCTCTGAAGGCGTCTGTTTCGTGGGCACCGACAGAAGGAGCCTTCAACTACACCGTGATGGCTTTGAGTGACTCTTCCAGGTTGAGCTGCAGTACAGCTTTCAGTTCCTGCACCATCTACTCTCTCCAGTGTGGAACCAAGTACCTGATTTCAGTTTCAGCAAGTAATGATGCCGGATCTAGCAGATCGACTTCAGCAGTGACTTTGAAAACCGGTATGTAAACAGGAGCAAGATCACTGGGGGTCTGGCAAGCCCAAGTGGAAACAAATAATTACATCACAATGTTCCAGAATGTTCCAGAATGCACTAGAAGAAATGAAAGCAAAAGCCTACTCTAAATGAAAGCATAGAGTTGAACATTCTGAGGAGTCTGAATAATGTTGATAGTGAAACCAGATCTCGTGCATTGGAAAAAGCACTTTGAAAATTAAGAGGCCAGTTTCCTCTTCTAGATCTTTCACTAATCAGTCTATTTTCTTTTGCATTTGTAAAGTTGTAAATATTCTAAGATCCAGTTTGATAACAACTCTAGCTGTGCAGCCCCTTATTTACATCATGTTTCACAGACCTAGGCCTGGTAGGAGCTATTCTTTAAGATAAACAGGGAATGTCTATAGTTTGGAATATGTGTTTAGATATCTGCCCTCTTTCATTCTTATCAACGAGATAAAGACATACATATGTGGAAGTCTACACTTCAATTTAGAAATATTTGTGTGTTTTGAGAATGTGAACTAACATTTAGTGAACAGCTACTAAGCAAAGCTGCAAAGAAAATCTCTTGTAGTACTCTCACACTCTTTTTAATTTATCATTTCCTAGTTGCTTGTGCACCTGGAAGAGTGGCGATCCAAGAAGATCCTCCTGGCCACCTGTCTGTAGCTTGGTCCAATGTGGATCTGGGTGATTACTACGTGGCCTTCGTGAAGAGTGATGACGGCTTGGAAGTACATTGCAACACTTCCCTCACCCAGTGCAATTTCTTATCTGAGTGTGGCTTCACTTACTTTATTAGTGTTTTTGCCTATAACAAGGCAGGGCAGAGTCCTTTGGGTGATGTGTTTAATTATACCACAGGTGAGTTGCGCTTGATGTTTGTAAAGGGAGTTCTGAGTTCACTAAAGTCAGTAGCAGAATGGACCACCCATTGCACTCCTTGACTACCTGGGAGTCATTTTAGGTCCAAGAATGGAAAGTGAGTTCTTTCCTGGGGAATTTGGACTAAGTGGACTCAACCTTAACAAGAATACAAGGTTTAGGAGTGAGAAGAAAGGAAAGATTGTTGCTATTCAAGCTTTCTCTGAAAAATTGAACCCTTCATCCAGATCTACTCATTGTTCATCACTGTTCTGGATGCTGAAGGGAAGGCAATCCTTAGGTCTCAGAGTTCACTCTTTCTCCAAGCCCAGAAGACAGAGGTGCAATGGCAAAGATGCCACATGGTGTAGAGAGTTCTGGAGTAGGACACCTGGGCTTAAGTCCTAACTTGACCACTAACTCTTTTGTAAAGTGGAAATAATGATGTCTACCTCGTAAAGTCCCTTAGTATCCACCACTGCAAAATGGGACAAATAATCAGAAGTACATGAATGTGAAAGGGTCTTTGTATGTAAGAAAAGCACAGTGCAAATATTTTTATTAGCAGCTTTATTGCTGTTACTATTATTCTCCTGCACTAGACTTGGGCCTTCTACAGGGCAGGGATTGTATCTCATTCATCTTTTCATCCTGAATGCTTATCATAGTGTGACTGGCATATGGGAGATGCTCAATTTTAAAAGAATGAATGGAGTGAGAGACTTAAAATTAACTATATGTACAAATAAGAATACAGTAATACAACTATATAAATAACAATTATAGCTGGATTACATACATTTTTATCCAGATGAGGAAATCAAATAATTGGTGCCTTTGGAATTTGGAGTCAGAGGCCATCAATAAGGTCTCAAGGGCCTTCCAGAGGGAGTGGTTTTGAACTGGATCTTTAAGGATGACTGGAATGTCGGTGGAGCAAGAGCATTCCAGGGAAACCCCATATGAGTTAGACATTTGCCACAATTTGTCCTTGAAGTAATGTAGGGCTCTTCTAAAATGTACTAATGCAAGGCTTCCTCCTCGCCTCCACCCCGTAGTTTTATCTAGTTTAGAGTTTGGAAAGACTGATAGAATCTAGAAGTTAGACTAAATGTGATTTTGTCAGGCAGGAGAAGGGTCCCACATTCCAGTAGAGGGGACACAGTCTCTGAAACACAGGGAAAAAACATGTGCGTTGGGTGGGGAATTAGAAGTCAGGTGAGGCAGGGGGTGTGGGGAGCAGCTGGATGTGTCGACAGGGTAGAGCTTACTGTAACCTGAATGTCATGCAGAAAGAAGTTATCCTCTATGTAGTGGGTGTCAGGGAGGATCACTGTTGGACAGACCTGTAGGAGATTCTTACGGTGACTGCAGAGACTCCTGGGCACGGAGACGCCGGGACTCAACGCCCCTCTGACAGCGTGGCTCCTGTACTGACGTCCTTCTCTCTGCTCCTGCTTTCAGCTCCCTGTTGTCCTAGTGACATTAACCCTGTGCTGGTGTCCAGTGACAGAGTAGAGATTGTCTGGTCTCCCGTCCGAGGTGCTGAACTTTATGAAACAAAGGCTGTGGATGGGTTCAATGTGGTTGAGTGTAACGACACGGCTCCGGCTTGCACGCTTTCTGCTCTGGAGTGTGACACCAAGTACAACATCACGGTGTATTCCTTCAGTGAAGTCCGGGGCAGCAATACGTCATGTACTTCCCAATTCATAACCACAGGTATGATACAGCAAGGATTTTGTTCACCGATGTCTGGATGGCTCACCTCTATGTCCCTCAGGAAAGGCATTCAGCAAGTATGGTAAAAAGGTTAACTGCCATTAATGACTCTTGGTAGGGATCCTGAGAGCCCCTCTTACAAAGGAGAGGCAGAAGAGAAGGTGGAAGAGGGAAAGAGGACAGCAAGAAACAGGAAACCCTGGAGAGCGTGGAAGGATTGGCTGGTGATTACCTCAGCCATTCACATCCTCCTAGCTTTGGGGCCGGAGAAGGCAATGGCAACCCACTCCAGTACTCTTGCCTGGAAAATCCCAGGGGTGGAGGAGCCTGGTGGGCTGCCGTCTATGGGGTCGCACAGAGTCGGACACGACTGAGCGACTTAGCAGCAGCAGCAGCAGCAGCAGCAGCAGCTTTGGGGCACCTGCCTATAGTCACACCATGAAGGTGCAAATGTTTGTCTTAATTACTTTTGCTTTTGGAGTTCAAACGGCTCCTTAACATTTTCCAGTTAGCCCAACACTATGGGAATCTAATACCATCTGTCAGTGTCAGCAAGGTTTCCACACAAAGGCTCTAGGAATTTGGCCTGAGCACAAGGTATGGTTGAAAGTAATCATCTCATTTAGGGGAGAAAACAAGTGTACAAGTGTTAGACCAAAAGTCACGTGTGATATTTCTTGACTCTGTTTCCATTCATAATCTAAAATCTCTTAGCTCCTTGCAGTCCTGAAATCAAAAACATTTCAAAGGATGACTTTTCCATGATTAACGTGCGCTGGCGATCCACTAATGATGAGGCCACTTACACGGTGACTGCCCAGGGGGAGAAAGGGCGGCACCAGTGCAGCAGCACCGGAGAGTCCTGCACCCTGGGGGGCTTAGCCTGCGGCTCAGTGTTCTCTGTCACCGCTGTGGCCGAAACACCCGCAGGACGGAGCCTGCCCAGCTACAGTGTGCCTCTAGAGACAGGTATGTAACTACATACAATGGAATGCAATGGAATATCAGTCAGCCAGAAAAAGGAATGAAACTGGGTCATTTATAAGGGCATGGATGGACCTAGAGGGTTCATACAGAGTGAAGTCAGAAAGAGAAAAGTAAATATCATATAATATCATTTACACGAGGAATCTAGAAAAATGGTATAGATGATCTTATTTGCAAAGCCCAAACAGAGACACAGACGTAGAGAAAAAATGTATAGATACCAAGGAGGAAAGGGGAAATAAGTGAGAGGAACTGGGAGATTGGGATTGACATATGTACTACTGATACTAAGTGTAAAATAGACAACTAACGAGAACCTACTGTGTAGGTCAGAGAACTCTGCTTAATGCACTGTGGGGACCTGAATGGGAAGGAAGTCCAAAACGGAGGGGATATATGTATATGTATGGCTGAGTCACTTTGCTGTACAGTAGAAACTAGCATAACATTGTAAAACAACTATACTCCAATAACAAATAATTTTTAAAAAGTAAGAAATGGGTATGTAGCAACTGCAACCTGAAACTTATTTCCAGTGGGGTCCTTAGGAATTGTTTTAGGACATGAACTTTATGACTTGATTTACCCTAAGTGTGGTAGAAATACGCTAATCTCAGAGAAGCCTTTCAAAGAGCCCAAGTCTTAGAAAACTTTCAACACAGGTTCCATATAAATATCATCTGAAGGCTCTAGTATATTCATACACCAACATCAAAGGAGGAATCCACTGACTGCAAAAACATTTCTTTGACTTCATATTCCCCATGACACAATCTACCAAAGCATCTAACAAGTGACCAAATGAGCTGGCTTATTATTTATTTCTTTGGTTCAGCCCTTTCAAATCTTTCTCTAAAAAAGGCTTTCTGAGGTTCAGTTTCCTAATTGGTAGAAGAGGATAATGGCTTCATTGGGTGGTTATGAATATTACATTTTTTATGCTGCAAAGCACTTAGCATAGTGCCTGCTGTATGGTAGGAGCTTGATAAAAGAAAGCTGTTATTACTTGATAACATTGTGTGTGAATGAAATATAGCAAATTACTTAAAGCCTTTGGGTCTTATTTTCTCTTATATATAACGATAGATGGCACTTTGGAACAGAGGAGTTGAAACATAAAAGGCGGCAGAATAGGGACAATGCCAAATATGCAGGAAGGTTCCCAATATCCTATATGCTGTATAATGGATCTTTGAAGAGTTGAGAATTGATTGTGGTACTCTTAGAATATTTTAAGCTTTTATATAAACTATGTTATAAGGTTTTATATCAACTATGATATGTTTTATATCACAATGCAAAAAGGCAAAATGGTTATCTGAGGAGGCCTTACAAATAGCTGAGAAAAGAACAGAAGTGAAAGGCAAAGGAGAAAAGGAAGTATATACCCATTTGAATGCAGAGTTCCAAAGAATAGCAAGGAGAGATAAGAAAGCCTTCCTCAGCAATCAATGCAAAGAAATAAAGGAAAACAACAGAATGGGAAAGACTAGAGATCTCTTCAAGAAAATTAGAGATACCAAGGGAACATTTCATGCAAAGATGGGCACAATAAAGGACAGAAATGGTATGGACCTAACAGAAGCAGAAGATATTAAGAAGAGGTGGCAAGAATACACAGAAGAACTGTACAAAAAAGATCTTCACAACCCAGATAACCACGATCATGTGATCATTCACCTAGAGCCAGACATCCTGCAATGTGAGGTCAAATGAGCCTTAGGAAGCATCACTATGAACAAAGCTAGTGGAGGTGATGGAATTACAGATGCTCATGATGATGCTGTGAAAGTGCTGCACTCAATATGCCAGCAAATTTGGAAAACTCAGCAGTGGCCACGGGACTGGAAAAGGTCAGTTTTCATTCCAATTCCAAAGAAAGGAAATGCCAAAGAATGTTCAAACTACTGCACAATCGCACTCATCTCACATGCTAGCAAAATAATGCTCAAAATTCTCCAAGCCAGGCTTCAGCAGTATGTGAACCAAGAACTTCCAGATGTTCAAGCTGGATTTAGAAAAGGCAGAGGAACCAGAGATCAAATTGCCAACATCCGTTGGATCATGGAGAAAGCAAGAGAGTTCCAGAAAAACATCTATTTCTGCTTTATTGACTATGCCAAAGCCTTTGACTATGTGAATCATAACAAACTGTGGAAAATTCTTCAAGAGATAGGAAATACCAGACTACCTGATCTGCCTCCTGAGAAATCTGTATGCAGGTCAAGAAGCAACAGTTAGAAATGGACATGGAACAACAGACTGGGTTCCAAATCAGGAAAGGAGTATGTCAAGGTCAAGGCTGTATATTGTCACTCTGCTTATTTAGCTTATATGCAGAGTACATCACGTGAAATGCCAGCCTGGATGAAGCACAATCTGGAATCAAGATTTCCGGGAGAAATATCAATTACCTCATATACGCAGATGACGCCACCCTTATGGCATAAAGCGAAGAACTAAAGAGCCTCTTGATGGAAGTGAAAGAGGAGAGTGAAAAAGTTGGCTTAAAACTCAATATTCAGAAAACTAAGATCATGGCATCCAGTCCCATCACTTCATGGCAAATAGATGGGAAAACAATGGAAACAGTGACAGACTTTATTTGCGGGGGGGCTCCAAAATCACTGCAGATGGTGACTGCAGGCATGAAATTGAAAGACTCTTGTTCCTTGGAAGAAAAGCTATGACCAACCTAGACAACATATTAAAAAACAGAGACATTACTTTGCCAACAAAGGTCTGTCTAGTCAAAGCTATGGTTTTTCCAGTAGTCATGTATGGATGTGAGAGTTGGATTATAAAGAAAGCTGAGCACAGAAGAATTGATGCTTTTGAATTGTGATGTTGGAGAGACTCTTGAGAGTCCCTTGGACTGCCATGAAATCAAACCAGTCCATCCTAAAGGAAATCAGTCCTGAATATTCACTGGAAGGACTGATGCTGAAGCTGAAACTCCAATACTTTGGCCACCTGATGCAAAGAACTGACTCATTGGAAAAGACCCTGATGCTGGGAAAGATTGAGAGCAGGAGAAGGGGACAACAGAGGATGAGATGGCCAGATAGCATCACCAACTCGATGGACATGAGTTTGAGCAAGGTCCAGGAGGTGGTGATGGACAGGGAGGCCTGGCATACTGCAGTCCTTGGGGTTGCAAAGAGTTGGATACGACTGAGCGACTGAACTGACCGATCAGCTATGTACTATGAAATGCCTGAGAAAGGCGAAACACATTTTATTGCAAATGTGATAATACGTGTTAGGAGAAGAGGCAAATGCAACCATTTCATTGAAATTTGCAACCGGAGTCACTAAAGCTGAAGAACAACAAAGGAATTATTTCTTATACTGAAGAAAGTTGGGGAGAACCTCACATTAATTACCCACAGCCAGTTAGTGAACTTCATTCTTGGGGAAAGCACTTGCTATATACAGTGATGTTAAATAATGTATCAGAGAGAATGAGATTTTGCTTAACAAAAGGACATTTTTTAAGCTTTTAACAATTTTTTATTGCAGTATAGTTGATGTTCAATGTCATATAAGTCACAATACAGTGATTCACAATTTTTAAAAGTTATGTTCCATTTATAGTTATTAAGGATATTTTGATTAACAGTTAAAGGTTTGAGAAATCTAGGATACTGACTGAAAGACAGACAGAATACCATGCTCTGTTGTTTTTCACAAATAATCCTTAGTGGAAATAAATTCCCAATTTTTTCTTTTTCCCCATTTGAGCGCCGTGCTGCTCAGCCAGTCTGACGGTAACTCAGGTCACTCAGTCAGTAATCAACGTGAGCTGGACGGTTGGGACTGGGGCCCTAACCTATGTGACGGTTCTGCAGTCACACACGGGACAGTCAAAGTGTCACACCCATCAAAACCACTGCCTCCTGGGATGCATCACATGCGGCATCAATTACTCAGTGGCAGTAAAAGCAGTTAGTGCCACTGGGTTGACTGCGGACTGCGCCTACCAAAGTTACTCCTCTAGTAAGTGAAATCTAGTCTCTAGTTCTAGAGTATCAACAAGGACCTTGACTATTATAGATCCAGACATAAGCCCTTCCATCTTATTTAAAAGCATGCTGCATCTCCACCAAGCTTGCATGATAAATTCAGATTACTTTCTAAAATGTTTGCAATTTTCCTCTTGATTCAGAACCTCAAAGCTTCAGAGGCTTCTGTTGGTCCATGCTAAGTCACTTCAGTTGTGCCTGACCCTTTGCGACCCCTTGGACTGTAGCCTGCCAGGTTTCTCTGTCCATGGGACTGTAGCCCTGTATCTCACCAGGCTCTTCTTTCCATGGGATTCTCCTCGCAATAATCCTGGAGTGGGTTGCCATTTCCTCCAGGGATCTTCCCAACCCAGAGATCAAATCGGTGTCTCTTGTCTCCTGCATTGACGGGTGGGTTCTTTACCACTAGCACCACCTGGGAAACCCTGTTGGTAGTTGGTGAATGAACTCCTTGATAACAAGGTTCAAGTGGGCTTTCTCTGAAAGAAGGCTTGGTTTATATATGATCTAGCTTCATGTAGCACAGAGTAACTCAGCCTGGCAGAGTTTTCAGAAAGCATTTAGATCATATATTCTATTTGGCTTGAATTTTTTGTTTCTCAGTATTATTGTGCTACTACCTCTCTCTTCTAAACCACTCCAGCTTCTCCTATGGTATCTTATTTTAGCAGGCTTCAAGACCAAGTATTGCATTTTGTTCTTCACAAAGGCCAAACAATTAGGGAATGGCGGGAGAAGTAGGAGTGGTACAGGGTTAACAAATAAGGTTTCACTGGTGTGATTCTAGTCCACTACAGTGGCTGTTTAGAGCACTGTTTCAGGAAAAAAAAAAAAACTCTCAAGATTAATGGGATGGCTCTCAGGCTTAATGGGGCGTGAGTACTACACCAGTTAGCTGCATCTGTTCTGAGGCATGGGGTGGGAGAGGTGAAATGTAATTTTCATAGGACTTCCCTGGCTGTCCAGTGGTTAAGACTTTATGCTTCCACTACAAGGGGCTCAGGTTTGATCCTTGGTCAGGGAACTAAGATCGCATAAGTCTTTCAACAAAAATTTAAAAATAAATAAATTAAAAAATAAAATTTTGGCATCCAAAAGGCAGTAGGGGGCTTCCCTGGTGGCTCAGAGGTTAAAGCATCTGCCTGGAATGCAGGAGACCTGGGTTCGATCCCAGGGAAGATCCCCTGGAGAAGGAAATGGCAACCCACTCCAGTACTCTTGCCTGGAGAATCCCATGGATGGAGAAGTGTGGTAGGCTACAGTCCATGGGGTCACAAGGAGTCGGACACGACTGAGTGACTTCACTTTCAAAGGCAGTAGAGTGAGTCTTCAACTTAGGAGTCTAAAGATATGGCTTCTCAAACTGTCCTGCCTTATCTTATTCCCTGATTCTATTTCCTCATTGGTAAGAGAAATAGGAATGACTATGGTGTGAAAGCATTTAAAACCTGCTGTGTGCTATGTGCTAAGTTGCTTTGTGTGCATTTGTTAGTCACTCAGTCATGTCCATGGAGAAGGCAATGGCACTCCACTCCAGTACTCTTGCCTGGAAAATCCCAAGAATGAGGGAGCCTGGTGGGCTGCCATCTATGGAGTCGCACAGAATCAGACACGACTGAAGCAACTTAGCAGCAGCAGCAGCAGCAGTCATGACCGACTGTTTGCGACCCCAAGGACTGTAGCCCACCAGGCTCCTCTGTCCATGGAATTCACCAGGCAAGAATCCTGGAGGGGTAACCATTCACTTTTCCAGGGGATTGTCCCAACCCAGGGATTGAATCCAGATCTTCCACATTGCAGGCAGATTGTTTACTATCTGAGCCACCAGGGAAGCCCAGAACACGTATGTAATCTGCTTTATAATTTCTTTCATTAGAGTTGTTGCCTAAGTTCTCACCTGGATATCCAGTTCTGGAAATATGGTCCACTGCTTACCTTCACACCTAAAAAACCTTGTTTTAAAGAATGAATAAAAGGAACCTCATTATCTTAATACTTATTATACAATAACATCTTTATTTTGTTTACTGAGGAATCCACCATTTGACACCTAATGTGTGGCCTGCTCAAGGTATTCAGTAAAGGAAAAAGGGAAAGTATCCAGTCAGCTAGCACAGATGAAGTGTGGACCAGCGACAAGGATCATGTTACTCAGCTCAGCAAAATTTAGGTCTTTTCATCCAAAGCTGAATGCAGTTAATTATATCTAAATTGAATCCCACTGAAATCATTATGGGCTTTCCCAGTGGCTCAGTGGTAAAGAATCCTCCTGCAATGCAAGAGACTTGCAGGCGATGCAGGTTCAATCCCCAGGTTGGGAAGATCCCCTGGAGCAGGAAATGGCAACCCACTCCAGTATTCTTGCTTGGAAAATCCCATGGACAGATGAGCCTGGGGGGCTACAGTCCATGGGGTTGCAAAGAGTCAAACATGACTTAGTGACTAAGCAACAACAAAAATCATATTATGGGTATTATGGGTAGGATGTTATGAAGGATCTTGACAAGGATTCTGTGTATTTGACTCATGAAGTTTGAGTCATATACACTTCATACCTGCCAAGTACTTGGACTCTCCATTGTTCTCTATTGAAAACTCATGGCCCACCTCACCCTCACACATGGATCTCTAATCATGTGGCCCAGTACAGAAGGAACTTGATACCCCCTCAAATCTTGCTCTAATCAGTTGTCATTTAGAGTAGGACACTTACTCTGTTTCCCATAGTAGCAGAGGCTAGGTTTGTGGTGATGGTGGAATAGTGATGTGTTTGTTTTATTCTTCAGGTGCCTGCTGCCCTTTAGGGGTGAAATTATATAGGCTGGGCCCTAATGGCATCCGGATCCACTGGCAGGCCTCCAGGGGCTCTGCCAATTACAGCACCGACCTCTATGGTTCCAAAGGCATTTTCACATGTGCCCCAAGCGCTGGCCTCAGTTTCTGTGATGTTACCGAGATACCCTGCGGGGATGTGTATACCGTGATGGTCTCACCAGTTGCTGAGACAGGACTGAAGCTTACTTTCTGTCCAAAAAAAATATATTCAGGTAGAGAAATTTATGACCCTTTATTTAAAACTAAACCTTGACTCAATCTGTGAATGAAGGCTAAGAGCAATCACACTTTGCTATGTAGGAAGATTAAAAAGGGCCTGACATTTCTACATCCTATAGGCAGATTCTGGCAACAGGAGACTCCAAGCTCCTTTGGAATTGTGATACTTTATTATAATTTGATTTGGAGGTACTCCTTTCATCCCTCTCCCTCTCTTCAGAAAAAGGACCAGATGCTTGCTTAAACAGTAAAATAGATTTAAAGCAATTTTCTGCTTTGAAATTTGAAGATAGGGTTTTATCATGGTTAGAGATAATGACAACATGGAATATTTGAAATTAAGAAACTTGAACCTTTATTTGCACAGATTCAGACTTATGATTGAGGGAGAGTTGGAGGATCAGAGAAAAACAAATTTATAAATCATAAGCTAGGTTTGGAAATATGAGTGGGCAGACAGTCTGTGATCACAAAACATGACTGTCAGCAACTGCCATTTCACCAGAGCTGACAGAAAAAGACAAGCAATTCTCCTGCTCTGTATTCCAGCACCTTCTGCTACCTTGCCCAGGGCATTGTCATATTTTTTTTCATATATTTATAAAATAAAGAGATGATGAGGTCCTATAACTCTGCATGGGAATGCAGGAAGAGCAATAAATGTTGGCTTAGAAAGCTTTACTAATAACCAGAATCTAAAATTTCCAGTTTTATGTAGGTGACAAGAAGGTTCAAGATGGCTCCTGGTGATGGAACAAGGCCAGTTCCTCTTCAGGGGGTGTTCTCACTATCCTTGGCTGTCATGCTCTGATTCCTTGCTTTTTCATTATCTTGTCCAGAGGACAAGCTGGCCCAAACCATGGCCCTATGTAAAAGGACAGGAGTAGGTTGTTGGGTTGAAGATGAGCTCTGAGGAAGCAGAGCCTACAGGTCAATAATGATACCTCATTGTATTTGCATAATGCTTCAAAATTTATCAAGTGTTTTCATATTCAATATTTCACTGAATGCTCAAATAACTCTATAAGTTAGGTTCAACAGATTTCATTTTCTCCAATTTATAAATGAGAAAACTAAGACTCAAATGCTCCCAAATCTCTACCTATAACCCTTCTCTTCTTCTGATCTCTAAATCCATATTCAAACATGTTATCTTTACTTAGAGATACACCCCAGGCATTTCAATTCCTCAAGACCAAAAGGAACTTCTGATCCCATGCAGTTTCTGATCTCCCATCATCCTTGTTTCAGGTTTTCAAGCCTGAAAACCCTGGCATCAGCTTCCTCTCTCCCTCACTTTTCATATCTAAGTAGTCTCCAAGCGCTGTTCTTTTCACTCCATGATGGTCTCTAAATCCAACTTCTTCTCTTCATTCCTGTAGCTACTTCAGTACTTCAGGGTCTCACTACCTCTCCCCTACACAATTACACCAGTCCTGTCCTCCCGCCCTCTTACCAGTCTTCATACTATCGCTAGAGTTATTATTCCGGGACACTGACCCAATTGTCTTTCTTTCCTGCTACAAAATTCTCAGTTTTCCATTGCTCTATAGGATAAAATACAGTCCTCTGATCATGGGATTTAACATCCCTTACAATCTGTCCCTCTTCTATCTCTCTACACATGTACTAACAGAAATTTAATGTAAGTCTGAACATTTTAAATTTTCTAGTAGCCACATTAAAAAAGTAAAAAGAAACAGGCAAAATTAATTTGAATATATTTTAGTTAATCCAATATAGCCACAATATTCTAATTTTCAACATGGAATCAATTTTAAAATTTTGTATTTTTCCCATAGTAAGTCTTCAAAATCTTGTGTGTGTTTTTTAACACAGCACATATCAGTTTAGACCAGCCACATTTGGAGTGCTCATAGCTATGAGCAAATGATGAGTGTCTACTCTATTGGACAGTACAGTTCTTGGCTCATTCCCCAACATCCTTACTGAGAGGACTCTATTCTCTACTCATATGGAGTCACTCACACCCCTCTGCCCTTACCACACATGCATACTATGCCACATCGTGCTTCTGGGCTAATGCAGCACTCCTCACTAAGGGAACTCCACCAGCCCAAATTCCCTCTCCTCTGTGAAGTCTTCTCCAGTTCTCATAGGCTGAGTTCATCTCCCTCTTTCCTTTATAACACCACAGCGCACATTATTGTCACCACACCATATTTCTGCGAGTTGAATGTCTGTAATTTCTGCTAAATGGCAATCTCTTAGACTCTCAGTACTTTGCATATAACTGTTGCCCTATATATTTTAAGTTAAAAAAAAAAGAATGAATAAGAGTTTATGTGTTTCTCTATGATAATACAGCCAGTAAGTGAGTGATTGAAGTCTTTGCTTTTTCTCCTAATTCATACTCACAGTTTAACTTTTAACTTTTTCTCTGATGGTTTGTTAGTTGGAACTCTGATATCCTTTGGTGGGATGCCATCTCAAGCCTATAGTCTTTGCCCTTTAGTAAGGGTTGGGTGTCCAGACTCAGGTTAGGGAATCTATCTTTGCTCTGGCTCCTTGATAAAAACCATGCATTTTGGGGAAGAGTGTTGGTTTTGTTTTTTGGTGTTTCTTTCCCCAATATCAGTGATGTGATGCCTTAATCTTATAATTAGGATGATATTGTAAATGATAACAATGATTAATATTTTTTGAGTGTTCTGTGCTAGCCACTATTCTAAGGGCTTTATGTGCATTAGCTTGACTGATACTTATAACACCCCTATGAGGCTGGCATTCTTATTCTTGCCACCTAACAAAGTGAAGCACAGAAAAGTGAAATGACTTATCCAAGTTAACACTGTTAGCAGGTGTCTCCTTCTCTTATTACACAGGTTGGTTCTTATTCACTCTTCACTTGCTTTCCTATTATTCTTTCTCAAATTGTATCTCAAATACATCAGTGAATCTGTTTTAAATGCTTGTGTTTTTATTTATTACAGTAACCTGCTCTGGAAGTACACTTGGAATGGGTAAGTCATTTTTATCATGGATAAACTAGAAAGAAATTTTCTGTTGCTCTTTCAGTTCAGTTCAGTTCAGTTTGGTCGCTCAGTTATGTCTGACTCTTTGCAACCCCATGGACTGCAGCACGCTAGGCTTCCCTCTTCATCAACAACTCCCAGAGCTTACCCAAACTCATGTCCATTGAGTCATTGATGCCATCCAACCATCTCATCCTCTGTTGTCCCCTTCTCCTCCAGCCTTCAATCATTCCCAGCATCAGGGTCTTTTCAAATGAGTCACTTCTTCACATCAGGTGACCAAAGTATTGCAGTTTCAGCTTCAGCATCAGTCCTTCCAGTGAGTATTCAGGACTGATTTCCTTTAGGATAGACTGGTGTGATCTCCTTGCAGTCCAAGGGATTCTCAAGAGTCTTCTCCAACACCACAGTACAAAAGCATCAATTCTTCGGTGCTCAGCTTTCTTTATAGTCCAACTCTTACATCCATATATGACTACTGGAAAAACTATAGCTTTGACTAGATGGACCTTTGTCAGCAAAGTAATGTCTCTGCTTTTTAATATGCAGTCTAGGTTGGCCATAGCTTTTTTTCCAAGGAGCAAGTGTCTTAATTTCATGGCTGCAGTCACCATCTGCAGTGATTTTAGAGCCCAAGAAAATAAAGTCTCGAACTGCTTCCATTGTTTCCCCATCTATTTCCCATGAAGTAATGGGACCAGATGCCATGATCTTAAGTTTTCTGAATGCTGAGTTTTAAGGCAACTTCTTCACTCTCTTCTTTCACTTCCATCAAGAAGCTCTTTAGTTCTTCACTTTCTGCTGTAAGTGTGGTGTCATCTGTATCTCTGAGGTTATTGATATCTCTCCCAGCAATCCTGATTCCAGATTGTGCTTCATCCAGTCCAGCAGGTCTCATGATGTACTCTACATATAAGTTAAATAAGCAGAGTGACAATATACAGCCTTGACGTACTCCTTTCCTGATTTGGAACCAATCTATTGTTCCATGTCCATCTCTAACTGTTGCTTCTTGACCTGCATACAGATTTCTCAGGAAGCATGTCAAGTGGTCTGGTATTTCCATCTCTTTCAGAATTTTCTATGGTTTGTTGCGATCCACACAGTCAAAGTCTTTGGCATAGTCAATAAAGCAGAAGTAGATGTTTTTCTGGAACTCTCTTGCTTTTTTGATGATCCGATGGATGTTGGTAATTTGATCTCTGGTTCCTCTGCCTTTTCTAAATCCAGCTTGAACATCTGGAAGTTCACGGTCCAAGTGCTGTTGAAACCTGGCTTGGGGAATTTTGAGTATTACTTTACTAGCGTGTGAGAGGAGTACAATTGTGGGCAGTTTGAGCATTCTTTGGCATTTCCTTTCTTTGGGATTGGAATGGAAACTGACATTTTCCAGTCCTGTGGCTACTGCTGAGTTTTCCAAATTTGCTGGCATATTGAGTGTAGCACTTTCACAGCATCATCTTCCAGGATTTGAAATAGCTCAACTGGAATTCCATCACCTCCATTAGCTTTGTTCGTAGTGATGCTTCCTTCGCATTCCAGGATGTCTGGCTCTAGGTGAGTGATCACACCATTGTGATTATCTGGGTCATAAAGATCTTTTTTGTATAGTTCTATGTATTCTTGCCACCTCTTCTTAATATCTTCTGCTTCTGTTAGGTCCGTACTGTTTCTGTCCTTTATTGAGCCCATCTTTGCATGAAATGTTCTCTTGGTATCTCTAATTTTCTTGAAGAGATCTCTAGTCTTTCCCATTCTATTGTTTTCCTCTATTTCCTTGCATTGATCACTGAGGAAGTCTTTCTTATCTCTCCTTGCTATTCTTTGGAACTCTGCATTTAAATAGGTATATATTTCCTTTTCTCCTTTGCCTTTCACTTCTCTTCTTTTCTCAGCTATTTGTAAGGCCTCCTCAGACAACCATTTTGCCTTTTTGCATTTCTTTTTCTTGGAGATGTCTTGATCGCTGCCTCCTATACAATGTCATGAACCTCTGTCCATAGTTCTTCAGGCATTCTGTCTATCAGATCTAATCTCTTGAATCTATTTGTCACTTCCACTGTATAAGGGATTTGATTTAGGTAATCAATGGTCTAGTGGTTTTCCCTACTTTATTTAAGTCTAAATGGTCTAATGTTTTTCCCTACTTTCTTCAATTTAAGTCTAAATTTGTCAATCAGATGTTCATGATCTGAGCCACAGTCAGCTCCCAGTCTTGTTTTTACTGACTGTATAGTGCTACTCCATCTTTGGTTGCAAAGAATATAATCAATCCAGATACTGACCATCTGGAGATGTCCATGTGTAGAGTCTTCTCTTGTGCTATTGGAAGAGGGTGTTTGCTATGACCAGTGCATTCTCTTGGTAAAACTTTATTAGCCTTTGCCCTGCTTCATTCTGTACTCCAAGGCCAAACTTGCCTGTTACTCCAGGTGTTTCTTGACTTCCTACTTTTGCATTCCAGCCCCTATAATGAAAAGGACATCTGTCTTAGGTATTAGTTCTAGAAGGCCTTAGGACTTCATAAAACCATTCAGTTTCTTCAGCATTAGTGGTTGGGGCACAGACTTGGATTACTGTGGTATTGAATGGTTTGCCTCAGAAACGAACAGAGATCTTTCTGTTGCTTTTGAGATTGCACCCGAGTACTGCATTTCAGACTCTTTTGTTGACTATGATGGCTACTCCATTTCTTCTAAGGGATTCTTGCCCACAGTAGTAGATATAATGGTCTTCTGGATTAAATTCACCCATTTCAGTCCATTTTAGTTCACTGATTCCTAGAATGTTGATGTTCACTCTATTCATCTCCTGTTTGATCACTTCGAATTTGCCTTGATTCATGGACCTAACAACCCAGGTTCCTGTGAAATATTGCTCTTTATAGAATCAGACTTGACTTCCATCACCAGTCACATCCACCACTGGGTGCTGTTTTTACTTTGGCTCCACCTCTTCATTCTTCACTGTTGTTCTTTAGGGTGACTTAATGAAGTCAGAAGCAAAGCTGACTCTTCAATTATAGAGGCAAATGCTTTCTTTCTGTGATTTAAGGGGTCCTTGCTCTCCTCTTGCATAACTCTCCCCTCTTATGTTGCCTCCCCTCAGATTCCTCCAGTGGAGAGGAACTCCACTGGATTCTGAAATTATTTCAGTCCTCCAGGGTCCCACAGGAAAATAAAAATATGCTTCAGAGAAGCAACTGATTCATGCCTCACTTGAGAGAGTGGTTCCTAGTCTGCTGTACATTGTGTCACCTGGAGAACTTAGAAGTAATTGATTTGTTGTTATTTCTCAGTTGGTAAGTCGTGTCCGACTCTTTGCGACCCCATACACTGTAGCCCACCAGGCTCCTCTGTCCATGGGATTTCCTGGACAAGAATATTGGAATGGCTTGCTGTTCCCTTCTCCAGGGGATCTTACCGACCCAGGGACTGAACCTGCATCTCTTGCATTGGCAGGAGGATTCTCTTCTGCTGAGGCACCGGGGAAGCCCCACCAGCAGTTCTGAAATAAGAATCAGTTCAGTTCAGTTGCTCAGTCATGTCCGACTTTTTGCGACCCCGTACCACTACTACTTGCAACCCCATAATCCCTATTAATTTTTAAAGGGTTTCTATTTCCATTGATTACAGGGAAACAGACCTGGCTTATTAAAAATAAATTATGAGGAAAGTTCCAAATTATAATTACTTGAAAAAAACTCCCAAAGTACTAATGCCCATAAGCTCTGGTCTTCAGTAAAATGTACATGGGCCTGGGTCTGCATTCTTGGAACATCTTTCCAGTATTATGGCGGTTTTAATTCAATATTTCTCCTGAGCCTCAGAGGGGTAGTAGAAGTATCTTGGGGATCCCTAGGAGGTGAAGAGTTGTGTATTATATATTGGTCTTCCCTAAGATTTTGTTAAAGAGATAATACTTCCAAAAAAAAAAAAAATGCTGGAAAACCGTCACTCTTAGATCTTGCTATTTGAGATCACCAGAAACCTTATTCAAAATGCATAATTTTAGGCCCCATGCAGAGTTACTAAATCCCCAGGTGATTCACATGCATATTAAAGTTTGCAAGTTACTGTTTAGATAGTAGTGCTCAAACTTTGGTGTGTATCAACATCTCTCGGAGAGCTAGCAAAGGCTGTAGGGACCCATGCCTGCTGAAGTGGGCCCCTGTGTTTTTATCGGGTTCCCATGTGATTCTGACACTCTCCAAGTTTGAGAAGCACTGCTCTAGGTGGCTGCTGTCCACTTCCTATGTCCCTCTGGGCTGGCCTTGATTATTACTTCTCCTTCTTCAGTGAGTTTCAGTCTTCAACCTGAAGACTGACCTTTTCTTTAAGAGATTGTTGTAGAAATTCTGCAAGACTCTCAAAAAGGATTATTTGGGGGTCTCTACATCATACAGAATTCACTGTATTAAGGGAGAAATTCTAAATTGCTGTTCAATTTCAGTATTTCTCCTCTCTATACACAGGACTAGTCAGAGTAGGTCCCTAGCTGGCATGGGGCCTCTAGATATGCTAAGGGAAGTCTTGGGAATCTTGTTGGTCTAAGGCTTTTGGTCTTGCTTAACTCTTGGTTATCCTAAAGCTTTTCAACAGCATGAATGGATTTTTTAAGAGACAGATCTGGGTTCAAATCCTGCCACTGTCCCTTTCCCTTAGGCAAGGTGCTTCAGTTCTAAGTACAGATTTCCTCATCTGAAAATTGGAACAAACTTCTCATAAGATGTTATGAAGATTAAAGGAGATATAAATTGTTAGACCCAATGACAGGCTCAAAGTAAGCTCAGTAAATAAAAGGCTTGAGGGTGGAGAGGAAAGTCCTTTGTCTTGGGTCAGTAGTCTGAGCTCCAAGAGACTCTTGGGGAGGATTCATTTCACAAAGCAGGAGAGAGAACATCCTGGTTAGTTCTCTAACCAGAGAGAGAACCTGATGGCCAGTTTCTTCTTGCCCTTTGAACGGTTCAGTTTATCTTACTTTTCTGCTTACTTGCTGTGAAGTGCTGCAAAAACAGCATTTCAAATTGAAACGCTAATCTGAAACTCAGTGACATCTGAGGGCTTTTTAACTTAAAATGTCTGCATACTAATACATTTTGTGGCTTCCTCCTTTCTTTGCCTTTTCAGTGATTTACAGAGGGAAGAGAAATGTGGAATGACACAGTAAACCAAGGATAAAAACAGTGACTTGACTAGTGAGTAATTTAAATTGAAATGTTGTAATTCAAAGGCAAAATGTTGTTTTTTTTTTTGCTTTAAAAATTTCTTCCCATATCTTTTGCAGAGGTTCCTTAATTGTTGGTGTGGTTAGAGCTGGAAAAGGTCTATTAGAATACAAAATTCCTCTAGGATAGGACAAGCTTTTTTGGCCTTTAGAAGAACTGCTCTGACTCCACTTCCTGAGTTCAAGGTCAGGTGTGTCCTCAAGGGCACAGGAGTTCAAGATCTGCTGCAGAGAAGACTTGGGGGAGAAATTAATCCAGAAAGTCTTGTGGAAGGCTGCCAGAGTGAGCCAGCACACTGGGAAAGTCCTGGAGATGTGAAAGGTCTGCGTAGCAGAAATTCTTGGAGATTTCTTACACCCAGACATAGTACATACTACAACACACCCACTTCATAAGTGTTTCAGCGACCCAGCACTTGCCGTGCAGCTCTCTAGCCATTCAAGAGTTGGAAGCATCCACTCCCAGAGAAGTCAAAATCAAGCACATTGACTGCACTCATCCAAAACAAAACTCGACAAGGACTTCGGCTGAGGTTGGATAGCAGCAGCTGCCAGGGCCACCTGTAGGAAATCACACCCTCATCTAAAGTTAGGAGGAAGCCGAGCCACTTGCAGGCTTTCCCAAGCATCATGTGTTGACACCTCTGTGTGAGTGTCTGGGAAAGCAGGGTTGCTAGCCTGTTACTGGAATGACTGTAGTCATGCTTTTTAATGAGCGAAGACTTCAGATGGAGGGACAGTCAGGGCCAGAGCTCCAAACTGTGACAGACTGACATACATGCATCTTTGAAGGGAAGGACCATCGATCTTGTTGGCTGTATTCCTCACTCACACTGTAATTGCCTTTTTTTTTTTTTGAGAGAAAAGGCAATGATAACTCTGTTGTATCTAAAAAAAAAAAAAAAAAAAAAAAAAATTGTCCTTCGAGTGCCAGTAACCTTATTAAAAGATAGTGCAAGCTAGACTTGTGTAACACACATAACTAAAGTGTTTGCTCCCCAGAAGCCTAGCTGTGGAACTGCCTGTAGTTAGGAACAACCATGGATCTCTGCCCAGAGGGAACTGGAGCATGGAATTAGGCTTGAGGTACGCTGGGAGGGAACAGCAAACTTCCTTTTCTGTGTCTGCTTTCCCTTTCTGTGTGAGACTGAGATACAAATGTGCCACTGATGAGATACTCAAGAGCATTTGCACTTGAAAAGAAGGCAAGTCAAAGAACTTAGATTCCAGAAAAATAGAAATCACTGAGTCAGACAGTACACACAGAAGAGGACCGAATTTAGTTCTCTTTTGTTCCTAAGTACTAGTGGATGAACAGGAGTCGGACTTGGTGCATTGACATCAGCTGGGGAATTCATTATTTAATACAGACTTCCTGGTATCATCCCCTGGAGATTCTAACTCAGCAGGTTTGGGACCAGACCTGGGAATCTATACTTTTAACAAATTCACAAAGTGTTTCTGCCATGTGGCCAAGTTTGGGAAACTTAAAAGACAGACTTGTGTTGGCCCCATTCTCCCTTGAAGCAAAATTTCAGCGATGGGAAGCTGAAACATGTTAAAAGATAAACTGACCTATGTTAAAAATTTTAAGAGTTTATTTGAGCAAAAATTGATTTGAATTCAGCAGCACCAAAACCGAGATGATTAGGAGCTGGGAGCATGGGTTGGTGGGAGGGGGTAGACTTTTACTGAAAAGAGGTGAAAGCAAAGCAAGGATATTATTTGACTGGCTATAAAACCAATAGGTATGTAGCTATAGTGGTTGTCTTATTTGGGAAATCCTAGTTGGCTCTTTGTGATCAGCTGTCCTTAGATTTTGATTTCTTAACATTGAGACACTTAAAGACTTAGGTTTTGGTTTGTTCACAAAGGTGGCTAAGGTATTACAGCCACCTCAATCTAATGGCCTCCTTGTTCAATTAATTTAACAGAAGCTAGAGGGCTGTGGCATGTGACGAAAGATTGGTGACGAGATCTGGAGGGTTCAGAGTGGGTCCGTGCCCTGTGAGGGGACCATGAATGAACTGGGGCAGTGTTCCAGGTTGTGGTTCAGAGCCCATGGCAGACTGTGTGCTGAGCCCAGTCTCTGGCAGTGTGGGCCCTCTGATAAGAGTTGTGTTCATGGCTGACTGGAACAGGCAAAGAGCCAAGGGCAAAAGCCAGATGGAAGGCCAGGATCCCTGGTACAAGACACTAGGGGGCTGCTGGGACCAGTGCACTCATACCCTTATAGATACCAGAATACAGAAAAAATGAAATGGCTGTCTACTTAGCTAGGCATCTAAGTCTGGGCTGCTTTGGTCAGAATTCCACAGAAAACAATGTGGTTCACATTGGGTGAACGTAAAACCAAAACATGGATGTCACACATACTACATGCTTTTAAGTGCTTTTCCTATACTCTTCTCATAACAACTTTCTGAGCTAAATGATAATATTCCTTTATATATGTAACAAAAATGAGACCCAAAAGGTCAAAGAATTCATCCGTGTTCTCACAGCTAACCAGTTGAAACACAGATTATCAGGGGGCCAAGTAAGTATGTAGCATTGATCAGACCTGCTAATCTATGATATTTTTATGGAAAATATTTATCTGGGTTATCATGATTAATTGATTATTAGAGAAGAAGACCTGGATATAGGATGGTGAGTGAGTGATCTGCCTTAACTCAAGAGCTTTTACATTCAGTCTCAATTATTTCAACTGTGTATCTGCTCTATAAATTATGCAGTGCAGATTTTTCATCTCTGATTAGCATTGGTGGACTCTGTCTTCCGCTCTGCTATATCCTGTTCAGGGAATTCAAATTTTTTGTTCAATCTGTTTAGGTAAACCAACTAGAGGAGACTAGAGAGACAGCTCAAAGAGGTTATGTGAAACTAGGGGGGCAAGTAAGGTTAGGCAACATAGTATGATGGAAAAGCCAGTGGTTTGGGAGCCATCTTGTATAAAGATTATCATCTTGTTGGGTTGTTGTGAGGTTTGAGATACTATACTCACTTTAAACATATAAAGGCAATGACACTGAAGTGTTTCAAGTCATGCTACTAACAGGCCAATCCAGGGTTTGTGGACACATGTCTACATGCTCCTAATGCCCACATTTGCTCCGCTATACCGCATTGCCACCTTGGAATCTGGCCTTCAGGAGCAAGAATCATAGCTATACCCCATGTGACCCAAGTCAGACTTCCAACCCAGAAGGTCCTTTCTGTGTTACCCTTGGCATTCTTCTCAAGACACTTTCACCCACCTCATTCCTCTGTCTTGGTTTGACCCTTGAGGACAAGGAACTTCATTTTAGAAGTGTGAGTCTGTAACATGTCTTTTTTCTTATAGCTGGGGGCTCAACCCTGCTATACAGAGGAGAATCTGGTTTAAAATTGAAAAGGTAGAGAAATATAATGTATGCATTTGTTTAAAATTTTGAGCAGCTAAGTCTATTAAAAGCAAATTTGAAAGAGGCCAGAGCCCCAGCCCCCAATTAAGTCTAGAATGGAAAGCCATTCATGCCATGGGTTTTTACTTGAACCCATTTTATGGTTGTTTTTATGCTTCATTTTGCTTCTCCTAAAGAGCAAAAATTGCAAGTCATCTCACAGCCTGCCCTATCTGTGTAACTCAAACCTTACTCTCCTTACCACTGCACCACTCCTGTGCATTCTTGGCAAGTTATTTAGTTTCACTAAGCCTCAGGTTCCTTGACTGTGAGGACTGCTTTGAGGATCAGTGAGATAATTCATTTAGCATGCTGCCTAGCATATACTACATCCACAGTAAATGTTAGCCAGTATTATTACTAGTAGTAACTAACCATTTCCGCTTCCTTATGTGACCAACTCGAAATAAGACCATTTGTTCTTTGCAAATCAGTGTGAGAAAGTCTGCTTTTTGCTAGTGTATATGATGTTTATGTTACAGTTGACGGTCTCAGAAACTTAACTGCTTTAATTCATGATTGATAACTTGTTTGTTGTTGGTCTCAGGGCTTCTGGGATTTTAGTTCCGCGGATGAGTGATTGAACCCACCCACTCATCAGTGAAAGTGCTGGAATCCTAAGCCCTGAACCTCCAGGAAGTTCCCCTATGATTGACTACCTTGATTTCAAGTCTCAAAATAACCATCTCAAGAAAGAGATCTCTGCCTCAGCTTTCTCTAAGTCTGAGCTCAGATCATCTCCTGTGTGAATCAGCAATAATTCCCGTTTTAAATGGAAAGCACTGATAGTCCCTTCCACATGAATTAATGTTAGTTGACTAAGTATTGTTTTATTGGTTCATTTATGTATGTTGTCATCATTATGGCATTCACAATTTCAACCAATATTTGACTGCCTTCAAGCATGCCAGGAACTGAGCTATCTAATTAGATTTTTCTTCAGAAGTGGGTCTCTCCTTTCTTTGCTTTGCCTGAAAGTCCTGCAGAGTTCTGGGCACAGTGGGCTGCATCTATTACGTCCTTGAAAAGTGAATAAACTTTTTGGAGGCTAAATTTTCTATTCGGTAGCTGACTGAGTGAAGTCTATTATAAATCGCTTCTCAAAGTGAAGAATTCTTTTGTAAACCGAAGAACCCCTCTCTTTTTCATGAATCGTATGCGTGAATTCGCGTTTCTGAGGTGGTGGTAGCTCACCCGTTGGTACGGTTTCACTTTCTGACATCCCAGGACATCGAAATTCGTCTGAGAGCCTCCCGCTAGGGGGCGCGCAATTGCGTACGGAGAATTCACCCACACTGCGCAGCCTCAGTCCGGGGTTGGGCGGGAATCCCATGAGAAGCTCGTGACGTCGCTTGTGGGTGTGACCCGTGGGTGTGGGCGGGGCTGTCCCCGCAGCGAAGGGCGGGGTCCTCCGGAACTCCCTCTCACAGCTGAAGTAGGTTGCGAGTGGGAGGCGGCGGCTGCTCCTCCACAGCGTTTGGGAAGATGGCGCCGCCGGTGACGGAAAGGGGGCTGAAGAGCGTCGTGTGGCAGAGTGAGTGCGGTGGGGCAGAGGCTGAGAAAGGGAAGGCCAGCATGCCGTGGCTCCAGGCCCTGCTTTCCTGCCCTAGACCAGCAGTATCTTGGAGAGCCGCGGTGGGCACTTGTTGCTTTGGCTCCCAGGTCCCTGTTAGAATTTCTTCCTGCTTTGCTTCCCAGCCCTCGTTCTGGCGGCGCCAGAGATGGGCGGGGGGCGGGAGGACGAGGCCTGAATGCCGGCGTCCGGCACCCTCTGGGCTCTGCTCAGCTGGGCCCTGGCAGCGAAGTCCCGTCCTGGATGAGCGGCCCCCCGGCCCAGCTTTTCTGCCCGGGGCCCCTGCGGGGATCTCGGCCGCGCCCCCGCCTGGCCCCCACCAGTAGGCGATGTCTCTCCACCCGAGACAATCTGAGCACTGTGTTCCTTTATCCCGTCCCCCGGCGTCTCCCCACACTTGAGTTTCCGAAGACTGCGTATTTTGCTCTTTCGTCTTAGTATCCGGGAGAGTTTTACACCTGTACTTTACGATGCCTGTCCTTTTAAAAAAACAGACCCTTCTTTCTAGAAGAACCCACTTTCTCAAGAGTTCTTGAGAAGGGACCGCGGGAATGGGTGTATCTCGGGGTAAAGTTGCACCTTCACCTCTTTCTTTACACTCTCGGAGCCACTCCTTTCATCTAGGGCTTCACCACTTACTGGTGACTGATCCTCTGCCATTCTGCCTTGTCGTCCACAACTTTCGTAAATATCACTCCGAACCTGTGTCTGCGACCTTGGAGAGAGAAGGAAACCGCCAGACAGGAAGAACCATCATTGTTTGGCCTTGCTGGGTTCAAAGTAATTATGGCCCACCAGTGGAAAGGGGTATAACATCTCATTAGTATTTCTGGTTCTGGCTTGTTGAGCAAGGAACCGAAATAATGACTGAGTTAATAAAATTCTGGGGGTTACAGAGTTTCTTGTGTAAAATTAAAACTCCTAATCGGTAGCTGTCATATTCCTTAACATATCAGGTACTAGAAACAAGTGTATAAATAGAAAGGGGGGAAAAGTTATAACAGATTTTTTTAAATTGGATAATTATAAGGTTTGGAGAAGGAAATGGCAACCCACTTCTGTATTCTTGCCTGGAGAATTCCATGGACAGTCCATGGGGTCGCAGAGATTCAGATACAACTGAGCTACTTACACACAATTATAAGGTTACCATTTTGTTTTTCAAAATTTATATAGGTCACTTTTAAGATTTGGTAATGTTTTAAAATCACAATCGTATTTGAATATATACATATGAAAATAGGTAATGAATTGTGTTGTATAATTTCTAAGATGGTCCTTAACATCAGCATTTATCAGGAAAAAAAAAGGTTAATGTTAGTAACATTAGTGTTGATAGCATGGAAACCAGGCAAGAGAGAGTGTTTACAGATAACAAAATTTCCATCTTGTGCTGTTAACTTGAGGTAGCACCAGGATATAAACATGGAGTGTAAGATAAAGAAGAGGGCATGATGACCGAAAGAAAAGTGTTATAAGGATTCAAAAAAATAGTTTTTGGAATTGTAGTATAAACAGGAAAGTGAAAGTGAATTTGCTCAGTCATGTCCGACTCTTTGTGACCCCATAGACTGTAGCCTACCAGGCTCCTCTGTCCAAGGGATTTTCTGGGCAATAGTACTGGAGTGGATTGCCATTTCCTTCTCCAGGGGATCTTCCCAACCTGGGGCTTGAACCCGGGTCTCCCGCATTGTAGACAGACGCCTTACCTTCTGAGCCACCAGGGAAGTCCTCTGTAAACAGGAACGTAACTAAAAGGATAATATTCATTCATCATTTAGTGAGTAGAGAAAGGGAAATGGGAGCCTCTGAATTGAAGAAGATGGAGTCTGAAAGAAAAGAGGAAGAAATCTCTTCAGAGGTAGGAGAATCATATTTGACTGGGAAAAGGTTTTGCTAGGTTTAGGGTAGTATCGGAGAAGGCAGTGGCACCCCACTCCAGTACTCTTGCCTGGAAAACCCCATGGATGGAGGAGCCTGGTAGCCTGCAGTCCATGGGGTGGCTAAAAGTCGGACATGACTGAGCAGCTTCACTTTCACTTTTCACTTTCATGCATTGGAGAAGGAAATGGCAACCCACTCCAGTGTTCTTGCCTGGAGAATCCCAGGGACGGGGGAGCCTGGTGGGCTGCTGTCTGTGGGGTCACACAGAGTTGGACACGACTGGAGCAACTTAGCAGTAGCAGTAGCAGGGTAGTACAGTTTGATGAGGGTAGAAAGATAAGTAACTTTCAATTTACCTGCAAAGTAGAAAGAAGGGAATTAATATTTTTTCAACATTACTCTGTGCCAGGCACTATTCTTTACAAACATTAGAACTTAATAAGAATTATTATCTCTTTAACAGATGTTAAAGCTAATATACCTATTATCATAGCAGCATTATTCTAAATAGGCAAAAAGTCAGAACAGCCCAAATGCCCATCAACTGGTGAATGGATTAATAACATGTGGTATGTCCATATAATGGAATATTATTGGGCAATAAGAAGAAGGAAGTACTGATACATGCTACAGTATTGATGATCCTTGGAAAAACTATGCCAAATGAAAAGAAGCCAGGCATAAAGAACCATATGACTCCAATCATATTAAATGTCCAGAATAGGCAAATATATAGAGATTAGTAGAAAGTAGATTTGTGGTTGCTTATGTCTAGGGAGGCTGGGGAGATGTGGGAACTATGGCTTAGGAACTGGGTTTCTTTTTGAAGTAATGAGATGTTCTAAAATTGATTACACTAATAAGCATACAACTCTGAATATACTGAAAGCCATTTAATTGTATACTTTGGATGAGTTATATGATACGTAAATCATAATAAAGCCATTTTTAAGAAAACCTGTACAACTGTTCAATATAGACTTAGTATTCCAACCCAAATCTTTTTGGCTGCAGTTTCTGTGTGACCTGTCTGTGACTTTCTATAATGTTTAAACCTCAGTTCAGAGCCTTATTTTTTGCCCAGTCTGTTTTAGTAGCCTATCTGAACCTCCAAGCCTTGTTCTTTCTCACTCCAGTTCATCTGACCAGACTGGTTTTCCTGTAATAGTATTGAGCTATGATCATGCTGATCTCCTGCTTAAAAAGACCTGCAGAGAGATACCCTACACTTGTGCCTAAAGATCTTTTCAGACACTTAGTCTGCATTTGAAGATTTATAACCTGCTCCAGCCTACTTTGCTACCAACTTTTCCTAATATAATATTGATGTTTGGCTAGTCCATCCTGTTGACTCTTCTCAAAATCTTCTGCCTCCACATCTTGATGCCAGTTCTTCTGTCTAGAATACTCCTCTTACTCCTATTCTTCAGCTATCCAAGTTTTAGCCAGCCTTCAAGTCGCAGCACAAATGGGGCAATTACTTCCATAGCAGCTTCTCATTTTAATCCCGTGTCTCATATTTCTGTAGCATGTGTGGTTATCCTTTGCAAATGGTGCCTGATGTGACTCTCTTAATAAGCTTCTTGAAGGTAGGTCCACTGTTGTGTCTTCTAGAGATTTAAATTCCGAATAGTCCCTGGCAGAATGTAATGGGTAATAATGCTTGTTAAAAGTAAAATGTTGGGTGGGGATGGGGTGGGAAGGGGGGACCTCCCTGGTGTCCAGTGGTTAAGAATCAGCTTTATAATGCCAGGGATGGCAGTTCAATCCCGGAACTAAGATCTCGCATGCTGGGGAGCAACTAAGCCCATGTGCCGCAACTGAGACCCAATGAAGCTGAATAAATATTTTTAAAAAGTAAACAGAAAAAAAAGTGAACAGATCAGTTCTGTAATGCCCCCCAATTTATTCAGTAAATATTGAATTCCTATGGGAATACAGCAATAGAAAGGAGATAAGTTCCCAGTCTTCCTGAAATCTTCTATTCAAGTGGTGAATGATAGAAAATAAGTGTGTAAACAAAGAATAAACGTGGTTATTTCAGTCCTTAATATCTATATATAGAAAGAGGCTGCTCTGGATAGGTAGGTCAGGAAAGGATTCTCTGCTCAGTTCAGACACTCAGTCGTGTCGGCTCTTTGCAACCCTGTGGACTGCAGCACACCAGGCTTCCCTGTCCATCACCAGCTCCAGAGCTTGCTCAAACTTACGTCCATCCAGTCAGTGATGCCATCCAACCATCTCATCCTCTGTGGTCTCCTCCTCCTCCTGCCTTCAGTCTTTCCCAGCATCAGGGTCTTTTCTAACAAGTCAGTTCTTCACATCAGGTGGCCAAAGTATTGGAGCTTCAGCTTCAGCATTAGTCCTTCCAATGAATATTGAGGACTGATTTCCTTTAGGATAGACTGGTTGGATCTCCTTGCAGTCCGAGGGATTCTCAAGAGCCTTCTCCAATACCACAGTACAAAAGCATCAATTCTTCGGCGCTCAGCCTTCTTTGTAGTCCAACTCTCACATCCATACATGACTACTGGAAAAACCATAGCTTTGACTAGATGGACCTTTGTCAGCAAAGTAATGTCTGGCTTTTTAATATGCGGTCTTGGTTGGCCACAGCTTTTCTTCCAAGGAGCAAGCGTCTTAATTTCATGGTTGCAGTCACCGTCCACAGTGATTTTAGAGCCCCTAAAAATAAAGTCTTGAACTGCTTCCATTGTTTCCCCATCTACTTGCCATGAAGTGATGGGACCAGATGCCATGATCTTAGTTTTTTAAATGTTGAGTTTTTTGGGTTTTTTTTTTGAATGTTGAGTTTTAAGCCAGCTTTTTCACTCTCTTCTTTCACCGTTATCAAGAGGCTTTTTAGTTCCTCTTCACTTTTGGCCATAAGGGTGGTGTCATCTGTGTCTCTGAGGTTATTGATATTTCTCCCTGTAATCTTGATTCCAGCTTGTGCTTCATCCAGACTGGCATTTCATGTGATGTACTCTGCATAGAAGTTAAGTAAGCAAGGTGACAATATAGAACCTTGACGTATTCCTTTCTCAATTTGGAACCAGTCCATTGTTCCATATCTGCTTTTAACTGTTGCCTCTTAATCTGCATACAGATTTCTGAGGAGGCAGATCAGGTGGTCTGGTATTCCCATCTGTTTAAGAATTTTCCACAATTTGTTGTGATCCACACAGTCAAAGGCTTTAGTGTAGTCAATGAAGCAGAAGTAGATGTTTTTCTGAAACTCTCTTGCTTTTTCTTATGATCTGGTGGATGTTGGTAATTTGATAATCTGTTTCCTCTGCCTTTTCTAAATCCAGCTTGAACATCTGGTGGAAGTTCTCAGTTTGCATACAGTTGAAGCCTAGTTTGGAGAATTTTGAGTGTTACTTTCCTAGCATGTGAGGTGAGTATAGTTGTGTGGTAGTTTGAACATTCCTTGGCATTTTTTTCTTTGGGATTGGAATGAAAACTGACCTTTTCCAGTTCCATGGCCACTGCTCAGTTTTCCAAATTTGCTGGCATATTGAGTGCAGCACTTTCACAGCATCATCTTTTAGGATTTGAAATAGGTCAACTGAAATTCCTTTACCTCTACCATCTTTATTCATAGTGATGCTTCCTAAGGCCTGCTTGCTTCACATTCCAGGATTTCTGGCTCTAGGTGAGTGATCACACCATCATGATCATCTGGGTCACTAAGCTCTTTTTTGTATAGTTTTTCTGTGTATTCTTGCCTTCTTTTCTTAATATCTTCTGCTTCTGTTAGGTCCATACCATTTCTGTCCTTTATTGTACCCGTCTTTGCATGAAATGTTCCCTTGGTATCTCTAATTTTCTTGAAGAGATCTCTAGTCTTTCCCATTCTGTTGTTTTCCTCTATTTCTTTGTATTGGTCACTTAGGAAGGCTTTCTAATTTCTTCTTGCTATTCTTTGGAACTCTGCATTCAGATGGATATATCTTTCCTTTTCTCCTTTGCCTTTCACTTCTCTTTTTTCAGGTTTTTGCAAAGCCTCCTCAGACAACTGTTCTGCCTTTTTGCATTTCTTTTTCTTGGGTATGGTTTTGATCACCACCTCCGGTACAGTGTTGCGAACCTCTGTCCATAGTTCTCCCAGTGCTCTATCAGATCTGATCCCTTGAATCTATTTGTCGCTTCCACCGTATAATTGTAAGGGATTTGATTTAGTTCATACCTGAATGGTCTAGAGGGCTTCCCTTGTGGCTCAGCTGGTAAAGAATCTGCCTGCAATGCAGGAGTTCTGGGCTCAATCCTTGGGTTGGGAAGATCCTCTGGAGAAGGGAAAGGCTACCCACTCCAGTATTCTGGCCTGGAGAATTCCATGGAGGAGTCCATGGGGTGGCAAAGAGTCAGACACAACTCAGCGACTTTGATTTTCACTTTCATTTTTGATGGTCTAGTGGTTTACCCTACTTTCTTCAATTTAAGTCTGAATTTTTAAGTCCTGAAATTTGCAGGAGTTCATGATCTGAGCTACAGTCAGCTCCCAGTCTTGTTTTTACTGACTGTATAGAGCTTCTCCATCTTCGGCCGCAAAGAATATAGTCAGTCTGATTTAGGTACTGACCATCTGGTGATATCTGTGTGTAGAGTTGTCTGTTTCTGTTGTTGGAAGAGGGTGTTATGACCATTACATTCTCTTGGCAAAAGTCTCTTAGCCTTTGCCCTATTTCTCTGAGTAGGTAACATTTGAGCTGAGACCTAAAACATGAGAAAGAATCAGCCTTTAGGGACTACATTAAAACCCCTTTTAAAAATTTAATGTTTCGAGTGCAAAGGGCTGCATTTATTTACAAAATTAATTCCTTTACATAATATCAGTAAAAATTTATAGTGCTTGGTATTGCTCATTTGCCATTTTTTGCTGTAGGGGAGTGGTAGCAAAGCTATCACTGATAAAAGATTTTAAATAAAAATTTGATGTAGTTTATTTGAAAAACACAGCAGAACAATAGTAACTGAATATAGTAACTAAGTAAAGCAAGTTGAAGCCACTTACAGTATTTTATTTTTCCTTATTCAGTACAGCCTATTATAAACAATAGTCTGATGTCTATAATTTACCTTGTATATTTTAGAGGAAATGTTGGAGAAAGTGAAATTCAAAAAATTACAGATCAAAGTAATTTGTTTACAAATTAAAATTGACACCTTAAAAGCTTTTTGCTTTTCATATTTTTCTTCTAGTCCTTATATACCTTCAGATATTTTTTATTATTGGTCATTTTGTTGCTTCCTTTTTTAAATGCTTAACATTGACATAACTTTTTCTTCATCCTTTGTAATCTTTGTAATTAGTATTTTTAATCATTCTTAAATACCTTGATGTGGCAAAAAATTTTGATAATAGAAAAGATTGTAATATAAAATTAATCTTCATCCCTACCCAGAGCCCAGATTCCTTTCCCAGAGACAACCAGTCAGGTTTGTTTTATAAATTCCTTGAGAACTTATTTTCCCCAAATATAGGGCTTCCCAGCTGGTGCTCATGGTAGAGAATTTGCCTGCCAGTGCAGGAGATGCAAGAGACTTGGGTTCAGTCCCTGGATCAGGAAGAATCCCCTGGAGAAAGAGATGGCAATCACCCAGTATTCTTGCCTGGGAAATCTCATGGACACAGGAGTCTGGTGGGCTACAGTCTATGGTGTCACAAAGAGTCGGACACAATTGAGCATGCATGCACACACGTGCATACACACACACACACGGGCATATAGAAAATATTTTTTTGTTTTTCTGTTTTAATCTGTTATCTTTATGACTTTTTTCATTCTGGTTACTTCTTTATCTTGTAACACAATTTCTTCCTTTTTGGATATTTGCAGAATCATGTATTCATTTAAACCAATTTTTATTGAGTAACCTGTGCCACCCACTGTTCTAGGTATATATTCCTTTTGTTGTTCAGTCAGTAAGTCGTGTCTGACTCTTTGAGACTCCATGGATTGCAGCACAGGCTTCCCTGTCGTTCCTTCCCTGTCTCCTGGCATTTGCTCAAATTCATGTCCACTGAGTCCATTCATGTCCATTGATGCTATCCCACCATCTCATCCTGTGCCATCCTCTTCTCCTTTTTCATTTAGTCTTTCCCAGCATCAGGGTCTTTTCTAGCCTTTGCATCAGGTGGCCAAAGTATTGGAGCTTTAGCTTCAGCATCAGTCCTTCCTATGAGTATTCAGGGTTGATTTCCGTTAGGATTGATTGGTTTGATCTCCTTGCAGTCCAGGGGACTCTCAAGCATCTTCTCCAGCACCACAGTTCAAAAGCATCAATTCTTCAACGCTCAGCCTTCTTTGTAGTCCACCTCTCACATTCCTGCATGACTAATGGAAAAGCCCTAGTTTTGACTGTATGGACCTTTGTTGGCAAAGTGACATCTCTGCTTTTAAATACACTGTCTAGTTTTGTCATAGCTTTCCTTCCAAGGCGTAAGCATCTTTTAATTTCATGGCTGCAGTCACTGTCCTCAGTAATTTTGAAACCCAAGAAAATAAAACCTGTCACTGTTTGCACATTTCCCCCTTCTGTATTCATATTCCTTGACCTCCTGGAATTTACAGTTCAGTGGGAGGAGACAGGTATACACATACTAAGTACTATATTAGCAGCATGAAGAAGTTTCACAGAAAAAGAGAAGGAAAAAAATTTTTTCCTCTCTGGAACTGCATTAGGGAAGACTCTAAATAGGAGGTAACATTGAAAAGTAGTAGGTTTTTGCCAGACAGGAAAATCTGAACTAGGACCCAAAGGCATCAAAGTATGTGATTGTTTATGGAAGAGGGAATAATTTCTTTTCTTTGAGTACAGAATATTTATTGCAAGGAATAGGGGGAAAAAGGCTATAAAAGGTAGGTTGGAGCTAAATTGTTTAAAATGCTCTAGCAATGGGAAGCCATTAAAGATGAAAAGTTTGTTTTCCTCCTCCAACAGCAGCTGTCAGCATTTTGGGGACTTACTAGAAAAATGCTGAAAGGAAGTCATTTTTTGTTCCCAAAGTTTTCACTAAGTATAATGCTGGTGTAAAGTGTACTGTTGCTAAATGTATAGCTGGTTAAATTTTTATTCGTGTAACTGCCCCCTCTATGAAGTGTTAACCCCAGAACCCTCTGAATACACATTTGGCATTGCTGACGCCATACACTACTTCGTTAGTTCTCCTTTCATTTTTCCCATCAGTATTTTCACACCCTCTTTTGTGTTAAAATTTAAAATATATTTCACTTCATATGTAGAAGAAACAGAAAGAGAAAAGTTAGGGTAATTGGTATTAGTAGGTCATTAATTGGGTAGCATTTGGACTGGTGGAAGATTAATTTAGAGATTGGGTGAAGGCCAGTTGATGGAGGATGTTGAATAGTAAAATCTAGATTTTATTCTGAGGTAACAGAATTTGAGAGAATTTTGAAGTGGGTATTGAAGTGACAGGGCTGTGCTTCAGGAAGAAGACTCTTGACTGCAGTGTGGACAACGTACTGGGGAAGGTAAAGGGGTTAGAGGTAGGGAGCAGGAAATCCAGATAGGAGATTATTGTAGTAATTCTGTGAGAGAGAGTAAGAATCAGGGCATTGGTAGTGATGGTGAAAGTGAAAGTGAAGTCCCTCAGTCGTGTCCGACTCTTTGTGATCCCATGGACTGTAGCCCACCAGGCAAGAGTACTGGAGTGGGTTGCCATTTCCTTCTCCAAGGGATCTTCCCAACCCAGGGATCGAACCCAGGTCTCCCACATTGCAGGCAGACGCTTTACCGTCTGAGATGGTGGCAATCACCAAGAAGAACAATTGATACTGCCTAGTGATTAGAAGCGGAGAAGGCAATAAACTCAGATATGCCGATGACACCACCCTTATGGCAGAAAGTGAAGAGGAACTAAAGAGCTTCTTGATAAAGGTGAAAGAGGAGAGTGAAAAAGCTGGCTTAAAACTCAGCATTCAGAAAGTGAAGATCATGGCATCTGGTCCCATCACTTCATGGCAAATAGATGGGGAAACAATGGAAACAGTGACAGACTATTTTCTTGGGCTCCAAAATCACTGCAGACAGTGACTGCAGCCATGAAATTAAAGGACAGTTGCTCCTTGAAAGAAAAGCTATGACCAACCTAGACAGTATATTAAAAAGCAGAGACATTACTTTGCTGACAAAAGTCCATCTAGTCAAAGCTGTGGTTTATCCAGTAGTCATGTATGGATGTGAGAGTTGGACTATAAAGAAAGCTGAGCACCGAAAAATTGATGCTTTTGTACTGTGGTGTTGAAGAAGACTCTTGAGAGTCCCTTGGACTGCAAGGAGGTCAAACCAGTCCATCCTAAAGGAGATCAGTCCTGAATATTTACTGGAAGGACTGATGCCAAAGCTGAAACTCCAATACTTGGCCGCCTGATGTGAAGAACTGATTCTTTGGAAAAGACTCTGATGCTGAAAAAGATTGAAGGCAGGAGGAGAAAGGGACGACAGAGGATGAGATGGTTGGATGCCATCACCGACTCAATGGACATGAATTTGAGCAAGCTCCAGGAGTTGGTGATGGACAGGGAAGCCTGGCGTGCTGTAGTCCATGGAGTCACAGAGTCCCGCACAACTGAGCGACTGAACTGAATGCTGTAACACATTTTTTTTAATTGTACTGAAGTAAATCAGGAAGAATCTTACTTACCTGGTTTCATTTGTCAGATGTAATTTAGTAATGAGCTGGTTAGGGATTTTCCTGCAGGTTTTTTGTTTTCATCTTGTTTAACTTAGGATTTAAGTAGAGTTAGAAAACCAAGTCGAATAATACTTTCAGAAATTTTTTCCAGATGTGTTTAAATTAAATATTGTTGTTTACTTGCCAGGTTGTGTCTGACTCTTTGCAACCTCATGGACTGCAGCACTCCAGGCTCCTTTGTCCTCTGCTGACTCCCAGAGTTTGCTCAAATTCTTGTCCGTTGTATCAGTGATACTGTCTAACTTCCTTCCTCTGCTGCCCCCTTCTCATTTTGCCTTCAGTCTTTCTCTGTCTCAGGCTCTTTTCCAGTGAGTTTGCTTTCCACATCAAGTGGCCAAAATATTGGAGCTTCAACAACAGTACTTATAATGAATATTCATAGTTGATTTCCTTTATGACTAACTGGTTTGATCTCCTTGCAGTCCAAGGGACTCTCAAGATTCTTCTTTAGCACCACAATTCAAAAGCATCAGTTCTTTGGCACTCAGCCTTCTTTATGGTCCAACTCTCACATCCAATACTGGAAAAACCATAGCTTTGACTGTATGGACCTTTGTTGGCAAAGTGATATCTTTGCTTTGTAATATGCTGTCTCAGTTTATCGTAGCTTTCCTTCCAAGGAGTGTCTTTTCATTTCATGGCTGTGGTCACTGTCCACAATGATTTTGGAGCCCAAGAAAATAAAATATGTCCTTGCTTCCACTTTTCCCCTTTCTATTTGCCATGAAGTGATGGGACTGGATGCCCTGATCTTAGTTTTTTGAATGTTGAGTTTTAAGTCAGCTATTTCATTCTCCTCTTTGACCCTCATCAAGATGCTCTTTAGTTCCTCTTCACTCTCTGCCATTAGAGTGGTATCATCTGTATATCTGAGGTTGTTAATACTTCTCCCAGCAATCTTAGTTCCATCTTGTGATTCATCCAGCCTGGCATTTCGCATGATGTACTCTGCATATAAGTTAAATAAGCAGGATCATAGTGTACAGTTTTATCCTGCGCCTTTCCCAGTTTTCAACCAGTTGTTCCGTGTCCAATTGTAACTGTTGCTTCTTGACTCACATACAGATTTCTCAGGAGGCAAGTCAGGTAGTCTGGTAATCCCATCTCTTTAAGAATTTTTCCATTTGTCGTGATCCACACAGTCAAAGGTTTTATCGTAGGGGATGAAGCAGAATTAAATGTTTTCTTGGAACTCCCTTGCTTTCTCCATGATTCAGTAAACATAGACAATTTGATCTCTTGTTCCTCTGCCTCTTTGAAACCCAGTTTGAACATCTGGAAGTTCTCGGTTCACGTATTGCCTTCATGAATCACAGTCTTGTCTTGGTGAAGGGGCTTGCATAACTCAGTGAAGCTATGAGCCATGCTGTGCAAAGCCACCCGAGATGGGCAGGTCATGGTGAGAGTTCTGACAAAACATGCTCTGCTGGAGGAAGAAATGACAACACACTCTAGTATTCTTGCCAGGAGAATCCCATGGACAGAAGAACCTTGTGGGCTATAGTCCATGGGGTCTCAAAGAATCAGACACAACTGAGTGCCTGAGCCCTCATGCACCAGAAAGAATGAAGTGGCTAGGCCAAAGTGGAAACAACACTCAACTGTGGATGTGTCTGGGGGTGAAACTAAAGTCCGATGCTGTAAAGGACAATAATAATAGCCTTTTTAATAATATTTTTAGTCTCAAAAAGTTAAAATATATTACGGTTTAAATGTACCATATAGGTTAAGTATTAAAGAGAACTGATTTTTACTCTTGTATATGTAAAGCTGAGCAATTATGAAGCTGAGCAATTCCAAGTGATATTTCCCAGCCATCTTGAGTACTAACAATTTATTAAGATTCCTAAGTAGTTCTCTTTTTCTTTGCAGAGATAAAAGCAACAGTGTTTGATGACTGCAAGAAAGAAGGCGAATGGAAGGTAGAATTTACATATTCACATAGAATTTGCATAACACTAGAAACCTTTATTGAGGGCTTGTACATATTTTTTTACTTATTACACTTGTATAAAAGTACAGAGTTAGAAGCATAGTGTTTGCCTTCAAATCTCAGCTTTACCTCCTATTAGTTGTGGCTTCTTGAGCAAATTACTTGATGTCTCTATGCCTCTGTTTCTTTATCTGTAAAACAGAGATGGTAGTACCTCATAGATAGTTATAAATATTAAATGAAATAATTCATGTAAAGTGCTTAGAACAGTGCCTAGAACAATTATTCCACCACAAGCAGCATTTTATGATTTTAAGAAAATTTGATGTTCAACATAAGATACATTTGAAGTGAACAAAGTCTGCTTCAAAGTGAAAATATTGCTTATGTATAATATTATATGACCATATATTGAGGAAATAAATTTCTAAGTCACGAAAGTTAAATGAGTTGAGATAATTTTGCTTGCTCTCCTGATAATTTTATGTTATAAAAAAGGTTATGAATTTGAGTATATTTAATGCACTAAATTCTGTCTTTTGTGAATTCTTGGCAGTCAAATGCTTATACTATTGCTTAATTTATATTCATTTTAAGATATTGCTTCTAGATGAATTTACCACTAAGCTTTTGGCATCATGTTGCAAAATGACAGATCTTCTAGCAGAGGGTATAACTGGTAAGTGTTTCAAATACTCACCATGAAAAACTTTTTTTTTTATTATGATAGGGAGAGTTTAAAGTATTAATAAATTTTAGTTAGTAATTGTGTTTCTCAGGGGATTATGTCTTATTTTTTTAGTAACTCTAGCTATAATAATTATTTTGGACACTGTTTTCTTTGTGAATCTTCAGAATAACCTCTGTAAGTCAAGATTTTTCCCCTCAGCTGAGACATATAATTAAGCACCCCTAACCAAGACTAAGTCAGTTGCCTTGTTGAGTTTGTTCTTCAAATTTTTTATTGTTATATATATTTGTTACAGTTTTGTATGTTGATGCAGTAAGTGTACTTCAGTATTTTGGCTGATGTTTGTGGTTTTCATGTTTTGTTTTTAAGTGGATAGTAAGATTAATGTCATAAAATCAACTTTTGTGCATATTTCCAAGTGTGTAATACTGACTTTTTAAGCTTCTCTTTATTACCTAGAAGTGAGGCAATTGCAAATTTAAATCAGCTGTAGCTTAGGGTTATGAAAAATAACACTGCCACAGTTGCTGTCTTCCACCAGGCAGGAATGTGTTAATGAGATTTTAATTTTTCTTACATTTTGGGTAAAGTATCAGTATCTTGTAATATTCATAATCATATTATCATCCAAAACTCTTCATTGTTTAACTCATTTATTTAAATTTGCTCTTCATAATAGACTTTTAAAGACAGATACAAAATATCATAATTTGTAATGTGAAAACTGAGACTCCAAGTCAAATATAATTCTTTTGTTTATATTTTGGACTTTTTTTTGTTAGTTGTGGAGAATATTTATAAAAATCGAGAACCTGTCAGACAAATGAAAGCTCTTTATTTTATCTCTCCAACATCAAAGGTGAGTGTTTTGAATCTAAACAGTATGTTCTTCAAAACTTTCACCATAGATGTGATTTTCTCTTAGAAAATTTAAAGTAATAAAATGTCCTTTATTAGACAGGTAGTTTTATAAACTAGTTTGTGTAAGAAAATCTTTCTGAGTTAGAAGATTGTTTTATTTGCTTTCTTCTCAATGGGAATATATGTGAAAGAATTCCTTTCTCCCCCTATATGAAAGCAGAATTTATTTGTATAAAACAACAGAGTTTCAAAAAAATAAGTTTCTTTCAATAATTTGGTACTCGTGTAGTTTCTAGTCAACCATGATTTTAGGAGAATGGAAGTGTATGTGAAAGAAATAGTCTTGGATTAATCTTTCATTAATGTTAGTCACTTCCCTATGGCATACACATATGTATGTGTATACACACATATATGCATGTGTGTCTATTTTTTATGGGAAAGGAATTTTTAAAATTTATAATCTAACCATGATTTAATTCATACTTAAAGTCAAGCTTTTAGAGTTATATAAAGTATCAGATTCATTTATTCTGTATAGTATCTGAGAGTGCATTTTCCAACACATCCTTTGGCTTATTCTTAGAATAAAAATGTTAATTTTACAATTCCAATTTCATTTCTTCTAACTCTGGCAGACAGTAGGGAAAAACCGAGATATTTACAATGTAATCTCTACATGTTGGCTGCTGGTAGATTTTAATGACATTTTGTATCTTATCTGTAATATAATGTTATGAGAAAATTTATGCTCGGAAAAAAATGAAAGTTAAAAGCACCATTTTCACATACTAAATTTGCAGAGGGATTAAAAAAAGTGTGTGTATATATTTAGACATCTATTTATTTGTCTTGTCTATGTATCTTATCTAGCTCTCAGTATGCATTATCAATGGATAATGGAGCAGAAACTATACTGCTAGTGGGAGTATAGATTAATACAGCCATTTTGGAAAATAATTCGCCATATCAGAACCTTAAAAGGTTCTGAATCGTAAAATTTATTGTTAAAAAAATCCAGAGAAATTCTTAGTATTAACACATAATGGTAGGAAAGACCATGTGACCATTGAAAATGAGATTTCTAGAAAATTTTAATGATCTATGTAAGTGTTCATTTTTAATGTAAGTGACAGAAAGCAGGATACAAAATTCAGTATTCAGGAAAGGATCAAAGAATTCAGAGAAAATGACATCTAAGTGTGACTCCTTTATCTCCCACAACCAACTCCAGTTTCTCTTCCTGTCCCAAATCAATTATCTTTTGGGTCCTATAGACCTATGGGTGCATGTGAGGCCTTGGACTCTTTGGGCACTTGTAGAGAAACTTGGTGTGAGATTTCCTTCCTCAGGGGCTGGGCAAGCATCTGGAGACTAGCTACAGAGAGTTCTCAGGCAAGGGTCATGAAATGACAGATTTTAGGAAGAGTTGGTTATAAGAGATACATGAACGTGAAGTTGCTCAGTCATGTCCGACTCTTTGCGACCCCGTGGACTGTAGCCCACCAGGCTCCTCAGCCCATGGGATTCTCCAGGCAGGAATCCTGGAGTGGGTTGCCATTTCCTCCTCCAGGGGATCTTCCCAACCCAGGGATAGAACCCAGGTCTCCTGCATTGCAGGCAGACGCTTTAACCTCTGACCCACCAGGGAAGCTAGGGAAAGGTCAGATGGGTGGTTTGTTTTCTTTTATACTTATAGCCCTCAGGAGGAGAAACCTGTTTACCTTCTTCTTGTGGTACTGCCTCTCTTTAGGTTACTCCAACAACTAAACCTAAGTGTTAGCTGAGCTGACATAGAAGCAACCACACATCTAAGTGGGTCAAGTGACCAGAGAGAGAAGGTTTAGTAAGAATGAGAAAAGGATACCTATAGCAAAATACAGGAGCTTGGAAGGAAGGGTGATAATCTGAACAGAAAATAGTACACTTAAAAGTCTGGTGTAACATGTAAAAACTTTCTGAAGCTCTGAAGTATATTTTCTTAGTTAAGTAGTTGACTGTAGAGGAGGATAATCACTGGAAATTTTAATAGATAGTCTGGAAGATAAAAACGAAGTATCTCAAAGCAAAAAAAAAATGATGGAAATCATGGTGGGAAAGATAAGAGACTTGCAGGATACATTAATGAGCTCTAACAGAAATATACTGGTTGTAGGAGTTGCAGGGAGACAGAAAGGAACAGATAGATGAGAAGATTAAATTGTTTGTTTTTGCTTTCAGACTGTTGTAGCTTGAAAACTACCAGCAGAGAGGCAGATACTGTTAGAGTATATTACCCGCTTTCCCTCCTCCTTGTAGTCTGCTAACCTTTTAGTCTTTCATTCTAATCCCTCTTGGCAATTTTAGCGCTTAGCTCACTGGCAGTCTCTTTAGCACTTCTCCAGTAATAGTCTCGATGGTTTCATTATCTGTGTAGGTAATACTACCCAGTACATTCATTTTCTTCCAGTAGTCTTGTCTTCTATGTTGCTTTAGCTTCTTAGTCACTTGAGCATTCTTAGGTCTCCTCATCACCAAAAGAGCACTCTCTGTTCATATATCTTACCTTACTACTTATTACACTTCTCACTGTAAGTGGCCAGATAACATAGCATCTTAAAAACTCAGTTTGTAAGTTACAGTTTTAACATTTAAGGTTTAACTTTATCATCAAAATAATCTTAGTTATTTCAAAAGTAGCACATTCAAATTAGTATTTGATAAAATGTATATTAACATCCGACCTTTTTTCAGTCTGTAGACTGCTTTTTACGTGATTTTGGAGGTAAATCAGAGCACAAATATAAAGCAGCGTATATCTACTTCACTGACTGTAAGTAGCTTTGTAAAAGTTATTGCTTCGTTATTTCAAATCCTACTAATTATGAAATATTTCTTATGCTAATTTTAAAAATAGTGACTTTCTATATATTGTTCGTTCTAGTTAGGTTAGAAAGAATCTAAAAATGTAAGGTTATTTCTATCCTAATTCATGATAAGGTGATAGAAAATTAAATCATTCCAAACTAGTTTCAAAAGATGGTCATTTTTGCTGGTGTACAAGGGAGAGGGGTTTGACGAAGACAGCGATCCCTCAAATTCTGTTCCAATAACAGGGAGAATTCTTCTTTAAATCAAAGTTACAACTGGGGATTTGACTGTATAATAAAGAGTATTATAAGACCCTTTGGGAGATGCAGTGAAGAAACTGTCATCTGTTTGCTAACAGTAAGGGAGAAAATCTACCACATTTCTTTTTCTATGCTGTAGATTCAAATAAAAAGCAGCTTTCTAGCTTATTTTTCCTGTAAATTATTATTTATCTCATACCTAGCAGCAGTTTGCATTTTACAAAATGCCATATCATAAGTATTTGCCATTTAAGTAACCTTGTTACACAGAAATCATGTTTATGGAGTTGATAAACTTTAATGTGTGAAGCCTCTTTTAATTTAAGGAATCTTGAAATTAAAGAACATCGTGTTAAAAGATAGTAGAAGCCAAAGGTTAATACTCCAACCTAGATTTAGTGAAACTATAAGCAGTTAGGTAAAAGGCAGGAGCAAGGGGAAGACAGCTCTAGGGTGCAGAATTTACTAGTTTGGAGGCTTAGAATTTCCTCACATTGAAGAAGGCCCTATAATGCAAGGAAAGATGAAAAATTTGTATGGTGCGGCTACACTTAGTGGCAGATATAGAAAAGTGTAAATTCCTAAGAAGCTCTGAAAGTCCTTCAAAAGTTTATTAAGTCCTTAGTTTGGACTTGATTTTCCTTCCTGACAATATTAGCTTGCTGTGTTAACAGCTCTATAAGGAAACACATCTTGGTTATGGTGGATATGAATGGGGAAAATGGAATTTCTGTTACAGTGCTCATTACTGGAATTTATCTGCTGTATAAAGTGAAAAGCAGTATTTACATATTATCTCTGTCCTCACAGTAAATTACTTTGTGAAAATTAGTAATTATATGTAAAAATAAATATTCTTGGATGTTGGAAAGACTTATTCAAAACAATGAAAATTTAAATGCAGTTATATACTTTGATGTTTTTCCTCCTCTCAGTCTGCCCTGACAGTCTCTTTAACAAAATTAAGGCTTCTTGCTCCAAGTCAGTAAGAAGATGTAAAGAAATAAATATTTCCTTCATTCCACTTGAATCTCAGGTACTTTCTACTTTTATTTTTTAACTGTTTTATTAAAAAATTTTTTTTTGAGCATTGAAAGGCTTATTACAAGGGTCAAGCAAAGAGAATGGGCAGCTTGTGCTTAGAGTAAAACTCCTTTTATTTTGGATTAGTATAAACTAAAATTTAAAAGAGTTTTACTCTTAAGCACAAGCTGCCCATTCTCCTTGCTTGACCGTTGTAATAACGATTTTAAAATGCAGTTTTATGAACTTATTTGCTAAAAAGACTTATCCTATCGATATTTCGTGTGTTGTGTATTTGGTTAATTTTAAACAATCCACAAATAAGCACTTACTCTGATGAAAGGAGGAACATGAGTTCACTAAATTGGAATATAGCATTAATAGTAAAATTGGACTTAAATTTCACATCTCTAAGTCCTGTGTGTGTTAGATTATGAAATCAAAAGATTTTGAGCATAATCTTTGTTAAATGACTCCAAAGAAAAATGTTTATATTTGTAACCATTTGTGATATTAAAACAAAATTCTTTAGTAACTGTTTACACAACATTATATAAACTATCATTTACTTTACTTTATAAAATGAAGGATTCTCATAGATTTGATTTGCCTTTGGAATAGTTAATGAGCCTTCAATTAATAATAATAATTACAAACACATAGTACTTTCTCTGTCAGATGCTTTCCTAAATGCTTTACATAAATGTATTCATGTAATCTTCACAGTAGCCCTATGAGTAGATGGTAATTCGGTCTACATTTTAAAGATGGGGAAATCAAAGTAGTTAAGTAACTTGCCCTAATCACACAGCTAGTGTATTGTTTAGCTCTGTTCTCTGTGTTTGGATTCTAATATTTTGTAGAATTGGAATAGTTTACTATTTCTTAGAACTATAAGGTTGATTTTTTAAGAAATAAAAAGGTCCTGGATAATGAATTTTTCTTTTAAGCTGTTGCTGTTTTTGATGAAGGCCATAATCAAAATCGTAAAATCTTTAGATATCTGTTTAACATTAAACTGTTTTCTTAAAGTAACAAAGGTTACTTTAAGATTTTTTCCCTTTAATATATTATGTGCTACTGCTACTGCTAAGTCGCTTCAGTCGTGTCCGACTCTGTGTGACCTCAGAGATGGCAGCCCACCAGGCTCCGCCGTCCCTGGGATTCTCCAGTCAAAAATACTGGAATGGGTTTCCATTTCCTTCTCCAAAGCATGAAAGTGAAAAGTGAAAGTGAAGTCACTCAGTCGTGTCCGACTCCTAGCAACCCCATGGACTGCAGCCTACCAGGCTCCTCCGTCCATGGGGTTTTCCAGGCAACAGTGCTGGAGTGGGTTGTCATTGCCTTCTCCGAATATATTATGTAAGTTTAGTTTAATACTCTAGAAAGTGAGAATAGCCTCAGTGCAGAGATACAGAAGCAGAAAAGTGCAAGAAAGCAGCAGGATTATGGATTATTAGGGGTGATGGTATGATAAATAAGTCTGTAGGCAGGCTGGGACCAAGTTGTAGGAGGCACCAGGTTCCACCAAGAATGATGGTAGAAAATGGGCAGATACAGAAGAGTACCAAAGGAAAAGTAGAAGTTGGGAGATCATTGAAGGGAAATTGGTAGTCAAATATGATAGTCTTCCAAAGAAGAGAAGTTGTACATTAAACATATTTAGAAGTTGCATGGAGAGAAAAGTGGTTGACTTCTCCTAAATCCATGAGTCAAAGGGATTAAAGAAAACTCATTCCCTTTCAAAGGGTTTAATTAATACTATCACATATAAATTAGGACAGTTAGATGAAAAGCATCAATATAAGAAAGCTTGTTTACAGTGGACCTTAGGGAGTACAAAAAATCTGGTATAGTTAGTGGAGAAGGTGCTAGATTGTGTCTAGATAGAAATAGATCTAACCTAGCTATAATTTAGCAAGAAAAGTAAATGGAAGTTGTGAGTGGAAGTAACAGAGAATTCCTGTATTTAAGGAACTGGTTGTGGGTCATGGAGATGAAGAAAGCATTTGGTAATAGTCTAAAGGAACACATTATGTTGGTGATGGAAAGTAGGGGGAGGAGAGGGAAGGAAAGACAAGATGTGAGTGTAGAAAGAAAACCAGCTCCAGAGTTCTCCTTGACTCATTGGAATATTAGATAATAACTTAGATTAATTTAAGATGTGGTAACAAATCTCCAAATCTCAGTGTTTCACAACAACAAAGTTTATTTCTCATTCATGTTATTGTCCACTGTGGTTTAACTGGGTTTTTGCTCTATATCCTGTTCATTCTGGGATATAAGCTGAAGGAGTGGAGTTCTCTTTTCTGGGACATAGCAGAAAAAAAAGAGAAATGGTGGAGCCATACAATGGCTTTTAAAGCTTCTGCAGGGAAGTAGGCACATGTCACTTCTGTTCACATTCCAGTGACCATAGATAGCCTGATATCCATGAGTGGGAAGTATACTCCCATAAGGAGAGGCCCTGTCAGGAAGGGCAATAAATATTTTTGAACAGATATTTTCTACTGCAGTGGGATAGAATACTGTGAGAAAGCCACAGTCCAGCTGTAGGGTACTTGTTGGCAGTTATGGCAGCTAAGACTTTGAGCAGGACAGACATGAACAGCACATTAGCTTTAGCTGAGTCTCAGTCCATGTTCAGGCTCCTCCTGTTAGTGATAGGTTATGGTCAGAGAAATGTATTACTTTGTGTGAAAGTAAATGCAGGGAAGTTTATCCATAATTTATTAGTTAACCTATATTATTTATTACGTCTACTTTTATACTCAGTACATCAGACTAAGAGGGATTACTACCATTGTTTAAAAACAAAATTAAAAATTGAATGTGAAACTCTCACCTCCAATTAGAGCGCCTGTTCTTTTGTATCCCTCAAATAGCACAATAGTAAATCTCTAATCCAGTTCTTTGCATGTAGGTAAATGCTTTTGTTAGTTGAAAAATGTCTGTGAGATTTCACTGTATGTATACAAAGACCAGTACTATGTCTGGCACAATGCTGTGTTCTTTGAGGAAGTATTTTTCTACTTTGGGAGAGAAATTTATTTATACTCTTAATGTCAAGAGTATAAGCTAAGGAATTGAAGATACATATTAACTTTGGAAAATTTATAGGTTATTCTCTGATGGGTTGAGATTTTAATGTATGTCAGATATATAGACCAATTTTGGCTTTATTTCTTCTTGCCAGGTAATTAGGTTTCTGTTGTTCTTTGACTACCTCAGATCCCTTTATTTGCTGCACAGGTAGAGAAAATCCAACAGTACAATCTATATATAAAACAAGAACTGAAGGAGAGAGGTAGATTAAGCAAGAAAGGAGAGTGAGAAAAGGAATGAAATCAAGATGACAGAGAAAATGAGATTTAATTAAGGTAAAGACACAGTTGTTTCAGGAAACAGCATGGTTAGTACAAGTATTTTGTAGAGTCCCAAGGAATAACTGCGCTTTTCTTGATATATATTTTTAATCAAATTTCTAAATTGACAGTGTGACTTTTTTGGCCTAACTTAGGTATATACTCTTGATGTACCAGATGCATTCTATTACTGTTACAGTCCAGACCCAAGTAATGCAAGTGGAAAAGATACCATCATGGAAGCAATGGCTGAGCAGATAGTTACAGTATGTGCTACCCTGGATGAAAATCCTGGAGTAAGATATAAAAGGTAAGGCACCCAGTGGTGTCATCATATGTTATGATGTCTATTTGCTCTTTGGTATAGAGGTAATGTCTCTGTGCTTTTGTGTGTTGGTTTGCAGATTTTCTTTATAACATTATGCTGTATATATAGGAGATTTAAAGTTTAAGGCTTAAATTTCAGAGTAACTGACAGCCTCTGTTACTGAATTTCAGAGCTTAAATTTTGTATGATTTACATGAATATTTTTCATGAGTTTAAGGAATGCTTTGAAGTATGTCTTTGTTGTCCTTTGGGGAATACTGTCTTACATTTAATGTTTCATTAAATTTCCACCAAATTGAAATAGTCATAGTATCTGGATACTGGTTATAGTGTCTAAATATCCATGGTATCTAATTCCAGTGGCCATTTTAAACAGATTTGGGTTTTTTTTTTTTAAGTTAAAGTTTGACTTTAGTACTATGTACCTTTATTTATTTGCTCCTTATTAAAAGTAAAGTTTTCTGTAAAGTGCATAAATTATATTTATGTGGCTTGATAAATCATTCCAAAGTGAACACAGACATCTGACTTCACCCAGGTCAAGAGAGAGAATACTAACAGTGTCTCAGAGGCCCCCTTTATGAGGCCCCCTTTATGATCCCTTTTGGTCATCACCCACTGTCTCCTCCTCAGAAGTAACTGTTATTCTGACTTCTAACACATATTTCAGTTTTGCCTGATACTGAACTTGATATATATGTGAGGTCATGATATTTTTTTATATCTGGCTTTGCTCAATATTATGTTCTTAGACTTTAATGTTGTTCTATATAGCCAAACAGCTTGGATTTTAATCTCTGCTGTTTACTGGCTTTGTGATTCTTCTGCCCTCAATTTCTTTGTATATGAAATGGGAAAAATAGTAGTAATCACCTCATAAAGTTGTTTTTAGGATTAAATGAGTCAATATCTATAAAGCACTCAATATACTGCATGGCGTTAATGAAATGGTAGAAGTAAATACACTGTACTACTATTACTAATAATAATAAATAATATAACTTGTTTCTGTTTTAAAGTGTTCTTTAATTTAAACACTGACATTTGTCAAGGTAGTTGGCATAATTGTTCAATTTCAAATTCATGTAATGCTTTATATTTAAGTTTCATTATCCTTAACCATTTAAAAAGTTTTCTTAATTACTTAGAAAAAATATTGTAAATCTCCTTAATTCAGATGTGACCAGACAAGCTCTTTACTCATACCTCAAGTCTTAGAACCATTCTTTTTCTTATAGGTGCTGTGCTAATTACACTCTGAACTAAGTGGTTTATCTTTTGCTAGAGTTTAGTCTCTGTTCAAGCTTCTGCTCTTGGTGTTTGGTTCTGTTTAGGGAAATGAATATGTAATATAATCCACTATCCTGTATCCATAAGTTAGGCATCCTCAAATTCAACCAGTTGTGGATTGAAAATGTAAAAAAAAAAAAAAATTCCAGGAAGTCCCCAAAAGCAAAACTTGAATTTGCTACATGCAGACAACTATTTACATAGCATTTACATAGTATTTATGACTGTTTACCTAGCATTACATTATATTAGTATTGTAAGTAATTTAGAGATGATTTTTAAGTGTATGGGGTTGTGCATAGGTTATATGCAAATTCTATACCATTTTATATAAGACTTGAGCGTCAATGGATTTACATATCTGAGTGAGGTCCTGGAACCAATCCCCTGTGATACTGGTGGTGGTTTAGTCACTAAATCGTGTCCAACTTTTGCAATCCCATGGATGGTAGCCTGGCAGGCTCCTCTGTTCTTGGGATTCTCCAGGCAAGAATACTGGAGTGGGTTGCCATTTCCTTCTCCAGGGGATCTTCCCGACCCAGGAATCAAATCCAGGTCTCCTGCATTGTAGGTGGATTCTTTACCACTGAGCCACCAGGGAAGCCCTCCTGAGGGATAACTGTAGCCAGTTTATAATTTAATAAGCTTACCAGTTATTGTGGTAGTTAATAATAATCCAGGCTTTTAAAATCCTATCCTATTCTTTTGTAAAGTATTCTTTTATGTCTTACGAACTTTTCAAGTGTAATTCTAACATGAAATTATTTCCTTTTGAAAATATTTTAAGGCATAATGTATAATAAATTATCATGTATAGTTGTTGCTTTACTTACTTTTGAAGTATAAAACCTAAAGGATCTTTAACACTTTGAAGCCTTTACAAAGAGTTCCTCCATTTTTGAGGTTGGTGTGCTAATTGAAGAGTCTTTTCCAACATTTTCTTTATAGATTCAGAAGTTACACTAATGTCACTGTTCTTAAAGTTAAAATTTAGAATATGGTTTTATCATTTTAGAAGATAGTGATATATAATTTTATACAAACAACTTATTGGGAAGTTGACTGAATATTAGCATATAGGGAAATCTCATAGAAATGGGATAGATAATTGGTCAAGTAATTTGAAGAGTAATATGATAGGAAAGTTGAAAACGTATATACTATATGACCCGCAATTCTACTTTTAGAAATAATATACCTAGAGAAACATTTACATGGAGATTTATGTATAAAGATATTTGTTTCCATGTTGTTTGCAATAGTATAAAATTGAGAATGACTTAAATGTCCATCTTTAGGGAAGTGAATGTGTAAATCCAGTATAATCATATGATGGAATACTATATAGAACTAAAATGAGTAAATATTTTTGATGTGAGTGTCAACATAGATCTCAAACATATATGACAGTAAAAACATATACTGTTAAAATACATATAAAACAGTAAATATATGTATAATTGTAATGATAGGAAGAATATACATCAAATTATGGTAGTAGTTGCTTTGGGGCAGGAGTGGCTAGGGGCAGGAGTGAAGACTGGGAATTGGGAGGGGAAGGAAGAAACTATAGTTTTATTTATATTTCTTTCATATGAAAAAAATCTGAAGCACATATGATAAGGTTTACATTGATAAAATCCAAACTAATTGATACAGCATTATATTTGTTTAGTATTATTATCTAAAGTTCTCCATGCTTATAAAATCTTTTAAATTAATTTATGGTTTAATTTTAGAATTCAACTTGATAATATAAAGTGTGTCTTGAAAGACAGTTTGAATATCTTTTTCGTTTCTAGTAAACCTCTAGATAATGCCAGTAAGCTTGCTCAGCTGGTTGAAAAAAAGCTTGAAAACTACTACAAGATTGATGAAAAGAGCCTAATAAAGGTAACATATAAAAGACAAATAGTGGTTATACTTAAAATCTGGCTTATTTCTTTATAAGCCAAGGAAACTGTTGTTCATTTATTTTCCAGTATTGATTTGAGAATTTTGATTTGGATATCACTGATATAAGTGGTAGTAGAAATCTTAATAGACAATGTGGTTTAGTGGGGAAGATAACAGTTTTGAATTAAGTTCTTTGTCCAGATCCGTGCTCTGCCATTTAAGTCATGTATATATCAATTAGCAAGTTATGTTAAGTTTTTTATCTATAAAATGGGGGTAATAGGAGAATACCTATTTTATAATATAGAAGATTAAATGCATTAATACATAAAAAGTTTTTAGAATAATCCTTGCAGCTGAGTAAACGTTTAATAAACATAGTTTTTCCTTTTATCACCAACTCTGTGTTCTTGGACATATTTACTCTGAGTTGTATTTTCATATAATATGGATCGTATGATATGTACTTTCATTGGTTGGTATGAGGATTAGGCAGATTAGCATGTGTTTGGCACATATAGGAGTTTAATAAATGACAGCTACTACTATCTTATCAAGATAATATAATCAAAGACTAAGATTGGAACCTGGGGAATTCCAGCATTTGAGCTTGGGTTGGAGAGTGAGGAGTCTGAGTAGACTTGACAGAGGTGGTATCAGAGGACTAGGAAGCTTAGTTTAGTGCAGTGTGTAACATAAAGAGCTCAGGTAATATCTTCCTTTCATAACTTGGATCAGTTTTAGTGTTTACGAAGCTGAATTCCAAGAAAATAGATTTAGTGAAAGCCAAATGTTATATTTTGAAAAGAATTTTCACAGTATCATATTATTAAGTAAGCCTGTTAATCTAATTATGAAAGCTTTGGTTTTGTAGTCTTATTTTCTTCCCCTCTTGTACCTCTCATATTTTTCTTTTTAAATATAGCTTCATGTTTAAGAATGTGGCAGAACTTAGGATAAGTCTGGTTTTGTTTTCTAAGATATTAAAAATATGTTCACAGAAAGAAATGGAAGTTTCTTAAGATAATTTTATCTTGTTATTCCAGGGTAAAACTCATTCCCAGCTCATAATAATTGATCGTGGCTTTGATCCTGTGTCCACTGTCGTGCATGAACTGACCTTTCAGGCAATGGCATACGATCTACTGCCGATTGAGAATGATACATACAAGCAAGTATAACTTGAAGGGAATATATAGGGCATATACAAACAGGATAGGATGTTAGCATTTAATGATTCATGCAGGCAACAGAAATCTAAAGCCCCTATAACCTTTTTTATTCAAGGCTTTAATCTTTCTCTTACACTTATAATCATAATCTATTAAAAATATCCTGACCTTGTTAGTTAATAGGTAATTTAACTGCTTTGAAGCTTTTTTGGTATATTTGCTTCCTTAATTATGTCTGCAGCAAAAATAGATTTTAAACAGCTGGAATTGTACTTTTCAGTAAATAAACCGGGCCCACTACAATATTTATTATAGTGGAAAACATATTCAAATTGGTTAGGATGTGATTATTCTGAATTGGACATTCAAAAGTATGTAAACGTGCATCTTGTCACCATAATGTATTTAAAAATACTAGAAGATTAGAAAACTATATAGGATGGTTATTGAGAAGAGAAGCAGTTTTACCAGTTTGGTACCTATTGATTTAACTCTGATATAAGCATATTAACTTTAAAAGCAATATCAAATAGTTAAATGAAAAATGAAATTATTTTTCTATTAAGGAACCATTTTATTGTCACCTTTGTATATCATGTATGTATGTACATACACACACATATATATAACATGTAATTTGAGTGTATGTACCACATGCATACATATATATATAACATGTTATTTGATATCATAATTTCAAAATCCAGATTGGCATTTTTCAGCCAAGAGTTACTGCTTGGAAGTAATAAAAATGAAAATTAGTTTTCTGAAATCTTATGTTTAGTAATTTTATAGATTAAAAAATCCAAAAATTTGTGCTAATTATATTTAATATTTTTTCTTAAAACAAATATTGTTTAAACTAATTTTGTATTTTCTCTTGTATTTTTATTTGCCTTCTAGTCAAATTCTGAGTTTTTCTTTGTTATTTGTATTAATGTTAGCTGACAGAGCAACATAGCTATTTTTCTAGTATATAAGTTTTAAGCAGTTGTTGATTCTGAATTTTCAGAAAGGATGTTATTTATCTCTCTTACCCTTTAGGTCTCTAAACCTGCATTGCTCAAGAGATTTGGAAATGACTTAAAGTAATGGACACTAAAGGATTTGGTTCCCGTCTATTGACATTAACTTTCAGACATTTCTAACCTAGTACTTAAAATATTTATCTCCCTAGGTTTGCTGACAAGGAAAGCAAGATTTAATTTTTTTAAGGGTAGTGGAGAGACTTATTTAAAAACAAAAATCAGAGATACTCCTTTTCTTATGAGTCAAGAAAGTCTAGGGATCAGACTAGAGGGAAGCATGAACTTCCTATGGATTGTGCTCCATCATGATTTTTAATGGAAATAATACAGAGCAGAAATTTCTAAGTATCCATTTGGAGTAATTTCTTGAACCTCTTTAATTGCCTCTCAGTTCAGTAGAACTCATTAAAGCAATCAAAGTTTTTAATGGCTACATTAGTTTTTCTCTCATTGCCTTTCCCAGTTCTTTAAAGGAGATGTACTTATAGGGTAAGGAAAGAATATAGAAATAGATAAATATATGTGTTTGTGAATTTTGTACCAACTCTGAAATACCTTCAGTACTTAATAGACTTCATTAGGGAGTGACATTTCTTAATGGATGTTTGACAATTGTGTTGATGGTTATTAGTACATCAAAAGTATTGTTTTGAGCAATTAGAATTCAAGTTGTTAATATATTCACTCTTGTTAAAGTTGACTGTGGAACACTGAATTTTTATTTCTAACATACTGAGATAAAACTCTGTAATAATGACAGCAAAAAATAACATTGAAAGTAAAAAGGTCATGGTGGGCGTAGCACTTGATTTTTTTTGTATGGATAGCAATATGCCTTAGATTTGGGTAGGTCTTCATTATCCTCCTGAAATCTTCAGTTTCTTGAGCTGTGTCTTAAAATTGTTATTTATAAAAATTTTTCTTTTACTTTATCTGGCACAAAATAATCCAAAAGTTTCATACTTCTCTTACTTGTAGATACAAGACAGATGGGAAGGAAAAGGAGGCAATCCTTGAAGAAGATGATGACCTCTGGGTCAAAATTCGACATCGCCATATTGCAGTTGTATTAGAGTATGTGAACCTGTTTTAATTTTCATTCCATATTTTAAAAAAATACGAATTACAGAGTACCAATAGTACATTTTTTAATCTTAAGATACTTTTGTGAATTACACTTAAGAAATTTAAAGAATTTTCTTATAATTTGACAGGGAAATTCCCAAGCTTATGAAGGAAATTTCATCAACAAAGAAAGCAACAGAAGGAAAGGTAAGAGTGTTAATATAACTTTCAAAGTTATGACAAATGTGAATTTTAAAGTTTGTGTAAAATTTTTTATCTTTTTAACTTTCCATTTGAGAAGTTTCTAACATACACAAAGTAGAGAAAATAAACTTTCTTGTACCCATTACCCAGCCTCAACACTTAGCAATATTTTATTTGTCTTTAAATGTCTCTACATTTAAAGTTTATTTTTAAAAGACCATTTAGCCAATTGCATAAACGTATTCATGTTAGGGTTTTTAATATTAAGGTATGGTAGCTCAGTGATAAAGAATTGGCCTGCAGTGCAGGAAACCCAGGTTTGATCCCTGGGTCGGGAAGATCCTCTGGAGAAGGGAATGTCAACCCACTCCAGTAGTCTTGCCTGGGAAATCCCATGGGGACAGAGAAGCCTGGCAGGCTACAGTCCGTGGGGTCGCAGTGTCAGACACAATTGAGGAACTAACACTTTCACTTTTCACATTCATAATTTACCTAAATAAAATGCACAAATCTTAAGTGTATACTGAATAACTTTTTACATACATATATTTGTATTCATACACACACACATGTAAACACACACCATGTGGAACTACCACCTAAATCAAGATATAGGACATTTCTGTCATTTCAGAACGTTCCACAATAATATCTATGAATAAAGAAAATTTATCCTATCCTTTGGAGAAGGCAGTGGCACCCCACTCCAGTACTCTTGCCTGGAAAACCCCATGGACGGAGGAGCCTGATAGGCTGTAGTCCATGGGGTCGCGAAGAGTCGGACACGACTGAGACTTCACTTTCACTTTTCACTTTCATGCATTGGAGAAGGAAATGGCAACCCACTCCAGTGTTCTTGCCTGGAGAATCCCAGGGACAGGGGAGCCTGGTGGGCTGCCGTCTATGGGGTCGCACAGAGTCGGACACGACTGAAGCGACTTAGCAGCAGCAGCAGCCTATCTTTTTGACTCTTTATACATTTTACACTAATTTCTTGGTACCTCCTACTTGGTATTTTCTTAATACCTCCCAGCAGTAAAATATAGAGTAGGACTGGTGACAGGATATCCTTGTCTCATTCCCAGCCTCGGGGGAAATGTGTTTGATATTTTATCATTGGGTATTATGGTAGTTTTAGGTTATTTTAGATACATCCTTTGTCAGATTAAGAAGTTCCCTTCTATTCCATATTTGTCAACAGGCTTTTTTTGTTTTTTAAAATCAACAATGAGTGTCAGATTTCATCAAATGCTTTTTCAGCACCTATTAATTATTTTTTCCTTTTTTATTCTGTTAATGTGATGCGTTACATTCATTGTTCGCTAACATTAAACCATCCATGCGTTCTTAGAATTAGCTCCACTAAGTTATGATACCTTATCCCTTTCCTATATCACTGGATTCTGCTCGCTAATATTTTGTTTAGAATGTTTACTTCTAGGTTTATGAGCAATAGCATTTCTAGATTTACAAGCAATAATTCTTTTTATTCTTGTGGTGATGTTCTAGGCAGTTTGGGTGGCAAAATTACATTGGTCTAAAATAAATTGTAATGCTTTCCCTGTCACATTATTCTCTGGAAGTGTTTGTATAGCGTCGTTACTTCTCCCATCATTGCTTGAAAGACTTCACAGCTGAAGCAGTCTGGGCGTGGAGTTTTCTTTATGGGGAAGTCTTTAATTATAAGGTCTTTAATAGGTACAGAGCTCTTCAGATTTTAATTTTTTCTTATATCACTTTTGGGATATTGCATTTTTAAGAGATTTGTCTATTAAATCTACATTTTCAAATATCTTCTTATCTTCTCAGTGTCTGTAGAACCTGTACCTATGTTCTGTTTAATCCTAATTTTGTTGATTTGTGTTTCAGCCTCTTTACTGTTAACATCCCCTATTTATATATTAATAGTATTTCGAAGAACCAACTTTTGGCTTTGCTGATTTTTCTTCTGTATGTTAGTTTTATATTGAATTGATTTCAACCTTCTTTGGCTTGTTTTTCTTTTTCTAACTTCTTGAGTCAGATGTTAAGAACATTGATTTTTGACTTTTTTCTCTCCTATATATATTTAGTTATTTCCTTCTTAACATTAAGTAGCTGCATTCCCCAAGTTTTGGAATAACCTATTTTTACTTCCATTTAGCTCAGAATATTTTCTCTAATTATAATTTCTTCTTTGACTCATGTGTTATATAGGAATTTTTTTTTTTTTTCAAAGAGTTTGTGAGTTTTCTACTTATCTTACTGTTACTGAGTTGTAATTTAATTATATAGTGGTCAGAGAATGGAGTCTGTATGAGTTTAGTCCTTTGAAATTTGTTCAGGCTTGGCTTGTGACCTATCATATGATCTGTTGTAAATACCCTATTTGTACTTGAAAAGAATACAAATTCTGTTAATTAAGCCAAGTTGGTTTATGATGTTATTCAAATATTCTATCTCTTTACAAATTTTTTATCTGTTTTTTTTATATCAGTTACCAGGAATGGTATAATGTATGGCTGAATTAGTCTAATTTTTTTAATAATCTTGTCAACTCTCAAAGCTATATCAACTGATGCACCCTTGTTTAATTAGACTCTATAAATTTAAGATAGTTTTCTTTCTATTGAATTTATCTTTTATCAGTATAAAATGTCATTTTCATTTGCAGTATTCCTTGCCTTAAACTCTACTTTGTCTGATTTTAATATAGCCATACCTGCTTTATTTTGACTAGTGCTTTTTAAAACTGAGTTAGGAAGTAAAGTTCCCCTTTATAGTGTATGATTCTGTGAGTTTTGACAAATGTATACTCTCATAACCACAACCAAGATATAGGACGGTTCCATCAATATCCCCCATTGCCTTCTGCCACTTTGTAGGCAACCTCTCCACCTTAGAACCACTATTCTTTTTTTCTATTATTATAGTTTTGCCTTTTCCAGAATGACAGCTAAGTGTCATTTATGTAATAACATAATAATAACAGTATGGCTTTTTCCTTTAATCTATTGCACTTGACATTCATCCATGTGACATATAACAGTAGCTTCGACATTTTTATTGCTGAGTAGTATTCCACTGTATGGATATATTGTATGGATGTTATCCGTTCACAAATTGCAGAACATTTAGGTTCTTCCCAAGTTGATGGCTATTACAAATAAAGCCACTATGAACATTCAAGTTTTGTGTGAACAGATGTTTTCATTCACTTGTTTAAACAAGAGTGGGATTGCTGGATCATATAGGAAATGTATATTTAATCATATAGAAAACTTCCAAACTTACTAGTTTGCTGTACCATTTTATGGTCTCACCAATAATGTATGTCATTCATTGTGTTTTTAATTTCAAAGATTGCATTTAGTTCTGGGATATTCATTGAATTCTTTTTAATAAAGTCTGATTCTCTACTGATATACTGCATCTTTTCATTCATTTACAGTTTATCTTTTCCCCTGTTTTCTTTAACATAAATATGTTATTTTAAATTCTGTGTCTGCTAACTCCAGCATCTGGATTATTTCGAGTCTGCTTTTATTGACTGTTTTTACCACTTGAGTATCACTTTTTCCTGTTTTACATGTCCAGTTATATATTGTATGTTGGACCTTGAGGATACTGTATTGCAGAGGCTGTTGATGATGTTCTGTCTATAAAGAGTGCTGAGTTCTTTTCTGGCAGTCAGTTAATTTGCTGGTGAATAACCTAGATTGTGTGGAAAGTTCATGTGAGGCTTTTGTTATGTTGAGTGTATTTCACTTTTGCATTTAGTTCAAAGACATAGTCCTTCCAGGACTGAATGTCTGGGATGTTCACTTAGAGCTCTTTACTTTGTCTGGAGCAGAGAATGCCAATACTGTCTTAGTGTAAAGACCATGTGAAATCTCTGCAGTCGTTCTCTGTTAGGCCTCTAAGACTTATGCCCTGTACACGTGCAGCTTAGTATTTGGCCAGGAACCCTAAGGCATCTCCTCTACACATCTGTGAGTTATGCTGTGACTGGCTTTTACTCTCGAGTACCCTGGACCGCAAACCCTACCTCAGTAGCCCCAAACTCGGATCTCTTTTTCCTCTGCTCAGAGAGACTTTTTTTCTGCTTGAATTCTACTTCCTTTTACTGTGCTTTGGAAAATGTTCCAGAGAAGAGCCAGATGAGTACAGGGATCACCTCCTGTGCTTCCCCTTTGTTCAAGTAACCTAACTTTTAACTATTTTTAAGACATCCTTTGCTTGAAAGCTGTTGTCTTTTTTTATTTTGTCCAATTTTGGTTTTGTTTATGGTGGGAGAATACTTTTTATATCAGCTACTTTTATCATGGCTCAACTGAAAACCTTTTGAAATTGTTTTTTTTTAATTGGCAAATATTTAGTAAATTAATAAAAATTTAAAACTATAGGATTTAAAAGTTATTGTATAAAATAACTGAATCATAAGTTAGTTTTTTAAAATGTTTGATTTTTCCTAGACATCACTTAGTGCTCTTACCCAGCTGATGAAAAAGATGCCCCATTTCCGTAAACAGATTACTAAGGTAAGAGGTATCATATATAAGAAATCATTTTTAATTTATTAGTCCACTCAGTTCTGTAGTCAAGTTTAGCAGTGGGTGTCATGGAATACTTGGTATTAGTTGACCTTTAAACCCTTACTTTAGGTCTGAGAAATACCCCAAATGTCTAAGCTACCCAATAGAGTTCTCTATATTTGTTCAAATCCATCCAAAACATTTTTATATCTTTGTCTTGAACAGCCAGAGAAACTTTATTTTTTATCAGCTTAATAAGAAAATTCAACATTGCATTGACAAGTCCTTGTTATTATGCTTGCTTCTTTGAATTAATAGTTACATATTAGTAAATTTTAAAGCAGGTAAAGCTGTGTGGGCAGGTAAATTATTTTTTTTTTGTTTTTGCTGTTCCGATCCTTCTCAGAAGTCATTGCCAGAATAATACTAAAAAAAATTTTTATCGTATTACTCCCTAATCAAAAATCAATAATGTAAATTCAAACTTTTTCTGCTTGACTTTATGGACTTCACTGGTTTTTTCTCGCTTTATTTTTCACTACTTGTAAACCCAATACAAGTTCAGCCCTTTTGTTCTGTTTTTTTGTGGTCTGTTGATTATCCCCTTTAGATCATGATAATTTCCACTTTTTTTCTTTCTTGAGTTGTTTCCCTTGACTTACATGGTACCTCCTTCCCACCTAAGCTCATACTTCCCTTCAGGCCCATCTCAAAAGTTTAGTATTATCAGTTACACAAAAAGAAATGAAAATGCTTTAAATAATTGATTTTTTTCTGTTTTTCAGCAAGTTGTTCATCTTAACTTAGCAGAAGATTGCATGAATAAGTTCAAGTCTAATATAGAAAAGCTCTGCAAAACTGAACAGGTAAGTGCAGAGTCAGAAACACGTATATTTAAGGTAGATTTCCAGAATTAACTTTGTAAGGTAAAACCTAACTTTTTGCTCAATATAGTGCCCTAAACCATGCAATCTCTTTTAGAAGGAGATACACCCACTTAGTATTTAATACAATATTCCTTACCAATTCCAACAAGTAGCTATACAGTATCATGGTAATAGTAGGCTGTCGCTCCTAATCTGCATGTTTGGTTGAATGGGATGATTTCAATGTTTGGAGCATTAATTCAGGGTAACATTGTTGGCTGGCCTTTTTCAGTGGGTACAGCATTTCAGGTAACACCCTGCAGAGTACTGTGTAGGCACATTTAATTAAAGGCTCCTCTCCAATGCCAAAACTGTTCAAATCAGTACTGTCTAATAGAAATAGAACACAAGTCATATGTAATTTTAAATATTCTAGTCATTACATTAAAAATGTAAAATGAGATGAGTGTGGTTAATTTTAGTAATATACTTGATTTAGCTCAGTACATCCAAAATACTATCATTTCAACATGTAGTCAGTATAAAACAATTATTGAAATATTTTTATACTTTTTTTCAAATGTAAATCTTCAAACTGTTGTTTTAACTTATAGCTCATCTTGATTCAGACTAGACCCATTTCAAGTGCTCAGTAGCCACATGTAGTTCCTGTCTCCCATGTTAGCAAAAGTTTAATGATTTTCTTCCTTTCTGAATTGTTTTGACTTTTTACATTTTATACAGTAATAGTTTACAAGTGATGCTCACATTTCCTAGGAAATATCATCATTGTTCCATTAAAATTTGGCAAATTTTAGTAATATTTTTAACTGAAAAATGAATTTAGATCATAGACCACTGACTATCTTTCATTTTCATTAAGGACCTGGCACTTGGAACTGATGCAGAAGGACAGAAAGTCAAAGATGCTATGCGAGTACTCCTTCCAGTTCTACTCAGCAAAAATCATGATAATTATGATAAAATAAGAGCAATCCTACTTTATATCTTCAGTATTAATGGTAATATAGATTGTTTATATTTTAATGAATATATTAAGATAAAGATCAATTCAGTTCAGTCGCTCAGTCGTGTCTGACTCTGTGACCTCATGAATCGCAGCACGCCAGGCCTCCCTGTCTATCACCAACTCCTAGAGTTTACTCAAATTCATGTCCATCGAGTCGGTGATGCCATCTAGCCATCTCATCCTCTGTCGTCCCCTTCTCCTCCTGCCCCCAATCCCTCCCAGCATCAGGATCTTTTCCAGTGAGTCAACTCTTTGCATGAGGTGGCCAGAGTACTAGAGTTTCAGCTTTAGCATCATTCCCTCCAAAGAAATCCCAGGATTGATCTCCTTCAGAATGGATTGGTTGGATCTCCTTGCAGTCCAAGGGACTCTCAAGAGTCTCTCCAACACTGCAGTTCAAAAGCATCAATTCTTCGGCACTCAGCTTTCTTCACAGTCCAACTCTCACATCCATACATGACCACTGGAAATACCATAGCCTTGACTAGATGGACCTTTGTTGGCAAAGTAATGTCTCTGCTTTTTAATATGCTGTCTAGGTTGGCCATAACTTTCCTTCCAAGGAGTACCCAGATCTAAAATCACTTTACAATAAGTGGTTTACTACTGGTCATAAGAGCATCTTAGAAAAATTAAACTGAAAAGTGAAAGTGAAGGTTGCTCAGTCGTGTCTCTTTGCGACCCCGTGGACTATAAAGTCCATGGAATTCTTCAGGCCGGAATACTGGAGTAGGTAGCCTTTCCCTTCTCCAGGGGATCTTCCCAACCCAGGGATTGAGCCTAGGTCTCCCGTAGGAAAATCAAAAGTAGTGGTTAAAGTTGATTAAGGTAAATAAAAGGAAAAATGTGGAATTGGGAGCAAACTGAAGGTTATATAATTTAAATGTTTGCTTTCTTTTAAAAAAGCTTTATTCTTGGGTCCCTAAACCTAGAAATGATTGTGGTAGCAGTTATTTGACTGTGCATTCATTTTTATTTATCTAAGGAACTACAGAAGAAAACTTGGACAGGTTGATCCAGAATGTAAAGATAGAAAACGAGAGTGACATGATTCGTAACTGGAGCTACCTTGGTGTTCCCATTGTCCCTCCAGTAAGAAATCTTACATTCTGTATATACTTATACATGTGCGTGCATGGTTGTTTGCATTAAATATGTTTTCTTATGTGGGAATCCGTGTGAACAGTCTTCTTAATTTCTTTTGTAGATTTGGTAGGTAAAATATTAAAAATTTTATTTTCTTTTCCATGTATGAGTAATTTTGGACAAATACATTTTTCTAGTGAATTTCTATCTTTTAGCTTCTGTTGTAATTTGCTATTTATGCTTTTCTTTCTATGATTTATTTATAGCAAAATTTGAAGAAGCCTGTAGAATCTTACTCTTTCCTATCAAGTTTTATATAAGCATTTTGGAGAAAACATACTTTCTGATACTATCATAAATTTTATCATTAATGTACAGAAATACTGTGAAGTTATGTGACTATACCTATTCAGATTTTTTTAGTGGACTTTTCCACTGTTAGTTTTAAGTCAAATGCAACATAGTATTTGTTGTAAATTAAACATCTTGATAGAAAAGATAAAGAGTATCACTAAATAAAATCACTGATTTTTAGTTTTTTTCCTCTAATTATATTAGTCTCAACAAGGCAAACCATCAAGAAAGGATCGGTCTGCAGAAGAAACTTTTCAACTGTCTAGATGGACGCCTTTCATCAAAGATATTTTAGAGGTAAAATTCATTGAATTTTATTTATACTCTGCCCTTTGTAGAATGTTTTTTACTCTCTGTCCATTTATCTGTCAGTTTGAGCATATCTATGGGTCAGGAATTATCTGTAGTACTGAGAGGGTTCACAAAAGAAGACTGTATCGGATATCTAGGGAGGAGAGGGATCTCTTGAAATTTCTCCCTTAAAGACTGCCAATTCATACCACTAATTGCCTCAAAATAAATTTAAAAAGATAAGCACACGCATGCTTTATGAAAGACTCTGTTGTTTGAAATTACTATATAGCAGAAATATAAATAATTTAGTTGAATGAAAGTTTAACAAAATAACATTTTTGTGACCACTATTAGAGTATTAAATTCCAATATTCTTAGAAATGATTTGTGATTAAAATGTAAACCTCACTATCATTTGCTGTTATAATTGACAGATGGCTGATTCTTTTAGTACTGTTTGCTTTTAGAAAATAATTTTCAATTTTAGGAAGTTAGAAAATGAACTAATAATTGCATTATGAGCTCAATAAAGTCATAATCAGATAGTTCTATTTATTCCGATTTGCCTTTAACTTATTAAACATTAATTTCTGTTTTCCTTTGGAAATTGGGTACAGTTTATCCCATGATTTTTCTGTTTTGCTTGACTAATTCTATGTCATTTACACATGCTTGATACAGATGAAGATTTCAAAGAGTTTAGACTTTTTTCCTTGCAATGTAAGATTTTTTTTCCTGATCTGTAACAAGGATGTAGAACTAAGGAGTTTTTCTTTGCTACTGATAGTATTCTAAAAATAAGAATTGACCTTCTCAAACCCTTTAACAAGGATTTGCTTGTTAAATTCAAAAACTCCGCTTTACCTCAGTAGCAACCTAAGGCCTTTAGGGTTCTCCTGAAGCTTTGATTCTTCACATCTTGCAGTCTTATTGAAATAGTCTAGGACTACGGAGGACCTTGTGTCCATTCCTACTTATTGTTGCTGTTAATGTTCTAAAGCTGTGGTGTTCTAAATCGGTGGTCTTCAAACTTTTAATTATGTACACTTTCTCATAATAAATGTGATCAGGAGCCTACAGTATGTGGCTGTTTATAAACTGTGTAAGTGCTGTACTGATAAAAACACTGTACATTTATTTATAAACTATATAAATGCTGTACTGATAAAACACTATGTGTGTATTATATACACACACATAAATATCATAAGATGTTAACCATAAAAAGAAGGAAACATTTTTAAATGAAAAAGAAAGCTTCTTCCATCTCATCAGATGGTCTTGAATACACCTAGGCCAGGATACATGTTTTGTTTTAAAGCCATCACTATGAAGGGCAAAGACTTCCCTGGTGGCTCAGACGGTAAGGTGTCTTCCTACAATGCAGGAGACCTGGGTTCAGTCCCTGGGTTGGGAAGATCTCCTGGAGAAGGAAATGGCAACCCACTCCAGTATTCTTGCCTGGAAAATCCCATGGACGAAGGAGCCTGGTAGACTATTGTCCATGGGGTCGCAAAGAGTTGAACACAACTGAACGACTTCAGTTATGAAAGGCAAGGCCTGAACTCTGGTAGCCTAAGCAGTCTGTCAGGATTAAGACGGTATTTAGAAGCCCCTAGCATTCTCGAGATAAATACCCTGATAAAGTACCTGGGATTTTCACACCAAAGTGGGAACCCTGTAAATAAGAAATGTAGGCATGCAATAAATATTGGTTTAATAATTGCATTAATTTTGTAGCAAATAAGATTTGTGAGTTTCAAAAAGAGGGCTAACCTTATTTTTATTAAATATGTATCCTTATGTTCTTTAATTGTAAATACAAGTTTTGAGTTTTATGTAAAATGAAATATTGGAGTTTATAGTATCTTCTTGATGGATTTAATTCTTATCTTCCCTAGGATGCCATTGATAACAGATTAGATTCAAAAGAGTGGCCATATTGTTCCCAGTGCCCGGCAGTCTGGAATGGCTCAGGAGCTGTAAGGTAAAATCTATAAATGAAAGTCAGTGAGATTTTCACTGTGATATTGCAGACTAATAACTGGAATGGGACACAGATATTCCTATATTGACGACTCTCCTTGAGGCAAGTAGTCACTTAAAGGTAGTTTTTCTTTAATGTAACCTGTCTTAATGAATCCAGATACGCAATGGGGCTTCCCAGGTGGCACAGTGATAAAGAATCCTCCTGCCAGTGTAAGAGACTTGGGTTTGGTCCCTGGTTGGGGAGATCCCCTGGAGTAGGAAGTGGTAACTCACTCCAGTATTCTTGCCAGGAAAATTCCATGGACAGAAAAGTCCATGGGATCACAAAGAGCCAGACATGACTGAGCGACTGACACACAGACACACATGCACACATAGACATATTTCTTAGACATCTCCCCTTTTTTCTTTCTTCACATTAGCGGATGACATAATCCTTTTTGATGACTTTTGGTGAGAAAATATTTGAAGCATTCAGAAAGCTGGAGATAGTATTATAATGTATACTCTATACTTGGTGCCCAGATTAACAAATGAATCATTTTAAATACAGTTCAAGCTTCCTGTATATCACTCTCTGATTTTTATTATTCTCCCTTCTTCACTATCTTGAATTTGCTGTTTATCATTGACCTATATATCTTCATACATTTTCCACATATATTTGTATTCTAAACAATGTATAGAGTTCTGTTTTGCAGGATTTTTCTACTGGTCTTTGGCTTTTAGCAGTTTAACTGTTATGTGCCCAAGTAGAGTTCTTTCTGTGTTTGTTCTTCCTGCGGTTAGTTGAATTTTCTTGGATTTACAAGTTAATAGTGCTCATCAAAATTTGGGGAGTTTTCAGTTGCTGTTTCTTCAAATTTTTTCTGCCCACTTCTTTCTCCCTCTTCTGCTTTTGAAACTCCATCACCCAGATGTTGGAAAGTTTGACTTTGTCTTATGGGTCACTGAGGCTCTGTTTACCTTTCTTCCACTTTTTTTCTTTCTGTTCTTCAGATATGCTAATATCTATTGATCCATCTTCAGTTCTTTGATTCTTTAGTCTGACATCTCAAATCTGCTATCAAGCCCATCTACTCAATTTTTCATTTCATTATTGTACTAATCACCTTTTGAATTTCCATTTGCTTCTTTTTTACTTTCCATTTCTCTTTTGAAATTCTCCATTGATGTAACATATTGTTAGCATAATTTTCTTTAATTATTTGATCATATTTATAATAGTATCTTTGAAGTCTGCTAAATCCAACATCCAGATTCACTTAGGGTCAGTTTCTGTTGATGGTTTTTTCCCAGCATGTGGATCACCCTTTATTGTTTTCTTACACATCTACTAATTTTTGGCTGAAAATTAGGCCTTTAAGATACTGTATTATGTAACAGCAACTCTAAGTTGTTTTTTGTTTTAGTAACTTGTATAGATTTTAAGCTGTGGGATCAATGCCCCCTTGCAGTGTAGCCACTGATGTCATTGTAGGGCTTTTTTAATTTTAAATTTAATTTTTTAGCTTGGTTACTAGCAGTTGCCCTATGTCTGAATAGTTTAGAGGTCAGCCAGTTATCTAGGCAGAGTTTGTATTTAGACAACCTCAAGCCTGTAAACCTTTCATCGATTGCTGATCAGTCTGATTTTGGGTTAAGGACTGCATTAGAAGTCATAGTCAGTTCTTGAGTCTTCTCCCCACTATCCCCCTTCTTTTTTTCTTATTTTTTTCCTTGGGCTTTCTCTGGCTTACCCTGGCACAAGCATAATTTGGCAGTCAGCTAAGGATGTGGGGGAGGGCTTTGTCTTCTTTGGCTTTCTTACTCTCAAGGTTTCCCCATTAAATTTCTGGCTGATATGCTGCCTCTCCCATCCTGGGACCAGGGTGTTGTGCTACCAAAGCTGCAGAGCTACGCTAAACCAGGTCTGCCTTTAACTAGCAAAGCTATAGGATTTTGTACTCACTTTGCTTCCTACCTTGTATCAAGTCTTCCGCCTTAGGCAGTAGAATTGGTGGTTCTCACAGCCAGCTCTTAAGTCAGTAAAGCTACAGTTTTTGCTGAGTTGGAAGAACTGTGCAGGTTGGATGTAACCTCAGGCCAAAAGGTCGCATAGAATGGTGGTGACCACCATTCTTACCTATATACTAACATTTTTTAAGAGTAAATGCTTCTTAATTTGTCATTTGCCTGTGGTTCATTTTCCCAAGTGATCTGAAATGGTTTTTTCCCCCCACAGTTTCATCCAGGTTTATACTTGTTTTCTTGGTGGGCAGTCTTCTGACCATCTTACTCTATCATGACCCCAAGCTCTCTTTGTGTTTTTAATCTTAATATAAATGGTGTCATGTTGTGTCTTCCTGCAACTTTTTTTTTTTTAATCTATGTATTTATTTATTTATTTTGGTTGCACTGGGTCTTTGTTGCTGTGTACAGGCTTTTTCTAGTTTGGTGAGCAGAGGCTGCTCCTTGTTGTACATGGGCTTCTTATTGCAGGGCTTCCCGTGTTGCTACAGGCTCAAGGTTCATGCACTTCCGAAGTTGCAGCACGCAGGCTCAGCAGTTGTGACACATGGGCTTCAGTAGTTGCAGCTTATGGGCTCTAGAGCACGGGCTCAGCAGCTGTGCACATGGGCTTTAGTTGCTCTGCAGCATGTGGGATCTTCCCAAACCAAGGATCAAACTCCCCTGCATTGGCAGGCAGATTCTTATCCACTGTATCACCAGGAAGTCCTGCAATGTGCTTTTAAGTTTCTCTCAACATCATCCTTGTGATATTTATCCCAAATTGATACATGTATACCGTTTTTACTGCTGTTTGGTGTATTCTTATATGATTCTCACAGTTTATTCATGTATTTTCCACACAATGGAAATTCAGACTAGGTCAAAACTAGCACCCTTCCTAACAATATGCGGTAAGCGTTCTTAAACATTTACGTGTGTTTGAGTATTTCTTTAGGGTAATTCTCTTGGTCTAAAGACCTTTTATTTAGTTTCATTTTCCCCTTTTCTCCTATTTTAGAAGTTACATAGCTTACTTGTACTTTCATAGCAGTTATCTTTAGAATTATAGTACACATCTTTGACTCACCAAAGTCTGAGATTAGTATCTTTGCCCTCTTGATGAACAGTACAGAGCCTTAGAAAACTTAAACTCTACACTCCTTGAATGTTCTCTTAATTCTTTATGGTTTCACCTTGTCTTTTTTATTTCCAGAGTTAATGGTGAACACTATTGTCTTTTAGTTGCATGTGCATGTTAACCAGTTATGTTGTGTATCGCTTCTGCTTACATCCCCTTTTTTGAGCTCAGTTATATTCTTTTCTGATGTGTATCCTTTAGAAATTTTTTCAGTGTGGGTCTCTCAGTGGTAGAGTCTCTATGGTTTTGTCTGTCTGAAAATGTCTGTATTATTGTTCTTACAAGATAGCTTTGAATTTCTAGGCTCATGGTAATTTTCACGCAACACTGAGGTGTTATTCTGCTGTTCCTTGGTTTCCAGTTTCGCTCTTGGGAAGGTGTGTGTATGGGGGCGGGGTGTTTTCTGTCAGTTTCGTCATACTTTTATATAGGTAGTTTGCCTTTGCTCCCTGGTTGCTTTTTGTCTTTGATATCCTGTACATTCCCTATGCTGTGTTTACCTAGGGTTTGTTTTTGTTGCTTTCATTGGGATTCAAATGTATTTCCTAAAATCTGAGGTTTCATATCTTTCATAAATTATTGTTTTATTCAAACATCTCATATTATTTTCATGCCTTGTAATATCTCTTGAGTTTTAATATTTCTTTTACTTTTTGTATTTCATTTTAGAAATTTTTCTTTGGATTTAATTTTCAATTCTTTAGTTCTGTCTTATATTTGTACCTAAACTGCTGAGTAAGCTATATTTATTTTTTAGTTTCTGTGTTCATCGACTTTACTTTTCCTTCTTTCTTTCTTTATTTTTTTTTAGAAATTGTCCTCGTTTCTTTTTCAGATATGCTTGGATTTCCTTGTCCTTATTTTGTCTGCTTTCTATTCTACTTTATCATTTTCAACATAGTCTATTGTTTACTAAAATGATAAATACTAAAATTTACTAAATTCAACATCTGACGTTCTTTGGGTTCTAATTTCACTGCTTTTCATTTCTGCAAACACTTACGGTTGCTTATTTCCTCATGCGCTTTGTTGTTTTGGATTCTGAGCTTATTTCAGTACCCAGGATCAAGAGTGTTACCTGCAGAGAGGTTTTGCATATGCATCTTTCAGCTATGCTTTTAAAAAGATGTTTGCTCTTATTTTAACAGGAGCTTCTCGGTGGTTTCTAGAGTGAGAGTTCTAGGATACAGAGATGTAATCATTTATGTGTCTTTCAGAGTATAAAACCAGCACAGTGTCTTAGACATACATATGAAACACATTAAATGTAATCCTGTTGTCCTGAAATTGCTATTCAGAAGCTTAAAAATTGTTAGAATCACATAATCATTTTGAGCAGATATTACTTGTTTTTCTTTTGCTTTCTGGCTTTATCTTGCCTTTTTTGGACATTTTTAAATCACAGTTGTACTTATAGTATGTCCTTGATGTATTCTGTACGGAAACCAAGAATGTGTCTTGTTCCTCTTTCACCTTTCAAAACCAGCTACTAAATCTCTTTACTTTTTCTGTTGTTTACTACCTCGTCATTCCTTACAATGGCAGATGGAAATTACCATCCAAAAGGCTAGACTGAGAACATTGTTAAAAGTTTACCATGATATCCTATATTGTATGTCTTAGAGGTATCTAGAATATGGTTTCCAGAGTATGTATAAGATAATACATTGGATATTATTCTTACACTAAGAAAAGGAGAAGTTAAGGTTTATTTTACTAGAGCACATATATAATTTAGACATATTTTTAATAGATTACATAAATGTTTATTTTTAAATATTTAGTTTTCAAATAAAAGCTCAGAATTTTTACCAGAAGGTATGGGAACAGATATAGTGATTTTTATAACTTAAAGCAGTGCTACCCAATAGAACTTTCTTACAATAATAGAATGTCCTTTGTTTGCACTGTCCTGTTTATAACCAGTAGCCATATATAACTGTTGAGCACTTGATATGTAGCTAGTGTGACTGAAAAACTGAATTTTTAATTTTAGTTAAGTTTAAATTGCCTCATGTGGCTAGTGACTGCTATCTTGATCAGTGCAGATCTAGAGCATTCTAAGGGGGGAAGAGGTAGAAATAACAGCTGTGTATTTAGTGGTTTCCCAGTATCATATTCCATATAGTATATTCTGTATATTATTGCATTTAATCTTGAAAACAACCCTTGAGGTCTGGAGAGAGGTTAAGTAACTTACTAAAAATAATACAGAATTAAAAAGAAGCAGAATCAGAATTGGAACCCACATTGCTTTTTTTTTTTTTAACCAGCATTATTGAGGTAATTGATTTCATAATGTTGCATACGTTTAAGGTATACAGCTGGATGTTTTGACACACATACATTGTGAAATCACCACAAGCTAGTTAATATATCCGTCACCTCCACATACACATAATTACCATTTTCCCTTCTTCCCTTTCTTCTTTTGTGGCAAGAAGACTTAATTAAAATCTGTCCTCTTAGTATATTTCAAATATATAGTATGGTTTTGTTAACTATAGTCTCCACGCTCTATATTAGAGCTCTAGAACTTACTCATCTTGCATGGTTGAATTTTGTGCTCTTTGAACCAACACTGTCTCATTCTCTTCCCCTGCCCACCTTTCCTGACCACCAGCATTCTTCTGTCTGCTTCTGTGAGTTTGACTGTTTTCAATTCCACGTATAAGTGAGATCATGCAGTCTTTCTGAGTCTGCCTTATTTTACTTAGCATAATTTCCTCCCGGTTTATTCGTGTTGTTGCAGATGGAAGAATTTGCTTCCTTTTTAAGGATGAACAATATTGTACAGTATATATACACAGTTTTTTTTTGTCAGTTTTTTCATTGATGGACATTTAGGTTATTTTTATATCTTGACTATTGTGACTAACACTGCATTGAACACAGGCGTGCAGATGTGTTGGATAGCTCCTGTCTGGATATCTGGATATCTCAGCACTTCACCGACTTCCAGCAAGGGGCATTCCAGGACCATGTTAGCTCCAAATCAGTGCCTGTGCTTCCCCACCTCCACTATGTCTTTTAAACTCTACTACTGTCTCAGTGCAACCCACCCTGCTTTTGTTTAACTTTAGTAAGTTATAGACTTTCCAGGTATACTGTGTGTTTATCTGAAATAAATAGCTCTGTTTGGGGCTTCCCAGATGGCTCAGAGGTAAAAAATCCATCTGCAGTGCTGGAGACACAGGAGACGCAGCTTTGATCCCGGGTTGGGAAGTCCCCTGGAGGAGGAAATGGCAACCCACTCCAGTATTCTTGCCTGGAAAATCCCATGGATAGAGGAGCCTGGTGGGATGTAGTACATGGGATCGCAAAGAGTTGGACACAACTGAGCACACACACACACACAGCTCTGTTTTATAGGTAAACATGCTGAGCTAGATTGTGAGTCATTTGTCCAAACTCTCTCAGATCAAAATTGAACTTTTTTTTTTTTTTTTTTTCAAAATTGAACTTAAAGTGGGGCTCTCCTGCCTCGCTCTTGGTGCTCCAGTCATACCATAGTTAAGTCATTTTCTTAAAATCAATGCAGTTGATGCCAAATTTGAGTTTGCCTGAGTTAGGCTCTTTCAAAAGACTACAAGCAGTATGGTTTTGGAAATATTTTTAACATGTCCATGTTTATTTTTTTAGTGCTCGGCAGAAACCCAGAACTAATTATTTAGAGGATCGAAAAAATGGGTCTAAGCTGATTATTTTTGTGATCGGAGGGATTACATACTCTGAAATGCGTTGTGCCTATGAAGTTTCTCAGGCACATAAGTCCTGTGAAGTTGTTATTGGTAAGACTTGTATTTTCCTTTTGTCTATTTTTTTAAAACAAACTCTTAGATGCAAAAATATATATGTAAAACTTTATCTTGTAATTTACATTTAGAACTAAATTGTTGAGTGCAGAAAAATATATTTTGAATCAGTGTGTTTTATCTGATGTACCAGTTTTTTCCTGGTTGACCTTTTGATGATTTTTTAAAATTACAATTCTGATTTTGAGAGAATGAGTTTCAGGAATATTGCATTCTTTAAATATTAAATATATCCTATGAATATATGAAATGTGAAATATGAAATATTTCATATGAAAAATATTTCATCCTATCCTTTTCTTGCTTTCATGATTAAATACTTTTTGAAACATTTATTTCTACTACAGAAATATTTTGAAACTTTTTGTGGCTGTGGACCTGACGTTGGCCGAGCCTGTGTTGAATTTAGTTTTAAGAATTTCAGTCAAAGCCACTGATGCCTAGACTCTCCTGGCCTGTGGAGATGCAGCATCTGTACATCAAGCTTCAGTCTGTGGTTCTGCTTAACAGTTCCCTGTGACTGAATTCACAGTGACTCTTGCTGTTCTGTCAGGGGCACAGGCTAACCTCCGATTTTGCTCTTCATTGTATCAATATATAGTACAAAGTAGTAACTACAGTACAAAATATAGTAGTGGGTGTTGTTTGTGAAGGGTTACTGAGTGTGCTTAATGAAGAGGAAGGATTAAAATATTGTAGTTTAGGAAGGCATCCTGCAGAAATTTTGTTAAGCTGCCCCAAGCTACTGCACTTTGTATATTTGAAGGACAAGGCAATATAGTTAGCCAGTGAAAATTGATTTGACTGCTGACCTCTGAAGATTTATCTTTTCCTCTTCCAGGATCCACGCATATTTTAACACCCAGAAAACTGTTGGATGATATAAAGATGCTGAATAAGCCCAAGGATAAAGTCTCCTTTACTAAAGATGAATAACATTTTGGGTGGGGAACAATTTAGAGATTCTTATTAATTTGTTCAACTAAAATAGATCGAGACATTGTTGCTCTCATGTAATTTAAACAGTGTAAATATTTTAAGGAATAATGACTTTCAGATATATTTCTTAAGGGACTGTCTATGATTACATATCATTGGATTTGCCACTTTTAATTTAAATATGTAAAGTAATTCAATCATTAATTGAAATATTTTACAACATTTACTGTCTTGCTAAGTATTTCTAAAAATCACAATTTTATATAATTTTGAAATGTTTAAATTAACAAATAATGAACATTCTAAGAGAAAATAAATACATACTTACAAAAATTATCTTTGTTTTTTGGCCGGGAGGATGGAAACATTGGGAAACTTTTAATTTCTAAGAGAATTACAAAGAAGTAAAAGAATGTATCATAATCTTTCTACCAAGGTAACTCCTTTTGACTTAGATGATAATGATGTAGTCTTTGCATAAGGTTGGATAATGTGCAGATATGGGTGTACAAAGGGAACCCCTCCTCTCCATTCCCGATCTCTCCTTTTACCTGGCCTCATCATGTTCTGTCATATAAGGGACCCTAATTTTATATATCACTTATCTTCAGAATTTTGCTCTTACAAATAATGCTGCATTGTGAGTACATACCTTTGCAAATATCTCTTTAATGTAAATTTCTAGTGAGGACATAGCTGTCAGAATGTTTGTGCGTTTAAAATACTGATACCACCATTTAAAATTTTTATTTAGATAAATCTATCACTTTTCCTTTATGGCCTGCAAATTTGCATTGTACTTAGAGCTATCTTTGCACCCAAGGTTGTAAATTCACCCATTGATCTTCTAGAGCATTTTGATAGGTTCATTTTATTTTTCATAAGTAACTCTTACCATCCCTCCGGAATTGATTTTAGTATGAGAATGTATGCTAGATATTGTCTCTTAGCATCTGGCATTATGTCCCATGCCTCCCCATTCCATGTCACAAGGGATGAAAAGCTAAAAAGGAAGTTTTTCAGACTCAAAGGTAAGTGGGGTTCTGAACAGGTTAGATTCTACTTATTTTTCATTTGCATTTGGTCAGGGTTTTGAAGGTAAAAAGGAGGCAGAGGCCATCTGCTGTGGCTGTGCCAGTGGACAAGTAAGCTCGTACCTGCAGGAGTTGTTTGCAGCAACCAGACTGCACGCTTTAGCGTCTGTCACCTGCTTCATGGCTATGAGGCAGTCTGGTGGCAGCTGGCGGCACTACCTCCCTGTTCCCTGTGTCAGATTGTGATATGGCATGAGACTAAAAACAGAGCGCCAAGTTTCTTCCCCTGTAGCTTTCCCATGATTTTTAAGGACTAAATTCTCTGTATTAAAACACACTCTTAAAATATCTAGAGGAGTTTCTATTCCTTCAGAGAGCCCTGATTGATAGCAGTATTTAACAGAGATCTGTTTTTCTTTCTTTCTAAATAGATACCTTACCAAATTTTATTGGGCAATCCCTCTTTCTCCAATTAATCTGAAATACCTTGCTCATAAACTAAGTTTGAATTTTGGTCTGTTTCTACATTCTTTTTTATTAATTTACAGTTTATTTTCTATTTTATATTTTAAATTTTCTGTTGGAGTATAGTTGATTTACAGTGCTGTGTTAGTTTCAGGTGTGCAGGAAAGTGGATCAGTTATACATCTATCCACTCTAGCTTCTTTTCCCATGTAAGTCATAGAGTTCGCTGTGCTATTCAGTAGGTCCTTGCTAGTTATCCATTTTATATTTAGTAGAATATATATGTCAATCCCAATCTCCCAGTTTATTCCCTGTTTTAGAGGTTTTTTTTTTTAATGTGGACCTCTTTATTAAAGTCTTTTTTGAATTTTTTGCAACACTGCTTCTGTTGTGGCCTTTTGGCTACAAGGCATGTGGGATCCCAGCTCCCCAACCATGGATCAAACCTGCACCCCCTGCGCTGGAAGGTAAAGTCCCAATCACTGGGCCCCCGGGGAAGTCCCTCTGTCTAATTTATTAATGATTATTATTTTATTTGGCTGTGCTGGGTCTTAGTTGTGGCACACAGGATCTTTGATCTTTGTGCTGCATGGGGGAGTTTTGGTTGGAGCATACGAACTCTTAGTTGGGACATGTGGGATATAGTTTCCCAACCAGGGATCAGACCTGAGCTCCTCCCTGTGTTGGGAGTGTGGAGTCTTACCAGTGGGCCACCAGGGAAGTCCCTCCCTATTTTAATTCATGTTGTGTTAACAGGTGGACATAATCTCTATTCCACCCATACCAGAATTATCATTATTTTTTTCAGAAATTCTCTGGGTATTTCATTTTTAAAAAGTGAACTTTGGCATCATTTTGTTAATACCAAAATTATTTTGATATTTTCATTAGGCCTGGTGGCTCAGAGGTTAAAGCGTCTGCCTCCAATGTGGGAGACCTGGGTTTGATCCCTGGGTTGGGAAGATCCCCTGGAGAAGGAAATGGCAACCCACTCCAGTATTCTTGCCTGGAGAATCCCATGGACGGAGGAGCCTGGTAGGCTACAGTCCACGGGGTCGCAAAGAGTCGGACACGACTGAGCGACTTCACCTTCACCTTCATAGTAAACTTATAGGTTAATTCAGGGAAAATAGGACCTTAAGAATCATTATTTTCTTTATACAGGTATTGCATATTGCCATAGTATTTTTCATGGTTCCACGTAAGTTGGATCTTCCATCATGTTTTTCAGACAGAGTTTTTTTATATATAGGAAAGTTACTGTTTTGACATATTTCAGAACTTACTATTTTACTAAGTAATGCTAATAAAATAATGTGCAAATGCTTTATATGTGAGGCACTGTTTTAAGGCAATGGCATCCCACTCTAGTACTCTTGCCTGGAAAATCCCATGGACAGAGGAGTCTGGTAGGCTGCAGTCCATGGAGTCGCTGAGGGTCAGACACGACTGAGCAACTTCACTTTCCCTTTTCACTTTCATGCATTGGAAAAGGAAATGGCAACCCACTCCATTGTTCTTGCCTGGAGAATCCCAGGGACGGGATCCTGGTGGGCTGCCGTCTATGGGGTCGCACAGAGTCGGACACGAATGAAATGACTTAGCAGATTACATCATTTAATCTTCTCATTTAATCCTTTGAAAACAGGCACTATTATCATCTCCATTTTAAAGCTTAGGAAAGCTAAGGTACAAAAAGTTTATATAATTTAACCTGGATGACATGTATATGTGGAGAGGAAAGTTTTGACATTAATAAACTTTTCTTTGTGTCTGTTTTTAATTGAAGTATAGTTGATTTACAATGTGTTAACTGCTGTTGTACAGCAAAATGATCCAATTGTACATACATGTACACTTCTTTTGGATAGTGAATATCGTTCTCTGTGCTATACAGTAGGACTTTGTTGTTCATCCATGCTTTATATAAAAGCTTATATCTGCCGAGCCCAACACTCTGTCCCTCCTCCAACCCCCTCTCCCTTGGCAACCAGCAGTCTAATAAACAGCTTTCTTTGAATGCTGAGCATGAGAACGGGACACTGCCAGTGAGAAGGCTAATTTTTTGGTGTCTGCATTTTATCTGAGATCTTCATATGCCTTGCAATTACTTGTGTTTGTTTTTTTTTTTTAATTTTTTGGCTGCACCACCCAAAATACAGGATCTTAGTTCCCTGACCAGGAATTGAATCTGTGCCCCCTGAATTGGAAGAGTCTTAACCACTGGACTGCCAGGGAAGTCCTAGATACAATTACTTTTACTTGAGAAGCTTGTTCTTCTGGCTTATTTTGCAGCAGAATTAGATCTATCAAAGAAGTGTCATGAGAGAGGAGACAGCCAAAAACTACTGAGTCAGTAAATATAAAATTATCCTTGTAAATCAAAGTCTAGCTCTCTTCCAGAATTCCTTAAGGACATGGCCCAATTTCTGTTTCTTAGATTAGATGATTCAGAGATTATAATGATACTCACTCCTCAAGGAAATATAAATTACACTTGGAATATGGTTTAATAAGGCAGGGATGGGCCATATTTTTAAATAAATACAATAGTAAGTTCCTATAAAGGTTAATTTGTAGGGTAAGGGACATTCATTTATGGCAGTCCCTTCTAACTTGGATGCCCTGGATTTGCTTCAGGTCTCCACGAACTTTTAAAAATTGTGTGCAAAATCATGCGTGTTCATACCACTTTTAGAGGAGCATGGGGCAGGGAGGCTCCCTAACTTTCATCACATTCTCAAAGAGGGTTGAATCCCCAAAAGTTTAAGTAGTACAGTCCATGGGGTCGCAAAAAGTTGGACACGACTGAGTGACTTCATTCACTCACTCACTCACTCAGTCCCAGGAAAAGAGGGAAAGAGCCAGTAAACTGCTACTCTGTCATTAAGGAGGTCGAGCATCAGTCCTTAAAAGCAGCAAATCAGGACTTAATCCCTGCATGCAGTTTTGGCCTAGGTAAATTTCATTAATCCATGACTATTATTTTTCCATATTTCTGACTTCAGGAGATCTCTAAGTAAATAATATATATAAAACAATCATAAGAATTTCATTAAGTTCTGAAAGTAAATGAAAAGTAAAGAGCCTGTCTTGAGGCTTCTGGTTGAATTTCCTAGAAGCCCACTGAATATTTTTGTGTATCTTTCTAGAAAATGTATATGCCCTTTGAAAACAAGTGAAGTCACACATATTTCTTAGCTTGCTTTTCTTCACTATCTTACAGATTATACACCTCATTCTTTTCAGTGGCTGCAGAGTATTAAGTGTATGATTGTCATTTTTGAAATTAAATTTCACCTTTATTTATTTATTTGTCTGCTCCAAGTCTTCACCACCACACGTGGGATCTTTGATCTTCCTTGCAGCCTGCAGGATCTTTAGTACAGCATGCAGGAATCTTTCAATTGAGGCATGTGGGATCAAATTCCCTGACCAGGGATCGAACCCAGACCCCCTCTTTTGGGAGCTCAGAGTCTTAGCCACTGGATGCCCAGGGAAGTCCTGACTGACATTGTTTTTGAATCATCATAGAGGGTATTAGATGTGTTCCATTTGTGAGCCCTTCCCATCAGTGGCCATCCTCATACACATTATGTGACATATAGTTTGAGTGACTTATAAAGCAAAATCCTAGTAGTGGGATTGCTGCTCAGAAGGTAAATACCTCCAGAATTTGTAGAATTTGGTAGCAATTAATCGAGTTGTCTTTCAACAGAGTTGCACTAATATGTACTTCTATCAGCAGTGTATGAGAGCACTCATCTCCCCCATCTTCCCTGACACAGCCTGGGTTTTCCAAACTTTAGTTTTTGCCATACTGACAGGTAAAAGTATATTTTACTGTTTTCATTTCTTTTATTATGAGTTAGTAACATTTATTTTTAAACAAATATGTGTTGACTTTGATTTTTAAGAATCAGAGGTCCTTTTTTTTTAAATTGTGTCCCCCCATTTTTTTGCAATTTTGGTGTTTTCTCTAGAAAGTCATCTTCATAAGTTGTATAATAAGTAGAATACCTTTGGAGGGAAGACCAAGTTTTCTCTGCATTTTTTTTTTAATCCTTGGTTGCCTTGAGACAAACTAGTATTTCAGCTCTTTCCTCCGTCTTTGTACTTTGGCAAGATCTTCTGCAATAGTTCTAATCATTTGATCAGTAGTTTGTTTCAAAATGGTTGCTGTCCTTAGGGCATGATCCAAAGACGAGTTTAAAGTCTACAGAGGGAAAGTCCACACATTCTGGTTACAGAAATTTACTACTGCTCCTGGTAATTGGGTTATCTCATTAGTAAACATTGCAAAGTAGAATTTTTGGACTATTCTGTTTTCCACCCAGTCTATTTCTGTTTTTGAGAGCTAGTTTCCTAGGAAACCAGTGTGAGATGGAATATATTTTGTAGAGAAAGGGACAGAAAAAAAGATAAACACGTGACTGATGAACATGAATCAGAGGATGAGGTCAGCAACCTGCTGGGCTGTTTCCCTGCTGTGGAAAAAGATCTGTGAGAAGGAAGAAAAACATGAGGGGCATTAAAGGGGATTTAGGACCCACAGCCACTGAGCGGCACGCAGCGCATGCTTGTGGCGACATTGAAAGTGACCTGATTTAAAATAGAAAACTGCTGGCAGCTCTAACCCTAGTGTCACTGGAACAAACTTGTGAACGGCACACTGGGAAATCCTGTAGCTGAGGCACCACCCACAAAACACTTTCTCCAGGAAATTTCCCTTGGAACCAGTTTAGGAATAATACAAACCATGCAGCTACTCAGGCTGTGTGTCTTTGTGTTGGTGCTGAGCACAATTTGTTTCAGCAGAACATTTTTTGATGCTGTCATACTGTAATAATTTAAAAGCCATCAGTTTTGTGGTTAGGAAGACCAAACTCACAAGCTGCAAGGTCCTCACCTCAGATTCCGTTTCTTTGTTACTTCTAAAGTTGCTGGAGGATGTGTTTTCAGAAATCCTGCAGGAGTGGGAATGGGGTGAGAGTGTAGCAAGGTCTGACCTGTAAGAAAGGCAAAAGCACATTAGTACTTGTGTAAAGCACCCTCTTCAACTCTGTGGTTCAGTAATGGGTGTGTGTGTGTGTGTGTGTGGTTCAGTAATGGGTGTGTGTGTTTCAGTAATGGGGGGGGGTGTGTGTGTTTCAGTAATGGGTGGGTGTGTGTTGGGGGCGAGGAGTTGTGCCATCTAAGATGCAAACCCAAGAACTAGCCAGTGGCTGTATTCATACACACTGCGCTGCACCATGGCAGTGGATATTAGGGTTCACCCTGAATGACTGTGACTGCACAGCCTGAACTCTCTGCTACACTGTCAACTCTGCCTCCTAAATAGCTCTTAAATACTAGTCTTCTCTCTTTCCTTTTCTACCACCCTTAGCTAAGCGGCCATCATCCCACCTGGCTTACTGTACTGGTCTCTTACTTGGCTTCTGTGCTCCAGTCCTTGACTCCTCTAATCCATTCCCTCTCCCTTAGTAGTTAGGGTGATCTTTTCAAACACTAGGAAGCTTTAAAAAACACTCCGGTTAAAAAAAACAAAATCTCATTGGCTACCCATTAAAACTGAGAACCTGAAATCCTTCCCTCAGCCCACAAGCCCCGACCAGCCTTCCCTCACCTATCCTGCCCCACTGCCTCGCCCTCTTTTAGGCTCCTGCCACATCGCTCCTGAACTTGCCAAGGGCTTTTCCACACCAGGAGGCTCTCTCAGACTGGCATGTATTTGCTCGTGCTCTTCCATCCTTGCTGACTCATTCATACTTACTCTTTGGAGCTCAGCTTCTCCAAACCCCCATATTAGGTAATAGTACTCTATGCCCCCTTTTCCTCTACCAAAACAGTAAGGGCGGAGACAGTAGTTGACTTTGTCACTGTGTCCTCAGGACAAGCACAATGTCCTGCTATTGACACTCAAATATTTGTTGAAAGAATAACTGAATGATTGAAATATTAGCCAGATGTAGGTTTGAATCCTGACTACTACTTAAGATCTAGGTCAGGGGGCTCCAACCTCTGGGATCTAATGCCTGATAATCTGAGGTGGCACTGATGTAATAATAATAGAAATAAAGTGCACAATAAATGTAATGTGCTTGAATCATCCCAAAACCCCCATGGAAAAACTGTCTTGCACAAAACCGAAGTCAAAAAGGTTGGGGACCGCTGCTGTAGGTGATCATGAGCAGACAATAATGCACTGAGCACACTGCATACACCAAATGGGCAGTCATTTTGTTAATCATACTTACTTTCTGGGTATGGGTTCACATCCATCATTAGAGGGTTTTGGATTTGCTCTCTGGAAACAGATCCATTTTGGTTTTGAATGAGCTGAAAAAAGTTAGCTGTGGTCAGATTCAGAGCACAAAAATGATCCCCAAATCCAATGGTGGGTATATGGCTATCCTTTCCTGAACTTTTCTGTATAAGTGAAATATTTCATAAAGTTTTAATAAGGAAATAAACCTAGGGAATGTGGAAAGTAGCCATTGAGTATTCTGAATTCAAGAAAAGAAATTCAACATTTAAAAGGAGTTTTATTAGCAGACAAGAAACCAGGAGTCTAAGTTCCTTTGGTGCTAGCTGGGTGACCTGGGCATGTGTATGGGTTCAACTTCTTCATTTGGCAAATGGAGGGATAATACTTTCCAAGCACTTGGACCAAATGGATTTCTAAAGTCCTCTCTACTTTAGGAGCAAGGATTCTAGGAGTCAGAAACTAAAACATTACGTTACTAAGACAATCCTAGAAAAGAGAGACTAAACAGATAAGATAAATGTGGGAAAGTCACCATGGAAGACACGAAGAGCTCCAGGGAAGGGAAGAGAGGCAAAGTGTGTGTGTGCTCAGTTGCGTCCAGCTCTTTGCAACCCCTTGGACTGCAGCCCACCAGGCTACCCTGTCCATGGAATTTTCCAGGCAAGAACACTGGAGTGGGTTGCCACTTCCTACTTCAAGGGATTTTCCCGATCCAGAGATCGAACCCATGTCTCCAGTGTCTCCTGCACTGGCGGGTGGATTCCTTTCCACTAAGCCACCCGGGAAGCACAGTGGGCAACAAATACGTCTCCCTTTCCCCCCTTCTCTTGCCTTTCCTTCTCTCTTCTCTGTCTTCCCCTCTTTCTCCTTTGGTTTCCTGCCATATCCACCGGTCTCTAGTATCTTGGCTTCACTCCCTCTCAGGAGGGTCCCACTTGACAAGGGGAGAGGGGGGATTGTCCCTCAGACATGGAAGGCAAGGCAGGAGCCAGAAAGTCCAAATTTAGTCACACTGCACCCTGACTTATTTGTCGTGACAAACAGTGGTACTGATGATCTCAGTCTTAATTCCTTGGTCATCTCATTCTTTATTTGGAACATAGAAACTGAGAGTTGGAAAGGGTCCCATTCCCATTCAATCTATAGATTTACAACATCCTGACAAAGTACCGTGTATCTCAGTCTGCAAGTGGAACTCACGACCTCCTGCAACAGCCTGCCTCATTTTCTGTCCATTCTGGAGGGTCTCTTAAACACTGAACAAAAGACGCCTCCCTGAGACTTCTACCCTCTTGGCCACTGTACATTTACTAATGGCATTTCAACCTCACTTTTCAAACGACTCAATTGCTTTCCTCATTCATATGTTAGAATGAGAAGTCTCATGTACTGTTGACCCCAAAACCAAGGAGATAGTAAAGAAATGTGCCTGTTGCTTCTGTGGAGTCTTGGGGACAGAAGTGTTCCTAAGACACTTCGACAGAACACATCCAGTTGGAGGACTGGGCAGCTGGGGGTGGGTAGGGGAGACACAGCTGAGTTTGGTAAACACAATTCTTTAGTCTTGGGCATTGCAACTGTGAAAGGTCAGAAACATTCTCTCTGGCGCCCTGTCCCCAGCAATGGAGAGAAAGAGCTTTGAAGGTATGAACTCACCCATGAGGAAAGGATGTCAGAGAACCAGACCCGGTTGTTGTTCAGAAGCAAGACAAGAGTGTGCCCTCCTCACTTTGTGTTCCCTCTGTTCTCTTAGCACTTAACCACATCTTGCTGTGAACTAATTAGAGTATGAGTTCCTATTTTTCAACAGGTTGTAAACTCCTTGAGAAGAGGTTGCCATTGTCTTATTCATCTTTATAAATAAATGTTTGTGGGATTTTAGATATTTCCAAAGACAGCAAAATTTTGCATTGAAATTAGCAACATGATATTTAAGGAGTGTAAAAATAGTCTATTTCTTTACATACTGACTTTTACTGCTGCTGCTGCTGCTGCTGAGTCGCTTCAGTCGTGTCCGACTCTGTGCGACCCCATAGAAGGCAGCCCACCAGGCTCCGCTGTCCCTGGGATTCTCCAGGCAAGAACACTGGAGTGGGTTGCCATTTCCTTCTCCAATTACTGGGGATATATTTAAAGCTTTTTCCCCTTCTGAATAATAACAATAATAGTGGCAGTTAGTCATTTGTTCATCAAATATTTATGACTTGTTGCCAGATTACACTGGTATAGCACTTGGTAACTTTCAAAGTCCTTTATTGCTAGGACTGCATATCTAGCAGCCCAGCCCCTTGCCATCCCGGTGTCAGGCTGGATATGGAAGTGTCAGATGAGTGCTGGAGCCCGGGCAGCAGACTCAGCAGGTGCTCAGCATAGGGTAACAGTGGCCAGTGTGATATGTGTCTCCCACGGAGGGAGTCTAGGTTGTTTACAAAGATGGGATCATGCAGGAGATATACTTACTAGGTGAAGAATTATTTTCATTTAAATAGCGGAGCCGAGCAAAGGCACTTCTTTCCGTATGATTAAAGAAATTCTGTCCTGGGGTGTTGTATCTATAATGAAATTCTGAAAAGAAAAGATTAAAAATGCAACTCATTGCCTGCAAACAACCGTTGTGCTCACTTACGGACAGAGAACCAGATACAGCCGGTTTTTTTCTTTTTTTTTTTTTCCTGAGCTGGCCCAGTTGCTTTCACCTTTAGGTGGTTCTTTACTGCAGACTCTCTGGGAGTTATGAATCTTAGTGCCACAGTTCTCACACTTACTACTCTGCAGTCCAATCTGAGATGCAGAACAGCAGCTGTATCCTGTATTAGAACCTGAAAAAGCCCAAGTTATGCAAAGGAAGTGTGAGGTTTTTATTATTATAATCCTAAAATGTGCTTTGGACAGTAGAGCTCTGATCATGCAAAGTATGCATTAGCTCCAGAGTGTTCAGTTTTCCCAGGGGGAAATTTATCACACAGGTTGCCAGCCTAGGGGTGATATTTGGGACACCCCCCCCCCTTATGACAACTGAGAGATGTTTTGATAAGTAACAGTTCTGATAGGAAAGTCTCAAGATTTGCCCAGTACATATGTATGTGTTTAGTAAAGGTCTTCTGAATGGAAGGATCTGTGAGAATTTGGCCCATTGAATTATCAGACCATCTTGCATTTGTAATTATTTCTCAAGATTTGCCCTGATACATCCACATTTTCTTCTCAGACCCTACAGTGGCCAAGAGCTTATTATCCAGGCAACTGGAAAGATGGTTTTCCTCTACAACACATTCATAAATCCATATGGGAACTTGAATCATAGCTTTGCCCTCACCAGAACCACAGAGAGGCTAGCAGTAGAGAGCGTGTGTATCTGCTGCAGGTCTGGGTCTTGTTTGGCAGGCTGTGGGCAGTGGCACTCTCCAGTAAGGCCAGAGCATGGGAGCCTGGCCCCAGCAGGTGAGTAAGTCACACTTGGGTGTCCAAGCAATTCCAGCAAAGAAGGGGTTGGGGGACAAAACTGCTGCCAGTGCTGTTAATACCTGCACCTTGCTGCACTCATGGTTACACTCATTGTAACATTATCTACCAAAGTGTAAATCACAAATGGAGTGAGCTCTAGGAAGGTTTTTTCCCTTCCCCAAGTCTCAGTCAGTAGTCACTGAATGCCTTCTAATTCAGAACTCAAGGAAATTACAAATAGAGGAAGAAAGATGTACACCCTGGGCTGGCTGTGTTGTACAAGGGAAAGAACGTGGGCCTGAGTTTGAAGCCTGATTCTGCTTTGTACTGACTGTGATGGTTGGTAATATGTCACAAACTCTAACATGCTCCTCAAAGGATAGAACATGATTCCTCTCTCAATTGTGGTTGGATTTAGTGACTTGCTTTTAACAAATAGAATAAAGTGGCAATGATGGTGTATAACTTCTAAAACTAGGTTGTAAGAGTCACTGAAACTTCCATCTCAGTCTTTCTCTTGGCTCACTTGCCTGGGGGAAGGAGGCTACCAGATCATAATGACATTCAAACAGCCTACTGGCCCATCTGGCGAGGAACTGAGACCCCTGGCCAATGGCCACGTGTGAGAACAACCTTAGACGCAGATTCTCTAGCCCCAGTAAAGCCTTCAGATGATGGTAGTATTGGCCAACATCTTGACTGCAGCCTCATGAGAGACCTTGAGCCTGAACCACCCAGCTAAATGGCTCCCAAATTCCTGGCCCACAGAAACAATGAGATAGCAAATGTTTGTTGTTTTGAGCCATTAAGTTTTGGGATACATCATTACACAGCAATAGATAATACACCAGCCTCTTTGACCCTGGCAAGTTGCTTAATTCCTACTTATCTATACAATAAAGACAATAATTCCTACCCTTTAGGGTATTATGACAGTTAAGTGATAATATACTATATGTCAACAATTCTCAAATTTTTGATTTCCGAACCCTCTTACACTCTTAAAATTGAGGACCCCAAAGACCTTTTGTTTATTCTAGTTTTGGTAGCTCAGATGCTACAATGCAGGAGACCCAGGTTCGATTCCTATGTCAGGAAGATGCCCTGGAGAAGGGAATGGCTACTCCCTCTAGTATTCTTACCTAGAGAATCCCATGGACAGAGGAGCCTGACAGGCTACAGTCAATGGGGTCAGACACACTGAGTGACTAACATTTTCATATATTATAATATGTGGTGTTTTTCATACCTGCACTAAAAGTCTATCTTCTTGCACTGGAGAACTGTCATACAACATTCAGTTGGTTGAACATAGATTAGAAGAGAAGTATTTATTTATAAATTTTAAGTCATTTTTACTCTGTAGAATCATTTAGATTTTCCTAAGACTGAATGAGCAGTCCCAAGGGTTGTTTTTTTTTTAGAATTTTAAATTGAGAAATTAAAAAAAAATACTTTAAAAACAATAATCATTTCATGCTCACAAAATAAAATTTTTATGAAAAATAGCTATTTTGAAAATTTTAAAAATCAGTGACCAGTGAGAAGAGTGGCAGTGTTTTGTGTTTTGGCAAATACCTAGAATATCTAGCTTAACCGAAGGCAGCTGGCTTCCACAGGTGTGTCTCCACTCAACCTGTTGCAGTATTGTTCTTTCAGGGAAAAGAGAGGACCTCACAGCCTTCCAGGGACCCTCTGACCACACTTTGAAAGTCTCTGCTCAGTTCTGGTGTATAGAGTAAGTATTCAGTCAGAGAAACCTATTATTATTATTAGAAAAGGTGTCTTCTACAAAGAAATAGAGCTACATGTGGCAGAGTAGGAATAATACTGAGCTGAAGAAAAGGCTCTTGGCTATCAGACTGTGGGAACGTAAGCAAGCCTGTTTAGTTCTCTGGCCCCCGTTTCCTCCTGTATAAACTGGGTAGATTAGGCTTGGGTGCTGATTTTCTCCCTCAGAGCTGCCTAAGCTGCAGGCCTCAGGCCCACCTCTTCTTCATGCAGGGCAGTCCTGCCAGCGGTTGTTTTTCTGCTTAAACTATCTTCGGAGAAAGGTCCTTGTGACTAAAAATCATTGAATTCCATGCACTGGTGCTCTCTGGGTCTCCTCTCCACTCTTTCTGCTCCTATGAAATGTATTGGACAAGTCCTCAGCAGCTCCCATGTACGTGAGCTCCTCAGGTGCAGATTCTGTTCATGCTGGGGGGCTGCCACACAGAACTGAGACCACCTCATGACTGAGTCACAGAGCCCTGCGACTCCAGGCAGAGACAGGTGCGGGCACTTTCACCCTGCTTGACCACATCTCACTTGAATCAATTCATTACTAATTCTTTACATTTTGCAAAAACAAAAATTAACATGCAACACCCTAGTCTAAGTAAAGCTATTTAGCATAGCAGGTATTCTGCCCATAGTGAGCAGAACCCAAAGAGGGACCAGAACCATGACGACCGCCCCTAGACCCCTCAACTTACCGAGAACTGAGTCTGGGTGCAGCATCTTGTCTTGAATGGCAATAGGAAACCTTTCACAGTCAATTCCTCTGTGATCTTTTTTCTCCATTTTTTGCTCCCTAAAAAAGATGCAGAAGATTCCATAAACATTTAGTACACTGCTAATAGAGATAGTGAAGGAATTGGTAAAAGTGAAATGTGAAATTTCTTAGCTCAGAGCCAGTAACGATGGAGGATCTATATCATTCTCAACACAGCCAACCCTCAACCCTCTGCCTGCCTGTTTGAGAGCTTTCCTGATGAGAAAGTGCACCCAGCACAGTCTGGCCTGGTGATAACATGTATGTGTGTGTGTATTAGACAGTCAGTCGTGTCTGGCACTTTGCAACCCCATGGACTATAGCCTGCCAGGCTCCTCTGTTCACGGAATTCTCCAGGCAAGAATACTGGAATGGGTAGCCATTCCCTTCTCTAGGGGATCTTCCCGACCCAGGTCTCTCACACTGCAAGTGGATTCTTTACTGTCTGAGCCACCAGGGAAGCCCAAGAACATGTATACCAAACATTAAATCTGTTTCGTTTTCCTGAGGATAATATCTAGTCATCATATCCACATACACAATTAGAAATATGAAATACAAAGTTATAAAACTTAGTTTCCTTCATATTCATGCTTCAAATTCAGTTCTTATCAGGGGAAGAAGCTATGCTACCTGTTGGTACCAGATCACATGAGTTTGTATCCAAAAGTACAAACTGAGCGATCCAAAAAGTCCTGGATTTTGTTCTGTGTCTCTGGTGACTCAGTGATAAAGAATCCGCCTGACAATGCAGGAGACTCAAGTTCAATCCCTGGGTCAGGAAGGTCCTGTGGAGAAGGAAACGGCAACCCACTCCAGTATTCTTGCCTGGGAAATTCTGTGGATAGAGGAGCCTGGTGGGCTACAGTCCAAGGGGTCACATAGAGTTGAACACGACTTAGTGACTAAATGGCAAATATGGGGCTAAAGGCTATGAGACCACTGTTGTTCAGTCACTTGGTTGTGTCCAACTCTTGTGACCCCATGGCCTGCAGCATGCCAGCACACCAGGTTTCCCAGTCTTTCACCATCTCCTGGAGCTTGCTCAAACTCATGTCCATTGAGTCAGTGATGCCATCCAATCATCTCATCCTCTGTCATCCCCTTCTCCTCCTGCCCTCAATCTTTCCCAGCATCAGGGTCTTTTCCAATGAGTTAGCTCTTCCTATCAGGTAGTCAAAGTATTGGAGCTTCAGCTTCAGAATCAGTCCTTCCAATGAATATTCAGGATTGATTTCCTTTGGGACTGACTGGTTTGATCTCTTTGCAGTCCAAGGGACTCTCAAGAATCTCCAACACCACAGTTCAAAAGCATTAATTCTTCGGCGCTCAACCTTTACAGTCCACCTCTCACATCCATACATGACTACTGGATAAACCACAGCTTTGACAAGATGGATCTTTGTTGGCAAAGTAATGTCTCTGCTTTTTTAATATGTGGTCTAGGTTGGTCATAGCTTTTCTTCCAAGGAGCAAGCGCCTTTTAATTTCATGGCTGTGGTCACCGCCTGCAGTGATTTTAGAGCCCAAGAAAATAAAGTCTGTCACTGTTTCCATTGTTTCCCCATCTATTTGCCATGAAGTGATGGGACCAGATGCCATGATCTTAGTTTTCTGAATATTGAGTTTTAAGCCAGCTTTTTCACTCTCCTCTTTCACCTTCATCAAGAGGCTCTTTAATTCTTCTTCACTTTCTGCCATAAGGGTGGTGTCATCTGCATATCTGAGGTTATTGATATTTCTCCTAGCAATCTTGATTCCAGCTTGTGCTTCATCTAGCCCGGCATTTCTCATGATGTACTCTGCATGGAAGTTAAATAAGCAGGGTGACAATATACAGCCTTGATGTATTCATTTCTTAATTTGGAACCAGTCCATTGTTCCAGGTCCAACAGTTCTAACTGTTGCTTCTTGACTTGCATACAGATTTCTCAGGAGGCAGGTAAGGCAGGTCTGGTATTTCCATCTCTTTAAGAATTTTCCAGTTTGTTGTGATCCACACAGTCAAAGGTTTTAGCGTAGTCAGTGAAGCAGATGTTTTTTCTGGAATTCTCTTGCTTTTTCTATGATCCACTGAAAGCTGGCAATTTGATCTCTGGTTCCTCTGCCTTTTCTATATCTAGCTGTACATCTGGAAGTTCTCAGTTCACATACTGCTGAAACCTAGTTGGAAGGATTTTGAGCATTACCTTGTTAGCATTTGAAATGAGTGCAATAGTGTGGTGGTTTGAGCATTCTTTGGCATTGCCTTTCTTTGGGATCGGAATGAAAACTGACCTTTTCCAGTCCTGTGGCCACTGCCAAGTTTTCCAAATTTGCTGGCATATTGAATGCAGCACTTTAACAGCATCATCTTTTAGGATTTGAAATAGCTCAGCTGGAATTCCATCACCTCCTGTAGCTTTGTTCATAGTAATGCTTTGTCAAGACCATGTGGTGTTCATTTTAGTGATGGAAGGCCACCAGGGGGCATCAGAAAGACACCCTATGGTAGTCATACTGGGACACTTCCCCCAGCCATCTGTAGCTTCAGTCTCCCTTCTTCACAGAAACTCTAACTCCTTGAAAGGGATTTTAGTTGATAAAAATTCTTATGAAAGTTCTAGCTCAGCCCCTAGGATACTGTAATAAGCCCCTAGGGAATGTTGCTTATTCTTAGTGTGGAGGGCACCGTGCCCAAGATATCCTGGACATAGCCAGTGAGTCAGGAATGAGACTGATTCCTGGAAATGGGGTTTGAGCCTCAGGCCTTGCTTGCAAATGCAGGCACATCCAACTGTGCCTGGGCCTGCTGTGGGGGACTCCAACCCTGCTTGGAGTCTGTGAGGCTCGGGGCTGAGAAGCCAGGCACTTTCCTGCCTCTTGGAAAAACATGCTCTCCTCCTGAGTCACATATTTTCTCACACCTTATTTTCTGTCTCCACCCTCCTCCTCTGGGGCATGTGAACATCTGCTCTCCAAAGTGGAAAACTTGGATTGCACTCAAGTGAGCTCAGTCTAAAACACAACTTTCTTTTTCTGCCTCTTTGAAACTTCTTTGTGCACTGAAATCTTCTTGCCAAACAGCTAAGGGAAGCTCTACTTGAGCAGACAGTTTTTCAGTAAGACAAAGTAGCTGACATGTAAATCCAAAATCTCTTAAATCCAAAATTCTGCATCAGACATAAAGGGATAAACATTTTACCTGTAGCATAATTGTTACTTATCTGCACGTATACAAATATCCTTCAAACAGTATGTGCATCAGTAGGCTAAATAAATAATACATCCCATCTGAGAGAACTCTAATCTAAAAGAGTAAAGAGTCTATACAGTCTTCTGTTCAACTAATTCCTCAAGGATGATGTAGTTTACCAAGATTTCAAATGATAAATCATGCCTATCACCAGCAATAGATTTACTGTTAGATCTGATTTTACACTTGGTTGTGTTTTCCCTTCTAACTTGTTTGTTATAAAAGAGGAAATGTAGTCTGGAACATCGGTCCCTGTATTGGTACTTAAGTGCTTCTGTGAGGTCTAGACTATAAATTTGGTAGAAAAATATCTAGTGCCTTGAATGCTTAATCAGAATGTTTTTTAAATGTCAGAATATTTTTTATTATACTTGTTATTATTACTGTTGTTTAGTTGCTAAGTCATGTCCGACTCTTTTGAGAAGGCAATGGCACCCCACTCCAGTACTCTTGCCTGGGAAATCCCATGGACGGAGGAGCCTGGTAGGCTGCAGTCCATGGGGTCGCAAAGAGTCAGACATGACTGAGCGACTTCACTTTCACTTTTTACTTTCATGCATTGGAGAAGGCAATGGCAACCCACTCCAGTGTTCTTGGAGAATCCCAGGGACAGGGGAGCCTGTTGGGCTGCCGTCTATGGGTTCGCACAGAGTCAGACACGACTGATGCACTTAGCAGCAGCAGAAACAGTCCGACTCTTTGTGACCCCATGGACTGTAGTCCACCAGCCTCCTCTGTCCATGGGATTTCCCAGGCAGTAATACTGGAGTGGGTTGCCACTTCCTCCTCCAGGGGATTTTCCCAACCCAGGAATCAAACCTGCATCTCCTGCATTGACAGGTGGATTCTTTACCACTGAGCCACCCCTTTATTATATTTACTAAATATATATTACTATAATATATATAGTAATATTTATTTACTAAATATATATATATTTATTATATTTACTAAAACCTAAAAACACAAAACACCTCAAAACCTAGATTTTAATTCAATCAATAAAAATAGTGAGCCTGGGTTGACTGAGGGAGTTGGCATTATTCAAGGCCCTTCTATCCCTGAGAGTCAAAGCTGCTGGTTTATTAGAGTGATGGTCCACACCAGATGACACATGGCGATTTTTTAGGGGGTGGAAACTCAATAGAACCCTGATGACAAGTACCTGTTCCCATGCTGGAATGCTTTCTAACAGGAAGCTGCAGGCTTTCAGACCTTGTCATCTGCCTTTATTAGCGTACATTACATGCACATAATTGTGGTAGCTAAACTGCCCCTCCCTCCTTGACTTTCAACCTTTCTAAGGTCAATTAGTCAAGCTTTGGCCTCAGTCCACTGCACCTCGGGAGCTTGGAGGAGGCACGTCTGGCTTATTGATAGAAGCTTCAAATAAATGATTCTGAATCCATGTGGACTAACAGTTGACCTAAGAGTGTTTCAAACTCATAAAGGGTTTCTCCCTAGGATTTCACATCTACACTTTTTTACCCAGTTTACAGCTTGTCACCTGGATGATTTCTTGCTGAGGGATGGGGGAGAAGTAAACCCTGAGAGGTGGGATTAGGTTTTTTTTCTGGTGGGATTGGGGGACAGAGGTGAGACCCAATAGGGAAGATTTTTCAGTCATTGTGAGGGGAGAGTAGTGAGGGTGGGAGCTAGTATACAGTGGTGTATAATAATCTCCCAGGTGGGCAAGGTTCAAAGGGAGCCTTCAGGCCAAACCACCCTCCATATGCTGTAGCTGTGATTCTTAACCAAGGGGCTTATCAAAGTCAGGGGAAATTTAGAAGAAACATTCCCACAAGGGCTCCACCCCTGGGGAGGCTAATACAGTAGGTGGGGGCTGAGGCATGTGCATTATTTTCAAGTCCCCTGGTAAGGTTGAGGGCTTCCCAGGTGATGAAGTGGTAAAGAATCCGCCTGCCAATGCAAGAGATGTGGGTTCGATCCCTGGATCGGGAAGATTCTCTGGAGAAGTAAATGGCTACCCACTCCAGTATTCTCGCCTGGAGAATCCCATGGACAGAGGAGCCTGGCGGGCTACAGTCCAGGGGGTCACAAAGAATCGGCCACGACGGTTCTTTGATGATGCATCTGAGCATGCACGGTAAGGTTGAAGCTCTCCCCAGCTGAGGGCCACTGCTAAAGGGATTTGTCAGTTGAGAGAGATTCTGTAACTCCGTGATTCTGTAACGTGGCTCGTGGCTGCTGGTCGTTCAGCGAGTTGATGCCCACCCTCGCTGGAGTTATTATCCCAGGACAGGCTCCCACCCACCCTGGGAATTTAGCAGCCGGGAACCCTCACCACTGAAGTACGCGGAGGCAGAAGGCACAGCTTGCACTGGTCGTCTCCGCACGGTCCTGCCTCCCCGAGGCGGTGCTGGGCTCCTCCTGTACCACAAAACACACACAGATATGGATGCGACCAAGGATTTGACTCACCCCTCAGCTGCTTGGGCACAGCCCAGCACGCATGCGGACCCCGCCAGACTCTCCATCTCAGGACGCCTCGGCTCTGCTTTCTGGCTTGGGCGAGAGTTGGGGGAGGTGGGGGCGGGGTTTCTGTGCTGTAATGGCCTAGGGCTTACAGAAAGGAAGATTCCACCCTGCCTTGACTTCCTTCCTTCTCCAGACATTTAAAAGTCTAGTTTACAGATGACAGAACACCCCCCACCCCCACCCCGCCTTTTTCTTTCCTTTGGTTTCGAATTACCCCAAACTCCACTAAAGGATGAAGGGACTGAGGATGGTTTTTAAATCCTTCACTGATTTAAATCTGATCACTGTTCAGCAGAGTCTAAAAGCCTTTCCAAAGCACTGTATTCAACTGCGAATTAAAACAAGAGACTGTCTAGAGAAGAAAGCTGAGCGCTGAAGAATTGATGCTTTTGAACTGTGGAGTTGGAGAAGATTCTTGAGAGTCCCTTGGACTGTAAGGAGATCCAACCAGTCCATTCTAAAGGAGATCAGCCCTGGGATTTCTTTGGAAGGAATGATGCTAACGCTGAAACTCCAGTACTTTGGCCACCTCATGCAAAGAGTCGACTCATTGGAAAAGACTCTAATCTGGGAGGGATTGGGGGCAGGAGGAGAAGGGAATGACAGAGGATATGATTGGATGGCATCACTGATTCGATGGACGTGAGTCTGAGTGAACTCCAGGAGTTGGTGATGGACAGGGAGGCCTGGCGTGCTGCGATTCATGGGGTCGAAAAGAGTCGGACAGGACTGAGCGACTGAACTGAACGGAACTGAGAGGCCTAAATTATTGTTTATATGTCCTCGTTTAACACACACCCAAAAATCACACTATGGAACTGAAAGGGCTGACACCACCCTTGCTATGGTTTTACCCTGTATGTAAACAAAAAAATAAACACTTTTCTCACCATTACAAACAATGGTGAGAAAGAAGCATCATTGTACAGATAGCTTTTTCCATATTTTGAATTACTTCCTTAGGAAGTGTCTGGGTCAAAGGTTGCGAACGTGTTTGTGTGATGATACATGTGGCCTGATTGCTTTCCACCAAAGCTGCACGAACTGGATGCTGCCAACAACATGGGCAGCTTGCTTGGCCACACCTTCCTCTGCATCAGGAATTCTCTCTTGAAAATGTTCTTGTTCATTTAAAAAGTAGGGGTGGCTCCTTGTGTTATTAACATTTCGTCTGTTGTTAAAGGAGATAAGTATTTCCCCATGTTTATTTATTGGTCATATTCCCTACTTGTGACTTTTAGTTGTTTTTTTATCCATCAATTTTTTGGAGGGTTTCAGTGTTTTCTTATTGGCAAAAATATGTGTTGATCGTTCTTTGTGCCAGGTGCCTCTCATATCGTCTCCTTTATCCCTTCCCACCATCCTGGCAGGTTGTCCCCGTTTTAGTGATGAATAATCTGAGACCCAGAGAGTTTAAGCTGCTTGTCGGGGTCACACAGAGTGCGTGACCTCGCTGGCATCTGAGCCCTTCCCATATACTTCTGTCATTAACCACACATCTATGGCTCTTTTGTACCTGTGTCAAAGCCCTTTGTGTGATAAAGATCTCAGTAGTGAGCACTGTTTGCTCTTAGTGTTCTCTAGGTTGTCCACCTTTCTTAAAATATTGACTGTGGTTTCGCAAACATTAGTTGAAATGTTGATACTGTCAAAGAGGTGGTAGAAATGGCCAAGAAACATACAAAAATGGGTAAATTTTAGTCAAAGAAATACAGATTAGCACAATATCAATTTTCACTTATCACTTTAGTGAAGGTTGGAAAGAAAAAACAGATGCCCTGGTTTGGCTCAGGCTGAAGGCACCTTCATTCCCAGGCACTGCCGCGGCCACTACTTTGCTAAAGGCCAGTTTATCAAATTTTCGCTGTGTACCTTTTGAACCATCATCTGCAATCCTAGATTTTTGTCCAAAGGAACTAATCAACTTTGGCCAAATGTTTCCATGTTAAATGATTTTACTGAAGCAGTGTTTATCCTATCAAAGAACCGCAAACAATTGAATGTCCATCAATAAGAGACTGGTTTAATAAGTCAGGGTCTACCCATACAATGAAATACAAAGCAGTGCTTAAAAATGCAGCTGTAGGTTTATTCAATAACAGTTGAGAGGCCCCCAATATAATGTTAAATGAAAAAAGTATATTCTAAAACAATACATGTATGACTCCACTTTTGCAAAAAGCATGTGTATCAGAGAAAAAAGACCAGACAGATATAGGCTAAAACATTGGCAATAGTTTTTCTCCCAGAGAAATGTTCCTTTTTATACTTTTCTCTGTTTTCTGATTTTTTTTTTCGCTATGAACCTGTATAGTTATAATTTAAAAAATAATGAGGCTTTTCACGGCCTTATCACAAGGCCGGGTACCCCTGCACTTTACATTTCCCTAGTAACTCAGATAGTAAAGAGTCTGCCTGCAGTGCAGGAGACCTGGATTCGATCCTGGGTTGGGAAGATCTCCTGGAGGAGAGCATGGCAACCCACTCCAGTATTCTTGCCTGGAGAATCCGTGGACGGAGGAGCCTGGTGGGCTACAGTCCATGGAGTCTCAAAGAGTCGGACACAACTGAGCGACTAACACTTCCACTTTCACTATATTAGAAGAATGTAGAGGGGTGCCCTCTACCTGAGTTGGGAGACCTGGGATCCAGTGTCCCCCCCGTCATTTGTGCTGGACAAGTCTCTTCACCTTTGTAAGCTTTCAACTTTTTTCTTCAAGAACTCTTTGCAAGCAGCAAAGTTCTGAACAAGCAGAATTATTATTGTCTACAGCTTATTATAACTGTCATTATTATTTTAGGCCCAGGGGTTTTTAATCCCGGTATTTCCAATTCCTTTATAATGGAATTATCTCAAAATGTGGTCCCCAAACCAACAGCATTGGCATCAGCTGAGAGCTTGTTAGAAATGCAGAATTGTAGGCTCACCCCAGACCTACTGAATCAAAGCCAGCGTTGCAGTAAGACCCGCAGGTGAGTCCTCGACATGCTGCAGTTGGAGACAAGCCCTGATCTAGAACAGGTGCCTCAGGAAGATTTCTCCTGCATGCTCAGAGAGTGGGGAGGGTTGGCCATGTGGGCAGCTCTCACCAGCACTAACATCCGGGACACCCATTAGAAGGAGAGCTAAGTGATCTTAATTAGGCTAATTTCAGAGTCACAGGCAGCCATACTGGGTGGGTAAAAATGCCAAGGCAATGAGCTGATCGGAGCCAGGACGGGGCTCCTAGACGCTACCCTGGAGCAGAAGACAGCCTCCTGGCCATTTGCTCGGGTTAGTTTGTTTTGTTTTGTTGGGTATTTTGTTTTTTTTTTTTAAAGGCAGTTTGAATTGTAGAGTCAGTTCTTGAGCCCCACTTTGAGGGATTATTCGGCTTTTGTTTAGTCTGGTGAAGTCCTTGAGAATTTAATTTCAATACTCCGGGGATGGTGGGAAGGAGTAGCCTAAGGTAGAGTGTGGTAGAGATGTCAAGTGACCACTTGCCTTTTTCTCACCCTCCCTCCCCCCGACGCCTTTGTGCAGAGGGTTCCCCCAACCCGGGCAGCCAGGCTCCCGTGGAAGCCACGGTCCACTTCTCCCTCTTGAACCCTCAGGAGGAGCCCGTCACTGCACTCTTTGCTAGGGCTGCGAGGCCAGCTCCTCAGAAGAGGGGGCCTCCTGTCCCCTCTCACGCACACGGGCCTGGGAGCCCTGCAGAACAGCGGGAGTGGTCCTTGAATAACTGGGGAGCCGCGAGAGGACTTGCCCTTAGGGCTGCAGTCCCATAGGAATGGACTCAAATCAGTTCTGTGTCCTTAAGGCATTGTCATCTCCTGCCTGGAGTCCCTTTCCCCAGACTCCTCACCTAGCTGCCTCCTTCTCATCCCCCAGTACTCAATTCACACCTCACCTCTGACCCTAACCTCCCGCAGTGAGTTACTTTTGGTCAAATCCCATCATGACCAAGGTAGCTACCCCCAGGTAATATAGTTACTATGAGTCAGGTCCTGTTTTAAGTATATATATTAATTCACTTAAATATTCTCATTGTATCATTAAAATTTCTAAGAAGCTGCCAGGTGAAGCCAATGCTGCTAGTCTTAGGACCAACTTTGAGATATTTCATTATAAACACACTAGAAATACTGGGATTAAAAACCCCTTGGTCTAAAATGATAATGACAAAATTATAGCAAACATAATAGTTCTACTGGTTCACACCTTCACAGTTTGCAAAGTCTTTTTGCTGAAGAGGAGTTGGAAGCTTAGACAGGTATCATTAGCCTCGCTTTACACAGGAGGAAACAGGCTCAGAGAGGTTACATAACTTTTTAAGGTCACAAAGCTGATCAGTGACAGAGCCTGGATTTGAACCCAGACAGTCTGACTTCAGAGTCATAAAAATGCGTTATTACTGGCACTTGCATAACACTTTTAACATTCTGTAGTTCCATGTTAATTTTATCTGTTCATTGTATGTGTTCCTCACAGAAATGTAAGCATCTTGACAGTAGGTGATTTGTCTGTGTTATTTATATTGTATCCCCAATACTTAGAAAAGTACCTAACATTTAGCAATAAATATTTGCTGAATGAATGGATAATACTAGCAGTAGACTCTCTTTTCAGGGCTATTTATCACAAAGTTATAGAGTCCTCATCATCTTGCAACAGTTGCTGTAAACTTGGGACCAGTTAAGAGCAAACCCAGACCTCACAGAGTGCTGACCGGCTGGGCTGCCTCACTAGGCTCGTTCACACCATACTGAAGCTAACTTTGGCTCAGGACAAGAGAGAGAACCAGCTGTGAACCTTTGAGATCATTTGTTAAAACCACCCTGGCTCAGAGTTTACTACACTGAGTATGCACTCCTTATTGGGCATTCAGTTAGATGTTTGGGCTGCAAAGATGGGTACAAAGATGCAAGACAAATGAGACACAGTTGTATGGGGACACAGAGACTGGGGCAAAGAATTCCGCCTTGGGGCGGGTGGCTCTGCATCAGGGTCGGGTCATATAAATGGCCTAATTCTGAAGAGGAGGCTTGAATGAATGGGATTTTGCCAGGTGGTTAAGTGTTCTGAGGAGGCAAACCTAACTTGTTTGGAAGGGCTAACACTGTATAATCTTCAACATCCTGTCTGGAATGCAAAAGTAGAAAGTCAAGAGATACCTGGAGTAACAGGCAAATTTGGCCTTAGAGTACAAAATGGAGTAGGGCAAAGGCTAACAGAATTTTGCCTAGAGAACACACTGGCCAGAGCAAACACCCTCTTCCAACAAGAGAAGACTCTACACATGGACATCACCGGATGGTCAATACCGAAATCAGATTGATTATATTCTTTACCGTCAAATGTGGAGAAGATCTATACAGTCAGCAAAAACAAGACCAGGAGCTGACTGTGGCTCAGATCATGAACTCCGTATTGTAAAATTCAGACTTAAATTGAAAAAAGTAGGGAAATCCACTAGACCATTCAGGTTGACCTAAATCAAATCCTTAATGATTATTTGTAAGGGATTTGACAGATTCAAGGGATTAGATCTGATAGACAGAGTGCCTGAAGAACTATGGACAGGGGTTTGTGACATTGTACAGGAGGAAGTGATCAAGACCATCCCCAAGAAAAATGCAAAAAGGCAAAATGGTTGTCTGAGGAGGCCTCACAAATAGCTGTGAAAAGAAAAGAAGCTAAAGGCAACAGAGAAAAGGAAAGATATACCCATTTGAATGCAGAGTTCCAAAGAATAGCAAGGAGAGATAAAGACTTTCTAAGTGATCAATGCAAAGAAACAGAGGAAAACAATAGACTGGGAAAGACTAGAGATCTATTCAAGGAAATTAGAGATACCAAGGGAACATTTCATGCAAAGATGGACACAATAAAGAACAGAAATGGTATGGACTTAACAGAAGCAGAAGATATTAAGAGGTGGCAAGAATATACAGAAGAACTATACAAAAAAGATCTTAATGGCCCGGAAAGCCACCATGGGGTGATCACTCACCTAGAAACAGTCATCCTGGAGTGTGAAGTCAAGTGGACCTTAGGAAGCATCTCTACAAACAAAGCTACTGGAGGTGATGGAATTCCAGATGCTGCTGCTGATGCTGTGAAAGTGTTGCACTCAATATGCCAGTAAATTTGGAAAACTTGGCAGTGGCCACAGGACTGGAAAAGGTCAGTTTTCATTCCAATCCCAAAGAAAGGCAATGCCAAAGAATGCTCAAACTACTGCACAATTGCACTTATCTCACATGCTAGCAAATTAATGCTCAAAATTCTGCAAGCCAGGCTGCAAGAGTATGTGAACTGTGAACTTCCAGATGTTCAAGCTGGATTCAGAAAAGGCAGAGGAACCAGAGATCAAACTGCCAACATCTGTTGACTCACCGAAAAAAGCAAGAAAGTTCCAGAAAAACATCTATTTCTGCTTTATTGACTATGCCAAAGCCTTTGACTGTGTGAATCACAACAAACTGTGGCAAATTCTGAAAAAGATGGGAATACCAGCCCACCTGACCTCCCTTCTGAGAATTCTGTATGCAGGTCAAGAAGCAGCAGTTAGAAATGGACATGGAACAACAGACTGGTTTCAAATCAGGAAAGGAGGACGTGAAGGCTGTATATTGTCACCCTGCTTATTTACCTTATATGCAGAGTACATCATGAGAAACGCTGGGCTGGTGGAATCTCAAGCTGGAATCAAGATTGCTGGGAGAAATATCAATAACCTCAAATATGTAGATGACACCACCCTATGACAGAAAGCAAAGAAGAGCTAAAGAGCCTCTTGATGAAGGTAAAAGAGGAGAGTGAAAAAGTTGGGTTAAGCTCAACATTTAGAAAACTAAGATCATGGCATCTGGTCCCATCACTTCATGGCAAATAGATGGGGAAACATTATAGGGAGAGACTTTACTTTTTTGGGCTTCTTCACTGCAGATGGTGACTGCAGCCATGAATTAAAAGACACTTGCTCCTTGGAAGAAAGGCCATGACCAACCTAGACAGCATATTAAAAAACAGAGACATTACTTTGCCAACAAAGGTCCGTCTAGTCAAAGCTAAGGTTTTTCCAGTAGTCATGTGTGGATATGAGAGTTGGACTATAAAGAAAGCTGAGCATTGAAGAATTGGTGCTTTTGAACTGTGGTGTTGGAGAAGACTCTTGAGAGTCCCTTGGACTGCAAGGAGATCCCAACCTCTATCCTAAAGGAAATCAGTCCTGAATATTCATTGGAAGGACTGATGCTGAAGCTGAAACTCCAATACACTTTGTCCACCTGTTGTGAAGAACTGACTCATTTGAAAAAACACTGATGCTGGGAAAAACTGAGGATGGGAAGAGAAGGGGATGACAGAGGATGAGGTGGTTGGAGGGCATCACCAACATGATGGACTTGAGTTTGAGCAAGCTCCGGGGGTTGGTGATGGACTGGGAAGCCTGGTGTGCTACAGTCCATGGGGTCACAGGGTCAGACACAACTGAGTAACTGAACTGAACTAAACAACATCCTGTCCTTAACTCTGACTAAAATCTATTCAAGTTTGAATAACATTCACAATCATTCAGATGATTCCATTTGTTGGAATTTTAATTTGGTCTGAAATGGTCTGATATCTGAGGTTAACAAAAAGAATGGAGAGACTGTGGTGATCAATTTGAATTCGTGATCTTGCATACATAGACAATCCAAAAGAATTTAACTTGAGAGAAAGAAAATGTAGAAGTGGACTCATGGGAAATAGTTCTTTTAGTGAGTGTGCTATTATGTAGTAGGGAGAGTACAAAGCTATTAAGAAAAATGATTTCTTCCAGGCACACAAAATCTACAAAAATGTTATTGTTTATCCAGAAGAAATAGTTCTTCAGCAGTTCTTCAGCAGTTCATCTGTTTAAGCTGCATTGTTACACCCTAAACCAATAAGAAATGTCAAAAACCAGCACTTGAAATAGCTTCTAATTTTTAAAATCTGGTTCTACTTTAAATAATGATTCATAGGCCTTTGGAAAGTTAAATTTTCATGAAATGTTAAGATAGAATTCAGTGATTCCATGAATTAGGATTCTATAAATACATAAAAACCATTTTTCCTGGCAGGAAATTAAGCTGTAGGTTGCTGTATTACCTCATTTAAGGGTGGAGAGGATGTGAATGACAAGTCATCCAGGTTGATTGGAGAATTCATGGGAAGAGAGACAGCTGAAGTACATTTGCTTTTATTAATTTTCTCTTTAAAATCTTTAAGTAGCGTCTCCAACTTGAAGATTTCACTGTCTACTTTTCTAGGTAAATATAAACAAACAGGCATCTTATTGGGTATGCAGTCCATATTCTTACTAGTAACAACTGTTCTTGAATATAACATTGATTTACATTTTTAAGGTGGTCTGTCTTCAGACAGGAAGGATGATGGACCCTGACAGACATTCTGTTTATAGTTTCACTTCAAAGGCCTGGACTCTTGTTCTCTTTATTTTCTTCCAGTTTTATTGAGATATAATTGACATACAGGACTGGATAAATTTAAGGTGTACAGCATAAAGATTTGACTTTCATCACGAAATAATTATCACAAGTTTAGTGAACATCCATCATCTCATACAGACATAATATTAAAGAAATAAGAAAAAATATTTTGTGTGTGTGATAAGAACTCTTAGGACTTACTCTCAACTTTCATATATAACATACAGAAGTATTAATTATATTATGTTGTATATTTCTAATTCTTATTTTGTTATTCATTAGCTGTGTATCCTTGGGCAAATTATTTAATCTTTCTGTGTCTCAACTATGAGATAATACCCTACTTATGTGGATCTGATTATTTTGAGGTCCCTTACAGTTAGTCCTAGGAGCTATAATTCTGGAAAAAAAAAAAGATTTATATCACTTGAAAAAGAATAACATGAGAAATCTGAATAATAAGCTCGATCCATAGGTATATGTACATATGGGTATGTGTGTATATATGTATAGGGCTTTCCTGATGGCTCAGATGGTAAAGAATCTGCCTCCAAGGCAGGAGACTCCATATGTACATACATATATAAGGATATATATTTTGCCCCCAAGAATTAATTTTCCCCAAATTCATTAAAATTATTAAATTTTATCTATTACCCCCCAAAAAAGTATAAATAAATTCCAAAACTTTAAAAATTATATCACAGGTGTCAAAACAATGCAAAGGTGTTCCTTCTTACCACTCCTATCCAACACTGTACTGGAAGTCCTACCTAACGCAATAAGACAAGGAAAGGAAACAGAGAATACACACATCGGAAAGGAAGAAATAAAATTGTCCATAGATGACATGATTGGGTAGAAAATTCCAGAGAACCATAAAACTTTGAAACTAGTAAGCAATTATAGCGAAGTTGCAGGGTGTAAGGTTAATATATGAAAGTCAATCACTTTCCTAAATATCTTTGGTGAACAAGTAGAATTTGAAATTAAAAACATAGTATCATTTGCATTAAGATCCAAAAAATTAAATGTGGATTGGCCAGAAAGTTCATTTGGATTTTTCGTATTATCTTACAGAAAAACCTGGAGGAACTTTTTGTCCAACTCAAAACAGGTATAAATCTAACAAAATGTGCGCAAGATCATTATGGAGAAAACTACAATATTCTGGGTGAAATCACAAAAGCAAATAAATGGAGAGATGTTACACATTCATGGACTGAAAGACTTGATAGTATCAAGATGTCTGTTCTTCCCAACTTGATCTTAACCAATCCTACTAAAAAAATATTCTGGCAACTTCTTTTGTGGCTATTGACGAACTTACTCTAAAGTTTATACATAGAGACAAAAGACCTGAAACAGTCAACACAATACTGAAAGATAAGAACAAAGTTGGAGGACTGACAGGACTCAACCACAAGACTTACTATAAAGCTGTAGAAATAAGGCAGTGTAGTACTGATGAACCACAAGACAAACAGATCGACAGAACAGAAGGCCCACAAATAGACCCACATATAATTAGTCAACTGATATTTGGCAAAGGAGTAAAGTCAATAGAATTGAGCAAAGACAATCATTTCAACAAATGGTGCTGGAACAACTGGACATTCATTACAAAAAATCAGTCTAGATACAGACCTTACACGCTTCACAAAAATCAACTCAGAATGGGTCATAGGCCAGGAATAGAAGGATCATGTTTAGGTATAGAATGAGTTAGAAAATGTTTCTTTTCTTTTTCTTTTTTTTTTTTAATGTTCCAGGAGAGTTACCTAAAGTCTTTGTTGGACTCACCCATAATCCCACATAGATTAGGTGTCTTTGGGAGATTTTTTGTTTCTAGAAACAAACTAGATCTTTTCTAGTTTCCTCTTGTTTTTAGTCTTTTGAGATTTCCTACCTCTTTTTGAGTAGATTTTAATAATTTATATTTTCCCAGAGACTTGTCTATTTCATCCAGATTTTAAAATGTATTGATAGGAAGTTGTTCAATCCCAGTCAATCTAAAATTTTTCTTCTGGTATTTTTCCTTTCTCATTCTTAATGTTATTTATGCTTTCCACTCAAACTTTCCATTGGCTATTTTATAGATATTTTCAAAGAAACTATTTCATTTTATTGATCAAATTATTGTAAATTGTATTTATTGCTTCTTTTTATGAATCTCTTCCTTTTGGAAGTTTATTTTATTGTTCTTTTTCTGCTTTCCTGGTTTGAGTACTTAGTTGATTGATTTTGAACTTCACCCCCCCCATGTTAAATACATTTTAAAACTATATTTTCTTCAAAGTATTGTTTTTTTTAGCTACAATACATTGGTTTTCATATGTGCTTTTCTCGTTTATTATTCACTTGTAGATTAGTCCTAATATCGATTTTTATTTAATGCAATAATTATTTAGACGTGTTAATATTCTCCCAGTTAATACTTTTTTTAGAGCAGTTTTAGCTTCTCAGCGAAATTGAGAGGAAGATATAGAGATTTCCCATACATTCTCCGCCTCTGCACATGCATAGCCTTCAACATTATTGACATCCTGGTGGTACCTGTGCTATAACTGATGAACCTACACTGACGCATCATAATCACCCAAAGTCTATCGTTTTACACTGGGATTCAGTCTGGTGGTGTATATTCTATATGTTTGAACAAATGTATAATACGTATCCATCTTTATGATATCATGTAGAGTGTTTTCACTGCCCTGAAAATCCTTTGTACGCCACTTATTCAAACTTCCACCTATCCCAACCGCCAGCAACTGCTGATATTTTTATTGTTGCCATAGTCTTGCCTTTTCCAGAATTTCACATAATTGGAATCATGCGATATATTGCCTTTTCAGATCAGCTTTTTTCTCAGTATTAAACATTTAGGTATTCTCCATGTCTTGGCTAACTTGATAGCTCATTTCCTTTTAGCACAAATGATGTCCCATTGTCAGAATATACCATAGTTATTAGCATAGTCCATCTATTGAAGGGCATCTTGGTTGCTTCCAAGTTTTGACAGTTCTGAATACAGCTGCTTGAAACATTTGTGTGCATGTTTTCGGACATAAGTTTTTATCTCCTTTGTGTAAGTACCAAGGAGTGTGATTGCTAGATCATATGGTAAGAGTATGTTTAGTTTTGAAAGAAACCACCAAATTGTCTTCCACAGTGGCTACAGCATTTTGCATTCCCACCAGCAATAAAGGAGAGTTCCTATTGTACTACATGCTCACCAGCATTTGGTGATTTTAGCATTCCAGATTCGGGGCACTGTAATAGTGTGTGTAGTTGTATCTCATTGTTTTAATTTGCATTTCCATGATATACAGTATGGAACATCTTTTCATATGTGTTTTTGCCATGTTTTACATATACTTATTTCCCTTTTTTGTATTTTCTTCAGTGAGGTGTTAAGATCTTTAGCACGTTTTATTGGGTTGTTTGTTTTCTTATTGTTGTAAGAGTTCTTGTGTGTTTTGGATGACTATCCTTTATCAGAAGTGGCTTTTGCCTATATTTTCTCCCAGTCACGGTCTTGTCTTCTCATTCCTTTTACATAGCCTTTCACAGAGCACACCTTTTAAATTTTAATAAAGTCTGGCTTATCAATTATTTATTTTATAGAAGGTGCCTTTGATGTTGTATCTCAAAAATAATCACCATAGCAAAGGTCATCCAGGTATTCTCCTGTGTTATCTTTTAGGGGTTTTATGGTTTTGCCTTCTCAAAGGCCCCAAATCCAAGTGGGATTATATGAGACTTCAACAAAGATGTTAAGTAATGCTTCTGGAGTACAAAAAGAAAAGGGAAAATATCCCAACTCACTCTGTAGATAAATATTAGGATATTTATTAATATATTTCATTATATTAATAGATTAAAAGAGATTAAATAGATTTCTAAATCCCATGGATTAAACTTTTTCCTAAATTAAAAAAAAAATCTCATTTTAGTAATAGAGTAATAGAAGGAAACTTTCTTGATAAAGCTTATCTACTTGAACCTACAGCAATCCTCATACCCAGTAACATTTGGAAGAATTCCCAATACCATGAGGAATATGAGAAGAATGATTGCTTTCACTAGTATTGTGATTATTCAGTACTGTTTTGGAAAAAATAGCAAATATTAAGTAAAGAAATGTGATATAGAAAAATTGGAGAGAAGGAAAGATATATAAATATTTAAGGAGAAAAGGGAAGATGAGGGGACCTATCATTTGCAGATGCTACGATTGTCATACCTAAAAACTAAGACAATCAACTGAAAATCAGTGAAATACTAAGAGCAGAATTGCATAAGGTAGTCCCACATAAGTTAAATTTATAATTTTCTTTATTTCCTGTATGTGAATTACAGAACACATCTATTAACAACACAGAGAAAAGTCTAAAATAGCTAAGAACAAATTTAATAAAACGTGTATAAAATCTACATGAAAACTTGCTGGAGATGTTTTCATGGTAATAGGATGAGAACACTCACTGCAAAGATTTTAACTTTTCCTGAACTAATCTATAAATTCAGTGAAATCCTAATCAAAATTCAAGTGGAATTTTATTAAAATTGGTTCCTAAAACTATATTTCTCAATAAAAGTGACTATCAGTGGAAAAATAAATTTGAGCTGATTATGAAGTTAATTAGTAAGAAGAATGAATAAGAATAGCTAAAGAAAGTTTAAAAAAGGAGAAACATTAAAAAATATACTTAACCTATAGTAATTTAGAACTATGTGGTTAATGCAGAAATAGAAACATAGATCAGTGGGGAGAATAAAACCAGTCCCCAAACTGGGCTTCCGGGGTGGCGCTAGTGGTAAAGAAAAAAACCCACCTGCCAATGCAGGAGACATAAGAGACGTGGGATCGATCCCTGGGTTGGGAAGATCCCCTGAAGGAGGGCATGGCAACCCACTCCAGTATTCTTGCCTGGGGAATCCCATGGACAGAGGGGCCTGGCGGGCTATAGTCCATAGAGTCACAAAGAGTCAGACAATACCAAAATGACTGAGCACACTGCATGCGTATGTGTATTAATACACATGCGGGTTTTGTACATGATTAAAGTGGCTTTACACTAGTAGGAAAAGGCTGCCCTGTTCAGTGAGTACTGGGACAAAGATCTAAGTATGGAAAGCCAGACTGATAAATAAAATATAGGAAAATGTGCTCTAGTCTGGCAGGAAGAAGAAAATTCAGCAGGTGGCAAAGGACACTAAAGATTTAAAGGAAGTGAAATGATGGAACAAATTCTCAACGTAGCAGGAAGAGATGGGCTCAAGGATGGGCTCAACCTGTAGAGGCTGGAAAGTGAATGAAGAAAGAGGAGGTGACAACATGCAGATCCAGAGGTAGAGAAAAGACATTTTTTGAAGGAATTTGTGATATTTTCTGTAAAATAGAAGACAAGAGTATATGGAGATAATATCAAAGAAAAGAATTGATGGAGATAGAACTTCATTTCTTGACTCCTTAGTTTCTGGTGCTAGAGTGTGAAAGAATCAAATATCTATCAGACTACATTCTGACAAAAAAGATGGATGAAATCCAAGTGTTTTTGAATGTTACCTTTCAAAGACAGCAATAAGAAGGTGTTAAGTTGGCTTAAAGCTCAGCATTCAGAAAACTAAGATCATGGCATCCACTCCCATCACTTCATGGCAAATAGATGGGGAAATAGTGGAAACAGTGGCTGACTTTATTTTGGGGGGCTCCAAAATCACTGCAGTTGGTGATTGCAGCCATGAAATTAAAAGACACTTACTCCTTGGAAGGAAAGTTATGCCCAGCCTAGACAGCATAATAAAAAGCAGAGACATTACTTTGCCAACAGAGGTCTGTCTAGTCAGTCCAGTTCAGTCGCTCAGTCAAGTCCAACTCTTTGTGACCACATGAACCACAGCACGCCAGGCCTCCCTGTCCATCACCAACTCCCGGAGTCCACTCAAACCCATGTCCATTGAGTCGGTGATGCCATCCAACAATCTCATCCTCTGTCGTCCCCTTCTTCTCCTGCCCTCCATCCTTCCCAGCATCAGAGTCTTTTCAAATGAGTCAGCTCTTCCCATCAGGTGGCCAAAGTACTGGAGTTTCAGCTTCAACATCAGTCCTTTCAATGAACACCCAGGACTGATCTCCTTTAGGATAGATTGGTTGGATCTCCTTGCAGTCCAAGGGACTCTGAAGAGTCTTCTCCAACACCACAGTTCAAAAGCGTCAGTTCTTTGGCGCTCAGCTTTCTTTATAGTCCAACTCTCACATCCGTACATGACCACTGGAAAAACCATAGCCTTGACTAGACAGACCTTTGTTGTCAAAGTAATGTCTCTGCTTTTTAATATGCTATCTAGGTTGGTCATAACTTTCCTTCCAAGGAGTAAGCGTCAAAATTTTAATTTCATGGCTGCAGTCACCATCTGCAGTGATTTTGGAGCCCAGAAAAATAAAGTCAGCCACTGTTTCCACTGTTTCCCCATCTATTTGCCATGAAGTGATGGGACTGGATGCCATGATCTTCGTTTTCTGAATGTTGAGTTTTAAGCCAACTTTTTCACTCTCCTCTTTCACTTTCATCAAGAGGCTTTTTAGTTGCTCTTCACTTTCTGCCATAAGGGTGGTATGTCATCTGCATATCTGAGGTTATTGATATTTCTCTTGACAATCTTGATTCCAGCTTGTGCTTCCTCCAGGCCAGCGTTTCTTATGATGTACTCTGTATAGAAGTTAAATAAGCAGGGTGACAATATACAGCCTTGACGTACTCCTTTTCCTATTTGGAACCAGTCTGTTGTTCCATGTCCAGTTCTAACTGTTGCTTCCTGACCCGCATACGGGTTTCTCAAGAGACAGGTCAGGTGGTCTGGTATTCCCATTTCTTTCAGAATTTCCACAGTTTATTGTGATCCACACAGTCAAAGGCTTTGGCATAGTCAATAAAGCAGAAATAGATGTTTTTCTGGAACTCTCTTGCTTTTTCCATGATCCAGCGGATGTTGGCAATTTGATCTCTGGTTCCTCTGCCTTTTCTGAATCCAGCTTGAACATCTGGAAGTTCATGATTCACGTATTGCTGAAGCCTGGCTTGGAGAATTTTGAGCATTGAGTAGCGTGTGAGATGAGTGCCATTGTGCAGTAGTTTGAGCATTCTTTGGCATTGCCTTTCTTTGGAATTGGAATGAAAACTGACCTTTTCCAGTCCTGTGGCCACTGCTGAGTTTTCCAAATGTGCTGGCATATTGAGTGCAGCACTTTCACAGCATCATATTTCAGGATTTGAAACAGCTCCACTGGAATTCCATCACCTCCACTAGCTTTGTTTGTGGTGATGCTTCCTAAGGCCAACTTAACGTCACATTCCAGGATGTCTGGCTCTAGGTGAGTGATCACACCATCGTAATTATCTAGGTCATGAAGCTCTTTTTTGTACAGTTCTCCTGTGTATTCTTGCCACCTCTTCTTAATATCTTTTGCTTCTTTTAGGTCCCTACCATTTCTGTCCTTTATTGTGCCTGTCTTTGCATGAAATGCTCCCTTGGTATCTCTAATTTTCTTGAAGAGATCTCTAGTCTTTCCCATTCTATTGTTTTCCCCTATTTCTTTGCACTGATGGCTGAGGAAGGCTTTCTTATATCTCCTTGCTATTCTTTAGAACTCTGCATTCAAATGAGTATATCTTTCCTTTTCTCCTTTGCTTTTCACTTCCCTTCTTTTCACAGCTATTTGTAAGGCCTACTCAGACAGCCATTTTGCTTTTTTCCATTTCTCTTTCTAGGGGATGGTCTTGATTCATGTTTCATGTACAGTGTCACAAACCTGTCTAGTCAAGGCTATGGTTTTTCCAGTGGTCATGTATGGATGTGAGTTGGACTATAAAGAAAGTTGAGCACTGAAGAATTGAGGCTTTTGAACTGTGGTGTTGGAGAAGACTCTTGAGAGTCATCCCCTTGGACTGCAGGGAGATCCAACCAGTCCATCCTAAAGGAGATCAGTCCTGGGGGTTCATTGGAAGGACTGATGTTGAAGCTGAAACTCCAGTACTTTGGCCACCTGATGCAAAGAGCTGACTTTTTTGAAAAGACCCTGATGCTGGGAAAGATTGAAGGCAGGAGGAGAAGGGGATGACAGAAGATAAGATGGTTGAATGGAATCACCGACTCGATGGACATAGGTTTGGGTGGCCTCTGGGAGTTGGTGATGGACAGGGAGGCCTGGTGTGCTGCGGTTTATGGGGTCGCAAAGAGTTGGACACGACTGAGCGACTGAATTGAACTGAATTAAGCACACAATAGCTGACTTAAGAAGTTTGTCCATTAATTTGCAGAATTCTTTCACTTACAGAAAGCCATTGACAGTGGCCTTTGTAGCCATCATTTAGAAGGTTCTCAACATGGCAAGACCTTGAGGCTTGGACTGGGTTCTGCCTTTTTGCCCATTTGAGAACAAGGGAAGCTGACCATGCTTGGCTTCCTCTGAGGTGAGTTTTGGGAGAGGCCAAGTCTTTTTCTTGCCCCAGTGTTGAAAGCTTTTCCTGTATATGGGATATAACTGCAGTTGAAACACTTTTGATTTATACCAGGGCCAGGCACAATGTGGGTGTAACTAGGATATAAATAAGGCCTTGCATAGTTTTGGTCTTAATGTGCACAGAGGCCTGTCTTTAAAATGACTGCCAAAACAAGTGGGATTTCTTGGAAAATAAATATCCTCACTCTATTAGTTTTTAAACAAATAGTGAAAGCATGTGGAGATCTATTTTTCCAAGAGAAAAAAAAGCCTTTGGGGGGGAAAAATCAATATTAAAACCACATCTTTGCTGTCTAATTACTCAGTATTGAAATAAGCATAGACAGAGATGTCATTCATTTTTAAGAAGTAAGATTGTACTTTGGGAAAATTACCTCAGGACACTAGTGCCAAAATATAAGCCATTAAAATATTTTGGCATCAAGAATGAATTCGTGTTAAAATACTATGAATAGAAAGAGCTGAATCTACAAATATGAAGCCTACTAAATGAATTCTTTAGATTCATATCAGGAAATTACATGGAACCAACCCTAGTCTTGAGTCCTAGAATATATCTTTTAGAATTATTCGTATTGGAGAGAACAGAGCACGGGGCCATCAAAATGGCCAGCTGGAATCCTCAGTGTGCTTGTGTGCTCAAGTTTCTAATGTGAATTAATTCAGGAATCATTTGACTTCAGGTTTTAACATTTTGCCTTTATCAGGATTCGTGGGTCCCTCACCCCAACATTAACCAACCTAACAGTGATTCTTTCCTGCCTGCTATCCCTTGGGTATTGTCTGTGGATAGGGAAAAAGTGGGACAGAAAAGAGTTAGGCAGGAGAAATAAAGGCAGGAATGAGATGGGCTTAAAGGAGAGGGCAGGGCGGGGGGGATCTGGGGAGGAGAGGGTCCTCTGGGCTTAGCAGATGAGCATTTCTGCTGTTTCCTTGTGCTCTTCTGGGTCTCAGGACCAATTATCGTGACATCCAGCAAAATGCAAGGCAGTGGCAATGTCTCCTCCAGCGGACAACGTTCATTTGGGACACTCCATCTGGGCCGGTTCCCCCCACAGGACCATACACAGAACAGGAATTTCACACTTGCTGCATGGGTGACACCAGTTCAGCAGTGACAGTGTTTTTGCTGGCCCGAGAGCAGTAGCTCTCCAAGCGCTAGGCCAGCAGCCCCAACAGAATCCCTCCCGAAGGAGCTCACCTTGGACACTTCACCCCACAGAGGTGAAGCCTGCCCTACCTTTCTGGATCAAAGTCCTTGGCGGCTGGGCATTTGTGCTTGGGGACTTGCTCCTTCAATGCCAGGTGCTTCTCCTTGTTGGCCAGAAACTCCTGCTTCAGCAGTTCGAGGCGTCCCTGCAGTTTCTCCAGGACCTGTAGCGGTGACACGCTGGAATCATTCACGTGTAAGCCCATGTGTGTAGTAGTAGTTTTTTCTCCAAAACACAATGAGAGTGTACCCTATAGGAGTGTTAAAATGAAGCCACCATCCTTCTCCTGGCACTTGTTGTGTTTCAGAGTCTGACATCTAAAATACAGACAACCCAAGAGCCGTCTTAACATTTACAACACCCCCACAGCACATAGCTGAGACTTACGGTGGCTTCTGATTTGGTTCCTAGCACCCACTCAGAGGCCTTTGAATTTTGTTAATGGGACATTAATAATCCTATATATTTGCAGATTAATTTTTAGCGTATAGAGCACTTTTCCATTCATTATCTTATTTAATCCACCATCAGTATTGTAAATGTCACAAAGCAGGCTTATTATCCCAGTTTTATAGAGGAGGAAATTGAAGCTCTAGAAAGTATGTCAGAAGCCACAGAGAACTTAGAAACCATAAATGCTTGAGAAGGGTGGAGAAAAGGAAACCCTCTTGGTGGGAATGCAGACTGACACAGCCACTATGGAGAATAGTACGGCAGTTCATTGAAAAACTAAAGCTAGAGCTGCCATATGACACAGCAACCCCATTACTGGGCATAAATCCTGAGAAAACCGTAATTCAAAAAGACACGTGCACTCCAATGTTCACTGCAGCACTCTTTATAATAGCCAGGACATGGAAGCAACCTAAATGTCCATCAACCAATGCATAGATAAAGAAGATACGATGCATATTAACAATAGAATATTATTCAACCATAAAAAGGAATAACTTGGGTCATTTGCAGAGATGTTTATGGACCTAGACTCTGTCATACAGAATGAAGTAAGTCAGAAAAACAAAGATTGATGCGTGTACGTGGAATCTAGAAAAATGGTGCAGACGAACCAACTTGCAGGGCAGGAGTAGAGATGCAGAAGTAGAGAATGGAGACGTGGATATGACAGAGGGATGAGCTGGGAGACTGGGATTGACATGTGAACTGCCATGTGTAAAACAGGTCTCTCCTGGGAACCTACTGTGTATCCCAGGGAGCTCAGCTCAGTGTTTTGTGATGAGCTAGTTGGATGCGATGTGGTGGGGAAATGGGAGGAAGGTCAAAGAGGGAGGTTCAGTTCGTTCAGTTACTCAGTCATGTCCGACTCTGCGACCCCATGGACTGCAGCACGCCAGGCCTCCCTGTCCATCACCAACTCCAGGAGTTTACTCAGACTCATGTCCACTGAGTCGGTGATGCCATCCAACCATCTCATCCTCTGTTGTCCCCTTCTCCTCCTGCCTTTAGTCTTTCCCAGCATCAGGGTCTTTTCAGTTGAGTCAGTTCTTCACATCAAGTGGCCAAAGTATTGGAGTTTCAGCCCCAACATCAGTCCTTCCAGTGAATATTTAGGACTGATTTCCCTTAGGATAGACTGGTTTGATCTCCTTGAGTCTTCTCCAACACCACAGTTCAAAAGCATCAATTCTTTGGCACTCAGCTTTCTTTATAGTCCAACTCTCACATCCATACATGACCACTGGAAAAACCAAAGCCTTGACTAGATGGACCTTTGTTGGCAAAGTAATGTCTCTGCTTTTTAATATGCTGTCTATGTTGGTCCTAACTTTCCTTCCAAGAAGTAAGCATCTTTTCATTTCATTGCTGCAAAGCCATCTGCAGTGATTTTGGAGCACCCCAAAATAAACTCAGCCACTGTTACCACTGTTTCCCCATCTATCTGCCATGAAGTGATGGGATCAGATGCCATGATCTTCGTTTTCTGAATGTTGAGCTTTAAGACAACTTTTTCACTCTCCTCTTTCACTTTCATCAAGAGGCTCTTTAGTTCCTCTTCACTTTCTGCCATAAGGGTGGTGTCATCTGCATACCTGAGGTTATTGATATTTCTCTTGGCAATCTTGATTCCAGCTTGTGCTTCTTCCAGCCAGCATTTCTCATGATGTACTCTGCATATAAGTTAAATAAGCGAGGTGACAATATACAGCCTTGATGTACTCCTTTTCCTATTTGGAACATGTCTGTTGTTCCTGTCCAGTTCTAACTGTTGCTTCCTGACCTGAATACAAATTTCTCAAGAGGCAGGTCGGGTGGTCTGGTATTCCCATCTCTTTCAGAATTTTCCACAGTTTATTGTGATCCACACAAAGGCTTTGGCATAGTCAATAAAGCAGAAATAGATGTTTTTCTGGAACTCTCTTGCTTTTTCAAAGATCCAATAGATGCTGGCAATTGATTTCTTGTCCCTCTGCCTTTTCTAAAACCAGCTTGAACATCTGGAAGTTCATGGTTCATGTACTGTTAAAGCCTGGCTTGGAGAATTTTGAGCATTACTTGACTAGTGTGTGAGATGAGTGCAAAAGTGCAGTAGTTTGAACATTCTTTGGCATTGCCTATTTTAGGGATTAGAATGAAAACTGACCTTTTCCAGTTCTGTGGCCACTGCTGAGTTTTCCAAATTTGCTGGCATATTGAGTGCAGTACTTTCACAGCATCATTTTTTAGGATTTGAAACAACTCAACTGGAATTCCGTCACCTCCCCTAGCTTTGTTTGTAATGATGCTTCCTAAGGCCCGTTTGACTTCACAGTCCAGGATGTCTGGCTCTAGGTGAGTGATCACACCACCGTGATTATCCGGGTCGTGAAGATCTTTTTTTTGTGCAGTTCTTCTGTGTATTCTTGCCACCTCTTCTTAATACCTTCTGCTTCTGCTAGGTTCATACAATTTCTGTCCTTTATTAAGCCCATTTTTGCATGAAATGTTCCCTTGGTATCTCGAATTTTCTTGAAGAGATCTCTAGTCTTTCCCACTCTACTGTTTTCCTCTATTTCTTTGCACTGATCACTGAGGAAGGCTTTCCTATCTCTCCTTGCTGTTCTTCGGAACTCTGCATTCAAATGGGTATCTTTCCCTTTCTTCTTTGCTTTTTGCTTCTCTTCTTTTCTCAGCTATTTGTAAGGCCTCCTCAGACCGCCATTTTGCTTTTTGCATTTCTTTTTCTTGGGGATGGTCTTGATCCCTTTTTCCTGTACAGTGTCACAAACTTCTGTCTATAGTTCATCAGGCACTCTATCAGATCTAGTCCCTTAAATCTATTTCTCACTCCCACTGTATAATCATAAGGGATTTGATTTAGGTCATACCTGAATGGTCTAGTGGTTTTTCCTTCTTCCTTCAATGTAAGTCTGAATTTGGCAATAAGGATTTCATGATCTGAGCCACAGTCAGCTTCCAGTCTTGTTTTTGCTGATTGTGTAGAGCTTCTCTATCTTTGGCTGCAAAGAATATAATCAATCTGATTTTGGTGTTGATCATCTGGTGATGTCCATGTGTACAGTCTTCTCTTGTGTTGTTGAAAGAGGGCTTTTGCTATGATCAGTGTGTTCTCTTGGCAAAACTCTATTAGCCTTTGCCCTGCTTCATTCTGTACTCCAAGGACAAATTTGCCTGTTACTCCAGAGATTCTTGACTTCTTACTTTGCATAATGAAAAGGACATCTTTTTTTAGTATTAGTTCTAGAAGGTCTTGTAGGTCTTCATAGGACCGTTCAACTTCAGCTTCTTCAGCATTACTGGTCGGAGCATAGACTTGGATTAATGTGATATTGAATGGTTTGCCTTGGAAGCGAACAGAGATCATTCTGTCATTTTTGAGATTGCATCCAAGTACAGCATTTCGGACTCTTTTGTTGACCATGATGGCTACTCCATTTCTTCTAAGGGATTCCTGCCCACAGTAGTAGATATAATGGTCATCTGAGTTAAATTCACCCATTCCAGTGCATTTTAGTTCACTGATTCCTAGAATGTTGATGTTCAGTCTTGCCATCTCCTGTCTGACCACTTTAAGAGGGAGGAGATATATGTATACATACACCTGATTCACTTCGTTGCACTCCAGAAACTAACACAACTTTGTAAAGCAATGATAATAAAAAATAAATTAATAATCCAATTTAAAAAAATTGAAGTTAAAGGACCTGGGATTGAATGGCTTGGAGGATGTGATGGAGCAGGAATATCAGGAAATTTAGCCCGAAGCTTTGAGTAAGTCCTCCAGATGTAGCTCATGCAGATGAATATTTAAACTGTGAAGGTCAGGGTCTTGATGTGTAGAGGCTACAGCTGTGAAGCCCCAGTTGCTAAGCATTCCCTGAGTGCTGCCCATGTTTAGTCCTGTGCCCAGAGTGTGAGAGACACAAAAGTTGTATCAGGTATAGTCTCTTGTCTCAGAGATTTTATTCCAGTTGGGAATAGAGACTGTGGAATAGAATACTTTGCCACGGCTCAGTGGAAGAAGTGAGACTTAACTCAGCTTAAAGGATGCTCAAGAGGGCTTGGACCAGGCAGTATCAGTGAAAATGGACAGGAAAGGATGAATTGGAGAGACATTACCAAAGGCAAAAATGCTGCATCGTGGGGTTAGAGTAGCAGATACACCAGAGTTCAAGTTCAGATTGTTACATACTAATTGTATGATTTCAGTCACCTTGAACTCTAAGCTTCAGTTTTTGCATTTGAGAGCATAATAGCCCTCACCTCATATTGTGAAAATTAAATGAGATACTGCTTAGCACCAGGAGCATGGTACACACTCAATAGATGGTAACTATCATCTTCATTATTACTCTTACTATTATTAAAATAAATAAACAAGTTCAGAAGCATATTGGCCAAAGGGTATAAATGGCAAAAGTGGTGCATGTTTTCCATTTTCCTCCAGATCTATCCTCCATCTTTCTCTGTGCCCCAGCCAGGAGGCTGGTCTTCAATGGAGTGTACCAGCAGGCTCCAGCACCCTTGGCTTTGGTTGGTTTCAGTCAATGGAAGGCAACTGCAGGAGAGAGGAGCTGAAGAGGGATGAGGTAGGGTCTTTGTCTCCTTGATTTCCTCCTGCCTGTATTAACAAGGATTGGCTGTGTCTCTGCCAAAAGCCACGGAGCTCGTCAGCTACTCCTGTAGCTACCGCTGCTCTCCTCATACACCTTTATCTGTTCTTCCTCCAGCCCTCTGCCCCACTGTTCCTTCCATGAGATCCTTTCTGTACCTTAATTGGTTATAAAATAATACCTTCCTAAACCCTCCTCAGTTCCTCCACTGGAATAAGTCATCTCTTTCTTGCCAGGACCCTGACTGGCACTATAAATCTCACAGACAGTACGCAGATTCCTAGCTTGGGAGGTAGAAAGAATGTGAACCCCCTGAGAGAAACAAGGAATTTGAAAAGGCTAACAAGTTTGAATGAAGATGTCAATGTTGGACAAGGTACAATGTTCAGTGAGAGCAGGAGATCCAAAGGAAAATCAGGACCAGCATGTGGCCCTATAGATGAGAAGTGAGGACTAGTCTTTGGGAATTGGCAGCATGGAAATGGTGGTTTAAGCCAGGAGAAGGAATGAGGTGTTCAAAGGAAAGAGAAAAGTGAAGAAAGCCAATTATGAATTATAATTTGGAATCTCAGAATTTTAATTGTGTTCTACCCTCAGAAGAAGTTAGGACATAGTTTTCTTACCATAAGTGTACTTCATTTAACAAATTTGACTCTGAGATGGGCAGGTATGTGAAAGGTTTAAGCTTGTACAGTCAACACACAGAACCAGGATGTCTGCTCCAAAATCCAGGTGCTTTATACATTTGCTGCTCATGCTGCGAACGTTAGTTTTAGCCCTGTCTGGCCTTCCTTCACTGAACCAAATGGGCCTGGAAATCTCATGCCAAGGTTAACACTGTCAGAGATCACCTCTCCTCTTCTCTGGGTCCCAGTACGAATCCCCACACTGCCTCTAACATAGGAAGAAACTTCCTGAACCGAGGCCTCAGAAGGCTAGTGCCTTGAACCACTTTCCTCTGCTTTGCTTGGCCCTTTCAAAATTTATGTTCTCCTGGTTTCTGAAAGCCTGGGTTTTAGGAGGGCTTCCCTGATAGCTCAGTTGGTCAAGAATCTGCCTGCAATGCAGGAGACCCTGGTTCAATTCCTGGGTCGGGAAGATCCACTGGTGAAGGGACAGTCTACCCACTCCAGTATTCTTGGGGTTCCCTGGTGGCTCAGGTGGTAAAGAATCCACCTGCAGTGTGGGAGACCTGGGTTCAATCCCTGGGTTGGGAAGATTCCCTGGAGAAGGGAAAGGCTACCCACTCCAGTATTTGGCCTGGAGAATTCAGGACTATACAGTCCATGGGGTTGCAAAGAGTTGGACATGACTGAGCGACTTTTCACTCACTCACTTTACTCGCCTATCATTCACTCCTTAACTCCTGCAATCTGGCTTTGGTAGATCCACCTCTTCATTGAAATCAGGGCTGCCGAGGTCCCTCATGATCTCTCAGTGGCCAAATCCAATGCACGTCTTGCTTTCCTTCCTTCTTTGAAGACTGGATGGTGTGGCCCACTCCCCCTTCTCAGACCCTCTTTTCTCTTGGCTTTTGTAGCTCTGCGCCTTCCAGGTCTGTCTTGACCATTCCAGTTTCTCCTTATCGATCTCTTACCTGCCCCTGGTTGCTGTTTCCCATGACTCTACCTTGAATTTCTTCACTGCTTACTCCACTTGTTTGCCTGAGCAATCTCTATACTGCACAGCTTCAACCTACAGCTGTACCCAAATTTACGTGTCTGACCCAAACACATCCTCTGAAGTTCAGATCCATGGCTCTAATTGCCTACTCAGTTCAGTTCAGTTCAGTCGCTCAGTCATGTCCAACTCTTTGCGACCCCATGAATAGCAGCTTGCCAGGCCTCCCTGCCCATCACCATCTCCCGGAGTTCACTTAGACTCACGTCCATCGAGTCCATGATGCCATCCAGCCATCTCATCCTCGGTCGTTCCCTTCTCCTCCTGCCCCCAGTCCCTCCCAGCATCAGAGTCTTTTCCAATGAGTCAACTCTTCGCATGAGGTGGCCAAAGTACTGGAGCTTCAGCTTTAGCATCATTCCTTCCAAAGAAATACCAGGGTTGATCTCCTTCAGAATGGACTGGTTGGATCTCCTTGCAGTCCAAGGGACTCTCAAGAGTCTTCTCCAACACCACAGTTCAAAAGCATTAATTCTTCGGCGCTCAGCCTTCTTCATAGTCCAACTCTCACAGCCATACATGACCACAGGAAAAACCATAGCCTTGACTAGACGGACCTTAGTCGGCAAAGTAATGTCTCTGCTTTTGAATATGCTATCTAGGTTGGTCATAACTTTTCTTCCAAGGAGTAAGTGTCTTTTAATTTCATGGCTGCAGTCACCATCTGCAGTGATTTTGGAGCCCCCCAAAAATAAAGTCTAACACTGTTTCCACTGTTTCCCCATCTATTTCCCATAAAGTGATGGAACCAGATGCCATGATCTTCGTTTTCTGAATGTTGAGCTTTAAGCCAACTTTTTCACTCTCCTCTTTCACTTTCATCAAGAGGCTTTTTAGTTGCTCTTCACTTTCTGCCATAAGGGTGGTGTCATCTGCATATCTGAGGTGATTGATATTTCTCCTGGCAATCTTGATTCCAGCTTGTGTTTCTTCCAGTCCAGCGTTTCTCATGATGTACTCTGCATAGAAGTTAAATAAGCAGGGTGACAATATACAGCCTTGATGTACTCCTTTTCCTATTTGGAACCAGTCTGTTGTTCCATGTCCAGTTCTAACTGTTGATTCCTGACCTGCATACAGATTTCTCAAGAGGCAGGTCAGATGGTCTGGTATTCCCATCTCTTTCAGAATTTTCCACAGTGTATTGTGATCCACACAGTCAAAGGCTTTGGCATAGTCAATAAAGCAGAAATAGAGGTCTACTGGACCCCTCCAATTGGATGTCCAAAATTGCCTACTGGACCCCTCCAATTGGATGTCCTATGGGTGCCTCAAAATGTCCCAACTGAACTTGACATCTGGCCTCCTGCCTGTCTCCCACACCCATTCTTAACCGGATCTTCCACTTCTATTCCTGACCTTGGTTAGCCAAGCTAGAAATCTGGCATGCATCCAAGCCTCCTCCCTCCCTTTATTTACCCTGTTCAGTCTGCCACCGCTTCCTTAAACTCTTAGATTTGTCCCCCTCTTCATCCTTAGTGCCAGCCTTGGTTTAGGACTTCATAATTTGTTACCTGGATTATAATTTTCTAGCCTATTTCCTACTGTCTTGCCCTCATGGTGGCTGCTGTTTCTCAGCTTTAAACCCTGCATTGTTGCCCTGTCATGCCCCCTCAAGATGAAATTAATCTAACCTCCTTAGCATAGCATAAAGGCTTTTCATGGTAGTCCTTATCTAAGGACCTCTCTCCAGTCTCCTCCCTTCCCTGTGAGCTCTATCTGGTCAGTTATACTGCCACACGGTTCCTCACGCTCTCAGCACTGTCTTGCCCCTGTGCCACTGCTCCTGCTGATTCCTTTTCCTGGGACACCTGTTTGCCCTACTCCGCCATATTCTTCCTACACTGCCCAGTCCAGAAATCCCTTCCGGGAAGCCTTCCAAGGCACTCTCCCACTGGTCAGGGTGAGCCCCTTCCGTGCTGCCATTAGCATCATATGTAATCATAGGTAACCTTTCCATACTGCATGCTACTTGTGGATTTACTGGTCTGTTGTGCCCAGGAGTCTATAATTCACTTGAAAAAGGGACAGTTTCTTTGTCTTCAAATTCCTGGTGCCTGTTGCAGAGTCTGAGTCATAGGGAGTACCCCACAAATGTTGTTGAATGAATGTGAGTTATTTAATTCATATGATGAAAGAATAATGAACTGTGTGCCTTAGTGTTTGAATCTTCCTAGTTTTTTGCCTGTCCAGCTTCTGAAGCACAGCCTGTCCTGACCTTTGCCCAGGTCCTTTGTGTCAGGACATCTGACCACCCATCTCGCTGCTGGCCCAATGGCCTAAAATCTACAGCTTCAACTTCACACGTCCCTGGTTCTAGCGGTCTCAGCTTTTGCCCCATTGCCACGCTTCACCTCTGCTTCACACGACCCTGACGCTGATGGGTTCCAATGTAAAGTAGCGATTTGATGAAATGTGACAAAAAGCGAGGATGTAAAAGCTGAAGATTTTGATCTGAAAAGCATGTATTCAGGATTGACTTCCAGGTGTTTTAAGTTTTATATATTTAGTTTGCAGATCCCGGCAATTTTTATAGCCTGTGTCTCCCAGGCCCATCAAATCTCGTTGTGCTTGCCCTTTGCGATAGCTGACATATTGTTTTCTTGAGCCTACCATGGTTTCCGATTTATTATGGGATGACTGCTGAGGAAAAACAGCCATACAGATCCCCCTGAGAAGGAAAAGGGGCTAAATATATGTTGAAATAGAAAGCTCTAGTCTCTTTTACTCCTTGTAAAAGACAAAGATAGCTCAATGTTCAGCAAAATTTTTTTTACCAGAACATTCCTACCCCCACCAGTGTAGAGAAAATATGATGCTATAAAGTCATTTATGTCATATTTTTGTGTGTCAAATTCTCTAATAAAGATTTTTGAAATGTGATAAAATTCATTACCAGCCTTCTGTGTTGAAAATGATAGGGAGACTCCTGTGCTAGGCATTTGGAAAATTCTTGTACCTGCAGTGAAAAACATGCAATATTTCATTAAGGGCCTGATATCTTATATTTGAATTTGGTTACTTCTATGTTTCACAATAAGCTTTAAGAGTATTACTTTAGCCTTCAGTTGATCAGTCTGTTCTTTTAACTTCTGACACATCTGCTTCCCCTGAGATATCTTTTGAAATATGTAAGAAGAACTCAAGGAAGGGTCTTCCTGAGAAGTCGATGGCAGCTTAGAGAGACTCGGCTCAGATTCTATTCCTATATAAGAAACAATAAAATTTGGCTACCATTCATCTCAACTGCATTGCGATTTTGTTAAGTACTAAAAACAGAAGTCTGTGGCAATCACCACCATTTGCTATTTAAAAAATCTCTTTTCAAAAGGTGTATCTAAGCCAAAGAGGTTTAAAAATGCTAGTACCTGCGAGATGTTCTTGGTGGATATGTACTGTGGGTTCCATCTGCACAATGAAAGGATGAGAAAACATTACTGTTGATATTAACCAATGACACCATTATGCAGGATGACCCAATGTGTTCTGGTCATCATGGAGGCCACCCAGGGTTATGTCAAGAGCTGAGGCCCTGATGCCAAGGTTGAATTCCACTCTGACACTTATCTGCCGGGTGATCCAGAGCAATTACGTCATTGCTATAAACCTCAAATTCCTCAGCAATAAAATGGGGATAGTAACAGAACTTACTTCATAGTGTCAAGATGAGAATTAAATGTTACCATAGTTTGGTTCAGTTCAGTTCAGTTCAGTTTAGTTGCTCAGTCATGTCCGACTCTTTGTGACCCCATGAATCGCAGCACACCAGGCCTCCCTGTCCATCACCATCTCCTGGAGTTCACCCAGTACATGGTAAATATTCAGTATATGTTAGCTGTTACTGTTATCATGTTTGATACTATTATATGGAATACTCAAACCCTTCTCCTACGGTTCGACCACAAGCTCCCCCAGGGCAGGGACCTCTGTTGGTCTCGTCACTGACTGTTGCTAGGGCTCTCGCTAACACCAGATACATGGTGGCTAGTGTCTGGGAGCAAGATAGTGACTTCACACAGGACATTCCCTTTTCTACTCACCAGAGGCTAACTGGATAAGAGTTCAAATTCCAGAGTGATTCACCTTGATCATCTTCCCATTGTTCCCAACACACACAGCTCACAAACACACTAGAGACAGAGAGCCAATGCTGTGGTCAAACTAGACTGTGGTTACTAGAAATATCTCAGGTATACGATGGCTATGGAAACTAGAGTCCAGTTCGCCAACCTGAATGGACAGGCCAAGAGAAAAGAAGATGCCCCACTTCAGACTCCCGTTACCAGAGACAGATGAACTTGATATTCGATCTGCCCCTACTACCCACAGGGCACTGAGAACTGTGCCCACCCAAGAGGGTTCTTCTGCGAGCAGAATGAGGAATGTGGAGACTTCCCAGTGTCACAGGGGTACAGATTTCTCTAAGACTGGGAGAAGCATCCTAGTCAAGGCCGAGTGGGCTGCTGACTCCAGGTGTGTGTGTGTGTGTGTGTGTGTGTGTGTGTGTGTGTTGCAAGGGATAAGGGAGGTTCTATTCAAATTCCCCAGAAGTTTCCGTTAAAAGAAAAGGTGGATGAAGGGGTGGAAATAGAGACAGGCAGAGAGTGTTCAGGCAGGGTGCCCTTCATAGACTGCTTAAAAGAAAGATCATACAGTCCTGGCAAAGTGCCGGAGAACTCAAGTATTTACTTTGATCATTAATGTGAACTTATTTAACTACAGAACCTCAAATAGTCAATGAGATCCTCAGCCTCAGCATTTGGGAAGGTGGGTGGAAGGATGGAAAGATGGGGAAAGGGGAAAAAGTATAGATTAAATGTTAACAAACTGTTGTACTAAATAGTTACCAGTATAACAATCTTGAAATATGTTATCAAAGATCATAATTTAAGTTAGCATTCATAACCAAGGGCATAATATATGCAAACACCTGGCCAGGGCTCTGGGGGAATTGGGTGATGGAAAGATGAAGACGAGGCAGCCGCCTCCAGAGTCTTGAAATCTAGTCGAAGGAACAGATGTTTGGAAATCGTAATGATGCAAGCAGGTTGAGATAAGCTCTGACAGAATATTTAAGAAACACGGATGCAAAAGACTGGCTGTGGGATTCTGAAAAGTCCTATGGCCAGTGTGGAGTTGAAGGAGACCATGAAAATGAGCAGGGGTTTGATAAGCAGAGGTGGGATGTTCCCGGTAAGGCAGGAGCTCAGAGAAGGTGGGGCCAGCCCACTAACTGAGGATGACTCCTGGGGAGGGGAGCTGAGTTCAGAAGGCTAGCATGACAGGAAAAATGGGGACATGCAAATTCCTGGTTGAAGAATTTGGATTTTATTCTGTGTTATTGTTAGTTCAGTTCCAGATTCTTCTCATGAGGACACCCACTGCGCTCCTGAGAGTTCAGGGTACCGGCCCAGAACTAGAATTCAGAACCTCAGAACTACAGCTTAGTTCTCTGCACCTTCTGAAGACCCACACTCATATGGATGAGCAGCGGTCCTGAGGGTGTGTTTCCTGAAGACTGCTTCCACTTACCTCTACCAGTTGTGAAGGTTCAGTAGTTTCCCACGTCTGCTCTTGTTTTTCAACATAATTTGATCTAGATGTGCTTTCTGAAATATCTTGCCCAACAGCTGACTTATCTCTCAGTTCAGGAGAAAAGCTGGCTTGTGGATCTGTTATAAGAGGTTTGTCAATTATGTAATTTTTAGGAATTTTCACTTTGGGAGCAACCTTAGAGAAATTAGAGAACCAGTAATAAATTTGACTATGGCCATATTTGAACTTGTTGCCAGAGTTTGCTTTTTCAGCCTGATTATGTGGTGTCTGCCATAGGCAACTTTTTTGTTTATCACATAGACTCTTGATTTTAGATAGAAAATTTGAATTTTCCTCATGGCTGCTTTCTCCAGCAGCCACTAACTCATCTGAATCAGAAGTGTTTTCTTCTGTCACGGTCAGAGAACAACTGGGCTTGTTGCTATTTTTATCATCGCTTTTGGAGTTGAATTGGTCAGTGAGTTCTGAGGATTGTTCTATCGGCCAAGAATTCTTAACATGCCACACAATAATATTTTTAATAATAGTCTCATCGAAACTGTCATTATTAGAGATCTCTGGGAGAGTTTCACAATTAATGCCTTGGTCTTTGGAGAATTCTTCTTTGCAAAGGTGATGGAGTAAAATATCAGAAATGTTTGACTTTGAAGTGTCTTCCTGATTAGCTGGAATAGGAAGATTTATGGTGCACTGATTCTCTTTATCACATGTTTCGCTGACAGCATTTTCAGTCGTTTTATCCAAAGTCATGGTCATATCTGCCTCTTGACAAGTCTCTCTATATGTAGCCTTTTCTTGAGACTCATCTTCTGCTAAATTCGTTTGATTTGAGACATCAAGGATGTCATGTCTTGAGGTAAGATTATAACCATGGTACATCTTAACTTGGAAGAAACCCTCATCATAAGGCAAATCCTCCTGTTGCTTAGAAGTTGTGTCTTTCAGGAAATAGGCTTTGTCCATGTATGTGCAGTGTGACCTCCTTTATCAGTTGCTCCCGATCTTGATGTTCTTAATTATAGCAATACATCGTCTAGTTTTCATTAACTGTCTTCACTGTGTGTCCTCATCTGTGCAAAATGAAAAGAACATCATTGTTAAATATAATTAATGTAATGTGTGAAACTATGCTTATCAAAGTGGATGCAGATCATTTTTATGCAGATCAAAGTGGATGTTTTCCATTTAGAGAAATGCAGTTATAAACTGAAGGCAGAAAGCTCTGCCAAGAGGAACTGATCCTAAATATTACATTAACATAATTGATGGTATATAATCAAGGAATTAGAAAGGAGAGGGAGGCTAAATATTTCACTCATTAAACAGTGAGGAAGACATCATTTCCAGTTAATGACCAAATGTTTATCAACTTCTCTTTGGAAGTACTATTTGAAATTTGTGCTCCCAAAACAGCAGCTTGGGATGCAAGTAAGGGATTGATTTTCTTGAAGGCAGACTATAGATACATGTATATAAGCTCAGACAGTTAACAAATCTACCTACAATACAGGAGACCCAGGTTCAATCCCTGGGTCAGGAAGATCCCCTGGAGAAGAGAATGGTAACCCACTCTAGTATTCTTGACTGAAGAATTCCATGGACAGAGGAGCCTGGTGGGCTATAGTTCATGGGCTTGCAAAGAGTTGGACACGACCAAGTGACTGACACACACAATACACAGTGGAATATTCAGTTCAGTTCAGTCGCTCAGTCGTGTCCGACTTTTTGTGACCCCATGAATCGCAGCACGCCAGGCCTCCCTGTCCATCACCAACTCCCAGAGTTCATCAAGTCCATCAAGTCAGTGATGCCATCCAGCCATCTCATCCTCTGTCATCCCCTTCTCCTCCTGCCCCTAATCCCTTCCAGCATCAGAGTCTTTTCCAATGAGTCAACTCTTCACATGAGGTGGCCAAAGTACTGGAATTTCAGCTTTAGCATCATTCCCTCCAAAGAAATCCCAGGGTTGATCTCCTTCAGAATGGACTGGTTGGATCTCGTTGCAGTCCAAGGGACTCTCAAGAGTCTTCTCCAACACCACAGTTCAAAAGCATCAATTCTTCGGCACTCAGCCTTCTTCACAGTCCAACTCTCACATCCATACATGACCACTGGAAAAACCATAACCTTGACTAGACGGACCTTTGTTGGCAAAGTAATGTCTCTGCTTTTGAATATGCTATCTAGGTTGGTCATAACTTTCCTTCCAAGTGGAATATTAGTCAGCTGTTAAAGTTAAATTCTACTTTTTTCATCAACATGGATGGACATAGAGTTTATTGTGTTTAATGAAATAAGTCAAAGATAACTGTTATCATTTATATGTAGAATCTAAAAAATGAAACAAAACAAAACAGAAACAGACTCACATATATAGAAAACAATCTAGTGATTATCAGTAAGAAGAGAGAAAGGGAAAGGGTCAAATTAGCAGTGAGAACTAAGAGACACCAACTACTGTGTATAAAATAAGTAAGTTACAAGGATCTGTTATACAGAACAGCAAATAGAACCAATATATTATGATAACTTTAAATGGAATATAATGTGTAAAAATATTGAATTACTATGTTATATGCCTGAAGCTCGGAGAAGGCAATGGCAACCCACTCGAGTACTCTTTGCCTGGAAAATCCCATGGACAGAGGAGCCTGATAGGCTGCAGTCCGTGGGGTTGCTGAGGGTCGGACATGACTAAGCGACTTCACTTTCACTTTTCACTTTCATGCATTGAAGGAGGAAATGGCAACCCACTCCAGTGTTCTTGCCTGGAGAATCCCAGGGACGGGGGATCCTGCTGGGCTGCCGTCTATGGGGTCGCACAGAGTTGGACACGACTGAAGTGACTTAGCAGCAGCAGCATGCCTGAAGCTAAAATAAATTTGTAAGTCAACAGCAACAAAAAAGAGTCTGAGCAGTCCTGTCAAGCTGCCACAGTTTGGCGGTAGCAGCACATCTTAGGGATACTCCTGAAAATGTTCAGAGCAAAACCAGCTGCCATCTGGTATGAGTCGTTTATTCTTTGGGGGAGCTTCCCTAGTGGCTCATATGGTAAAAAATCTGCCTGCAGTGCAGGAGACCTGGATTCAATCCCTGGGTCAGGAAGATCCTCTGGAGAAGGGATTGGCTACCCACTCCAGTATTCTTTTTTTTTTTTTTTTAACTACGTATTTATTGGCTGTGGTGGGTCGTCAGTGATAGACGGGCTTTCTAGCTGCGGTGAGCAAGGCCTTCTCTTCACTGCAGTGTGTGGGCCTCTCATTGTGGCAGCTTCTCTTGTGGCGGAGCACAGGCTCTAGGGCACATGCGCTTCAGTAGTTTCAGCCAGCAGGCTCAGCAGCTGTGGCGCATGGACTTGGTTTCTGCTTGGCATGTGGGATCTTCCCAGACCTGGTATCAAACCAATGTCCTTTGCATTTCAAGGTGGATTCTTAACCACTGGACCACCAGGGAAGCCCCCACTCCAGTGTTCTTGCCTGGAGAATTCCATGGACAGAGGATCCTGGCGGGCTACAGTCCAGGGGGTCATGAAGAGTCAGACACAACTGAGTGACTAACACTTTCACTGTATTCTTTTAAACAAAATTGAAAGCACCCATTTAAATATCTCTTCTTGATTTATAAACTTTTGGGACAACTTTATAGAAGTAGTCAAATTGTCTCCAGTTTTAGCTGGAATAACTGAAGCTCTGAGTCAACTAAGAGGCCACAACCACTGGCCGGCCTCCCTTGCCCATATAATGATGGGGTTGGAGAAGCAGATCTCTGAGGTTGTCTCCCCCATCTAAATTTTTATGAGTCTATAACTTGTGCTTTATTTATAGAACCTAAAAAGCTAAAGGGATATGTTTGACCAAAAAAAGCGAGCTAAATTTTCTGAGGGGGAAAAAAAGGACTAAAAATAAAATGCGGTAAAGATATCTATAAAACATTGTACAAAAATTTGAATTTATAGATAGGTGTCAATGTTAGAGTATTCAAATAAACGTATTTTGTTTAAAGAGAGAAAGAGAAAGAAAAAGAACCATCATCATCACTGTAGGATTACTTTGGCAGTCTAACATTTACTGTAAAGTGAGGTGTATGAACAGAATTATAGGCCACTGCAACTGAACTTGAAGAACAAGGGAAATGCTTCCCAGGAAGGTCAAAAGCACGGAGGGAAAGTAGGGGTTGGGAGACCAGGATTTGAATTCTGGCTTCTCTACTCATTAGCTCTATGCCATCAGGCAAGTTACGTCACTTTTCTGAGTTTTAGTTTCCTCTTCTGAAAAATAAGAAGAATACCTAGGTCACAGGATTGCTAGATGAACGTGAGATAAGGTATACAAAGTTCTGACATAGTGTTTGGCACAGAGGGAGCAATCAATAAGGGTAGTTTAAAAATGAAAAACAGACCCAGTCTCAGTGTTGGAGTGCTGAAGAATGCCCAGTACAAAAAGCTAGGTATTCTTTATCTGTGGCATATCGGCAGGATAAAGGAAGAAATGGCCTGTATGAGACAGGACCTCTATAGGGGTCTCAAAACTACTTTTAAAAAAAATCTACCTTTAAATGAATTTATTGTTTGATGGTGAAAACCAATACAAAATAATTTAAGATAAAGCATTGTCTAAGTTACCCTGATAACTCAGTGGTAAAGAATCTGCCTGCCAATGCACGAGATACAGGTTTGACCCCTGGGTCAGGAAGATCCCCCAGAGAAGGAAACAACAACCCACTCCAATATTCTTGCTGGGAAGTCCCACGGATGGAGGAGCCTGGTGGGCTACAGTCCAAGGGATCACAGAGTCAGACACGACGTAGCAACTGAACAACAGCAACAAAGTTTATGCCTTCTGTGTATACTAGCCTGCATATGCCAGTCTCAGACTCCTCAGCCTGCCCTTCTCGCCTCCGCTCGGCCACCGCAAGCCTGTCCTCTATGTCAGTGAGTCTGCTTCTGTTTCATAAATAAGTTAATTTGTGTCATATTTTAGATTCCACATATAAGTGATACCATATGATATTTGCCTTTCTCTTTCTGACTTACTTCACTCGTATGATCATCTCTAGGGCCAACCAGGTTGCTGCAAACAGCATTCTTTCGTTTATGGCTGAGTAGTATTCCACTGTATATACACACCATATCTTCTTTATCCATTTATCTGGCAGCGGACATTTGGGTTGTTTCTGTGCCTTAATTACTGTGCATAGTGCTGCTATGAACATAAGGGTTCATGTATGGAAGATGTCATGTATACATATATAGGTACACATATGTATATAATAAAGAATGACTCCTGCCATATACATATGTATATAATAAGAAAGAATGACATCCTGCCATTTACCATAACATTAATGGACCTTGAGTACATTATGCCAAGTGAAATAAGTCAGACAGAAAAAGGCAGGTTCTGTATGATATAACTTATATGTGGAATCTAAAAAGGCCAAATTCATACAAATGAAGAGTAGAATGGTGATTACCAGAGGGTGGCGGGTGGAGGGGTAAGACATGTTGTTTAAGGGTACAAGCTTGGAACAGGCCATAAGTAAGCCCTAGAGATCTAAAGTAAAGTACAAGGAATACAGACAATAATATTATAATCATCAAACTTTCTAAGAGACTAGAACTTAATTATTCCAACCACTAAATAAACGATTATTATGTAACATGATAAAGATCTAGTTATCACTACAATATATAAATGTATCAAATTAACATATTATATACCTTAAAATTGTACTTTGTTATATGTCAAAATATTTCAATTTTTTAAAGTTGTCTAATTTTTGAGAGGGAGAGCATCTTTAAATGCCTACAAAGAAAAGAAAGATGAATTCTAAGATTTGCAGGACTTTTCATGACCCAAACTGTGGCCCCCAAACTCATCCTCATGCCTTATTTGTATCTTGAGGTGCTCATTGCTGAGCTCCAAGCCCTTCTTGCTGGAAAAGACCCTTTGTTAGCCAGATCCTAATTTCTAAAATATCATTCTGCTTAAACTGATAAAATTTATTTTTTGCTATGACTCTTAAGGAAAAGAAAGAAGAGCAACCACCAAGAGAAGCTAGAGGCCTGAGAAACTCTCCCATTACACACAGGAAAACAGCTTCTGTAATTATTACCATTATTTTTGTGTCTGCTTGCAAAATTTTAAAAGGATGTTTTGCTGCCAAAGGACAAGCTACATCCTTAGAATTGTAAAGGGCCCCTTACAGGTAGCTGGGAGGAAGTGGACCATCTTCCCATGTCAGTATTCAGCTCTGTCTTGAAATCCAAAGATGTATCCAAGAGGTTCCGATCAGAACCCAACAGAACATTTCTCTAGAACCCAATTTGATTTACTGAGTTCAGGTGAACCTGTGTGGGGCCATGGCTGCTTTTGCAGCTATCCTAACCATTATGTGCTCAGCAATAGCTCACAAATCACCCTCCGAGAACACTTTGAGCAAACGCAGCCAGCGCCTCACAGTGACCTGGCCCTGAGGAAACAGCTCAGTCATCCCCTAATAGGGATGAACAGCAAAGTGCTCACCATGCTGACATCTATTCCCTGTGTGGTTTACTTTATCATGAAGTCTGAATTTGGTGCCGAAATGCTGGCCTGACCTCACTAATATCTCTAGTTTAAGAGAAGAAGATAGCCATGGCTGGGATGACTGTTAATCTGATGAAATCAACTAATGTCTATAGATGGAAAAACCAAGACTCCTTAGTGATGGAGTCCAAAGATGGTCAGGGAATCGTTGTTTCTGGCTGGTAGGTGATGTTTGTTCTATTTACCAGGCCCATTTAGTGGTAATACAGATGTTACACACGATGTTATGTATCAGAGGACTGTTTTCATCTTTGAAGAAAAACTGTGGGGCCGTGTGGCTGTGTCAGTCTCTTAACCTCGTCCCCATTACCCTCTGGGTTTAGACCTCTGCTAGCCTCTATCAGGGTGTATTTGGCCTAGAGGCAGAGGAAAAACAGGCATTCCTGCCACCAACACTTCCCTGCCCCCTTCCACTAAGGACCTTACCACTCAAATCCTGAACCCCACTCTTCCAAGATCCACCCTACTGACTGAATGAAAATAGGGGCTGAGAGTTGGAGGCAATGATGCAATAATCCAAAATCTTCTTACTTCTCTATATGTGTGTTGTTAAGAATGTGCCTAGATTACAGTTAGGAGCTTTAAGTACAAGATCCAATGATACTTTGAACTCATAAATCAATACTCTCAACACGAAGCAGTAAGATGACAGCAGTAGACAAAGAAACTCACCTCCATCCTGGGATCCCTAGACATCAAGCAATGAGCTGCTTGAAGGCTCTTGCAATACAGATGAGCAATCCTGTTATTCTAAATCATCTTTCTTCTTTCCTCAGTAGTTGAAAGTTGGCTGCAACTGAATAATAGAACAAAGTCTGAGCTTCAAAATCATGCCGTGTCTGCTGCTTCTGGGTCCCTTTGATTGTAAGAAATCAGCTTTGAAGACTACATGAGGAGCCTCTGATGTGATCTAAGCTTGTCATTTTTCGTTGTCTTTTAAAAGCATTCAAAAATACTTAGATTCTGTTTTAATTTTCAAATTTTCTCTATTCCTAGCTCAAGATTTCTATTTACCCAAAGCAAACAGGAAATATCTCGGAGTAGTATATCCCAGGCCATGCCTGGGATAGGTCAGGTAGTCATGGATTTTGTATCCAGTGTATGGTGTTTCTAGATTAAAATATTTTCAAAGGTCATGTGATACAAGGCTCCCACTGCTCTGGCTGCATTTGATTATGCTCTGGTAGTCCTTATCCGCTAACTCTATCTCAGAAATGTGGAGTGCTCATGAATGCAGTGTCTGTGGCTGAAACTACACACCATCCCGCATGGCCGTCCGGCTTCATCTTGCTATTGTCGAATGGCAGAAGGAGAACGCTGCGACCAGCCCAGTCCTCCCCCGAGAGCCGATGTATTATTCACAGTCGGTCTTAGTGGTGTGGGCCTTCCATGAGTATATGTGAATCTGATGACCAGCTGCTACGAGTTATTTATCCTGAAACTATTTTAAAAGAACAAAAAAAAATCCTTTGAGCAAACCAGTATCTGCAGAAGCTTCCTGTTGGTGTTCACCAGTAGCCTTTGCTTGTTTTTCTTGCCCGTTATGGGTGAGTGCTGTTTTTTATCTAGTTTTCCCATTGACATAGCCACGTAATCAGCATAGACTGTTGTTGATTTGTAAACAAAGGACCTTTGCTGTGCTTTCAGAATATTTAGAAAACTCTTGCCAGTTGATTTTCTAAAGATAATTCTCATGACAAATTTTAAAGCATACTTGATTTAAAGAAGTATAATATTTTAAAAAAATATCTCATGCTTTCCCTAGACTTTCTAGCTGTAGTTTGGCAACCTCTACCTAGAGATAAAGAAGGGCCAGAAAATTTTAAGAAAATTCTTTATCATTTGCTTAAAGACTTAGCCTTTTCCCCACCTTCCACCTACTTTCTAAAGGAAGAAAGTTCACTTGAAATTGTAAATGTTTTAAAGAATAAATGTCAAATACATTAGGTACTAATGCTTGATCTATGCTCCTCAAAATAATTTCTGAAAGTTATGATTTTGATGAAAAGTATAACCTTACATTTAAAAAATCTTAAGTATGAAAAAAAATTTTTTTTAAATTTTTTTAATTAAAAAATCTAAAGTATGAATACCAAAATCTCTATGTGGTAGGATTACAGGTAAATTTTATTTTCTTAATAGAGCAGTCCCTTTATTCCTTCTCTAGGGGATCTTCCCAACCGAACCCAGGTCTCCCGCATTGCAGACAGATTCTTTACCTTCTGAGCCACCAGGAAAGCCCTTCACTTATTAAACAGATATTTATTGAAAGTACCTAGTAGGTGCAATGAGCTATGCTAGGTCCTAGACTGAAAAGGAAATGTAGAAAATAGTTGGATATGTAGATTTTGGTCCCTGACTGAGCTTGTAGCTAGATTCTGTTACTTATTAGTTGTGCAGCTTTGGACAAGTTGTTTAACTTCTCTGTTCCTCAGTTTGTCCTCTGTGAAAAGGTGACATTAATAGCACAAGAAGGGTTGTGAGGATTGTGGGAGTTTTGTTTTTTTTAATTATCACTTACATAGTACTTATGTGCCTTATACTGCTCTAAGCACTTTACAAGTACTAATTCATTAATTGCATGCAAAAGATTTAGAATATTTTGTGTTATAAATGGTGGTAATTACTATGAAAGATAGGAAAAGAATGTAAGAAAGGACAACTTTCCTGAGATAAGATAGGCAGGGAAGAACTCTCTGAGAACATACTTTTCAAACTGGAGCCTGAAGGATACTAAAGCAGCCGTGCAGAGAGCTGGGGCAGAGTGTTCTGGGCAAAGACCAGAAGATGGAAAAAACTCTGTGTGTTGGGAAAGCTGAAAGGACCTAGCTTAGGTGATGAAAGTGAAGATGAAAGAAGTGGATGTTTTCAAGACAGTGACATATTTGGGAGGAAAAATCAACAGAACCCAGCACTGTGCTTGTGAAGGTACTTGAAGGTGAGATAAGAATTTGAATTTTAAATCTGTTAAAAACTAAACCCTTGTAGAAAAATAATAGCACTGTTTCCCTTACCCTTTTCTTATACTGATTAAAAGCGCAAAGCTTTTATTTTAAAAAAATATTTATTTTTGACTGGGCTGCCTGAGGGCTTTTTCTGGTTGCCAGGAGTGGGGTACTCTCGAGGTGGAGTGCGTGGCTTCTCATTACAGTGGCTTCTCTTGTGGAGCACAGGCTTTAGAGCACGGGTGCAGTAGTTGTGGCTCGTGGGCTTAGTTTTACCAAGGCCTGTGGGATCTTCCTGGACCAGGAATAGAATCCTTGTCCCATGCATTGGCAGGCAGATTCTTAACCACAGGAACACCAGGAAAACTCACAAAGCTCTTTAAATAGTTCTCAATTAGACTTCCCCCAAGTACCTGGTGGCTCAGAGGTTAAAGCGTCTGCCTCCAATACGGGAGACCAGGGTTCAATCCCTGGGTCAGGAAGATCCCCTGGAGAAGGAAATGGCAACCCACTCCAGTATTCTTGCCTGGAGAATCCCATGGATGGAGAAGCCTAGTAGGTTACAGTCCACGGGGTCGCAAAGAGTCGGACACGACTGAGCGACTTCACCACCACAAGTAAAGTGAATATTGCCTAATCCAGTGTTAAAATGCCAACTTGTATTGGGCAGTTTTAGTTGCTATATTAAAATACTGGAAGTGACACCATATACAAAGTAAATAATACTCAACATTTAGCTTTTTATGATAGGCTTGTATAGGCTTGAAAAGTGAAAAATGTTAGTTAATTAGTTAAGACTCACAACACTCAAGTGACGTATCTTGTCACCCTCTCAAGTAACATCATTATCTCAGAAATGGAACTTTAGTATAGTGCTGAACAATTTAGGACAGGAAATAATCACCTACTCAAAAGATAACAGAACTTTGCATCTAAATAATACTTTTTAATCGAGAGTATCTAGCCACATTACAAACTCTAAGAGACTTCATAAACACTCTTGGAGATTTAACAGATATCTTCCTTTAACCTCATGGAATAGGTTGAAGGAGAAGAAGCAGTTTAGCCAAAATTCACAGCACGTCATTAACAAGAGAGTTTAGTTTCTTCAATCAAGTTAGGTGGGAAGTAAAGAAAATGATTATTTATTGAGGGTATACTATGTGCTGGGCCCTTTGTGTATGTTGTTGTTGTTCAGTTGCTAAGTCATGTCTCTTTGCGACCCCATGGATGCAGCACGCCATCCTCCCCTGTTATTCACTGTCTTCCGAGGTTTTCTCAAATTCGTGTCCATTGAGTTGGCGATGCTACTTAGCCGTATCCTCTGCAGCTCCCTTCTTTTGCCTTCAATCTTTTCCAGCTTCAGGGTCTTTTACAATGAGTTGGCTCTTCACATCAGGTGGCTGAAGTATTGGAACTTCAGCCTTAGCATCAGTCCCTCCAATGAATATTCAGGGTTGATTGCCTTCAGGACTGACTGTTTTTTTATTTTTTTACTTGACAATACTGTATTGGTTTTGCCATACATCAACATGAATCTGCCACGGGTGTACATAAGTTCCCACTGACTGACTGTTTTGATCTCCTTGCAGTCCAAGGGACTCTCAAGAGTCTTCTCCAGCACCGTAACTTGAAAGCATAAATTCTTCAGTGCTTAGCCTTCTTTATGGTACAACTCTCACATCCATACATGACTGCTGGAAAAACCATAGCTTTGACTAGACAGATCTTTGTCGGCAAAGTGATGTCTCTGCTTTTTAATATGCTATCTAGGTTGGTCATAGCTTTCCTTCCAAGAAGCAAGCATCTTTTAATTTCATGGCTGCAGTCACCGTCCGCAGTGATTTTGGACCCCCCAAAATAAAATCTGTCACTGCTTCCACTTTTTCCCCTCTATTTGCCATGAAATAATGGGACTAGATGCCATGATCTTAGTTTTTTGAATGTTGAGTTTTAAGCCAGCTTTATCACTCTCCCCTTTCACCTTCATCAAGAGGCTCTTTAGTTCCTCTTCACTTGTATCTGAGGTTATTGATATATCTCCTGGCAATCTTGATTCTAGCTTGTGATTCATCCAGCCAAGAATTTCCCATGGTATACTCTGCATGCAAGTTAAATAAGCAGGGTGACAATATACAGCCTTGTCGTACTTCTTTCCCAATTTTGAACCAGTTAGTTGTTCTATGTCCGGTTCTAAATGCTGCTTCTTGACCCACATACAAGTTTCTCACAAGGAAGGTAAGGTGGTCTGGTATTCCCACTTCTTGAAGAATTTTCCACAATTTGTTGTGATCCACACAAAGGCTTTAGTTTAGTCAATGAAGCAGAAGTAGATATTTTTCTGGAATTCTCTTGCTCTTTCTATGATCCAACAGATGTTGGCAGTTTGATCTCTGGTTCCTCTGACTGTTCAAAACTCACCTTAAACATCTGGAAGTTCTCAGCTCATGTGTTGAAGCCTAGCTTAAAGGATTTTGAGCGTAACCTTACTAGCATGTGAAATATCATTTGTGTATATCATCTCATCAATTCTTTCTTTGCCCCCCAAAGATAAATACTGCATCTCCCCTCCTTTAGGATGAGGAAATGAGCTCAGAGGAGCAGCTGTGATACGTCAGTCTGATTCCGCATCCAACCTGCTTCCGCTCCTATTAGATCATGTGTCACAAAATGGAAGAGAAAAGAGAAGCGGTCAGATTCAGCATTTTAAAAAAATGTTTTTAACATGAATTAGCCATAGGTGTACACAGTACCCTCCCTCTTGAACCTCCTTCCTACCTCCCACCCTTTCCCACCCCTCTAGGTTGTTACAGAGAGACTCAGCATTTTTAAAAACAGGATTGGTATTTTTATCAGTTTCCTGTTGTTGCTATAACAAATTTTCACAAATTTGTTGCTTAGTGGCTTAAAGCAACAAAAATTTCTTATCTTTTGATCCTAGAGGGCAGAAGTCCAAGAATAGGTTTCTCTGGGCTAAAATTAAGGTCAGCAGGCTGTATTCCTTCAACAGGCTCTAGGGGAGAATCCCTCCCGTTGCCTTTCCCAGCTTCTTAAGGCTGTCTACATTCCTTGGCCTGTGACCCCTTCCTCCATCTTCAAAGCCAACATCAAAGCATCTTCAGTCTCTTTTTGACTCTGTTCCTCCTGCCTCCCTCTTCCCTTACAAGAACCCTCGTGATTACAAAAGGACCCCACTCAGATAACCCAAGATAGTCTTCTCACCTCAAAAGCCCTATCTTAATCACATTTATAAAATCCCTTATGACATGTAAAGTAGTATTTTCAAGGTTCTAGGGACAAGGATGTGGACATATTTTGGTTCCATTACTTTGTTTATTACAGTACTCTTACATTTTAGAGAGTTCTTAGAAAACTAGGATCTATGCCTCATCATTTCTTCCGCAAACAGTATCTCATAGTTCCAGGGGGGATTATCATCCCCAAAGCATCTCCTAATGTGGAGCAAGTTTGTTATTCCATGGAGCAAGTTTGTGGAGATACAGTAAATACTGAGGGAGGACATAGCTCAAAGTGGAAAGTTTTTTTAAAAAATAAAAAATGATAACTATTGATACATGAAATCACATGGATGAATCTCAAAATAATTATGCTATTTGAAAGAAGCAAGTGGCATTAGTAGTAAAGAATCCCTCTGCCAATGCAGGAGATGTAAAAGATTCGGGTTCAATCCCTGGGTTGGGAAGATCCCCTAGAGGAGGGCATGGCAAGCCATTCCAGTACTCTTGCTTGGAGAATCCCTGTGGACAGAGGAGCCTGGTGGGCTACAGTCCATGGGGTTACAAAGAGTCTGACATGACTGAGCATCTGAGCACCAGCACCAGACCAAAATTAAAAAAAAAAGTACATATTTATGTAAAATTCTACAGAAAGCTAACTAATCTATGGTGACAGAAAGCATATCAGTGGTTGCCTAGGTTTGAGATGGAGGTTGGGGGAGGGATTTCCAAGGAGCACAAGGAAATCTTTATGGATGAATATGGTGACTGTATTGATAGTTTCATAAATGTATATGTATGTCATATAAACATCAGACTTAACAAACTGTGCACTCAAAGTGTGTGCTGTTTGTGATTTGTCAGCTATACATCAATAAAGCTGTTTAAAAAATTCATGGAAAGAAACTTTAAAATCTACCGGGGCACACAGGAACTTCATAAGTGAGGTTATAGAGTCAGGGGGAAACTGTATCACACTGCCATGACCTTATCTATACAGCTCTTTAGAAATTTTTTTTAAAAAGTTTGGTGAGTGAATGAATGATTGAACATATTTTCTGGAAGCTGTATTTTTTTTTTATTATTTTTTGATCATGATATATGGCATGTGGAATCTTATTTCCCTGACTGGGGATTGAACCTGTATTCCCCGCATTGGAAGTATGGAGTCTTAACTACTGGACTGGCAGGGAAGTCCCTAGAAAATGTAAATATCACATTCAGATGTTGTCATTTCAGGATGATTGAAAATTTGCAAGTATACCACATTTAGGAGTTTATTTTGCATGTTCTCCCATCCTAATCATGGCATGTGAGGCCCTTGGTGAACTGTGGCTGCCCCTCTCTCCAACCGGTCTTCCTGCCACACCTCGACTTGAAATTCATGCTTCAACGATGCCAAGCTCTTTACAGCTGCCAAACTCACTGGGTATATTATGTCTCCATAAAATGTGCTGCTGCCTCCTCAGCCTGTAAAATGTCCTTCCTCTCTGGCCTCGTGGGCCAGGAGAGGTCATCACTTCCTCCTCTGCCTCCTCTGTCCCTTGTGTAAGCTTTCTTAGTTGTGCTTTCCCGCCGTACGGTCAGGTATTGTTTCACATCTGTCTCTGTCACTAGCCTATCTGTACCCCCAACCTTGATATATAGCAGACTCCACAGTTACTGCATGGAATTAAAATGCCCCAGGAGACTTCCCTTGTGATTCAGTGGCTAAGATTCCATACTTGCAGGGAGCCTGGATTCCATCCTTGGTCAGGGAACTAAGAGTTCTGCATGCCACAACTAAAGATCCCACATGCTGCAACTAAGACCTGGCAGAGCCAAATAAATAAATAACTTTTTAAAAAACACTCCCAGTATGTCATAGAGACAAACATCAGCGCCATTAGAATGTCTGTAGGAAGGACATCTAGCAGAAGAGGAGTTTGGATGTTGAGAGAGGAAAGGATAAAGAAGTCATGAAGTTGGTGGCAGTGATTCTTGCAGCCCAAACTAGAGAAAAATTTTCTCAGCGGGAGGCAGAACCACTCAGGAGGTTTCAGAAATGTGTGGGGTATTTTGGGTCGTCATAGTGCCTGGACTAGTGGGGAAGAAGTTGCTGCTGGCATTTATTATCTGGAAAAGTGAAAGTGAAGTCGCTCAGTCATGTCCGACTCTTTGCGACCCCATGGGCTGTAGCTTACCAGGCTCCTCAGTCCATGGAATTTTCCAGGCAACAGTACTGGAGTGGGTTGCCATTTCCTTCTCCAGGGGATCTTCCCAGCCCAGGGATTGAACCCGAGTCTCCTGCAGTACAGGCAGACGCTTTACCGTCTGAGCCACCAGGGAAGCCCTTACTACCTGGAGACCAGTCTGAAAGAAAGGGACAGAGCAGTCTTGTACATAAATCAGTCACATCCAGTGCCGATAGGGCCTTCGTTAAGAAACACTACTCCAAAGGTGAAAGTGTTTTCTCGGTGAAGACTGAAAATACTCCTCTTCCTTAGTGCTTCGAGTCAGAGTGAAATGATTCAGTGAAGGCCAGGATCCTCTCCCCCAGCTACAAGCACTCACTTTCCTTGGCCCCTGTCTGCCTCGCAGACTCCTGAGCTCCGCTCTGCCCACCCCTGCACTTCATTTCTTCTGCTCCTCCAACAGCCCCACTCCTTTCCACCTTGGGGACTTCCCTTCATGCTCTTCACTCTACTTAAAAAGTGTCTGTTCCACCTTCCTTCTTTCTACCTGCTTCTTCCTTTTTTAAAAGAATGTTTATTCTGTACTGGAGCATAGTTGATTAACAATGTGATAGTTTCAAGCATACAGCAAAGAGATTCAGTTATACATATACATGCAAACTCTTTCCCCATTTAGATTGCTACAGAATATTGTTCTGTAATATTCCATTGCCTGTGCTATACAGTAGATTTTTCCACCTGCATATTTCTTACTGGTCTTCCAGAATCTTCCCTCTTGTCCTGCAGTAGTTCTGGTTCATGTGATATGAGCCTTCAGAGCACTCTGTGTGAAACCATTTGGGTGGTGTTTCGGTGGCTCCCAAGAGCTCTGGTACCGTAGTCCTTTATGTCTCAGTGTGGATGAAATTCAGCGAGAGGTAAAGTGATCGATAAGAAGGGATCTATTAGAACTGGATGCTTGTGAAGCTTAAAAGCAGTCTTTTTCACAATCAAAGGAAAAGTAGGGAGGAGGAGAAAAGCTCTTTCTTGAATAGACATCATGCTTCCATTATCAGCTCCTCCTCCAGGCTGAGCAGGACAGTTTTCTTGTCCCTTCATGGTCAAGCTAGGTCCACAAATTGTTTTTTATGTGTTCAGTGGGCATGTCCTAGGGATCATTAACTTAGCTCACTGGGCAGGATGTGCCTCTCATGCCACCATCGTTTTATTGTTTGGGGGCATGCCTTGTGCCCCTGCTGCCTCGTTTTGTCGCTTAGCAAGCCTGCTTGGTTGTGTGTGCCTCTCTTGAGTAATCATTAACTTCCAGGGTCTCCCATAATTTTTCTACTTACAATCCCCTAGTGGGATTACCTATGTAATCACCTACTTTATCCCTTTACTCTGTCCCTCTCGTATCTCTTTAATGACATTGATCACAATTATGAAATTTTGGTGGGAGAAAGGAGGGAGAGTGAGGAGGAGGAGGGGAAGGAAGGAAGGAGAAAGACCCATCTGGCTGTTTGATAAGAGGGGAAAGAGCACACATGTTAAGAAAAAAACCAGACTCTTAGCTCACTCCTTGTTAACTGAGGACCTTGACTAACTTTTCTAAATGATTGAAACCTTGGTTTTCTCATTCACAATATGAGGATAAAGGGTATTTGTGGGGATTAAATGAGGTAAATATAGAGAATGGTTTGCTCAGTGTCCATCACATGGGGAGGTGCTCAATGATTGTCCAGTCTTCTTTCCCCTCCTTCCTCTTCTCTAGCAGAAGGACATATACATATCGAAATTTAATTGAGAAAGTTGGACTTAAAGGTTAGCCTTTATACCTTGCATGACAGTGTGGAGATATCTCTGAGCCACCTAAACAGGTTCGAGGGACTCTGAGAACTCATGAATGTCTTAAAGCCTGATGGTCAATGTTACAGCCTAACAGCAGACCTGGAGGCTGCCAGCTGGCAAAGCAATCAGTCACGGGCTCTTACTTCACATGGTGCCATGTGTGAAAGAAGCTGCAGCGGGTGGGCAGCTGTAATCGGCTGTGAGTAGAAGCAATGAAGGGAATTTACAGACACTAATGTGGAGTTGTTGCTCAGTCTTCTTAAATTCAATAGTCTCAAAAGATGTGCTCTTTTCTGCACAACCCCCCAGCAAGCGAGCTGGCAAGTATCTGTAGGATGACTACACTCAACTTCTTGGGAGGAATTTGAGCTAACTGGGAAGTAGGACATCTCCAAAAGTTAACTGAGTCCTTTGCGACTCTGATTTCCAGGTCCTACTGAGGTCCTACTCAACAAAATGGAAGGACGGTTTGGAAAGTGTCAGTGACACCTGTCTGAGGTGGAGTCTAGTTATTATTAAAGGTAGAAGGAATTCTAAGTGAATACAATTTAGATTTGCATGATTCCCTTCTCAAAGGGAATCTCTGGGCACATTTGCAATCCCATAACTAAAACTGATAACAGCATTATAAAACATGGGTATTATCTTCAGAGGAGAACTTCTGAGTACTCATACTATCCCAGAGACAAATTAACTCTTAGAAGTCAGGCAATAGGGGAGTCATGAGAGTCTTGCTTCCTTTCTAAGCAATCCACCCTCCTAAGTGACCTTCGGGAAAATAGGGTAGTAAGTCTCATTGTGCAGCTTCTTTCACACATGGCACCATGTGAAGTAAGAGCACTTGACTGTTTTGCTAACAGGGAGACTCCAGAACTGCTGTTATGCTACGATGCTAACCATCTAGCTGAACTTTAGAGAACCCCAGGAGTTAACTCTGTTACAGACCACAATTGTTTCCTGATTAAAGCCCTGAACCACTTCTCTTTCTCAGACAGGCTTCTTACACTTACCTTCTTTCTTCCACAAGCCCTAAAGGTTGCCAAACTCACCTGTCTTTACCAATCTTGTCCTGATTTAGGAGAAAAAGTTTGGCATCCTGCGGCTCCCTCAGTCCAGAAATGGTTGGTCATCCCAGCTTAGGATGCATTCCCTCACCCCCGCCAGACTCCGAAACTCTGTGATCCCCTCACTCCTAAGCTATTAATCCCATTTCATATCTAAGTAATTTTTATACAAAGCCACCAGAAGGAAATGACAGAGATGTGCCCTTATGGAGGGGATATACAAATCCATAATAATTTTTCTTCATTTTTAAACTTAAAAATATTCCTGTTTTTCTTTAATAGAAAATGTGAAAGTAGCAAAAACTGTAGAGTCAGAATGCTTCAAATTCTTTTTTCAAGTGTTAATAGCTCAGTTGTGTCAGACTCTTTGCAACTTCACGGACTGCAGTCCTCCAAGCACCTCTATCCATGAGATTTCCCAGGCAAGAATACTGGAGTGGGTTGCCATTTCATTCTCCAAGGAATCTTCCTGAGCCAGGAATCAAATCCAGGTCTCCTGCATTGCAGGCAGATTCCTTACTGTCTGAGCCACATGTTTTATATTGTTGGGGTCATAATATACAAACGGTTTTGCAACATGCTTTTTTCCACTTAACACCAAGAATATTTCCCTGTGTTATTAAAAACTTTGAAATAAATACCTTTTTTAAAATAGTTATATCCACTCTATAGCTATACTGTAATTAATCATTTCCCTAATGACATTTATGTTGTATCCAGTTTTTCAATGTTTTAAAATAACCTAATAGTAAACATTCTTGCTCGTATTTTAAATTATTTCCTCTTGAAATAATTCTTAGGTGAGAAAGTATTAGGACAGAGTATAAATATGTTAATGCTCTTAATATATGTACTAAATTAGTTTCAAAAGGCATATATTCTCATCAACAACCTGGGAGTAATATGTTGATATATACTCTGCAACACTAAATAGTAATAATTTAAAAATCTTTGTCAAAAAAGTAGTTTCAGTGTTGTTTTAATTTGAAGTACTTTGATAACTGGTGTGGTTGGACGTTTTTCATATGCTTATTGGCCATTTTTATTTCTTTATTTGTGCATTATTTCAGTAGTTTGCTCATTTATCTATTATCTACAGTATGACCAGTTATTTTATTATGAGTAACTAAAAAGTAATGAACATATTATAAAATGTTAGAACATTAATATTTATAGTTTTATTACATTTAAAAAATTTTTAAATTTATTTATTTTTGTCTGCACCAGATTTCTTTGCTTTGCAGAGGCACAGAGTTTCATTGGCTTTTGTTTGTTATAGAGCACAGGCTGTAGGTACGTGGGCTTCTGTAGTTGCAATGCATGGTCTCAGTAGTTGTGACTTGCAGACCTTGGAGCTCACAGGCTCCAGTAGTTGTGAGTATGGCCTCAGTTCTCCATGGCATGTGCAATCTTCCAGGCCCAGGAGTGGAACCTGTGTCCCCTACATTGGCAGGGGGACTCTTTACCACTATACCACCAGAGAAGTCCATAACATGCTCTTCAAAGAACTCAATCCAATACACTGAGAATATCTTTCTATGCCAACCAGCCATAGTTTTTAATGGCTACATGATATTCCATTATATGGATTAATAAGAACTATTTTCACCAATCCTCCGGACATGTGTCTAACTTGTGTCTAATGTTTCCATATTAAAAATGATTGTGTGATGAATGTAATGAACATCTGGTTCATTTATTTTGGGCACTTGTCCAATCATTTATGTAAAATCCTAAAAATGGAATTATTTGGTCAAGATGTACAGAGGTTTTTTATATGTATTACAGAATCTCCCTCCACAATGGTAATACCAATTTCCAGCCCCAACAGCAGCACATGAAAGAGATAATTTCACAGACTCTCACCAACAGTATTATCATCCTTTAAAATCTGCAATATAATAGGCAAAAAAGATGTCCCATTGTTTTAATTTACATTTATTGAAACACTAGTGAAGCTGAAGTTCATTTGTGGGCTCATTGTGGTTTTTTGAATTTCCATTGTAAAGTGTTGGTCCCTGTCCTTTGCCTTTTTATCAGGTTGTTGCCTTTCTTTTTCCTGTTGGGTTGTTTCATTCATTGTAAGAGCTCTTTAAATATGAAGTATTTAGTACTAACCCTTTGTCAGTCACATATGTCTCCATTTACCATTTTCCTTTTGACTTCACAAGAGGCAGTATAGGGAGAGACTATACTGGCTCTGCTATTTACCAGCTGTGGTGGGTGCTATATAGAGGCCCTATTCAGAGGCCCTTTACTAAATAAACATCTCCCAGCTGCTGTGAGACTGGCTCCTAAGGATTACAGCTGCCCTCCTCTCTGTGGAGTTTGTACTAGAGGGAGCTGCCATACCTGGGGGAGTTATATTTCGGCCCATCCGATAGAGGAACAGAAAGTCAGCACCCTTCTCTAAAGTGAGGTTTATGCTCTAGACTCTAGAGCCCTCCGTCTATGAATCAGACCAAGGCTAAGATTTCCTTGGAGTTATTCTTGCTCAGCTCTTTTCTGTCCCTATCCCCTTCACTGCTCTTTATATGTTCCTCCTGTAGAGGTCTCAATAAATCCTGTGGCTCTAAATCACTGTCTCAGGATCTGCTTCTAGGGAAGCCAACCTTATATTCTGTAAAATGGGGTTAATATTAGTACCTATTTCACAGGGTTGCTGTGAAGATTAAATACTAATTAAAACAATAGTAATAGCAAAAAGTATATAGTATTTATATGCACTAGGTATTGTCCTAAGCAATTTACATGTATTAAATCATTTAGTCCTTATATCAGTCAAGGTACAGGTATAATCCTTAAGTATGTAAAGTGCTTAGAACTGTGCCTGGTGCATATTTAGCATCAATTAATCTTAGCTATTATTATTGATTGATTAACTCTCCATTTCAGATCACAGATTAAGCCTGTTAATAGGCTGTTTCCTCCTGCATTTTGAGGTCTCCTTCCCATTCCCCTTTTCTTAGGTGTTCCTTTAGAAAGCTCCTTCCCCTTAATTTTTTCTGCTTTATTCCAAAAGGTAGAGCTGCCATGCTTACATTCTTGCTGAGGAACCTCCACACCCATCATTCTTTCTTTCAGTAAAGGAAGCACTGTTATTATTCTCTGATAGATTTGTTGGAAATGGAAGCAACAGGTGTTATCTACCTGGTTATTCAAATTTGTATTGATTCAATGGTGTCATTTATAACTCATGGAAAAGTCCGGCTATCCAACTTCAGCTTTGAAAAAAAAAGCTAACCTTGATCTATCCTGAAAACCCAGGAGGTTTAAGGTTATACACACTCATTGCTCTCTTCCTTCTGCAAAGCACTGGAAAAGGTCCAGGAAGCCTGTGTTTCAGGGGGTCATCTAGAAATGTGCAGTAAGAACACCACTGCTGTTTTCCTAGGATCCAGCATAGTGTTTGCCACACAATAGGCACTTCAACCTATATGTTATTGAATAGATGATTGATTGAGTTTACAAGGTGAGAAAAAAATGACATCAATAGTTGTTTATATGTATTTATTAATATTTACCAATTAATATAGTCACCATTTCCTTCCTGCATCCTTAACTATCCATCTAAGATCATTTTCCTTCTTGACAGAGAACCCATACAGCTTCAGTCAGGGAGGCTCTGTAATGGCAAAGTCAGTTTTTGTTTACCTGAAAACGCCTTTATTTAATCCTCATTTTTGAAAGATATTTCCACTGGTTAAATAATTTGAAACTGACAGTCATTTTCTCTGACCATAATATCAAAGATATTCTTCTTCTGGTTTACTTTTTTTTGCAGTTGCAAAGTCACATGTCTGCCTCATTTTTGTTCCATTGGAGGTAATTGGTCATTTCTCTCTTGATGGTTTTAAGGTTATTTCTTTGTCTTCAATGCTCTGCATTTTCATTATCTCATGTCTAGGTGTAAATGTTTTTTTTAATCCTGCTGAAAGTATTATCTGGTTTTCTCATCTTAGAATTTTAATCAGACATGTATTAAATCTTCTCACTCTACCCTCTGTGATTCTTTTATTTGAAAAAACTAGTTCAGTTCTATCTTCCAATTTGCCAATTCCCTTCAGCATGTCTAATCTGCTGTTAAACCTGTCAGTGAATCCTAAATTCTAATTATTATGGATTAAAAAAAAATTTTTTTAAGTCTAGATTTTTTAAAATCTGCCATTCTTTTTTGCAGAACTTTGTTATATTTTCTTTTATCATATTAAACATACTTATTTATAATCCATGGCTATAATCCATTTCAGTTTTAAAGTCTTTATGTATTTGATTCTGTTATCTGAGATTTTTTAATTCATTTTTGTTTTTTTTTTTCTGTTAATTCTTATACAAGATGTCTTGTCTCTTTGTATGATTTGTAACTTGACTTAGAGTTCACTTTTCTTGTAAGTTTTTCTGTAGAAATGTTTGGGATATGGGTTAAGTTGGTGTTACAGTCAACTTGGGTTGACAAAATACCATTAAGTAAGATGCCACAACACCTATTCCTCCTAGTTCTGAAGCCTGGTAATGCAAGATCAAGGCGCTGGCAGACTCAATGTCTGGTGAGGGCCCATTTTCTGATTCATGGAAGGCCATCATCTCACTTTGTTTCACATGGTAGAGGGGTGAGGTTGTTCTCTGAGGTCTTCTTTATAAAGGCTCTATGCTCATTCACAAGGGCCCCATTCTTAGGACCTAATTACCACCCAGAGGCCTTATCTCCAGATACCATCACACTGAGGATTAGGTTTAAACGTGAATTTTGCAGGGACACAGATATTCAGCCTATAGCATTTAGATTTCTCTAAACGTGACCTGGTTTACCTTTGCCAGCTATGTGAGAGTACCACCTCCATCCTACTGTAAGGCTGCTTATAGGTAACTTTCTCTTGTAGTCTTCTGGAAAGAGGCTGAAGAGGCCTTCTGGGGGATCCTGACTTTATGTGTGGAGTCTCTTATGAAATTTCTCATCTTGGCAGGAACCTGGGCTTGGTTTCTTCTTTCTATGCCTCATGAGACCATGACAACTAAAACTCTAATTCATCTGGTTTAGCCAAGACAAAGCTTGGTTTCAGCATTCTGCTTATCTCTTACCGGTTTTTGGCTTCTGAGTAATCAGTCCTTACTTTCATGCTAGCTTATTAACAAATTTTCTATTTTGTAAAAAAATACTTAAAACCATTTTAAGTTGCTTTCAGTCTGAGAGTGGGACTCTTTCATTACTGTCAGAAATGGAAGTCTACAAAGCGATTTTCTTCCAATTTTTTATTCTGAAAAATTCCAAATTTCCAGAAAAGGTAAAACAATAATATACGAATAGTATAGTACAAGAATAGTGTGTATATACTATAGTTTAGTATATATACTATATATATATACACACATATACGTATAGTATATAGTACAAGAATAGTATTATACAATAATACTCTTGTACTATAGTACAAGAATAATATTATACAATAGTGCGAGAATAGTATCTCTCTCTCTATATTGTTGTTTAGTTGCTAAGTTGTGTCCAAATTTTTTGCTACTCCTATGGACTGTAGCCAACCAGGTTTCTCTTTCCATGGGATTTCCCAGGCAAGAATACTGGAGTGGGTTGCCCCTTCCTTCTCCAGGGGATCTTCCTGATGATCCAGGGATTGAACCTTCATCTCCTGCATTGGCAGACAGATTCTTTACCACTCAGCCATTAGGGAAGCCCTACACATACACACACACACACACACCTCCGTATATCTTTATCTAGACACACACACACCTCCCCATATATCTTTATCTAGACCCATTTGTTAATACTTGGTTTGTGTTTCTCTCTCTTTTGCTGAGCCATTTGAATATAAGTTGCAGAAGTCATGGCTCTTTACCCTTAATATTTCAGCTTGCATCTTCTAAAAATAAAAAATTCTTCTATATAGCCATAATTCCATGTCATATGTAAGAAACTGAATGGTAATTCCATAATATTGTCTAATATACAGTTTATATTCAAAATTTCCCAGTTGCTTTTCAACTGTCTTTTATAGTCACTTTTCTTCAACTCTCTTTTTCTCTCTCTATCCCCTACCCGCCTCTGATTTAGAACCCCATCAAGATTCTTGAACTTTTCCTGGTCTGTTTTTGGTAACAATAATGCTTACCAAGAGTCTGGGTTAGTTGTCTTATGCTGCTGCTGCTAAGTCACTTCAGTCGTGTCCGATAGAATGTCTCAAATTCTAGATTTATTCCATAGTACTTTTTTAAAAAATATATAAACAGATGAAGTTATTCCCATGTTTAAAATCCCTTACTGGCTTCTATAACATTTAAACAATAAAGCCCAAACACATTTCCCTGGTTTACAAAGGCCTACTGGAACTGTGGACTTCCGTGTAGCTCAGACGGTAAAGCGTCTGCCTACAATGCAGGAGACCCAGGTTCGATCTCTGGGTCAGGAAGATCCCCTGGAGAAGGAAATGGCAACCCATTCCAGTTCTCTTGCCTGGAAAATCCCATGGACGGAGGAGTCTGGTAGGCTACAGTCTATGGGGTCACGAAGAGTCGGACACGACTGAGCGACTTCATTTCACTTCACTTCACTGGAGCTGCAAGCTCTCCTCAGCCTCCTTCCAGCTTCTCAAACACACAAAGCTACTCCTCACATTAAAATTCAGTCCTTGCATTGGAGGTTCCCTTCTGCCTAATGTGCTCTTCCCCGAGTTGTGCTGGAAACTTGTCTCTTTTTGATTATTAAAATCTCAGTTTGAATACTGTCTTCTCAGAGTGGCCTGTCTTACCTTGACACTCAATGTAGAGCTGTCATTCAGTCACTCGCACATTCCCCTGCTTTGAATTCTCCTCATTGATATCATTCTCATTTATTTTAATTGAATTCCAGGAGGGCAGGGCTGTGTTCTGTCCTGCTCATTACTATATTCCCAGCACCTAGGGCTTCCCAGGTGGCGCCAGTGGTAAAGAACCTTCCTGCCAATACAGGAGACATAAGAGATGCGAGTTCAATTCCTGGGTTGGGAAGATCCCCTGGAGAAGGAAATGACACCCCACACCAGTGTTCTTGCCTAGAGAATTCCATGGACAGAGGAACCTGGTGGGCTACAGTCCATGAGGTTGCAAAGAGTCAGACAAAATTGAGCTGTACACACAGAGGAAACAGTTCCTAATACATAGCAAAAACTCAGTAAATATTTGCTGAATACTGTGATGAATAAGCTGAAGGCTGAGGGCTAAAAAGAAGCCAAGCATTTAAAGAGCCCAGGGGAAAAAACTTGCAGAGGGAACTGACAGGGAACACCCTGAGAGAACCCTGAGGCTTAGTCTGTTCTAGGGTCTGAGGAAAGTCCTGTGTCCATGGAGGGAAGTGAACCCTCTGGAGGGAGAAATTCAGGAGAGTGAAGAGGTGGGCAGGGGAAGATGGAGTAGGGTTTTGTGGGTCATGGTAAGAATTTAGATTTTATTTTAAATCAAATGAAAAGCCACTAAAGGTTTTCAAGGAAAGGAGTGACATAATCTGATTTACACCTTTTAAAAGATATTCAACTTGAGTAAGATGGAGGTAACTAATATAAGTGACAGAAAGTCATACGCGTAAGAGAAGACTTCAAAGGGGAAAATGAGGAAATGATGATTCATTTTGGACATGTTGAATCTGCTGTACTTCCTTTGTGGCTTTCGAATCAATACCCCAAAAAGATGACTAAGAAGGGATTATAATACCTGAAATAGTTCAGTTCAGTCGTCAGTCGTGACTGTCTCTTTGCCCCCATGAATTGCAGCATGTCAGGCCTCCCTGTCTATCACCAACTCCCGGAGTTCACTCAGACTCATGTCCATTGAGTCGGTGATGCCATCCAGCCATCTCATCCTCTGTCGTCCCCTTCTCCTCCTGTCCCCAATCCCTCCCAGCATCAGAGTCTTTTCCAATGAGTCAACTCTTCACATGAGGTGGCCAAAGTACTGGAGCTTCAGCTTTAGCATCAGTCTTCCCAATGAACACCCAGGACTGATCTCCTTTAGGATGGACTGGTTGGATCTCCTTGCAGTCCAAGGGACTCTCAAGAGTCTTTTCCAGTACCACAGTTCAAAAGCATCAATTCTTCAGCGCTCAGCTTTCTTCACAGTCCAACTTTCATGTCCATACATGACTACTGGAAAAATCATAGCCTTGACTAGACAGACCTTTGCTGGCAAAGTAATGTCTCTGCTTTTGAATATGCTGTCTAGGTTAGTCATAACTTTCCTTCCAAGGAGTAAGCATCTTTTAATTTCATGGCTGCATGCACCATCTACAGTGATTTTGGAGCCCCCAAAAATAAAGTCTGACACTGTTTCCCCATCTATTTCCCATGAAGTGATGGGACCGGATGCCATGATCTTCGTTTTCTGAATGTTGAGTTTTAAGCCAACTTTTTCACTCTCCTTTCACTTTCATTAAGAAGATTTTTAGTTCCTCTTCACTTTCTGCCATAAGGGTGGTGCCATCTGCATATCTGAAGTTAGTGATATTTCTCTCAGCAAACTTGATTCCAGCTTGTTCTTCTTCCAGCCCAGCATTTCTCATGATGTACTCTGCATATAAGTTAAATAAGCAGGGTGACAATATACAGCCTTGATGTACTCCTTTTCCTATTTGGAACCAGTCTGTTGTTCCATGTCCAGCTCTAACTGTTGCTTCCTGACCTGCATATAGGTTTCTCAAGAGGCAGGTCAGGTGGTCTGGTATTCCCATCTCTTTCAGAATTTTTCAGTTTTTTGTGATCCACAAACACAGTCAAAGGCTTTGGCACAGTCAATAAAGCAGAAAGAGATGTTTTTCTGGAACTCTCTTGCTTTTTTGATGATCCAGCAGATGTTGGCAATTTGATCTCTGGTTCCTCTGCCTTTTCTAAAACCAGCTTGAACACCTGGAAGTTCATGGTTCACATATTGCTGAAGCCTGGCTTGGAGAATTTTGAGCATTACTTTACTAGCATGTGAGATGAGTGCAATTGTGCAGTAGTTTGAGCATTCTTTGGCATTGCCTTTCTTTGGGATTGGAATGAAAACTGACATTTTCCAGTCCTGTGGCCACTGCTGAGTTTCCCAAATGTGATGGCATATTGAGTGCAACACTTTCACAGCATCATCTTCCAGGATTTAAAATAGCTCAACTGGAATTCCATCACCTCCACTAGCTTTGTTCATAGTGATGCTTTCTAAGGCTCACTTGACTTCACATTCCAGGATGCCTGGCTCTAGGTGAGTGATCATACCATCGTGATTATCTTGGTCATGACTTTTTTGTACAGTTCTTCTGTGTATTCTTGCCACCTCTTAATATCTTCTGCTTCTGTTAGGTCCATACCATTTCTGTCAGGTCCATACCATTTCTGTCCTTTATCGAGCCCATCTTTGCATGAAATGTTCCCTTGGTATCTCTAATTTTCTTGAAGAGATCTCTAGTCTTTTCCATTCTGTTTTTTCCTCTCTTTCTTTGCATCGATCACTGAGGAAGGCTTTCTTATCTCTCCTTGCTATTCTTTGGAACTCTGCATTCAGATGCTTATATCTTTCCTTTTCTCCTTTGCTTTTCACTTCTCTTCTTTTCACAGCTATTTGTAAGGCCTCCCCAGACCAGCCAGTTAATTCAAGTGTTTATAAGGTAGGGTATTTAGGGTAGTGATATTTAGCGTAGTGGTTGACAATAATGATAATAGGTACCATTTATTGAGCATTCAGGTTAACCACTTAAAACTTACCTCACTTAAGTATCGCAACCACCCTTATTCAAAGAGGATTTACTATCTGTGTTTTACATTTGAGGAAACTAAGGCTAAAAAGGATAAAGCTAACCCATTCAAGAAGAAGGAAATGGCAACCCACTCCAGCCTTCTTACCTGGAGAATCTCATGGACAGAGGAGCCTGGCGTGGGAGCGCGAGTCGGATACAACTTAGCGACTAACCCACCAACCTGTTCAAGGTCAATCAACCAGTAAGTGGCAGAGACAAAACTCAAATCTAGGTCTAGTTTGATGCCAAAGCTGTTATTTTAGCCACTTTTCCGTAACGCGTTCCTAATAAGAGGAACGTTGCTTGAATCACTGGTTACGGCCATCTTCCAGAGAGATACTGAAACTGGAGTTTTCTTAACACATTCTCAAGCCTGTAAAACTTCATTTCAGTGGGGAAATATCTATTTGAGAAATAATCCGATTAAATTCATCAGATAATTAAACCAAGAGAGACTATAATCTTAATATTTTTGTAAAGAACAAACCCATTCTTCAGTTAACTTGATATGAAGAGGAAATGAGCGGAAATAAAGCGTATTTGGAATGGAGCTGCTTAAAACGCAGCAGAGATGCCTTCCAATTTTCCTGGGAACCAGCGATTCTGCAGTCAACACAAGTTTGCTTTTTTAACAGCTGGGAACACCAGGAATTGTCACACAGCCTCAAGAACTGAGGCTGCCTTGTTCAAACTTTCACACGGGGCCCTCTGTTCCTTACACAGAGCCCTCTTTTTCTAAACATCCCACAAATGCCGCTGGGAGACAGCCTCTGGGCAGGCACCAAGCCTTCAGGGCAGGAGGCACTTGTTTGGGATTCCCGTCTTTCAGTGGTCTTTCTGGTCTCGGCCAGACCCGTCTGAAGGACGCTTTGTGGACGATATTTTTTCGCCCACTCGCCAGTGCCTGAAGAAGAAACGGGAGGGCAGGAAAGTATTAATAACTTCGGTTTGGTGGTTGAGGACAGACCCTTGAGCAACCGAGGGACTAAGAGCCCACAGGCCCTCCCTCAACCTGACACGCAGAGCCCAGCCCAGCCCGGGGGGCGGAGGCAGCGCGCCGATCGCCCCGCCTGCCGCCGGCCATTGGCGGGACCGAAAGACGCGGGGCGTTGTCGGTTTGAATGGGAGCGTCTGGAGCTGGGCGCAGGCGCAGACGCGGGGCGCGGTAGCGGGCGGGCGGCGCTGCGGGACCCTTGCGTGGCGGCCGGCGCTGGGGGCGGTGAGGAGGGATCGCGACTTCTGGCCCACGTGACCTGGGGGCGGGGGGCGCGCGCCGGCCTCCCGCGTGCCTCTGCTTGGGGACCTGCCGCGGGAGCGGCCGCTGCCACCCGCCTGTTGCGCAGGTGGCCGCTGCTGCTGCAGCTTCGCCGTCTCCGCCGCGCTCGCTACACTCTCCGGCCCCCGGGAGGTGAGTTCGGAGGGGCGTTTGTGGACGCCAGACGGAGGGAGGTGACAGGGAGCGGGGCGTGTGAGTGAGTGGGGGGCGTGCTCTGTGTCCACGGTCAGGGGGCGATCTCCTTTGTTCGCGTCAGGAGGGGGCTGGAGTGGTCGCGGGGACGCAAGTCGAGAAATCAGAAATTCGGGGTGAGGAGTAGCCCGCTCCGGGTCGAGCACTCAGTTTCTTTCAGGTTGGACATTTAAAAATTAGAGTGCATCCTAAGGGCTTTTTCCCCTAGTTTGTTCATTTAATAAAAAGGACAGTACGATACAGAACAACTTACGTATTCTGAGTGTGAGTAACAAAAGCGCGAAACCCCGTGGAATTAAATCCGAGAAGGATGGCGTTTCTTGAAGTGGTGAGTTTGCTGTCTAGAGCAGGCAGCCTTTGTCAGACACCTGCGTTTACCATATTGAAGTTAATGGACTCTGGGGAAATCAACCTGTCGCTTTATCATAGAAATTGGTAGTTGCTGCAAAAAGTTTTAGTAAGCATTGAATGTCAAGAAAGCCCTTTCCTGAAAATCTAGGTATCTTGGAATAATAAGAAATCTATAGTTTCCTTGTTTAATGGTAACCAGTTAGCTCATTTTTAAACTGGTATCATTTGAACTCTTAAAGAAAACGACTAAGGGTGGAAATTTTATTTGCTTTAATGTATAATATAACCCTCCCGTGGAATTAAATGAAGTAGATTCTTGGCTTTCCTTTCACTCGGGTTGTATTGGAGTCTCTGGTGGCCTGTGTGGGAAGCTGCATTTTGAAGCTGCCACTTTAGAAGGGTGCAGGGAAGATTTCCGGCTTGATAGTCACCTGTGCGATTACCTGATAAATGCCACTTTTGCTTGGCTTGTCGTTATTCAAGAAGCAGCGTTGGCTGACGGTTTAGAAGTCACTGATCATCGTTTAAAGGGGGCAGATCGCTTTTGGTTGACGTGTGAGTGTATGTGTAGTGTGGAGGCTCAGGGGAGGAGGGACAGCTTACCTTGAAGTTGATACAGAGTAAAAAGTTATGTATTACTGTTTTAGAAGGCATTCCCTCCAAATCCTCTTTGGCTGGATAAGCTGTTAAATTGTATTAACTTCTGTTATTAAATCAGACATGCAGTGTTACAATGTTTTCATATAAATCTCAGACTTGGTACTAGGCTAATTAAAACAAAGAATATAGTAGTTTTTAAAACGGCCTTGTCCTTAAGCATAAAATGCCTCTAATCTACCTAAAAGATAAAATCTTTGTAATTAGATCTCTGGAATTTTAAAATTGAAAACATGACATAGATTTAGACTAGCATTCTAAATCTAATAGACATGTGATTTTTAAAAATAACAATGCCAATTATGATTATTTTTACTATATTGAGTACTTTTATTAAGTACCAGAGCCAGGCATTGAGGCGCTTTTTGTAAATCGTATCTCTAATCACCAAGACACATGCTGGATAAGTTTCACTATGCCAAACCAACCCTGAGAGTTTAACTAGATCATTTAAGTAACTAGTCACTGTGCAGAGATTCAAACCATGGCCAAGTCCCAGCTGCTTCTGTGTGTTTCTTTAAATCTCCAGGTCTCTGGATTCCATTTGTAGAGACATAATCCCACTTTTAAGATGCCTGTATATGATGTGTTTTGCTGTGAACTATGCAGAAATATTTCAGCCCTTCTCTTTGAACAGCTGTTCTCCTTTCAGTACTTTATAAATTACATAACACTTTCAATATCCTTCTAATTGTCCTTATAAGAACAATAAAAATATAAGAGTAAGATTCTTCCTGAGTTATTTACATAAATATAAATATGCTTTTTACTGTGGAGCAGAAATGTACTCAAGTCTGGTTTTCTCACTACCATATGATTCTTTGCCTCTTTACAGTTCTTATCTTCTTCAGGCAAGAAATCAAAAAAGTTTGTTGGACATCGATTCTGTGCAAAACAGTTTGCTTGGTGTTGTGAGATGAGGAGAGAAGGCTTTATTTTCAATAATGGTTTCTGGAGTTTTTGAACTAACTTTCTTCTGTCTGTCAGTTTATCTTCCTAACACAGGTCCAACTTTTCAGTTCCTTCGTTGAAAAAAATCACAAGATTTCTCATCATACAAATACAAGGCCAAATACTCCTTCAGCCACATGTATATATTCAGAGTCCCTCACAATTTAGTACCTTCTTAGACTTCTCTTTTCTGACTCTTAACCCCAGAAAGTGGCACACTTTCTCTACAGTCCCACCCCCTTTGCTTTTGTATGAGCATTTCCCCGTGACTAAAATGCCTTTTCTCAATTTACCTAGTAGTAAGGTTTACCCATCCTTCAAGTTGCAGAACAGATTTCCTTGCTTCAAAAAAACTTCTCTTAGTCCTTTTAACTTAGAATTATTCTTCCAATATCATCTCAAAACATTACTGAATTGAATAGAAACATTTTCACACAGAATGATGATAACTTTTGGAAGGAGAAAGCAGTTATATTTTCCTGTGAAGAATTCTGAATTCAAATGCTCTAGGGATTCTTTTAAGGCATATATAATCATTTTACATTTGGGATTTATTTCTCCTTAAAAATGTATTTGAAACCAGTTTTGTCATTTCGGAGTTTTTCTGTTAAGAGAACTGATTCACTGTCATTTACTAATTCAAGAACAAGGCTCAGTAGAAGGAACCACTTCTTTTCTCTTTCACTATTTAGTTCTTCATACATGTATTAATTGGTTTAAGCTGATGGCTGACCAACATTGGTAGTAGTAAAAGGCTGTGAGTCATATTTTCTGGTGACTTGGTGACCAGTTTTTCTCCAAGTTATGTCCTCCCCATTGTTTACAAATAAGTATTTCTTTTTTTTCCTGTCATAGTATTGTGTTCATAAGATGATGTTTATTTTGTAGTCTTTGAGCTCCTATTAATTGCATTGTTTATCCAATAACTTATTTATTAGCAAAAGGTACAGATTGGAAAGGACAAGGATTAATGTATATATTTAGGGTATTTTTATTTTAAGGAAATCGGGCTTAATGTGAATCATAGGGTTTTTGGATTGCAGACATTTTTCTTGTGATTACCTGGCCTTATAACCTGAGTAGTCATTTGTAATGTACTGAAAATATAATTGGAATTGATTGAATTTAGAATTAAAAAAAATTATCATTGTGTCTTCTATAACCTTGATATTAAAATACTGCTTTGTATCCAATTTTACATGTTTACAGTAATTAACTAAAGGTCACTTATATGTTTAATTGAAACTCCTCTAAAAGGTTATTGATTTTACTAATGATTAAAAGTACAGTATATTCAAAATTTTTTATAGGAGGGAAAATTAACATTATTTCTAAACTCTGGACTTCACTTTGAGGAGAAATAAGACCAAGTAATAGGGAGAAAACTACTAATTTTATTCTAATGAACACAGATGAGACTTTTCTCCTTTAGTTGGACATATTTTTAAATATAAGTAAGTAGTCTTGTTGAAATAGGATTTTTGACTCATTAACTGCTTTGCAGGGGGAAAAGGTAACCAAGGTTAGAGCTGTTGCATAAAAGAAACTTCCTTTGGTTCTTGAAATTTTTAGGCAACTACCTCATATATCCCATTCAGCAGTTTCAATGATTAGCGTGGTCACTGGCATGATTCCTATTGGCTCCATATATAATCTAAAAATAGAGCCCCTTTCTAGTCTATCACCTTCCCCTCAGGAAAGTATTCGGTATTCAGCTTCTTTCTGTTTTATCATGGGCTGCCAAACCCTAAGACACTTAGGAGGCTGCCTGTGCAGTAATGATCATATCTGTAGCGCTTCATGTAGAGACTGTTGGAAACTTCTGTTGACTACGAACATTCAGCATGTCTCTTGTAAGTAGCCTCATACACTTGGTCCTTCCTCACTCTTAAACAGCGGTGCTGAGATGAAGGCTTGAACTAGTCAAATCTTTCTTCTAGATTCCATTTTGTTTTAGTATGTATCTAATTTGAAATTTCATGTATGACTTTTTTTAGTATTTTGATTATCCAGGGAGCATATTCTTTGAAGTCCTTTTAGCTTTATATGATGGATAGAAATATAAATATTCTTCACCTAAATGGAAGGTTATGTATACTTTCGTTGTTTAGAATGGGGAACTTTTAGGTGTAAGCCTTTGAAAACATGATGGGGAATTCTTATATTACTAAAATTGCTTTTGGATTATACCACTTTATGATGGGGAATCCTTATATTACTAAAATTGTTTTTGGATTATACCACTTTATGATGGGGAATCCTTATATTACTAAAATTGTTTTTGGATTATATCACTTTATGATGGGGAATCCTTATATTACTAAAATTGCTTTTGGATTATATCACTTTATGATGGGGAATCCTTATATTACTAAAATTGCTTTTGGATTATACCACTTTATGATGGGGAATCCCTCTATTACTTTGGATTATACCACTTTGAAATCGTTGGATTCATTGTTTTGCCTTTTAATGTTCACAGCCCTGAACCTAAATTTCTTTTGTTCTGATCTGCCAAGAATAAATGCAAGAGTTTAAAATCAATAGTGCTAAAAAAAAAAAATAAATAAAATAAAATAAAATCAATAGTGCTTTGACTTTGCATGTATTTGCTGTTTTTCAAAATGATCCATGAGGATTAATTTCAAAATAAATAAGAACTCTTCTGACTGATGGTGTGCCTTTAAGATATAGATTTACCTGGAATCTAGAACTATTATTCTAATCTATTCTTTGAATTTATTCTTTTTATTTTGCTGATCAGTGGTCACAAGCAGCTTATTAGAAAATCTTTATAATAAAATATATATTTAGTAAGCAGTTACGCTGTTATTGTTTTTTAACCTAACTTGGCCTAACACCTTATAGACTTACATTGATTGTTGCAAACTTAAAGGTTAGCAAAAAGATGTAACCTTGGTTGATGTATGTACTTTAGGATTATATATTTGCTGAAAGAAAACTTTATTGATACAGCTTTTACAGCATACTCTGGCAAATTTTCTCCAGAATGATAGAGAAAGAAATGATCTGCTTTACTATGCACTATTATTTTTTTTATTAATTTGGAATTATGTAATTTACATTGGATATATATGACAGTTATCAGTTAACACTAAAACTGTATGTAACAGTATAGATAGATACAGATACACAGATGCGTATAATCTGAAATTATGTTTAATTCACAGTATTATGCAACAGTTATATTATTGGTAGAAAATATGTTGAATAAAGAATCAGACTTTTTTTGCATTGCCTTATTTTTTTATCCCTTAGCAATTTCTCCTTAATTTTGCCACTGAATCATCACAGTTTTTAACATTTGAATCTCATTGGTACTTTACAAATTTTAATCTAAGAAATATTAATCTTTCATTCTACTTCCCCCACCCCCATCCTTTCCCATTTATCAAGTTTTATCTGATTTAAAATTATCTTAAGTTTGATATCTTTTTGTTTCTTGTGAACATAACACTTACCAAGCACAAGTTTAATATAAATATTCCATTTATTTCATCTCTGAAGTATGACTCTTTCAGTCCAGTTCATCAGTTACTGTGTGTATTGCTACTGTTGCACCTATCCTCATAATTGGAAGTCTTGGAAGCTGCTGTCACTGTTTGACCTTTGCCCCTCTTCAAGCCATAGGGCATTATTTTCATTTTTCTGTAGGTACTCTTAGCTAGGTTACTTAATCAAGTACCTAGTCATTCTTGATCCTGACTGCACTTTCTTTAGGCACTAATTTCTCACGTCAGTCTTATATTCTGATGGCAGAGTAATTTTTCTTTGATTGGCTCAACACCTGCCACACTGAAATCAAGCTCTGAACTCTTCTTGTTGGACTTTGCTTACTATAGCTTTTGCTTTTTCTTACACTCTGCATACTCTAAGTAAACTTCCTGCTTTTACCTTCCTACTCTGAATTTTACATGCATTGTTCCTTATACTTGCCATCGTGTTGCCTCTATATCCTTCAGATAAAATGTAACTAGAAATGGATGGATCAGATGACAAGCCATATTTAGACCATCTACAAATAAATTAGTGCATGCTTACAGATACCTAATTTGACAGAAAGTAGTTTACCTAAGGTAGTTACTTGAGTTTATTTTATAAGAGGATGTTTCGGCATCCTACTTTGCTACCCCATTAGCACTATGATGTGTATTGTTGCTCCAACCTGTACCCTGAATTCTAAAGTGGAAGAATTTTATTTAAATATGTCCTCACTCTTCCTCAATATTTATTCCAATTCTAATTTACAAACAGCTACTATGTCTGATTTGAAACATCACAACTGAAAGGGATTTGGGGAATTTGAGTATTGTACTTTAGAGGGAATTATTAAGATAAGAGAAGTTTAAAGAATTTAAATTATCAAACCTGGAGGCAAGAAAAGTAAGTTATATTTATTATCAAATGGGTTTTACTAGTATATAGAGATACATGAATGAAAGAACCAGACCAAAAGTTATTGGCATTTAGGTTACAGTCAGGAGTAGATAGTTTAAATAAATTGAAATGTGTATGTGTTAGTCGCTCAGTCATGTCCGACTCTTTGTGACCCCATGGACTGTAGCCCACCAGGCTCTTCTGGCCATGGGATTCTCCAGGTAAGATACTGGAGTGGGTTGCCATTGCCTTCTCCAGTAAATCGAAATAAGGACAAGAAATACACAGTTAACTCTTGAAAACTGTGGAGGTGTGGGGTGCTGACCCCTTTTGCAGTGGAAAATCCATTAATAATTTTACATTTGGCCCCTCTGTATCCATGGTTCTACATCTGTGAAGTGAAGTGAAGGGTAAGTTCCTCGGTCGTTTCCGATTCTTTGTGATACCACGGACTGTACAGTCCATGGAATTCTCCAGGACAGAATACTGGAGTGGGTAGCCTTTCCCTTCTCCAGGAGATCTTCCCAACCCAGGGATTGAACCCAGGTCTCCCACATTGCAGGTGGATTTTTTACCAACTGAGCTACAAGGGAAGCCCAAGAATACTGGAGTGGGTATCCTATCCCTTCTCCAACAGTGTGGATGGCACCCCACTCCAGTACTCTTGCCTGGAAAATCCCATGGACAGAGGAGCCTGGTGGGCTGCAGTCCATGGGGTCACAAAGAGTCAGACACAACTGAGCGACTTCACTTTCACTTTTCACTTTCTCCTGACCTGTGGAGTTCAGACCCATTCAAAGATCAGGTGTAATTGTAACTGTCTATCCCCTGTTTTTCCTAGTCACCTAGTTTGAAGATACTTTGTTGCCAGTGAAGTATATCAAGTCTGGGATTTATTGTTTACTCTGATTGCAGCGACTTCACTTTCACTTTCATGCATTGGAGAAGGAAATGGCAACCCACTCCAGTGTTCTTGCCTGGAGAATCCCAGGGACGGGGAGTCTGGTGGGCTACCGTCTATGGGGTCGCACAGAGTCAGACACGACTGAAGCGACTTAGCAGCAGCAACTGATTGCATACCTTGGACAGTGTCTAGAAGTCTGACTGGGTATGTAACTGGGGAGTCTGCCTGTTTTGACTTCCGAATCAGGTAATTAGACATGAGGCAGTCTACATGCTTCTGTCAGTTTCTAGGATATGGAAAATACTTAATGCTTTCTCTTTATCTATAGTCAGACCAAAAAATGCTGTAAGTTAACAATTTTGTTAGTAGTGTGGTTTTTGGAGCATTGCTGTTAAACCTGGGAGGTGCTTTTAAGGACATATGTGTTCTTTGTAAATTATTAGTTGTAAGTCTTAATGGAGGTGGAAGTTAAACTTGATGACTTCTTAATATTCTTTCAAACCTGTAATTTCCATTCCATTTCCTGGTCCTGTTATTAAATTTTCTTATCTTAATGAAAAATTTATGATTTAATATTATTGTAAATTTTATTAGTGTTGTACTAGTAATATATAAAAATATGCAGTAAGTTTGTTAACTCCATGTGGAGCATGAATGAACATATTGTTAATAAACTGGTTAGAGATTTTTGCAGCATGAATCATTGAATAAAGAATTACTTGTTTGTTCAAGAATGTACAGTGGGGCAAAGATAGCCTCTTCAATAAGTGGCGCAGGGAAAACTGGACAGCTACATGCAAAAGAATGAAATTAGAACACTTCCTAACATCATACACAAAGATAAACTCAAAATGAATTAAAGACCTAAATGTAAGACCAGAAACTATAAAACTCTTAGAGGAAAACATAAGCAGAACACTCGATGACATAAATCAAAGCAAGACCTTCTATGACCCACCTCCTATAGTAATGGAAATAAAAATAAAAATAAACAAGTGGTACCTGATTAAACTTAAAAAAGCATTTGTACAGCAAAGGAAACTACAAACATGGTGAGAAAACACCCCTCAGAATGGGAGAAAATAATAGCAAAGGAAACAACTGACAATTAATTTCCAAAATACACAGCAGTTCATACAATTCAATATCAGAAAAACAAACAACACAATCAAAAAGCGGGAAAAAGACCTAAACAGACATTTCTCCAAAGAAATACAGATGTCTAACAAACAAATGAAAAGATGCTCAACATGGCTTATTATTAGAGAAATGCAAATCAAAACTGCAATGAGATACCACCTCAAACCAGTCAGAATAGCCATCATCAAAAAGTCTACAAACAGTAAATGCTGGAGAGAGTGTGGAGAAAAGGGAACCCCCTTGCACTGCTGGTAGGAATATAAACTGATGCAGCCACTATGGAAGACAGTATGGAGAGTCCTTAAAAAACTAGGAATAAAACCACCATATGACCTAGCAATCTCATTTCTAAGCATATACCCTGAGGAAACCCAAACTGAGAAAGACACATGTACCCCAATGTTCATTGCAGCACTATTTACAATAGCTAGAACATGGAAGCAACCTAGATGTCTATTGACAGATGAATGGATAAAGAAGCTGTGGTACGTATATACAATGGAATACTACTCAGCCATAAAAAGGAACACATTTGAGTCATTTCTAATGAGGTGGACGAATCTAGAACCTATTATATAGAGTGAACTCAGAGAAGTATAAATATCATATACTGACACATATATGGAATCTAGAAAGATGGTACTGATGAATTTATTTTCAGGGGAGCAGTGGAGAAACAGACATAGAAAACAGACCTAAGGACATAGGGTGGGGGCGGGGGGAGGAGGGGGAGGGGCGAGATGTATGGAGAGAGTAACATGGAAATTTATGATACCGTAAGTGAAATAGATAGCCAATGGGAATTTGCTGTATGACTCAGGGAACTCAAGCAGGGGCTCTGTGACAGTCTAGAAGGGTGGGGTGGGGAGGGAGATGGAAGGGAGATTCAGGAGGGAGGTGTATCTATGGCTGATTCTGGTTAATGTGTGACAGAAAGCCATAAAATTCTGTAAAGCAAATATCCTTCAATTAAAAAAATAAAGTGGCAAAAAAAAAAAAAAGAATTACTTGTTTGTTCAGTGACTAAATGTAAGATAAATACTACTTAATTGTTACAGAGATTGAATTTAAGAGTAACTTTGGGGGGATACTCTCCCATGAAAATAGTAAAACCATCTATAAATTGTCTTGGTAAAATGGTGAATTACATTTTTTACAGTTTTGTATGCAGTCCTAATCAAGTAAGGTATTTTGCAGCACCATTTATATACATTTGTTAATTTAATTAAATACTTATATTTTAATAAGTATGAAGTTAACTTTTTTTTTTAAAAATACTTGGTGAGCTTGGGGATTTCATTATGATACCACGGCTGGAAAAATATTTCAATTAAATTGTAATTTGACTTAATTCTAATACCTCACCTTCTGCCCCATACTATAAATAACCTAAACCTCAAAGTGGTAGTGAAAAACAGTTTAATTGACAGTTTAGCTGTTGTGTAATTTAAATGCACTTTGGAGCTCTTGCTCTGAATATGCTAATTTCCTTAATGTGCCTGCGTGCCATGTCGCTTCAGTCATTTCTGACTCCTTGCAACCCTGTGGACCATAGCCTGCCGGGCTCTTCTGTCCATGGGATTCTCCAGGCAAGAATACTGGAGTGGGCTGCCATACCCTCAGGGAATCTTCCTGACCCAGGGATTGAAGGAATTGAACCTGCATTTCTTATGTCTCCTGCAGCGGCAGGTGGGTTCTGTACCACAAGCACCATCTGGGAAGCCCAGTTCCCTTAATGTATTTTATTAAAGAAAAAAAGTACAGTGGAATTCTAAACAAAAGGAAAAAGAGAAGATTTGTTGGTTTAATAACCGTTACCCATCTTTTCCTCCTTTCTTAAGATACTGCTTCATTTGTTGGCCAAGAGAGAGGATAAGAGGAGTAATATTTTGTGTTTCTTATATGCCACATTGGTTATTGATATGAAAACCTCACTTGCTCTAGGAAGTCCCTCTAGACTAATCCTTTCTACCTTTCTCCTCCTGCTCTGTTCCCTACTATCCTCTCTAACTATAGTTAATTAACAAAGCAGTGAGTGTCTATTAGTTAGAGTATAGTTTATGTTATAGCTGAAATACTTAAAGGGATGTTAGGTGGAAAAGGAGTTAGGCTTTACTGGATGGCAGTAGAAGAGAGAAATAGATAGAAATGGAAAGATTGCTCAAAATATGGAATAGCTTGCTAAAAGGACTATTCAAAATTAGGATTAGCTGCCTTGTAACCTTTCTGGGAATGTTGTAGTAATATGTTGGACTAACTGACCTATGGGGTTGTTTATAACACTGGATTCCAGGAATACATACACACTCACACAGACACACATATGTATAATTTTATTTATGTAAGCACATATATTTTATTTTCACCTTGTTTCTCTTAACTGTTACCTTAAAGGTTGTAGTTCAGTTTCCTCTTTGATTCCCTTGTTGATCCATTGGTGTTTTTTAGTAGCATGTTGTTTAATCTCCATGTAATTATTTTTGTCCTCATTTCTTCTTCTGTGGTTAATTTCTGATTTCATGCTGTTATGGTCAGGAAAGATACTTGAGTTAATTTCTATACTCTTAAATTTGCTGAAGCTTCTTTTATGCCCTGGTATGTGATCAGTCCTGGAAAATGTTCCATATACACTTGAAAAGAATCTATATTCTGGTTTTTTGGATGTACTGTCCTGAAAATATCAATTAAGTCTAACTGCTCTGTTATATTATTGAGTATCTCTTTTGCCATGTTGATTCTCTGAATGAAAGATCTGTCCACTGAAGTGAGTAGAGTGTTGAAAAGTCTCCTACTATTATTGTATTCTTATTCATTTTTACCTTATATCTATTGGTATTTGTTTTACGTATTGGGTGCTCCCTTATTAGATGCATATATGTTTAATTTTTTTTAACACCAAAAACATTTTGTATTGGAGTATAGCTGATTAACAATGTTGTGGTGGTTTCAGATGAACAGCAAAGAGACTCAGTCATACATATACATGTATCTATTCCCCCCTCAACCCCCCGACTCATCCAACTGGCACATAACATCGAGCAGAGTTCCATGTGCTATACAATAGGTCTTTGGTGGTTATCCATTTGAAATACAGCAGTGTGTACGTGACTTTCCCAAAGTCCCTAACTGTCCCTTCCCCCTGGCAACCATAAGTTCATTTTCTAAGTCTATGAGTCAGTCTCTTTCTGTTTTCTGAATAAGTCCATTGGCCCGATTTCTTTTATTTTTTTATTTTTTTAAATTTTAAAATCTTTAATTCTTACATGCGTTCCCAAACATGAACCCCCCTCCCACCTCCCTCCCCACAACATCTCTCTGGGTCATCCCCATGCACCAGCCCCAAGCATGCTGCACCCTACGTCAGACATGGGCTGGCGATTCAATTCTTACATGACAGTATACATGTTAGAATTCCCATTCTCCCAAATCATCCCACCCTCTCCCTCTCCCTCTGAGTCCAAAAGTCCGTTATACACATCTGTGTCTTTTTTCCTGTCTTGCATACAGGGTCGTCATTGCCATCTTCCTAAATTCCATACATATGTGTTAGTATACTGTATTAGATTCCTTATGTAAGGGATGTCGTCTGACATATCTCTTGGCTGACTTGCTTCACTCAGTATGCCATTCTCTAGGTCCATCCATGGTGCCTCAGATGACTCTATTTCATTCTTTAATGGCCAAGTAGTAGCCTGTTGCATATGTGCACTACGTCTTCTTTATCCATTCTTGTGTCAGCAGACATGTAGGTTGCTTCCATGTCATGGACGTTGTAAACAGAGCTGCAGTGAACATTGGGGTGCATGTATCTTTCTGGGCCTTGTTTTTCTCTGGGTATATGCCCAGGAGTAGGATTGCAGAGTCATATGGTAGCTCTTTGTTAAGGAAAATCCATACTGTTCTCCATAGTGGCTGTACCAGTTTACATTCCTGCCAACAGTACAGGAGGGTTTCTTTCTCTCCACACCCTCTCCAGCATTTGTTGTTTGTGGATTTTTTGATTATAGCCATTCTGACTGGTGTGAGGTGATATCTCGTGGTAGTTTTGATTTGCATTTCTTTGATAACTAGTGATGTTGAACATCTTTTCATGTGCCTATTGGCTATCTGTATGTCCTCTTTGCAGAAATGTCTATTCAGGTCTGCCCATTTTTTGAGTGGGTTGTTTGTATTGATGCTAGTAAGCCTAATAAACTGTTTTGTAAATTTTGGAGACTTAATTCCTTATTGGTCACATCATTTGCAAATGTTTTCTCCCAATCTCTTTTCATTTTGTCCATCATTTCCTTTATTGTGCAAAAGCTTTTGAGTTTAAGTAGGTCCCATTTGTCTATTTGTGCATTTATTTCCATTATTCTGGGACATGGATTAAAAAGATGTTGCTGTGTTGTATGTCAGAGTGTTCTGCCTATGTTTTCCCCTAGGAGTTTTATAGTGTCCAGTCTCACATTTAGATCTTTAATCCATTTTGAGCTTTTTTGTGTGTATGGACTTAAGGAATGATCGAATTTCATTTTTTTTTTTTTACATGTGGCTGTCCAGTTTTCCCAGCACCATTTGTTGAAGAGACTCTTTCCAACATTGTGTAGTCTTGACTCCTTTGTCATAGATTAATTGACCATAGTTACATGGGCTTATTTCTGGGTTTTCTATCCTGTTCTGTTGTCTATATTTCTATTTTTGTACTGGTAACATACTGTTTTGATGACTGTAGCTTTGTAGTATAGTTGGAGGTCATGGAGCCTGATTCTTCTAGCTCCGTTTTTCTTTTAAACATTGCTTTGGCTATCCGGGGTCTTCTGTGTCTCCATACAAATTTTGAGATTTTTTTTATGTTAGTTCTGTGAAAAAATGCCATTGGTAATTTGATAGGGATTACATTGAGTCCGTAGATTACCTTGGGTAGTATAATCATTTTGACAACATTGATTCTTCCAATCCACGAACATGGTATATCTTTCCATCTGTTTATGTCATCTTCAAGTTCTTTCATCAGCATCTTATAGTTTTCAGAGTACGGGTCTTTTGTCTCCTTCAGTTCAGTTCAGTCACTCAGTTGTGTGTGACTCCATGGACTGCAGCACACCAGGCTTCCCTGTCTATCACCAACTCACAAAGCTGCTCAAACTCATATGTCCATCAAGTCAATGATGCCATCTGATCATCTCATCCTCTGTCATCCCTTTCTCCTCATGCCCTCAGTCTTTCCCAGCATCAGGGTCTTTTCCAGTGGGTCAGTTCTTCACATCAGATAGCCAGAGTTTGGGAGCTTCAGCTTCAGCATAAGTCCTTCCAAGGAATATTCAGGACTGATTTCCTTTATGATTGACTGGTTTGATCTCCTTGAAGTCCAAGGGACTTTCAAGAGTCTTCTCCAACACCCCAGTTCAAAAGCATCAATTCTTTGGCACTTTTTTAATGGAAAATTCTCACATCCATACATGACTACTGGAAAAACCATAGCTTTGACTAGACAGACCTTTGTTGGCAAAGTAATGTCTCTCTTTTTAATATGCTGTCTAGGTTGGTCATAACTTTTCTTCCAAGGAGCAAGCATCTTTTAGTTTAATGGCTGCAGTTACATTCTGCAGTGATTTTGGAGCCCAAGAAAATAAAGTCTGTCACTGTTTCCAGTGTCCAGTCCCATCACTTCATGGCAATTAGATGGGAAAACAATGGATACAGGCTTATCATATATGGCCTTTATTATGTTGAGTTATGTAACCTGTATGCCCACTTTCGGAGAAGGCAATGGCACCCCACTCCAGTACTCTTGCCTGGAAAATCCTATGGACAGAGGAGCCTGGTAGGCTGCAGTCCATGGGGTTGCTAGGAGTCAGACACAACTGAACAACTTCACTTTCCCTTTTCACTTTCATGCATTGGAGGAGGAAATGACACCCCACTCCAGTATTCTTGCCTGGAGAATCCCAGGGACGGGGGAGCCTGGCTGGGCTGCTGTCTATGGGGTCGCACAGAGCCAGACACGACTGAAGTGACTTGGCAGCATGCCCACTTTCTGGAGAGCTGTTTTTTTTTTTTAAATCATAAAAAGTAATTTTCTTTTTTTGTGGTATCTTTATCTGGTTTTGGTATCAGGGTGATGGTGGCCTCATAAAATGAGTTGGGAAGTTTTCCTTCCTCTGTGATTTTTTGGAAAAGTTTCAGAAGGATAGTTGTTAACTGTTCTCTAAATGTATGATGGGCTTCCCTGGTGGCTCAGCTGGTAATAAATCCACCTGCAATGTGGGAGACCTGGGTTTGATCCCTGAGTTGGGAAGATCCCCTGGAGGAGGGCATGGCAACCACTCTAGTATTCTGGCCTGGAGAATTCCATGGACTGCATAGCCCATGGGGTCGCAAAGAATCAAATGTTTGATAAAATTGGCCTGGGAAGCCGTCAGGTCCTGGACTTTTGTTTGTTGGGAGGTTTTTAATAATGGTTTCACGTTTAGTGCTTGTGATTGGTCTGTTCATATTTTCTATTTTTTCCTGGTTCACAGTCTACAGAGATTGTACCTTTATAAGAATTTGTGCATTTCTTCCAGCTTGTCCATTTTATTGGCATGTAATTGTTCATAGTAGTCGCTTATGACCCTTAGAATTTCTATGGGGTGAGTTGTAACTTCTCCTTTTTCATTTCTAATTCTGCTGATTTGAGTCTTCTCGAACCTTTTATCCTTGATAAGTCTAGCTAAAGGTTTATCAATTTTATCTTTTCAAAGAACCAGCTTTTAGTTTCATTGATCTTTGTGATTGTTTTCTTTGTCTCTATTTCATTTATTTCAGCTCTAATCTTTATGATTTCCTTCCTTAACTTGAGGTTTTGTTTGTTCTTCTTTCTCTAGTTGTTTTAGATCCAAGTTTAGCTTGTTTATTTGATGTTTTTCTTGCTTCTTGAGGTAAGATTATATTATTATAAACTTCCCTCTAACTGCTTTTGCTGGATGTATATGTGTTATGCTTTGAAAATAGGACTTCAAGCAAAACATTTGTATTCCTTTTGCAGAAATGTTGCTGAAGTGCTGCTGAAAGGGCCAGAGATGCAAGGATTTGGGACACATTTTGAACCTTTAAGCTGTCTGACATTGACCTCCTTTCATTATTAATAAAGAAGAAGCAGGAGCTTAGGATGTATTAACACCAACTCATTAATATACTAACCGGACAATGTTCTGCAACAATTCTACATTGTAGAGCTGGATTGGCAAAAAATAAAATAATTTCTTAGTATACCCAGCTTATAATATGACTCGATGGAGGAAAATTTGATAAGCATGAGAGAAGACCATTCTTTTCATGTTCGTTACAGGTAAGACTGCTGCTTTCTTAGTGGGTAATTTTAATACTTATTTAAACATGTGTTTAACTCTGATCATTTGAAGTTTAAATATGAAAATATTAAAAATATACTAGCCATAGTTAGTATCTTCTTTAAACAGTGTTTTTTTGTTGTTGTTGTTGTGGTTGTAGTAAGTTTTTATATCCTTTCTGTAGGAAAATGGTAGTAGAGAACAATTATATTCTATAGTTTGTTTATTAATGTTCTGTGGAAGAGTTTCTGATTAGTTATTTTAAACTGTGTTACTCTTTTTATAATGCAAATATAAAAGTGAAATATATTTCTAAATCTTCGAGGGTAGAAGATAGATTTTGTAGTGTGGTTGGCTGAACGACCTAATTTTTGTGTTACAATTAGTGATCTTTTATAAATGAGCTTTTAAGAAAAGGGGTGTTAATGTTGGAATGAGTAGGTACTTTCTAAACATGATAAACTAATAATCAGTTTAATATTTAGTAGTAAAATATTAATGATATTTCTGAGACATTTAGGAACAAAGCAAGAATATGTACATCATCATTATTTTACATTTATTTTGGAAGTTATGCTCATTGTTCTTAACTGTAAAATAAACACAGTATTAGAATGGAAGACTTAATTATCAGGTGATTAGATATTAATAGATTCCTTATCAAAACTGTTATGAGTTAATATTAAATAAACATCAGAACTTCTAGCTTTGAATAGCATTCTTATCCCTAATGAGTGAAGATGTTTGATACCAAACCTTAGGTATCTTAGCACTTGCATAGGAAGTAGTGAGATTTACTGTCATTTGCTTTGGAGCTGATGGTTCATGTTAGGGCACGGTGCCAAGAAAGTTTATCTAGGTAAGCTGAGGGCATTTTTATTGCAAATTTAAAAGTTTCAAATGAAAGAAAATGGAAGACATTCAGTATAATTTAAATGAATTTTTAATAGAAATGCTCTCGCTCTACCCTCTGGGGCATAGTTCCAGAAACCTCTGTGTCTAGTGTGAAGTCTTGCCAGTTTTACTTCCTAAATGCTGCTCAGATTCATTTATCCTTCTGGCTTCTCTCCACCAGTGTGGAAGTTCAGTCCCCCATCATCTTCCTTCCAGACTCCCTCCATTCTCCATTCTGGCCTCTTGAATCGCTCTTAAATTTGCCTCCAGAGGGCTCAGGCTGCAGATACAGAGTTAATCATGCAACCTCTGCATAGTCTCTTTGGTGGCTTCTAGTCACCTGCAGGGTGGGGCCATGCTTAACGTAGGACACAGGAGCTTGCGTTACCTGGCCTCTACATGTTCCTTCATCCTTACTTCCTGATCCCTCACTTTGCATTTTGAGCTCTGGTTCCCTGTACGTGACTCAGTGCCCTTGCTCGTGCTACACCCTACGACTTGAATGCCCTTCCTACTTTCTTGGTTTAGCTAATTCTACTCAATATCTAGGAATTTAGCTCAAAAATATTCTTCTGGAAACTGTTTCTGAACTCCATATTTTAAGTGCCCTCTCTGTGCTCACATATCCTATGCATCTCTCTTTCTTAGCACTAACTATATTGAAATTCAGTGTACCTGTTTATATGTGTTTGTCTCCTCCTCCTTTGCCACTCCCCACTTTGACTATTGGCTCCCTTTGGGCAGCCATGATGCCTAGCTTGTCTGGCTCCACATTTGATGGAATGTCCTTTGAATTGCATTGGATATAAACATCAAATGAACTTGATAGTTCACTCTTGAAAATGTTTAACAAGACAGGTAGTAAGATGTTTATCTTTCTTGCTAAATATTTTCAAGAGTGGCTTACTTCTTTTTTAAAAAATTTATTTTTAATTGAAGGATAATTGCTTTACAATATTGTGGTGGTTTCTGCCATACATCAACATGAGTCAACCATAGGTATACCTATGTCCCCTTCCTCTTGAACTTCCTTCCCACTTCCTACCACATCCCACCCCTCTAGGTTGTTACAGAGGCCAGGTTTGAGTTCCCTAAGTTATTCAGCAAATTCCCATTGGCTCTCTGTTTTACATATGGTAGTGTATATATTTCCATGTTTTCAATATTGTAACAATTGATGAGGAGTGGATTGTACCTGTTCCTATAGGAAGATCTTAGATTTATCGTTTTTCATGATATAGCATAGGTCAAACATGGTTATATATTGATATAAGACTTCATCTATAAAAGAAATGTAAAACTTTTAACTATTTTTAGTAAGACTACACCAAACAAATCTCTGGTTTTGTCAGTCCTGTAAAATTAGCATTCTGTGTACTGACTGGATTAGTATATAACTGCAGGTAATAGTTTGTATCCCTATTTTTAGATGTCATGTCCTTATATAGGTTATTTTTCTATCCTGGTAAACACTTAGCATGTAATGTTTTATCCATCTGGTTCTTTCATCGAGGTCCTTGTCTATCCCTGGAGGAGTTTCTGTGGCACAATGTGTTTGTAAATTTTGACATGGAATAATTCTTCAGATACTAAGAAACCTCCTAAGAGATATCAAAATGCTTTATGAAATATTTTGCAACTTATTTATGAAGGTAGAGAGAAATGGAGACCGACAAAATTGGGATTTGTTTCTAAACTTTTAAAACGTGTTCAACTGATTTTAAATAACTATCATTAAATTTTTAGGATTGATAATAGTACTGTGATTGTATTTTTTGAAAATGACTCCATATCTTTTAGAGGTACATACAAAATATTTACAAATGAAATTCTATGTTTTCTAGAATCTACTTCAAAAGTTGTAGAGTGAGAGTGGAAGTAAAGATGAAATATATATGGATAATGTATCATATATTGGTAATTGTTGATGTAGAAAGGTAGATATATCAGGTTCATTATATTAATTTCTCTAGTTTTATATTTCTTTGTTTAGCTTGTTATATACTTGTTTAAGTATAACAAAGAAATATAAGTAAATATTTTTATTTACTTATATAATTATACTTTGTTTACTTATATAATTTATAAGTAAATTATATAAGTAAAAAATATAAGTAAACAAAGAAATTTCCTTGTTTATACTTGTTACTTTGAAGAAAAACATTTCAATACTTTAATATAAAAATTAGGCTACTGCAATTAAGTTGTGAAGGAATGCAATTTTAATATTGAAATTTTCAATTTTGCTAGGTAAATATAGTTATTAATAATATTCTTTCTGAAGAATAGTTTGAGGTAATGTGGAGTGGTAGAAAGAACACTGGATTTAGAGACAAAGACAGGATTTCACCTCTCAGTTTTGCCATCGTATGATCTTAAGCAGGACACTGAGCATCATTTTCCCCTTCTATAATAATACCCATCTCACAGCATCATTTTGAGGATGAAATTTATTATAATGTATAGAATAATCACTTTTAAAACCAAGTTACAGATCAGAATTTAAATTTAATGCAAGATAGTTTTGCACTTTCCCTTTGACAAAGTAAACTAGAATAACTAGATACATGTGGTAGACTGGATAGATGAAAATTGTTTATGGCAGCTAGGACTGGTGATAAAGGATCTATGCCCAATTAAAACACACAGAAGGTGGAACTAGGGGTCACAGTGGGCCAGTCGACAGCCACAGGAGACAGCGCAGTGGAGAAGGTGCAGGGCACTCTTGCTTTGATCTTAAGTCCTGAATCCCATCATTTATTCTTAATTAGTATATAAGCCTTTGAAGGGAAGTCAGATTTGGACGGAACTGGTTATTAATTTTTTTAATGTAGCATCAAGATTTTAATCTTCTTTTGCTTTCATTGATATACTGTAAACACAAGAAACCAAAAAGAAGGAAGTAAAGAAAAAAATCAAGTTGTAGGAGAAAAGTAAAAAATAATAAAACGTAAAAGTTAAAATAAGTTGAAATGTTGTGAGGTTGTACAGAAGATGAAGATTTAAAGCTGTAATGTTCAATCTGTTGACAAAAATGTAAACATTTCAGTCAAAAATAGTAGTGCTGTCTTTATACTTACTAGAAATGTACTTTTTTTTTGATTATATAATTCAGTGGGCCATTAGGAAGAATGAAAAGAAAACTTAATATGTGGGATATATTTTAATGGAGAGATATTTTCCTGACTTGTCTTCTAATCTTCGTATGTTCTTTGTTTTCAACCCAACTGGTAAACAGATGAAGTAATTCTATTCTCTCATAGAGACAGAGAGGATATGAAATTACTTTCTCTGTTACTATTTAATGATCTTCTAAAAAATTTATAAACCAACCTTCCTTCACTGTTTTGCAATTAGCTAAATTTGAGGTGTTGGAGACTTTGCCAGAACATTGACTTCTCTTCCAATAAAATACATCAGAACTATACTATATGTCAAAATAAACTCATAAGCTAGAGAGTTGGAGCTTTATTTTGAACATTTGTTACTGAAATGATTTTCTAAGGTAGATTGTCCTATAGGGCACTCTCACCTTTGAGGACGGCAGTGTAGCCAGCAGGGTTCCAGGTAGCTATCACTGTTTGCAATGAGAATTATGTAAAATACCTTTTAAAAAATTTGTAATCCTTAGGGTGCCGTTCAGCCTTATAGTTGAGTTTTATGGGGTGCAACAGCATTTGGATCGATGGTTCCATTATAATGTTTTGTAAATTTAAGTTCAGAGCATCAAATGTTTGTGGTGAAGATATTTATCTGAAGAAGATGCTTCTCTGTTTTATATGGATATACTGTTATTAACTTCCAATTTTTACACATCCTATATATGGACAGTTCTGACAAAAAAGTTAATCATTAGTCAATCTTAGAAGGAAAGGGAAATTATTTGTGCTAACTGGAGGATTATAACTCTGGAGACAGTCTTTCAGACAGCTTTAAGGACTACTCTGCCTGAGAAGTCAAGGCACAGTAATACAAGTTTTTGAGACAGGGAGAGTTTTACATCAAAGTAGCATGTTGACAGTTTACATCACCCAACAAGGTGAGTAGTGGATTACTGTGACCCCTTACAGGATTGAGAAAAATGTTTTCTCCTACGGAGTTCTGTGCTAGCTCCAGGAGTAGTTGCCTTCTGGTGGGGGGAGGGGCAAGTAGGAATTCCTGTGTCTTCTAAGGGGATCCAGTTAATGTATTACACAGATACACAATGCACGAGGTAGTGGCTCAAATGGCAGAGAAATTTTTATGTTAATTTTTTTGTCCCGCTTTAAAAATAAATTTGTTTCAATAGCCTTTTTTTAATTAATTTCCTGGCCAGCAACCTAATCATCCTGGATTGATGGTTCCGCAGGTGACGACAGTTTCTCTCTCTCTCCCTTGGTGAAGCCATGTGCCATCACTAGTATTCTGTCGTATGGTGGCATGTAATTTTTTAAACCAATACTCTGTTGATGGGCGTTTAAACTGTGGCTTTTTGCTTCTGTTACCATCCTTTGAAATTTGTATTGATGTAGCTTTAAAATAAACTCCTAGTGGTGAAATTGCTCAACATATAATTTTTTCCATAATTGGTATTATGCTTAAAATTTGTTAATAGAAACAGTAATGTATTTTATGTGTAAAAATGTCTTTTCCAATTTTTCCCCCATGGTAATTCTTAGAAGTTCTGTGGTTTCAGTATTTAGACAAATAAAGATAACTAGCTCAAGTACTGCATCTGGCAAAAGAACCCTTTGATGAAACCATGTTTTTACATATTAATCTTTTGCTGACTCATTTCTCTTCACACGTGCGATATACCAGTAACCTCATAAGACCTTAAACAAAAGTAATCTTTTTTCTTTTATGAATTCTTTCATATTCAAAAACAAAGGAAAGTTTTCACTTGTAAAAGACAAATAGGCTTTATTAATTTGAAGTGACCTATAAAGAAATATAAAACAGCAATTTAAGATTTCTAGTAAACTAATTTATTTTACTATGTGCTTTAGCTCTCCCCACCCCATCCCCACTCTAATGTTAAAGCAAAATATTAAAAAGAGGTTAACTTGCATTATTTTACCTTGATTTATAAAGTGAGGGTGAAGTCACTAGTCTAACTGTGAATAAGCAGTTTAGCCTTTGGCTAAATTATTTTTTAAAAAAAAGACACTTGGATATGAAGCTTAAAAATTACCTCTTAGAGATGACTACTTTTATCTACTTATTCTGAGCGAGAATTCTGCTTTGAACCTTTGGCTCTGTTTGTCTAGACTTTTCATCTAGCTTCATCTGATTTATTTTCCACTTTTACAACCCCATTTTAATTTATGACTTTAAGGATCCTTGAAATTTTATAGGCTAAAAGATAGCACCTGAAGAAATGTATTAATTGACCTGCTACTAAAAGTACAGAACGTCATCATATTTCAATGAGTTTAGGATGAGTGGTGATTTAATTCACATTTCCTGTTACAGGAGTGATTCTCAACCCTGGCTTGTACATTGGAATTACCTGGGAGCTTTTAAACAATTCTGAGGGCATACCTCATGCCCAGGGGAGTGGGACCCAGAGTTGAGTTCTAACAAGTGCTCCACGTGAGCTCTACTATTGTGCAGCCGGGATCGAGAACCACCATTCCTGTGGAGTTGCTCAAAGACAGTTCTAGTAAGAAGTAATTTAGTGCTGCTCTAAACATTAAAATGCTTGATGAGCTAAATCAGAGTCTTCCAAAGGGTGGTGGTATACCACTGGTAGTACCTAAGTTTATTTTACTCACTTTTTTTTTTTAAATTGAAGGCTAATTACTTTACAATATTGTGGTGGTTTTTGCCATACATTCACATGAATCAGCCATGGGTGTACATGTGTTCCCCATCCTGAACCTCCCACCCACCTCCCTCCCCATCCCATCCCTCAGGGTCATCCCAGTGCACCAGCCCTGAGCACCCTGTCTTAATAGTTACATATTTGTTTTGATGTGCATTAGAAAAGTGAGTATCACATCAAACTCAATTTCATGGATCCTGCTTTGGATGAAGCTAGATTTTTTTTTTTTTTTAATGTGCTATGCTTAGTCACTGAGTCATGTCCGACTCTTTGCAACCCCATGGACTGCAACCCACCAGGTCCCTCTGTCCATGGGGATTCTCCAGGCAAGAATACTGGAGTGGGTTGCCATGCCCTCCTCTAGGGGATCTTCCCAACCCAGGGACTGAACCCAGGTCTCCCACGTTGCAGGCAGATTCTTTACTGTCTGAGCCACCAGAGAAGCCAGTCAATGGCACATGCCAATTGAAAGGAATCTGCCAAATACAGAAATACATTTAAGCGAATGATTGCGTGGTACATAGACATGGCAGAAATCATGAAAATGTTGAAGCCCCACCATGGCAACTTTGGTGAAGAGCACCTACTAAAGTGTAGGATTAGAATTAGAAGTATTGGTGTTTTTTCTCTTAGATATATTTATAGTAACTTAATTCTTCTGACTTTAAAAATTTAGTGACAGACTTTGAGAATTAGAATTCTGCAAATCTTTAAATCATTGCTTTCTAACATAAGGTTTCTTAACACTTCTTTCATGGAAATGTACCTTGTACCTGAAGATATTTGCTCTTCTATTTTTCTACAGTATAGGTGAACCTGTGGTAAGACAAGGAAGGAGTGTGTGTGTGTGTGTGTGTGTGTGTGTGTGTGCACGCATGCCTGCACGCATATGAGTTCACCTGAGTATGATATAGAGATGTGTGGTTGGAGGGGCTGAGTAGATCACCTGCATACCTGGATAGAGAAGAGTATTACTTAAAGGACTTCTCCTCCCACAGGCATTCCTTTTCTCCCCAAACTCCCAGAAAGTCCGTTAGTCTGCCATAACTCAGAACAGTTTAGGAAACACTATTTTAGATTCTCTCATTGGTAAAACAGGTTGCTCTGGGTGAGCCAATTAGAATGAGCTCTGTTGACAAAAAAAAAGTAATCCATGGGTCTAAGAAAGAAATGAAATATTTTATTCAAGCCAAATTGAGGATTATAACCTGGGAACACCTCTCAGAAAACTCAGAGAATTGTTCTGCCCCTTTGAGGTCCAAGCACTGTACATTAGATGACATATTACTGACATTTTTCACAATTCACATCTACCTGTACAAAGTAAGAAATGTGTAATGGATCACTGTGGCTCCTTACAAGACCTCCTAAGGGGTCGTTGTGACCCCTGATGAGACTGAGAAGGAATCTTATCTCTAAGGAGGTCTGGTTAATGCAGATGCGCAACACACACAAAAGGGGAGGAAGGAGGCCAAATGAGCAGAAGAAAAATCTTATTTCAGTCTTCCTCCTCTTGCCGTAAAATGTGGATTTTATTTCATCAGCTCCATATAGAGATGTTTGGCTATCCTATAAAAAAAGACCTCTTGTGTTCTTTTCCCCATGGGGGCCCAGTGTGCAGTGGCTGCATCAGCACCCTCCTCAGTAGTATATGCAGCCTGTTGCTCTCCGGGTTGTCCTAAAGGACCTTGGAGACACCCCTTTCTAGTGGACACTCATGACTGGCTTGCTGTCCCCAGTCTTGGCTCCAGACAGGTATGCAGAGTGCCTTTGGAAAGCCCCAGGGCGCAGTGGCCATGGTCCATGTTGGCCAAGTCATAACATCCATCTGCACCAAGCTACAGAACAAGGAGCATGTGACTGAGGCTCTCTGCAGGGCCAAATTCAAGTTCTCTGGCCACCAGAAGATCCACATCTCCCCAGGAGTGGGGATCTACTAGGTTTAGTGTCGATGAACTTGAAAACACGGTGGCAGGAAAGTGGCTTATCCCAGATGGCTGTGAGGCCAAGTGCGTCCCTGATCGCAGGTCTCTGAACAGATGGCGGGCCCCGCACTCATGAGAGCCCTGGTGCTGTCCCCTCCTCACTCACGCCCACCAATAAACCCTACTTCCTGCCAAAATAAGACCTTTGTGGTTGAGAGACATTTGAATAGGCAGATTAGCTTTTGCTATAAAGTTTGCTGTTTTATCAATAGTGTGTATATACTTCAGTTGTAGAGACAGCTGTTGTAAGCAAGAATTGCCACAGTCCGCATTGAAATTATATTGTTGGAAGTTAAAGACACTGTGATGCAGTTGTAATGTAATGTTGTAAATGTCTGTCCTATGTAATTTTATAGAATGGAAGCCTCTTGCCTTGAACTGGCCTTGGAAGGGGAGCGTCTGTGTAAATCTGGAGACTGCCGTGCTGGTGTGTCATTCTTTGAAGCTGCAGTTCAAGTCGGAACTGAAGACTTAAAAACTCTTAGCGCTATTTACAGCCAGCTGGGCAATGCTTATTTCTATTTGCATGATTATGCCAAAGCACTAGAATACCATCATCATGATTTAACTCTTGCAAGGTAATTAATTTAAGCTTTTTCATACTTTATCCCTAAATTAACTGTCACTTTAAGAAACATTTTCATTCAATTAAAAAAATGAATAGTACATTTAATGAGTTTTAATTCATTAGCGTTCCATTTAAAAACTAATCTTTAGGCTGAACACAGTTTAATTAAGTAAATGAATAGTGGTGAAATGATGTTAGAGTTTAATTAAGTGAATGAAAATTATGTTTAAATACAGAAATGTAAGTTTAAAATTTTTATTTAAAGTTGGTTTTAAGAATAATGAGTCTTTCTTACCTTAAGCATGTCAACTGTTCTCTAGGGAAAACTGTATTCTGGCTGCTTTATATTTTAACACATTGTTTTCTTTTCTTTAAACCCCAGGACTATTGGAGACCAGTTGGGGGAAGCTAAAGCTAGTGGTAATCTGGGAAATACTTTAAAAGTTCTTGGGAATTTTGATGAAGCTATAGTTTGTTGTCAGCGACACCTGGATATTTCCAGAGAGCTTAATGACAAGGTAATGAGGAAACTTTAGATGGCAGGCCAAATGTTTTCATTGAAATTGCTTTGTGTTTTAATCCTATTTAATTATTCTGTAGTTTATCTAAAAGTTAATACTAAAAAGAAAGTATAGAAAAATGAGAGAAGAGAAACAAAAAAATTTTTAATAGATGAGAAAAAGAAATCATAAGAGGTCCTTCTTTCATACATGGTCATATGTTTTGTGGTTCTGTATGGATGGCTGATGTAAACATTTTTTTCTCTTGACCATAATATCAAGGATGTTACAAATAAGTATATATGATAAGCATTGTAATACTGGCCTCTGATTTCAAAATGTAAACTGCTGATATCTTCGTCTAGGTGGGAGAAGCAAGAGCACTTTACAACCTTGGAAATGTGTATCATGCCAAAGGGAAAAGTTTTGGCTGCCCTGGTCCTCAGGATGTAGGAGAATTTCCAGAAGAAGTAAGAAATGCTCTGCAGGCAGCCGTGGATTATTATGAGTGAGTAGCCCTGATGCAGTCATGTGGTCCACCTCAGACAGTAGTAAAGTTTTTAAGTTTAGCAGACATTTTAAAATCATAGACCAGTAAGTAAAATAAACCATCAAGTTGCTGCTAAAATGTTACAGTGTTCTATTAGTAGTAATCTCCTCCCTACCCAGGAAAACTTTCATTTAAACTGCAGACCAGTGCCACTTAGTGGCGCAAATAAGAAATACCAGTAGTGAGTCTTAGGTTATTCGGAGTCTTTTATCAACAGACTTTCATAGAACTTAGCTGTATAGGTTCTAAGATTACTCTGTCCTGGACTTTGAGAAGAAACCTACCTGAATGGTTGAGTAAAATATTCCCAGTTATTTCCTGTAACCACCCTCCAGCATAGACATATCATTAAAATCTGGCACATTATGGCTGTAAGCTTATTTACATTTTTTTTTCCGATAAAGAATTCAATTTGTAGGGAAGCTCATCAGTAGGGCTAGGAGCTGAGTGTGCTTAGTCACTCTATCCCATGTCCCTTGGGAAGGTGTGAGACTAGGGCCATAGAGCGGCCCTAACGGGGCCTTCCCTGAGCTTCGGGGAGGTGAGTTCCCAGAGAACAGGGCTCCGTGTAAGGGCAGACTGGGCAGGAGATGCTATGGACCTTGCCCTTGCAGAGGGGCCTGGCAAATGCCTCCTTAGCCAGAGTTTGGAACAGACTCACCACCAGCGAAGTGAGTTCAACGGCTGAGGTGAGGTACCCTGCGTGGGGGCCTCATAACCCAATTCAGACTACTCCCGCCCGTAAAAAAAAATAATAATAAAAGAATTCGATTTGTAAATAAAAATCAATAAATGGTTTTCTCAACCTTGTTTATTTGTTTTTTAAAAAACTCTTTGTTATCACTTAGGGAAAACCTATCACTAGTGACTGCTTTGGGTGACCGAGCAGCCCAAGGACGTGCCTTTGGAAATCTTGGAAACACGCATTACCTCCTTGGCAACTTCAGGGATGCAGTTATAGCTCATGAACAGGTACAGTAAGGCTTTGGAGACAGAACATTTTCCTCATCAGTGTTTTGAACAGCTTTCAGATTTTCTTTAGTTTTATCTAATCAAAACTTTCTGTTTCAGCGTCTCCTTATTGCAAAAGAATTTGGAGATAAAGCAGCTGAAAGAAGAGCATACAGCAACCTTGGAAATGCGTATATTTTTCTTGGTGAATTTGAAACTGCCTCTGAATACTACAAGTTAGTCTAATATTTCTGTAGATAAATGTAAAATGGTTAGTTATGCAGTCCAATAAATCATAGGCTTTGGGTTTATAACGTTTTTGGTGCATTTAAGCAGCAGGACCTTTGGCTCTCTAAGTCTCAGTCTTCTCATCTGTAATCAAAGATATCAGTACTTTGCTCTGGGGATTGTTATGAGGACTGAATGAAAGAATACATTAAGCATTTATTTAGCACAGTACTTGACACACAGTGCTCGATACGTATTATTGTTAACAGTTAGTAGCAGCAGCATAGCCCCTTTATATTTTTATTAGTTTTTATCTTTAAAACTGTTTTCAATGACATTCTAAACATGTAAAGTCTTTTACACTGGTTCAGCATGTGTGGTGTTTATATTTACATGGTCCCCCACCACCAATTATGGGTTTGCAGAGAGGCCACATGAAGCCTGGTAACAAACAGATGCCCTAGTTTCCTCCAGCAATTGCTTAATTTCCCCCACCTCATCCTAACATCTTCTCGAGTACTTCTCCCACCCTCTCTGCCTATCTTTGGTTCTCTCTATAAGCTGAGGCCCTTTCACTGGAGTAGCACTCCCAGCTTCTTCTGAGACAGTCTTTTTAAGCTATTGGTAGGCTCGAAACATACATGATAGCAAAGTTTGGACTGCTTCATTTTGCCTGATCTTTGCTTTCTAGATTGTTTGGTGTTTTCTCTAATTAGTGGGAATTGAAGGTCCATACAGACCTTAGGCAGAAGCCAATATGACTGAACCAAAGACACAGTGACTGATTTATATTTTGTTAAAAAGTCTAATGTGAGAGAGATCTGGAAAGTTTATCTAAAAAAAAAAGTAAAATTGCTTTAGGTCCATGTTAAAAACTAGAATGTCATCCCATTTAAACTTCAACTAATGGTTGGTATTTGTTGATTGACCAGTTAGATGTGAAATAACCTTCTAAATAAAATACATCACTATACAAAGAATATATACTTTGATTTTAAATATAAAAGTTTTTTTTATATTTTTTTATATTTTTTAAATCCAAAAGACATAGAAAAGTCTTAACAAATGATGTATTTGTATTAAATACTGAAAAGTTTGGTAATAAAGTAGAGATGGTGGCTGCTTGACTAAAGAAGCATGAGTATAAAGTAATGAAACTTACTCCTGCCCCACACACCCACAAGCAAGGAGAACCCAGAACTTCATACATATTACAAAAATACTGGTTAAAAATATTTTTGGAACTCTTCTTTGGAATTGTTTTCAGAGCCACACTGGAAAACTATCTTAATATTATAGGTCTTTAATAGAAAGGATAGAAACAGTAGTTGGTAAACCTACTTTAGTAACAGAGTTTGGTTATAGAAAGACTTCCAACCACTTTCAAATTAACTGTATTCTCAAAGGATAACCGTATGCCAGAAAGGATTGTGTCACAGGATCAGAAGACAATTCCAAAAGTCTTCCAAAAATGTTTGCGAGGACAGGCAATGTTAGAGTAAGTGTGTGGCCTCGCTGGGTGACAAATTTGAAAGTATCATCATTAAATAATTTCAGGTTTGTTTGCTTACTAGAACTATCATATTATCATATACATATTTTTAATATAGTTATAATGATATGAAGTATTTATACTGTTTGGCAGAAATTATAGGAAAGAGTCATTTATATTATTGGCTCCAAAAGCATCTGTAGATTGAAGCACTGATGATAATAATAACAAAACACTAACACTTATTAGCTTCTGCTGGGAGCAAGATGCTATGCTAAGCACATTATATATGCTAATTCATTTAATCCTAACAAAACTTGTTTCTTACATACGACGAAACTAGTGCATAGAGAGGATGAGTGACTTGTCCCAGTTATAGATGTACTAACTCACAAAGCTGGGATTTGAACCCAGTCAGCCTGGCTCTAGGGCCCATGCTCTTAACTACTGCACTGGCTTCTCATTGGTGATTCCACAAGGTTCAGTTCAGCTCAGTCGCTCAGTCGTGTCCAACTCTTTGCGACCCCATGAATTGCAGCACGCCAGGCCTCCCTGTCCATCACCATCTCCCGGAGTTCACTCAGACTCACGTCTATCGAGTCTGTGATGCCATCCAGCCATCTCATCCTTGGTTGTCCCCTTCTCCTCCTGCCCCCCAATCTCTCCCAGCATCAGAGTCTTTTCCAGTGAGTCAACTCTTCCCATGAGGTGTCCAAAGTACTGGAGCTTCAGCTTTAGCATCATTCCTTCCAAAGAAATCCCAGGGTTGATCTCCTTCAGAATGGACTGATTGGCTCTCCTTGCAGTCCAAGGGACCCTCAAGAGTCTTCTCCAACACCACAGTTCAAACGCATCAATTCTTCGGCACTCAGCTTCTTCACAGTCCAATTCTCACATCCATACATGACCACAGGAAAAACCATAGCCTTGACTAGCCGGACCTTGGTCGGCTAAGTAATGTCTCTGCTTTTGAATATACTATCTAGGTTGGTCGTAACTTTTCTTCCAAGGAGTAAGCGTCTTTTAATTTCATGGCTGCAGTCACCATCTGCAGTGATTTTGGAGCCCCCAAAAATAAAGTCTGACACTGTTTCCACTGTTTCCCCATCTATTTCCCATGAGGTGATAGGACCAGATGCCATGATCTTCATTTTCTGAATGTTGAGCTTTAAGCCAACTTTTTCACTCTCCTCTTTCACTTTCATCAAGAGGCTTTTTAGCTCCTCTTCACTTTCTGCCATAAGGGTGGTGTCATCTGCATATCTGAGGTTATTGATATTTCTTGGTTAACATTTAAATGTGGCATTTCATATTTTTCATGAATTGGTGACTTGTGGCCTATACAAAGCAATTTACATTAAGTATTTTCAGTTTTGACAAAATGTAAAGGCAACAGTATGATGTATGTAGACAAACTGACTTAATGTTATTGCACTGCAACAGGGAAGTTCAGTTCAGTCGCTCAGTTGTGTCCGACTCTTTGTGACCCCATGGACTGCAGCATGCCAGGCGTCCCTCTATCACCAATGCCCAGAGTTTACTCAAACTCATTTCCATTAAGTCAGTGATGCCATCCAACCATCTCATCCTCTGTTGTCCCCTTCTACTCGGGCCTTCAGTCTTTTCCAGCATCAGGGTCTTTTCAGTTGAGACAGCTCTTCACATCAGGTGGCCAAAGTATTGGAGTTTCAGCTTCAACACTGGTCCTTCCAATGAATATTCAGGACTGATTTTCTTTAGGATGGACTGGTTGGATCTCCTTGCAGTCCAAGGGACTCTCAAGAGTCTTCTCCAACACCACCGTTCAAAAGCATCAATTCTTTGGCAACAGGGAAAGGTTTTTTTAAATGTTAAAAATACTGTTACTCTTTAGAGGCACTTGATCTCATGGATCAATTCTTCTTTTATCTGGGGAATTAATAGGACTCTTACATTTATTCTAAAAGTCTGGATTTGTTTTTTGTGTTTCAAGGACGTCTTTTCATTTTACCTAGAAGTAGGGGAGAAAGTATGGGATATTAGGCCCTAAGGTAGATTTACTTTAAAGGCAGGAGGAAAAGTGAGTTTTATTATATGTTTACTATAGCCAATAATAAAAATGATCTTTATGTAAGAATTAATTTGTTTTTTCAGAAAGACTCTACTGTTGGCTCGCCAGCTTAAAGACAGAGCTATAGAAGCACAGTCGTGCTACAGTCTTGGAAACACATATACTTTACTTCAAGACTATGAGAAGGCCATTGACTATCATCTGAAGCACTTAACAATTGCTCAAGAGCTTAATGATAGGTAAGTTCTACACCTTTTTATTGTTGTGATGATAAAATATAGATATATTGTTGAATCCCTAGAATTTTTCCTTTAAGTTTCTTTTTTGGTTTGCTTTGTTTTCTTTTTAATTTCTTTATAAGGTATCTTCTCTGTTTCAGTAGCATTCTCTGTATGCTAGCATATGTTTTGAAGGGCTAGCACATATTAGAGGATTTGACTGGTTCCATATAATCTTGAACCAAGATCAGTAAATAGGTCACAAATTCACATGCCTGCAAAGGTCCTCCTGACTAGATCAGTGTGGAAATTGTGGTGAAATTCGATATTACTCCTAATGTTAAGGGGACAGCTGCTATTTGACTCCAGCTAAGTGTCACAGGCCAGGAATGACAATCCAAAGCCACCTCTTTTTTCAAGAGAAGGGAGGATTTCTGAGTTTTATATAAAATATCCTGATTTTTAAATGTTGATGGCTAATTCTTTTTGTTTTTTTAACTATATGAGAAAACAGAATTTTTGTGCAGGACTTTAGTTTCTGACATTTGCTTTAAATAGGATAGAGTTTTATTTCAGTGTGAAGAATTTATATATTTATTTAAAATGAAATATGCTAATTCAAGAGGTAGTGAGTTCTGTCTTCCTTGTGGTGAGTGATTACCCAGTAAGGCTGTCATAGAAAGAAAATGGGGTATTTGAATTACAAGACCTATCCCTGGGACTTTATTTATAATACACTACATGTTTAAAAAGGATCTTTTCCATTTTAAAACTTGACTCTGAGTTCAGTATTATCTGGATATTTTAACACAGTTGTCCCTTGATATCTATGGTAGTTAAGATTCCAGGACCTCTGTTGATACCAAAAGCCATGGAGACTCAAGTCTCTTGTGTAAAATGGTGTAGTACAACCGGCCCTCCATATCCAGGAGTTTCTCAGATCACGGTTGAATCCCCAGATGCAGAACCTGAAGCAGACCAACTGTATAGCTCTAGCATGATAGTTTGTTCTTTATAAGAAAGACCAAATAAATTAAAAAAAAATTTTTATACCTTTAATTACTACTTGATAGATTTTATTCTTCACATTGACTTCCTTTCAGATAACTGTATGTTAACTTTGAATGATTTTGTAGAATTGGTGAAGGAAGAGCATGTTGGAGCTTAGGAAATGCATACACAGCTCTAGGAAATCATGACCAAGCGATGCATTTTGCTGAAAAACACTTGGAAATTTCAAGAGAGGTATGAAACTAAAAAATGGTTATTTGTGCTGTTGTGATTTCACAGATCTGCAGCCGTATTATTTATCTAGAATCCTGCTATATGGCCGAGTAATAAATTTAATTATATATTGTTCCCTAGGCATAAGAACTGAAAGCATTTTAAGATACAGATCAGAGGTATGTTTGCACTGGCCTTAAGGATAGAGGAGTGAGAGGATTACTGGCCTATCTCCACTGCCCCCCATCTCTATGTGGAAAAGGAGCATGGTATGAAAGGAGGAAGATGGCTTTTAGAATCAAGGACTGGTTCCTGTTACACTTCTGCCATTTGCTGGCTGTTTGAGCTTGGAAACCTTTTCTGAGCATCATTCTTTCATCTGTAAAATGGGAATAATAACTGCTTTGCAAATTGTTATAAGGATTAGAGATAAAGTATATAAAAGTGCCTAGTATAATGTCTAGTGCTGGTTTAATACTGTTACTACAGTATGGAAATAAATATTATAAGGAAATTTTATTCATGTGATGCCAAGTTAACATATCACAGAATAACCTACATTATTATTTAGTTGATCACAGAGATTGAGAGCAGTCTAATATTTAGAGGACAGTTGATAAAATATATTCATCAGTCCTACTGCCATAGTTTAGAAACTTTCCTTTTCTTTCTTCTTTAAAATAGTAGTAATGGAAAAAACCATTTCATTCCTAGTATTATAATTCTAAAATAACTATTTTCATTTCTCCGTCTTTTCTTCCAGTTTCCGGTTCACAATATTTTCAACTAATCTTCACCATTCTTTACTTTAAATACTACTCTAAATATATAAATAAATGCTTGTGGTTGTAGGTTGGAGATAGAAGTGGTGAGCTTACAGCACGACTGAATCTCTCAGACCTTCAAATGGTTCTTGGTCTGAGCTACAGCACAAACAATTCAATGATATCGGAAAATATTGAAATCGATAACAGCTTGCATGGTAAGTGTTAGTTCTTCAAAACCCAATTTCTTTATCCTTAAGATTTATATTTAAATTACTTATCTCAAGTTTACCATATCCAGAAAGATATATAACATAGGAACTTTTAATACCTTTTTGCTTTACCACTGTCGCATTAATTTATCAATATACCCTATTTTATAGCGTCTATCATGAATATGGTGAAGGTATAGTTTTTTTTGTAAAAATACATTTAAATTCTGTATCTGTAGGCTGGTTCAAAAATTTATAAAGTTGAAGAAACAAAAATTTAAAATTTTACCTATTTAACCTTTTAAATTTCAAATGTCTTTACATATTTAACATTTGTTTAGGTTTTTTCCCCTCATTTCGTTTCTAAGGAAAAATCTCCTAGGATTTTTTTTTTTTAATTCAGAAAACCTAGAAATTTTCTTTAGATGCTGATTTGGTTTTGATGTTGTGACAGGAAAAAATATGCTACTGTTTCTAAGTGGAAAAAAACTTTTGATTAAAAAAATAAAATTAATAAGATTAGAGGACTTCCCTGGTGGCTCAGACGGTAAAGCGTCTGTCTACAATGCGGGAGACCCGGATTCGATCCCTGGGTTGGGAAGATACCCTGGAGAAGGAAATGGCAATCCACTCCAGGACTATTGCCTGGAAAATCCCATGGACAGAGGAGCCTGTTAGGCTCCTCTAACATTCAGCTTAGGCTTTAAAAATTCTGTCTGAAAAAAATTATTGACACATGTTTTGAACTTGAAAGTAAGTGAAAAATCTAGCTTTTATCTTTGCAATATCCTCCTCTAACCCATACAAAGAAAAGCAAGAAGGAAAAGAAAGAATCAGTGGCTAGTTACCTGATTAAGACTTTGAAAGAACATTTAGTTGAAAAATGATAGTGAAGTATGAACAGTATGGTAAACTCAACCGTGTACTTTGTAATTGAATAATGGACTAAAAGGTTTTCCTGTGTTTAATTTTCAAGTAGGTTAAGTTGTAATAGCTTCTCATATTTTAACAAATGATCACGTGTCCTCATGGATCCCTCTAGCTATAGATCAATTCCTTTATTCCCCTCTATGACAAAACTTGAAAACAATATCACTGTTCCTTGTCATATTCTCCTCCCATTCTCTCTTCAACCCACTGGTGTCTTACTCAGAGTCACTGGACTCTTGACTTTGGCCCCATGATGACACTAAGACCTTTTCAAGGTACCAGAGACCTCCATTTTACCAAATACAATGGTCAGTTTTAGATGTCAGCTTGTTTGATTTCTCAGCAGTATTTCCTACAGCTGATCATTGCCTCTTCAAATGCTTCATTCATTTGGCCTCCAGGCTTAACTTCTCTCTGGTTTGCCTCCACCTCACTTGACCACCCATCTTCATAACTCTCCTCTCTTTCTCACGTTTCCATCCTTGACATCTGTGGTGCCTGGGGTTTGGTTGCTGACCTTTTCTCTTCCCTCTTTCCTTTTCTATTTTCTGCCTATTATATCCTCCCTTCCTTTCTAATGTTATCCTTTTCCCTCTTATCCTACACTCTAGATCCATGCTAATAGAACTTTCTGTGAAGATTAAAATGTTCTGTATCTGTGCTGTCCACTAGAATAGCCTCTAGCCATATGTAGCTGTTGAGCACTTGAAATGTGGCTAGTGCAAAAAGAAGTGAGTTTTTAAATACTATTTAAAGTTTTAGAAGCCACATATGGCTAGTGGCTACAGGCTTCCCTGGTGGCTCAGATGGTGTCTCCACCTGCAGTGCTGGAGACCCAGGTTCCATCCCCTGGAGGAGGAAACGGTAACCCGCTCCAGTATTCTTGCCTGGGAAATCCCATGCACATAGGAGCCTATTGGGCTACAATCCATGGAGTCTCAAGGGTCAGACACGACTTAGCGATTAAACCACCTACATGTCTGTTTAGGTTTTTTGCCCACTTTTTGACTGGGTTGTTTGTTTTTCTGGTATTGCGTTGCATGAGCTGCTTGTATATTTGGAAACTAATCCTTTGTCAGTTGTTTCATTTGCTATTATTTTCTCCCATTCTGAGGGCTGTCTTTTCACCTTGTCTGTAGTTGCCTTTGCTGTGCAAAAGCTGTTAATTAGGTCACACGTGTTTATTTTTGCTTCTATTTCTGTTATTCTAGGAGTTGAGTCAGAGGATCTTGCTGTGATTTATGTCCTACAGTGTTCTGCCTATGTTTTCCTCTAAGGGTTTTATAGTTTCTGGCCTTACATTTAGGTCTTTAAGCCATTTTGAGTTTTTCTTTGTGCATGGTGTTAGAAAGTGTCTAATTTCATTCTTTTACATGTAGCTGTCCAGTGTTCCCAGCACCAATTATTGAAGAGACTATCTTTTCCTCATTATATATTCTTGCTTCCTTTATGAAAGATAAGGTGTGTGGGTGTGTCTCTGGGCTTTCTATGTTGTTCCATTGGTCTATATTTCTGTCTTTGTATACTCTCTTGATGGAGAAGGCAATGGCAACCCACTCCAGTACTCTTGCCTGGAAAATCCCATGGGCAGAGGAGCCTGGTAGGCCACAGTCCATGGGGTCCTGAAGAGTCGGACACGACTGAACAACTTCACTTTCACTTTTCACTCTCATACATTGGAGAAGGAAATGGCAGCCCACTCCAGTATTCTTGCCTGGAGAATCCCAGGGACAGAGGAACCTGGTAGGCTGCTGTCTGTGGGGTCGCACAGGGTCAAACACGACTGAAGCGACTTAGCAGCATACTCTCTTGATGACTGTAGCTTTGTGGTATAGTCTGAAGTCAGGAAGTTGATTACTCCAGCTCCATTCTTCTTTCTCAAGACTGCTTTGGCTATTCAGGGTCTTTTGTGTTTCCATACAAATTGTAAAATGTTTTGTTCTAGTTCTGTGAAAAATGCCATTGGTAATTTGATAGGGATTGCATGGAATCTGTAGACTGCATTTGGTAGTGTAGTCATTTTCACGATGACTCAGTCGTTTTCACAGGCTCAGTAGCTGAGGCACATGGGCTTAGTTGCTCTGCCACATGTGGGGTCTTCCTGGACCAGGGATCAAACCTGTGTATCCTGCTTTGGCAGGTGGATTCTTTACCACCGAGCCACCAGGGAAGCCCGAGAGAATTTTCAAAAACCCAAAAATTTAGTTAAAGACTAACAAATCTACAGCAAGATTATTTGAGGGGAAAAAAAAAGAGAAAGAAGGGATATAATGTAGCTGCAGCAGACATTATAAAGAGATTATCCTGAATAGTTTTATTTGAAAACCTAGAAGAAATGGACAGTTTCTAAAAAAAAAAAAGCTTACCAAAACTGAATCTAGAAAAATCTAATGGTAGAATGTAATGTGAACGGATGACATCACTAATGCCTAAAACCATAGAGAAATTTGGTCCATTATCTAAAATCCTTCCACTGAGAAAATACCTGGCCAAGGGGATTTTACAGTGTGATCTCCCAAACGTTTAAGAAAATTGATTCCAACCTTCTGTAAAATTATGTAGGTAACTGGAAAAGTAGAACACTATTGGTCTTTCTGAAAACAGTATAACCTTGATATCCAAACTAGACAAGAACAGCATATATAAGAAAGGGAAATTACAGGCGAATTTTTACTCACGAACATAGATGGAAAAATTTTAAACAAAATATTAGCAAACCAAGCCCACAATGTTTTTAAAATAAACAGGAATTCAAGTGGACTGAATATCAGGAAATCAATTAATATTCAGTTCAGTTCAGTCACTCAGTCGTGTCTGATTCTTCGTGACCCCATGAATTGCAGCACGCCAGGCCACCCTGTCCATCACCAACTCCCGGAGTTCACTCAGACTCACGTCCATCGGGTCAGTGATGCCATCCAGCCATCTCATCCTCTGTCGTCCCCTTCTCCTCCTGCCCCCAATCCCTCCCAGCATCAGTCTTTTCCAATGAGTCAACTCTTCGCATGAGGTGGCCAAAGTACTGGAGCTTCAGCTTTAGCATCATTCCTTCCAAAGAACACCCAGGACTGGTCTCCTTTCGAATGGACTGGTTGGATCTCCTTGCAGTCCAAGGGACTCTCAAGAGTCTTCTCCAACACCACAGTTCAAAAGCATCAATTCTTTGGCACTCAGCTTTCTTCACAGTCCAACTCTCACATCCATACATGATATTATGTATTAGTAAACACAATAAAGAAGAAAATAGCTCAAATATCCAAATATGTCAGTAATTCTATTCAATGTAAATGTTCCATTTAAAGGACAGGAGTATCCAATTGGTAAAAGAGCAAAATCCAACTAAATATGTAAGTCTGACAGTGAAAGGATTGGGAAAAAAAAGGGTTCCATGGAAAAGCTAATAAAGGAAAAGCTGGTACAGCTGTACAGCTGTGCTAATAACAGATAAGATGTGCTTTGAAGGCAAAAGATCTTGTTAAGAAGACAGTCACTTCACAATGGTTAACAATTCAATTCACCAGGGAGAAAAAAGCCTTATATATGTATGTATGATACCTGGTAAGCCTAATAACGAAACTTCAATGTACAAAAGCAAACAAACTAAACTGAAAGGAAAAATGAGAAAATCCAGCATAAAGGGAAACTTAAACACATTTCTGTCAGGAACTGCTCCTGTCAAAAAACTAAATATTATAGAAGATGTCGGTTCTTCCCAAATTGATATATATTCATTGTGCTGCCAAGAAAATCATGACAGTTTTTTCATGGAACTCGGTGAGGTCAAATGGGCTAAGAACTCAAAGCCAAAACATTCCTGATGAAAAACAAGAAATGAGAAGTGCTTTCTGTACAGATATAAAAATTATAAAGCTAATTAAGACAGTGTTATTGGCATAGAGACAAATAGCTCAAATAGGATATAGAGCCTCTATATTTTTTAATCTTTGCATATATGGAAATTAGTATCACAAAAATTCTTGATGGGCCAAAGATTTAAATATGAAAAACAGATTTAAAGCAGTAATTATGATCAGCCATCTAACACTTGCTAAATGCTTACTGTGTACCAGGCATTGACTGACCCCTTTATAAGTGATGATGCATTTATCATCACATAGTGATATATAAGGTAGGTATTATTGTTCTTTACAAATGAGAAAAACAGAATGATACAGAGGTAATTGCTCAAGGTCATATCACAGTGAGTGATTGGTCTGTTCAATCGGTATGCTATCTCTGAAAGTAAAGGAGAATATCTTCATGATATCAGAGAGGGGAAGGATTTCTCAAAACACAAAAACAAAACCATTAAGACTGACATTGAAATTAAGAACTTCCGTTCATTAAAAGGAACCATAAAGAGAAACCACAAACTGAGAGGACATTTGCAACACAAACGATTAAAAAGGATTTGTATCCTCAATGTATAAGAACTCCTATGAATTAAGACAGATAACCTAACTAAAAGACAGGCAAAAGTGATGAACAGAAGAAATACAAATAGCCCATAAATATATGAGAAGGTGGGCTTCCCTGATAGCTCAGTTGGGAAAGAATCTGTCTGCAGTGAAGGAGACCCTGGTTCAGTTGGGTCAGGAAGATCCCCTGGAGAAGGGCTAGCCTTACCCGCTCCAGTATTCTTGGGCTTCCTTGTGGCTCAACTGGTAAAGAATCCACCTGCAATGCGGGAGACCTGGATTCGATCCCTGGGTTGGGAAGATCCCCAGAAGGGAAAGGCTAACACTCCAGTATTCTGGCCTGGAGAATTCCATGGACTGTATAGTCCATGGGGTTGCAAAAAGTTGGACACGACTGAGTGATTTTCACTTTTTAACCCATTTAATCAGGGAATGCTTCCCTGGTGGCTCAGCTGATAAAGAATCCGCCTGCAATGTGGGAGACCTGGGTTTAATCCTTGGGTTGGGAAGACCCCCTGAGAAGGGAACGGCTACCCACTCCAGTATTCTGGCCTGGAGAATTGCATGGACTATCCATGAGGTCACAAAGAGTCGGACACGAATGAGCGACTTTCACTTAATCAGAGAATACCATAGTGAGGTAGTATTGGTGGATGAGGTGGATGAAAATTAAAAGGCCTGATACCAGTTTGAAACAAATAGGTAATAGAAATCCTTATGCAGTGTTGACGGAAGTAGAAGTTGTACTTAAAAGAGCAGTCAGGCAACATTTTGGTAGAGTTGGAGATGTATCAGCCATATGATCCTGCAGCTCCACTCCGTTACACGTCTGACATGCAAACAAGAACAAAGCCTTGCTCATGTATATGAAGTATTTCCAAGAATCTATATTCTCTATATTCTCTATATTCTCTATATTGCTTACAACAAATAGTCGGAAGCAACCTAAATATCTGTCACCAATAGAAACGGTATATGCTTTCTTAGTCCTATAAATCACATGAAAACTAAACTACTCGCAGCAACTTGGATGAGTCTCACAAACATGAGATTGCTCAAAGGAAGCAAGTTAGAGAACACATAGTACGAGACCATTTCTATAATGTGATATAACAAGTTCCATTGCTTAGAGATGTATCATGTGTAATGAAAACATAAAAAATTATGGAGGAAGAGGGATTTTATAGGGTGAGTTACAAAAGGGGGAGTTAATGTGTTGGCCATGGTTTTTTCCTTAAACTGGGTATTATCATGTATTTCTTGGCTATAAAAACTTTTCATATTTAATGATACCTTTTTGGAAAGGGTATTTGAAGATCTTTTTATTAAACATTTTTCCTGACTGGCAGTAAATCTATTGTCAATGGAGATCTTAAAATGGAAACAGATAACTGAGAAAAGTGTATTGGGGATGTTATTTTGATTCTTACCTCAAAATTGAAGGCCTTATGCTTTCCTTATGTTTTTACTTTTAAACTACTCTACCATTTGGGTGGATTTTAGGAAACTGTGTGTATCATATAAAACCAGTTATTATGAAATGCCTTTTCTAAATTAAGGGGTAATGTTAGTAACCAAAGTTAGTTTCCAACCAAAATCTTAACTTCCTTACATCAAAATGTTTTATTCATTTAGTTCATGTGGAAAATTATTATTCTTGAAAGAATATATGTTTATACATGTTTCCTCCTTCCATATGGGTTTGTGTAGCAGACTTTAAAGAACATAGTGATGCTGAATTTGCAGTCTTAAGGGCTCCTTAGTTTATTTGAATTAACTTTTTTTTTCCAAAGGTGCACGCCCCAAGTTTGGACGTCGACACAGTATGGAAAACATGGAGCTTATGAAGTTAACACCAGAAAAGGTTGGCAGTTTTTCTGTTTTAAATTTCTTGAACTGTTAAAATATTTTAGCAACTTTAAATTTAAATGAAATAATTTAAGTCCTGTCCTATGGGTATCACTTGAACATTTTCCTTTGAAAAGAAGCAAGTACAGTGCAAAAACAATGTGTACAGTATGGTGCCATCTGTTCAAGAAAACTTTTATGCATATATATCCTTTCTAATTGCATGTAAGGGTATGTAAGATACTTGACAACAGTAATTACCTCTGGGAAAACTGCTATCTGGGTTATAAGAAATGCTTACTTTATATACTGTTTTGAAGTGTTCGAATATTTTACCATGTACATGCACTATTTTGTTTTTCTTTAATTAAAAGATCAGGAAAATTTAAAAAAAAAAGGATTAAGAAGCTTTTTCAACTAAATACCAGCAACATTATTGGCAAGATTAATGATACTTATAATCAAGCTAGTTTTCCTGGCTGCACTTTTGAAAAGCTTTTTTAAACAAAGCAATAACTCTTTATTCAAGATGCATCTCCTCTAGGATTTTGTTGGTTTTTTAAGTAACAGAGAAGGGACTCAATTGGGAAAAAGGTTACTGAAGAATAAATCTAGGCTGCTTTCTTCCACCTCCATTTACAGTGCTATGGTTTGCTCTTATTTGTTTATGGTATATTGATATTTCTTAAAACACTTTTTATAAGATATATCTATTATAATAACTTGGGAAGCTTCCAATGAGGAAATTAAAATTATCAATACTCACACCTTCCAAAAGTAAGGAAAATTAGTATTTTTGTATTTGTTAATCTTACATTTTATATGAATATTAACAGATACTATTTTATAATACATAGTACTATATCAACATCTTTGTGTCATTAAATATCTTCTGCTCTATTATTATATGATTTTTGAATATTGACATTTTTTGTGTAAGTAGTCATCATGAGACCAACATCTGATTTGAACTAATTTCCAATATATTTTTTTAATTACAAATGGGTTTTTTTCCTAACTTCTGGTTAACTTCTGAAGGGCTTTGTGATTTTCTCCAAATCTTATATTGTGAGTGTGATTCTCAAATCTTTAAATCGATAGAGTATTTTTTTTTTTAAATAGCAAAGAAAAAACTTTTAAGTCAGTTTAGATCTTCCCTCTTCTAGTAGGTAGGAACCTAGTAATAAGCAGCAAAATTAATTTGGTGCATCTCTAAGTGGTACTAACAGTAATTCCATGAGAAGCTGATCAGATTCAACTCTGTAATTTTCCAATAGACAAATGATAAAGCTTTATCTCTAAGTTGTGATTTTTTTTTTTACCTAATAAAGTCAAAGAGTTCAGTAGTTTTATCAACAAAAAATGACTACTGCTTTGTAAGTTTTAGATGTCAATTTTTAAGGTTAAAAATTCTAGCTATTCAAACTTTCCAGCTGTAATTGATTTTCAGGTGACTCACATTGAGAATAAAATTTCAGCTTCTCTGACAATCCAAATTTTATTTTTATGACTTTTGGCAAACTTATTAAGATTTCTAAAAACCTCCACTTTAATATTTTGATAATAAGAAATTCATAGCATACATTTGGTCCAAGCTTTTGAAAACAGTGAGATGTATTGTCAAAAAGGAATTTAACTAACCCCGCCCCCAGTTACTGATTTTTTTTGATGTCCTGTTTTCCATTTATAATTCTGTAGGTACAAAACTGGAACAGTGAAATTCTTGCTAAACAAAAACCTCTTATTGCCAAACCTTCTGCAAAGCTCCTCTTTGTCAACAGACTGAAGGGGAAAAAATACAAAACTAATTCCTCCACTAAAGTTCTCCAAGACGCTAGTAATTCCATTGATCACCGAATTCCGAATTCTCAAAGGGTATGTTTAAAATAAGTTTTAGAGTATTGTGTTTTGAGTTTTTTATATTCATACTGGATTTTTATAATTTATTATTAGATAGTCAATGTAAAATATCTTTCTTATTCAAAGTAGTCTTCTGTATTTTCCTTTTCTGTATTTTTCAAAGCTAGAAACTAAAATGTCCTCCATTCAGTTTAGAAGTCAGAACAAATTAAATTCAGATGTTCAAGGATTTTTAAATGCTAATTTAAAGTGAGAACTGCCTGCATGCATCAACTTTTATTTATTTCTATTACTAAAATTCTAATAAAGTTAAAAACAATTTTGCTTAAAAGTGAGCACAGGACTCATATTATTACATATAACAAAATATTTAGAAATTTAAAAATACCATTGGATTACTGGTAAGTATCAGGGGTATCTCTAAGCTACCCTACACTCTGATAAAAAAAGATCAGATAAATTACAAAGAAGCCACTTCAAATTACCAAGTCCATTTTTCAAGCAGTGAGAACCTTTGAAAAAACTGTGGTAGTCTTTTATTTAACAAATTTCTATTGATCTTGTTGTCAGGATTTTATTTATATCTGCACCCTGTAGTGTTTGCCTTGATTCTATCAGCTTTTTACGTTTTTCTTACACATGTATGACTAACGAAAGGAAACATTCTGAGGTGTATAAAAATGGCCCAGGAATATTTTTGTAGATCCACAGCACAACTGGAAGGCAGTATCTTAGTCCAAGGTTTGAGGTCTTAACCAAGCACAATTAGCCTAAGTGAAGATGTCTATATTTTTGGAGCCTTGTTGTCTTTCAGTGTGCAGAATTATGAATTAAGAGGCTTCATGCTTCTAGAAAAAGTCTTTTTGTTAGTGATTAATGCATTTGACTGTAGCTTATGCACATACTTATCATCCCTAAACCTCAGGCCCCCTCGTTTTCTCTACTTCAGTAAAAGGGATGCTCTGTATGTACACTGTCACCCAGACTGGGAACGCAGGCATCATTCTAGACTCCTCCTCCTTCCCTTCCAGTTAATCCCTAAGAAATCTCTGCTGCTGTGTATTAGTTCTTAATGTACTACTTTATCTTATCATATTTCTTGAACAGGTACCTGCAGTGATCCCTCTCCCTGCATTATTAACCTCTTTAAACCAGGAAGGGCCAGATTTCTGTACAAAACTGCTTAAAGTTGACTATTACCATGCTTCTCTCATTTCACATAGGATAAGCCTTAATTAGCTTGTTAGCCTGTCATATCATACAGAGGCCTTTGTCTTGGCCTCCTCTTCTCCCCTTCTTCAGTACCCCTGCCTGCCCTTCAGTTCATTATCCCCTGAACACTACAAATCTTTGGAATTGCATATTAATCAGTATGAAATATCTTTACCCTACAAATGCTTATGCTCAGGAACTCAAATATCACGTAAGCTTTTGCTGTTTCACCTAAGAATTAATTGCACCTTTCTCCTAGGGCTCATAACATTTTGTATATATGTACTTCAATAAAGACTATCATTGTGGAAAAATTACCTTTATTAGTCATTTTAGTTTTGAATCTTTCCAAATAAAGTATAACAGGTATCCCTCTTTCTCAAGTATTCATTTGAAGTTTATGTTTTTTCAGGATCTTCAAATCTTTACAGTAAAAGACCTTAGAAGTCACTATATCAAGAAAATATACACGCTTTCTTAGTTTATCAGTTCTTAGTTTACTTAATTTCTGTTGTAGAAACTAAGAGCTGAACTTGAACCTGGGGCACATGTTCATATCACTGATACTTGGGTAATTCATTCAGTATCTGTAACAGTTCCCCTAAGTCTGAGGTACACTTATTTAGCTTTAGAAATACAAGGATCAAAAAGTAAAATAATTAGAAATGCTTTTTGTTAGTTGGACTGAAATAACTATTACCAACTGGTACCATCTTACACAAAAAAATGTCAACTTTTTACTCTAAATCTTCATCCTTTGCATTTGAGGTAGATGATATTGTTTCACTGATGATCTAAGGATAATGCTGGAATATTGAGATTTTTCTCTCTCAATATTTTAGAAAATCAGTGCAGATTCTATTGGAGATGAAGGGTTCTTTGACCTATTAAGCCGATTTCAAAGCAATCGGATGGATGATCAGAGGTGCTGCTTACAAGAGAAGAACTCTTCATCAGCTGCAGCGGCAGCTTCTTCCACTCCCCTCAAAAGGATGCTAAAAAGTAAGTTATCTGTGCCTCTCCTGCAGTTTGAGTAGTTCTCTTTGATATTCTTGTAGTTATTTTTGAGAATTTAATTCTTATCATAGGAGGTACAATCAAGGAGCCTGAATCGAAGTATATCTGAAATGCTGGAATTTGTACAGTTTTAAATAAGGTTTTGTTTCAGTTCCCCTGCATTTATCTGTATTTCTGTCTAGTACGGTGTCCTTTCTAATAACTATATCACACTGCCTCCTGAGCTTCCTAGGGGTTGGGGAAAAGAAAATCTATGTTAAACAATAATGAAAAAACTTTAGTTCTGCATACCTTATGACGACATGTAAGATACGAATGCTTCATACGTGGTTTAAAAAAGAAAAGCTCAGACACACTGAAGAGGAGCCTGTGGCTATGGCTGCAGCTAAGGCTTGCCTGAGCCTCAGAAAGATTGAAATAGGCTGGCTACTTATTTTCTATTTCAGCTACCAAAAGACTTCTCCTGAAGATCAAGACTTGCCAGCAGCACTTATAGTTAGCTAAATGTCCTAACCAGAACATGAAATAAAAATACTGTCTCATTCATCCTGGGCTGAGAAATTATGTAAGAAAAGCTATTTACCTCCAAAATCTAGCCCCATATCTCATAAAATTACATATTAGGTGCTATTAGATAAGGGGAAATACAGTCAAATCTGAATAACCATATGAAGTACTCTGAAATTGATTATCCCTTTACCACCATCTAGTCTGGCCCCAGCCTATCAGTGACGCTCAGCAACAGAGCTAAAGCAAGAGGGCAGGGAGGGTGCTGGGACTGAATAAGGCAGAAATAAATTATATGTGTATAATATGCTTAAATGACTTATTTTTGGATTTTTCGCCCCTCTATCCATAGCACCACCGGTTTCTGTGGTGTCTCCCAACACAGATGAATTTTTAGACCTTCTTGCCAGCTCGCAGAGCCGCCGTCTAGATGACCAGAGGGCCAGTGTCAGTAATCTGCCCGGGCTTCGTCTGACACAAAACAACAGTCAGTCAGTACTTGGCCATCTGATGACTAATGACAACAAAGAGCCTGACGAAGACTTCTTTGACATCCTCGTCAAATGTCAGGTATGTCTGCATATTTTTGTCATTCTGTATATAGCTCAGATGTTGTTGAGAACTTCTGCAGTATAATGATTCTAGCTTGGAAAAAGCTCATTGTGTATTAGTGAGGCAATCAGCTGATTATTCGGGGAGACATGCCCTTGCGATAGCTTCTTCTTTTGTGTTCCTTTTGGCTGTGAGGTGGGGTGTTGCTGATGACTCCCTCTGAGCTGTGGTAGACACTGCAACAGAGACCTGAATAAGGTAAAGCAGTGAATATTTACTGAAACAGCATTCCGTGCAGAGACAGCATGTTCAAGGAGTGGCAAGGTGGCCAGTGTGACTGGTATAGAGTGAAGGGTGGAGGAGAGCTTATAGAATGAGGGCGGAGAAGTAGTCAGAGCCTAGATCACGTAGACTCCTGTAGGCCACGATGAGGTCTTGTATTCCAGATGTGATAGAAAGACATTAGAGGGTTCTGGGGGATCATCCTAACACCTGCTGAAAGAATGTGATGGCAAGGGTGTCAGAAGGAAACTAATGTGGTAATAAGGCAAAAAATATTGGTGACTTGGACTAGTTTGGTGGGCCTAGTGGTAAGCAGTCAGAATAGGGACATATTTTTGAAATTAGGGTTGGTTGGCAAGATCTGTTAATAAACTAGATGGAGGGTAAGAGAAAGAGAATTCAGGATGAGTCCTACCTTTTTGGCTTAAATAACTGAGTAAATTTCAATAAATTGAGTAAATTTCAGTAAATTCAGTGCCATGTACTGAAACAGAGAAGAAGAAGGGGGAAAAAAAAAACCAACTCCTGACCAAAAAAAAGCCCTGGACTTAATGGCTTCATGGGTAAATTCTACCAAATGTTTAAACACCACCAATTCCAAGAACTGAAGAGAGGGAACACTTCCTATGTCATTCTGTGAGGCAAATACTGCCCTGATACCAAAGCCAGTTAAGACTATAGGAAAACTATAGACCTATATCCTTTTCAAAGGATATAACAAATCCTTTGAAATTAATAAAAACAAATTAACAAAATACTAGCAAACAGAACCCAGCACCATGTTAAAAGGATTGTATGCCATAAAACCTAATGGGGTTTATTCCTAGAATCCAAAGATGGTTCAACATATGGAAATCAACCAATGTAATATACCACAAAAATGAAATGAAGGGAAAAACAATCATCTCAATTGATGCAGAAAAATTATTTGATAAAACTCAACACGTTTTCATGATAAACTAGGAATAGCAGGAAACTACCATGACGTAATAAAAATCACTTACCCCAGCCATCATCATATCATGCTCAGTATGTGTCATCATCATACTCAGTGAAAAAAGACCGAAAGCTTCTTAAGATCAGGAACAAGACACGGATGCCCACTTTGCCACTTACATTCAACACAGTACCAGATTTTTAGCCAGTCATGTAAGGAAACAGAAGGCATCCAAATTGGTAAAGAAGTAAAACTGTCTCTGTTTTAGAGATAACAGGGTCTTTTTCTTTTCCTTTCGCTGCACCACATGGCATGAGGGATTTTAGTTCCCCCAACTAGGGATTGAAGGCATGATCCTGCAGTAAAAGTGTGGAGCCCTAACCATAGGACCACCAGGAAATTCCCTGGAGATGACAGGATCTTATGTGCAGAAAATCAAAGATTTCACCAAAAAAAAAAAGAAAGTCAAAGGTTAAAAGATATAATATCAACATCCACAATCAGTTGTGTTTCTATAAATTAATAATGAATAGTCCAAAAGGGAAATTTAAAAAAACAGTTCCACTTAGAGTAGGCTGTAAATAGTATCAAAGAGAACAGTTAGGAATTAACCAAGAAGGTGGAAGACTCATACAGTGAAAACTACAAAATACTTCTGATAGAAATTAAAGATGACCTAAGTCTCACGTTCATGGACTGTAAGACTTGTTGTTCAGTGACGCTTTTTTACAAAAATAAAAAATCCATCCTAAAATGCAGATGGAATCTCAAGGAAACCCAAATAGCCAAAACTGTCTTGAATAGGAAGAACAATATTGGAGGATTCACACTTCCAGATTTCAGAATTTACTACAGAGCTACAGTAATCAAAACAGTGTCATATAAGCATAATGATACATAGACAGCCCAGAAGTAAACACTCATATGGTCAAACAATTTTCAGCAAGGTTGCCAAGACCATTCAATATGGAAGGAATCTTAACAATTGATGCTGAGAAAACTGGATATCTACATATAAAAGAATTGATGCTGGGAAAACTGGATATCTACATACATACATACCTAATACCATATACAAAAATTAACTCAAAGTGGATCAGTGACCTAAATATAAGTGCTAAAGACTATAAAACTCTTAGAATAAAACATAAGGGGAAAGCTTCATGACTTTAGATTTGGCTGTGGTTTCTTAATTATAACACTAAAGGCACACTGAATAAAAAAGAAAAAGACAAATTGGACTTCATGGAAGTTTAAAACTTCTAATGCAGCAGACACGATCAATAAAGCACAAAGGCAACCCACAGAAAATACCTGCAAATCATGTAACTGATAAAGATTAATCCAAAATATAGAGAACTCCAAAAGGTCAACAACAACAAAAAACCTGATTCAAACTGGGCAAAGAACACAAATAGATACTTCTCCAGAGAAGATATACAAATGGCCAATAAGCACAGGAAAAGATGCTTGACATCATAAATCTAATTAGAGAAAGGAAGATCAAAACCACAGTGACATACCACCTTACACCCATTAGGATGGCTATCAAAACCAAAAAATGCAGAAATTAGCAAATGTTGTTGTGGATGTGGAGAAATTGGCACCCTTGTGCATGGCAGGTGGGATTATAAAATGGTGAAGCTGCTATGGAAAACTTTATGCCAGTTCCTTAAAAAATTAAAAACAATTATATGATCCAGCAATCCCACTTCTGGGAGTGACTGAAAACGAGGACGTGAACAGATATTTGTTCACAATATGATACACTCATATTCACAGCAGCATTAGTCACAACAGCCAAAGTTGGAAGCAACCCAAGTGTCTACCAACAGATGACTGGATAAACAAAATGCGGTATACTTACACAATGGAATATTTTCGGCCTTAAAAACACTCTACAACATGGATGAACCTGGAAGCTATTATGCTGAGAAATACACAGTCACAAGAGGACAAACACTGCTTGATTCTACTTGTATGGGTCAGTTAACAGAGACAAAGTGGAATGGTGGTTGCAGAGGCTGGAGGGAGGGGAGGGCGGGGAGTTGTTAAGAGGTTTAGAGTTTCCGTCTTGCAAGGCTAAAAATGTTCTGGAGATGGATGGTAGTGATAGTTACACAAGATGAATGTACCTGATACTGAACTGTACACTTAAAAATGGGTAAAATGGTAAATTTATGTTATGTTTATTTTATCTCAGTTTTTTAAAAAATTATTTACTGGAAGAGTACTGGAGAGCCTGATCTGGAAAAATAGGAATCAGTGGTCAACATGGGATATTAAAGTGGTTTCAGAGATGGTGCAGTTTATGAGAATAACTATGTCTGGCCTCTGAGCGTGAGAGCCAATGGATAAGGCAGAGGGTAAGGATGAGAACACCAGGGGAGAGGAGGTCTAGGAACTGAAGTGCCTGAGTGCTGGATGAATTAGAGGACAATGAAAGGACCAAGAACTGGGACAGGAGAGATGATGAAGAGTGAAGGTATGTGTGTGCACCAGGGTGGTGCTGACTAGGCGGCCAGTCCCCCACTGCATCCTCACGGGATCGCGCGGCTAAATGTCAGGCCCATGAGTACACAGCGCCTAGCAACACAGAGGGCACTCAGAGGCCAGCTGTCACATTCCTACTCTTCGTCTTAGGCTACAGTACCAGGCACTATCCTGTAGACTTTTAAAGTGCTTTTATTTTTTATTTGATCAAAAACATTTCTAACATACTTCTAAGAACCATAGGCTAGAACTTAAAAGATTTAAACGCTTAAGACCAAGGGTAGGCAAACTTTTTCTGTAAAGGGCCATAGAGAAACTATTTTAGGCTTTTTGAGCCCTTGGGCCTTTGTTGCAACTGCTCAACTCTGCCATTGTAGCAGCAAACAGCCATACACAGTTCAAAACAAACGAGCACAGTGTTGAAATCAAAGTACTGTTAAAAACAATGGGCAGTCAAGTTACGGTTTGCTGACCCTTGGCCAAAGACAATATTATAAGGAAGCGATGCAGAGTTTCTGTACCTCGCATTACATTCCTAAAGATTTGGTAAGTTTTATTTGGTGATGCCTATTATGGTAAGATTATAATCTTGAACTGTCATCGTGGACACAGGTGACCTTGTGTCTTAACTACTCTTACCGAAGCCATGAAGCTATGGCTATACTTCTGTGTGCTATAGCATAACCGGCATATTCCAATTATATAAGTCATTTCAAAGAGAAGGCCTTACTAGTTTTCATATCTAAAGACTGAGTAAATTTCTAAGCAGTTCTAAGAGGCAGTAAACCGTTAAAGCTACATTTCTTATTGTGAATGGTAGAGATAACATACCTTGGTGCTCGCCTTATTTGTCTTTTAATCTCTTACTTGTGAATTTCTAGGGATCCAGATTAGATGATCAGAGATGTGCTCCACCACCTGCTGCCACAAAGGGACCAACAGTACCAGATGAGGACTTTCTTAGCCTTATTTTACGGTCTCAAGCAAAAAGAATGGATGAACAGAGAGCTCTTTTACAAGGAGATCAAAACAGAGACACTGAATTTGGGCTCAAGGACCTTTTGAAGAGTAATGCTTTGTTGGAACTTGAAAATTCTGGGAAAAAATAAGCGAACCACTAGTATACTGTTGAATTTTTTCTTTTTTTTAATGACCTTATTTCCTTTCAGAACACTGCAGGGAAATTCAATCTACTACTTTTTTTTCCTCAAAAGGAGAAAGTATAGCACTGTACTACAGCTTAAAATGTTTTTAGCATGATGTAAATATTTAACCTTTAATAGTATAGTGTTAACACTCCTCTGGACACTCACTTGTTTCTGAGTGGAAGTGTCTTGAAAGGTGCTTCATCAACTTTTGTGATTACTGCTTGGGATTATGTTCTTTGACAACTTGTTAAGACGCCTTTACCTAGTATTTGTAAAGTAAGAAGTTAAAATGAATCTAGACTAGGATTTAATCCTCTTGTTGAGGTGACTTTTTTACTCTTAATTGATAATGGCAATTTTCTATACCTAACCATGGATGTAGTGAGAAATTACGGTTTCATAAAAATAATATACTTGACCAATGTGTAAAAAATTATATAGTCTGTTGAAGAATCTAGATTTTTTTTTTCCACTAAGAAAATCTCTATTTTCAATATATTTTTAGGCCAAAGCCATCATAAAAGAATTTAAGAATAAACTTCTTTTAGTGTGGTTTGGCCTCTTTATATACATTTTAAAGTAATTTATGTGTATATATATACATAGGTATGTATATATGTGCATCTGTATGTGGGGGGTGGTGTGAGTCTGTGTGTAATGGTTTAAAATTGTATGTTCTGTTGCACAATACTATTGTAAAGTTTTTTAGGACCCAATGTCCAAAAAACCCCCAAAACCCTTATGTGACTATGTCAAAAACCTAGGCCACAAAAATTAAGTATGAAAGATGTAGGTTAAGCCCTCAGTTGTCATTAAGCCTCTTCCTCCTCTTTCCAGAAAGTGAAGGTGTTTTGCAAGGGGACATAATGTGACATGACCTAAGTTTAGCAAAAGCAAGTCAACCAGGACGGGACTGAGCTGGGTCTGGACTAAACCTGAACTGCATAATACAGTGCCCACATCTGGAACAAGCTGGCAGCTCATTCACTTCTGGTTGCTTCTGCTTCTGCACAGCTGCGATGGGATCTAGGCCTCTGTTCATTCTAAAAATCTTTCAGGTGACTTTGATAGGCAATGAGAACCACTTCTCCAAATGGCCAATGTTTTAAAAAATGAGAAATCTGGACTCACATTAAGAGCTCGGGGAGGGGGGAGGGGAGATGATTCTTGGTTATAAAATCACACAAATTTTGTCAAAGGTACTCAGTTAACACCTGGATTATATTATGTTTTATATGTGTTATATAGGGTATAATGTCCTGGATTAGGACCCATTTAAAACCAAAATCTGCACTTAAATTTTGTGGGGCTTTTTCTTATAAGCACATTTATTGAGCAAAGACAGCATACCAAAACACAATAATGTAAAAATAAGTGTTTATTTTGTGTGGCTCTTAGACCCCATAAACATTCAGTGTTAGCCATTCCATTTAAAAATTGCTTTAAAAAAGCTGTCTGCCTCAGTCTGCTAGTCCTAAAACCTTGTTACTATAATCCTTGACTTTAATGATAAATGTTGGCTAAACAATAAACAAGCCTATTTCTTTTAGTTATAAACTGATCTTAAATATTCAATTTGCTTTAATAAGTCTTCCCTGAACTCTGCTGTTACCTTTCAACAGCAGTACCTTGTTGCCTTGCTAGCTGTCAAAGTACAGTTCATCCCCAAACGGTTATCTGTAATTAAAGAATACAAAGGTGAACTTTTACGTGAATTTTCTTTTAAAGATTCATTTTTGGATTGATAGGCAGCAGTCAGAAGTGCAAAATAACATTAACTCTACTCTCACAGTTACAGTCTATCAACTGAGGCATCCATTTCACCGCTCAGAGGATAAATCACACCTTGGGAGCACATTCACCAATAAACAGACCTGGCCCCCGAGAGGACTACTTTATATGCATCGATGGTAACAAGTCTATCCCAAAATGCAGACATCCTTACATGCCTGTGTTGTAAAGTTTTATATAAATCATTTTGCATTTATTGCAAGAAATTACCTTTCTGATGAAATACTAATGATGTTTTGCAATACTAAGCTAGAAAATAATATCAAGACGTAAAATTAAATTTGTTATAGGCATCTAAGTGATGCTTCTGGGAGCCAAGAAGGGGTATTCTGCATTTCATGTAAAAAAACATAGAAAAGCAAATGCTTTTAATCTTTTCTGAAAGAAATGCCTGCATGAAAATTTTAAAACTACTCGTAGTATCATTTTTAGTAAGCAGCTGACTGAAACTTGTAGTGTGAAGGTTAAAACAAAGAATACCCAAATGTGTTTAACTGTGGCCTCCTAGCTAGATTTTGTGCAAAATTTATAAATTGCTTTTTTTTTTAAGTTTAAAATGAAGAATTGTTTGAAAATCAGAATAACTAAAGTGTGGATTATATCACCTGTCTAGGGTTAAAAATCTACTCGTCTTTTATCATAGTATTTATCCTTCTCTTTGTATAGATCTCTAAAATTTAGAACTTCATATGGCTTGGACAATATGGTTTACTACGATGTAAGATACAGTAATATGTAATAACCTCAAATCTGGGATTCTGAGTAGCAAGGAAACACGCCTTATAAAGCGTGTGCACTTATTTGCTGGGGAAATAAAGCCATTCTCAAAGTATGTAAAACTGAGATTACCAATTTAACAAGCTACGTAACCTAAATTCCCCCGACAGTCTTCAGTTCTGTCTTAGCTAAGGATAAAGTCAAAGGGGTGATAAAGAAGCAGGCCCAGTAACAGCTGTACGAGCTGAGAAACGAGGTTGGTCGGTGGGCCGCCTAGAGGGGCTTAGACTGCCACTGCGTCGCCAGTGCCGCAGCGCGTGACTTCAGGGGTAAACTTCGAGGGTGAACTCGACTACAGGGACTTTCCTTAAATGCTGGTTTTGAGTCACTACCATTTTTAGAGATATTCTGGGTCCGATGCACAACTAACAAATAATTCTATTAACTAAAGTAGGTATCACAGGACTTCCAAAAGGCAAAACACACTTTGGTGAATTGGTTCCTATATATGCCTGTAAACAACTACTTCTTTTTCAACGTCCCCCATCTCACACGGTCTTTATCATGATTCAGAATCACTAATACATGCCATATGTTCATCTATGAGATCCTGTTCCAAAATTAACACTTCAAAAACTTTATGGGATGCATCTTAATATCAAAGAAATGAAACTGGACAGAGATACATGCACACTTGGTAATTCTGATTATCAGTAAAAATACTGATGTTCGAAGTGGGCACCTATGTAGTAAATATCAGAATATTGGCAGAAGAAACAGCGGTGAAGACTACTGTACAGAGCTCGCAGATGACCTCAGAACTGCGGCCCGTGTCTGTGCTCCTTCAGCCGCACACTTCCACTGCGGCGCTTGCTGGGCTGCACGTGCTGCCTTCCTCTGGGCCGCCTGCAGCATCAGTCCTGCGCTGGGCCTTCTCCACTGCAGGGCAACCTTCTGCACCTTCTGACACCTTCTGGCCAGAGACAGGCTTAGCTGGCTGGCTGCTTTCAGTACTGCTTTCTGTCGGAATGCTTTCTCCTGGGATTTCACCCATCTCTTTGGGCTTCGATTCCAAATTAGGTGATTTAAGCTATAAAGGAGAGAATTACAGTGTTGTAATTGTTCAATTAACATAACATGAAGGTTTGTAATATATATGTTCAACAAGTTCCCACAAATCCGTTATAGCAAACATTGAATTCTTTCAAGTCCTCGTCCCAGTGCTGGACTGTAACTACATAAATGTTTAGCTTTACAGGACCGTCTATGGACACAGAAGACAGACTTGTGGACACAACGGGGAAAGGAGAGGGTGGGACGAATTGCGAGAGTAGCACTGAACAGACACGGCTGCTGCTGCTGCTGCTGCTCAGTCGCTTCGGTCGTGTCCGACTCTGTGCAACCCCACAGACGGCAGCCCACCAGGCTCCCCCGTCCCTGGGATTCTCCAGGCAAGAACACTGGAGTGGGTTGCCATTTCCTTCTCCGATGCATGAAAGGGAAAGGTGAAAGGGAAGTCGCTCAGTTGTGCCTGACTCTTAGGAACCCCATGGACTGCAGCCCACCACGCTCCTCCGTCCATGGGATTTTTTCAGGCGAGAGTACTGAAGTGGGTGCCATCGCCTTTTCCGGAAACAGACACTGCCACATGTAAAACAGGAAGCTGCTGCCTAACACGGAGCTCAGCCTGGTGCTCTGTGATGACCTACAGGGATAGGATGGTGTGGGAAGGTTCAAGAGGGAGGGGATATATATATATTTACAAGATTTACCTTGTTTTACAGCAGAAACCAACAACTTTGTAAAATAATTATCCTCCAGTTAAAAACAAACATTAAAAAAAGAACTGTCTATGAAAGAGTGGGACACTCAGGATATGCTAGGTGGTCTAGTGACCCAGCTTAGGAAGGATCAGGAAGACTGTGACCAGTACTGTTAACTCCTCTTGCCTGGGGAGAATAATTCATTTCACAAATGTTCACTGAGCATACCTTAAGTTATAGGTCCTAGGGATACAAAAGACAGCAAGCAAATTGCTGCCTCCTTCCCTGAACTTACTGGGCAATAAATTAAAAGTATCATGCTGGGGCTGGGAAGGCTGAATTGCTGTTTAAATTAGCGTGGTCTGAAAAGATAATATGAGTAAAGGCTTGAGGAAATGAACCTTATGAATATATGGGAACAGCATTCTAGACAATGAATAGCAAGTACAAAGGCTGAGCTCAAGGAGCAGACAGGAGGAGGCCCTTGTGACTGAAGCAGAATGAGCCTGGAGGGAGCATGGGAGGGAGGAGCAGTGGGAGGCCCTAGGCCGTTTTGATATCTTTGGCTTTCCCTTCAAGTGAGCTGGGAACTGGAGTATTTCTGAGATTAAGTAACAATAACCAGTGGCTCAGATGGTAAAGAATTTGCCTGCAATGCAGGAGACTTGGGTTCAATCTCTGGGTCTCTCTGGGTTGGGAAGATACCCCAGAGAAGGGAACGGCAATTCACTCCAGTATTCTTGCCTAGAGAATTCCATGGACAGAGGAGCCTGGTGGACTACAGCCCATGGAGTTGCAAAGAGTCAGACACGACTGAGTGACTAACAGTTTCACGTGCACTTTATTAAAGCTGAAAGGAACATCTTAATTTTCTAGACCAATGCAGATGTTTCATCCTTCTCAGGAACTCCATGGGAAGGATTTTTCAAGTTCCTAGATTCTACTGTGTTTGTTACGGTTTCCCAAAGGTTTACATCTGCAACATAAACCTTGCAAATGACAATACAAATTCTTCTCTCAAAACAGAAATGGAAATGTCCCTTTATTTAAATGGCCAATAATGGTGGAAAAGAGGCCTGACCATTCCCCAGATAAAAAAGTTAGTCTCCCCAGCCAAAAGATTTGGAAAAGCAAGGTTTTTGATCCTTCCCCAGCTCACTCTCCCATCTAGCTTGGTTCCAGGGCTCTCCTGTGGGCCAGCTCCCGAAGGCTCCAGCCTCAGGGGGTAGTTCTCTCTGATCTTTTCAAAGGTAGCAACTTTAGTCATGGTCACTTGTTGGTTTCCTATAAAACGTCACACGAATTGCTATCTGTTCTAACAAATTACCGCTAACTAGTATTTAACACAAAAATTAAATCTCATTTCTTCTGAGGCTGGACTAACTTGACCAGAGGGAAACAGAGTGAATAATTACATCACTGGTGATATAATTAACCAGGAAAGGTAAGAGCAGAACACTTAACCGAAAGCTTAATAGGAAGCACTTAAGCCTAGTTTTTTTTTTTTTTTTTTAAGCCTAGTATCAACAGACAGCAAAATAAACAGTTGCTGACTCACACCAGGTGCCACCTTGGGATGCTCTCTCACCTCTGCTGCTTGCAAATCAAATGGCCGAAGCACTTCAGGGCTCTTGCTGCCAGTCTGAAATCTCAAGCCAACATCTCTCTCTCTCAAAGCATCTCTTCTACCCTCATATGTTTTGTCATTAGGGCCTTGCTCAATGGGGCTAATTTGGCCCCTGTAATAGAAATCTGCATCACCTGCTCCACCATGGGGTCTATAATCAATTTTCTGCTGCCGTCTTCTTTCACCTGCCTGAAGTGCCTCGGGTGGTTCTCTTTCAGGACCACCCACATGTCTCAGCATATTAACTGATTTGCCAGCACCATAGCAGAAACTCTAGAAGGAAAAGAAATACATATTCCTGAGTACTTAATGATTGACAATGAAATTTTGAGGTGATTTCCTTGATGCCACAAAATTATGTAATTTAACTTGTGTTATTTATAGACATAAACATGTTAGTTTCACTGGGTTTTCATTAAAGATCTCTTCTCTAGATTGATACAGAACCAGAATAGCCCATAACAAAATTTGAGAAATCGTTACGTATTAAGGAGATGTTTCAATCAGCTGGACACATTTTTATTGAATTATATAATGGCAGTTAGGCTAAAGCCTAGAAATTTAAAAGGTACTAATTGTCTGATCATTGCTCATATGCTGTCTATATTCACATCCATCATATAAGGTAGATGCTGAAAATTAAAGTTGCATACCATTATACAAATATTCTCTAGTAGGTTTATTTATTTTATAAACTTGCTTTAGCCACAGCTAAAATTCTAAAAGTTTTGAGTCATATTCCAAGGAAAAACTAGGCAGCGTTTCTCAAAGTGTGCCCAGGGACCCACTGGGGGTCCCGGAGACTTTCACAAATCTCTGAGGTCTAAACTTTTCATAATACAAAGACATAAGTCTTCTTCACTCTCCCCTTGTGAAACGTACAGTGGAGTCTTGTGGGGCTAGAATGACCCCTTCACTCTGATGGCCCATGCACTGTGGGCGTGTGGATACCTGTATTTTTAAAATTTCTGATAAATATCAATAAATAAACCTCCCACAAACAAGTGCTTTTGTGGTGTTCAGGTTTTAAGACTACAGAAGGGTCCTGAGAAGAAAATTTTGAAAACCACTGTACCAGAGATATGACTCTTTAAAGATGGAGCAGCAAAAGGCAGCAGATGAAGCAATAAGCAATAACAGGGTTTTGCTATTAATTTCAGTCTCAGAGACTAAACTACTACTATACAACTAATGTCACCTAACAAAAACAGATCCCTGAACCAGTGAATCCTAGTCACAAGCCAAACAGCAATATCAAAGGAGTAACCATGTCTAAGTAAGCAGAACATAGTAAATTTCACATCCTCAAGAGAAGAGAACTCTAATAACTTCCCATGGCACATCTGAGTTCTCTGCATTTTGTTTTACGGGACAACTACTTTATTAGGGTAAGGGCTGAAAATCAACCCAAAAAAGAGCTGAAGAGACCATGGACGAATGACAAGTAACACTGTAAGATTCCTTATAGATATCTGTTCCTGGATCCCCTAAATTGTTTCTCAGTACATGCACCTCTTTCTACATCCCTCTCTGATTCTATGTTAAAACCAATGTTCTCTGCTTCTCAGTGTGGCAAAAAAGCTCACACTGAAATAATGCCCCTTTTCTCAAAGAGGACATAAGCAACTGATACCATGCATATTAATTCACAAAGTTTAAAAAACAAATGTTAAAAGAGGGTATTATTCTAAATCACTACTTTGACAACTATAATCAAACTTGAGAACCATTTTTCTAAGATGAACAAATATAAACAAACGTTTATCACTTATAAAAACATCTTTTCATGCCATTAAGCATGATTTAGCCCGATTTACAACATTAAAAAAAAACCCTAATAATCCTAGAATTGCCTTTTTCTGTAAATCCTATTAATTGTTAACAGTGCTATGTACTAACCAGGACAGCTAATGCCATAATTATCAGCACTGGAATGTGCAGTAACACTGGGATCTCCTTCATGAGTGCTTTAATAAATTCACCAGCTCCTTTTCCAACATGCTTCAATGGTTCCGTGACAAAGTTGGTGAATGTAACTGCCAGTGCCTACAATGAAAGGTAAAAGCAACTTAATTTTTTCGCTCAAAGGATTGAGGTGCATAGAGTAAGTCAAATCAACTGTGCTGAGGCTGAAGTTATGAAATTCCACAAATGTTATCATATACTTTTAATGTGGAAATGACTGTAATGGAAGTATTTTTCCTAGAACAAAGGTTTATTAGCAGCACTGTGACAGTTAAAAAAACCAATTTTTAATAAACAGAGACTTTTTACTCACTTTGTTTAAGTAATTTTCACAAAATAAATTCTAACCTTTGTTGGGGGGACCAGCCAAATAGGGTTGACTAGTAAGAGCTCGTAGTATTTCTGGCATGGGTCATCCTTATAGGTCCATGAACTTCTAAGCCATTCTGTTAGAAGACAAGAAACAGTCTTTTTTTAAAGTTGCATTTCATTCCCAAGTAATGTTTTAGTTTTAACTCTCCTTCCTCCCACAACCCCCAATTAATTATACAAGTCTTATAGAGAAAATATTTCATGAAGATTTCTAAAAGGTAAGTAATTAAAAACAGTCCTTTACACACACCAAGGAATCCAAGAAAAAACTGGAAAAATCTGAGTAAGATAGGTGGCTTGTGTCAAAGTTGCTACCCTGGCCGTGATACTGCGCTTGTATAATTATGCAAGATGCTATCAGCAGGGAAGCACGGGTAAGGAGTCTGCAGGGCCTCTCTGTACTCTTACAGCTACCTGCGAACCTACAACCATCTCAATGAAATTGAATTCAAAGTCAATCCTTTACTTATGAAACAAAGTAGAACATTAGTTCTCTTCTTCTAAATCAGACTCATGTATAATACTGTAACTGTGGGGAATTCTGAAAGAGATTGCTGGGAGAAATATCACTAACCTCAGATATGCAGATGACACCACCCTTATGGCAGAAATGTGAAGAGGAACTAAAGAGCCTCTGGATGAAAGTGAAAGAGGAGAGTGAAAAAGTTGGCTTAAAGCTCAACATTCAGAAAACGAAGATCATGGCATCCAGTCCCATCACTTCATGGCAAATAAATGGGGAACAGTGGAAACAGTGTCAGACTTTATTTTTCTGGGCTCCAAAATCACCACAGATGGTGACTGCAGCCATGATATTAAAAGACGCTTGCTCCTTGGAAGAAAAGTTATGACCAACTTAGACAGCATATTAAAAAGCAGAGACATTACTTTTCCAACAAAGGTCTGTCTAGTCAAGGCTATGGTTTTTCCAGTAGTCATGTATGGATGTGAAAGTCAGACTATAAAGAAAGATGAGTGCTGAAGAACTGATGCTTTTGAACTGTGGTGTTGGAGAAGACTCTTGAGAGTCCCTTGGACTGAAGGAGATCCAACCAGTCCATCCTAAAGGAAATCAGTCCTAGGTGTTCATTGGAAAGACTGATGTTGAAGCTGAAACTCCAATACTTTGGCCACCTGATGCGAAGAGCTGACTCATTTGAAAAGACCCTGATGCTGGGAAAGATTGAAGGCAGGGGAGAAGGGGACGGCAGAAGATGAGATGGTTGGATGGCATCACCAACTCAATGGACATGAGTTTGGGTAAACTCCGGGAGCTGGTGATGGACAGGGAAGCCTGGTGTGCTGCAGTCCATGGGGTGGCAAAGAGTCGGACATGACTGAGTGACTGAACTGAACTGAATAATATTTTATGTACTAGTATGAGCTACAGGAGACATTCAGTTATTTCCTGAGGCCAGGAAGTAAGGCTGGGCTGGTTTAGCTCCCATATCTTTTAAAGAAAATTAATTTTTTGGACATCTTGATTTGCTGCCAAAATTCTATTCTGAGTCAGTCATTGTGTGGACTTTTATTTACAAACAGCATTGGATCATTAAACCACTCCCATTGTTAGGTACATATAACTAAAGGCAGTCAACATTAGTGAGAATGTTTATAAAATCTGAAGGAAAAGTAAAACAATTTCCCCTTTAGTGAAAAAAAAACATACAGTGAAGCTACAATGTAAGATTTCACAAGTCAATACAGAGATGAAACCAAAGATGGAAAATACACTGGTTCACTCTAATTAACTTCTGCTGAGGACCCAGAACATGCTAGACACTGTGCTAAGAACCAGGTGAACACAAGTGAGTCCATTCAGGCAGACAGAGAATATCAGAGCTGCCACATACATACTTTCTATCCCTTTCCTGTGACGTTACATAAACACAGAAGTCACTGAAGCCTACGACTCTTCCTGCCTGTTCTAACGATTCAGTCATGGAAAGCCTCCTCCTGGCATTTTATCATTTGTTTGTAATTATTAAAATATGTTTCCTCATTCTCAGAAACTCTACTCAAAATAAAGCCAAGAGAACCAATATCTTACCCCAGAGACTTCCACTCCAGTTCATCTTCTCAGCACACACATTGTTAAGTGGCTCCATCTTGGCAACTTCAGCCTGATGCTGGGCAAAAGCGAGCTGACCAACACCAAAGGGAACCATGAGAGGCTACTAACAATCAAGATTATGCCTAAACTCACCCTAAAAACCACACTTCAAAGCGTGTCTTCACCATTCATCCAAACCAGATTATTTAAAATTTTTTCACAGAAAAAAATACATATTGTTTTAAAAGAGTGGCTCTTTTCAACTCACGGCAAAACACATTCAATAGGTAAAGAACTAACTACAGTTGCCTTCTTTTAAAATAATTATGAGAAGGAATTCTAGAAAACCTTTTTACTGAGAAGATTGTTTTAAAAATTAGTTCAAATATAGCTCCTGTCATGCCCCAAAACGTAACTATACATATTAAGTGCCTACTCACTCTCTTAAACAATTCATGACAAAATGGTGTTTTGCTTTGAATGATTTTCAGCACAAATGGCCAAAATGTCTTTTATAATTCAAAGCCCTGGGGGAAATCACAGATAATTTTCAACCAAACTTTCTTCCTTCCTCTAATATGTAAATAATTAGTTCTAGAAGCTATAGAACTTAGAGAGAAAGGTTAAAGAAATATCACAAAGATTTAATCAGATGAATTCACTGAAAATAGCCGGTCACTTGACTCATCTTGCTAAAAAGGTCTAAAATTTTTCTTCAATGATTATGCTAGTTTGACAGGAACAGTATGTCAATTTGTCAAGAAAAATAATGCTTCTTCCAAATTCAATACATAACGTGGCCCTGATTTTTAAAGAATAAAAATTTGGGAAAAGTTTATAAATACCTCACAACATCAACAGTGGTTATCTTTAGGTGGTAAAATTATAGACTTTTTTTTTGGCCACTCCACACAATGTGCAGGACTCTTAGTTGCCCAAACTTGGATACCTGGCAGTGAGAATACCAAGTCCTAATCACTGGACCGCCAGGAAATTCCCTAGACAATTTTTTAAAAATTAAATTTCTCTGTATTTTTCTATCTTTTCTATATTCTCTGCTATAAATATACCATTCTTATAGTCATAAAATAATCTAACTTTAGAAAATAGTATTTTGGCATCATTGCTAGCAAAGAATAAAAAAGACATACCCTTACCACCATGAGAACTTTTCACGTCTCCACATAACTCTATTCTAATTTAGCTGTCCAGATGCCACCCATCAGCAGGATGAAAATCAGGACTGCACATGTCCCTCCACTAACTTGGTCAAGGACCCAAAAAACCAGGGACACCTGAGCAGCTGCCAGTTTCCTCACCAACACTCCAACCACTGCCTCACACCGTCGCCCGAGGTGACACTAGCTCTAAACAGCTTAGTCTTCTTTTATGAAATAACACTTTAGAGCTTTAGAAACTTCTACTTACATATTACCTTATATAAATACATCCAATTCCATCCCAAACTGATGAGAAAACTGATGAATAAAACACGTCTCAACTGGGTGTACCAACGCACGTAGGTCCAGAGCTCAGTAGCTACTAACACCACGATGCAGAGCAGGCACAGAAGCACCTCGAAACAGAAGCAGAGAGAGTCACTGCCAAGCCATCCTCCCCGTCACAGAAGTGACTGAGAGCAGAGAAAAAGAACTGGACTTGAATATACAAAATCACTTGTACCACTGCGCTGCATGTTCATAAAGCTCTATCAGTGACTTAGTGTGAGTTCTCAATATAATTATGGTGAAGTTTTTAAAGTATTTTAAAAAGTAAACTGTTAATCAGGTGCCCCTCATCCCATCTTACCATCAATACATTATACGGATCCACTCCAAAAAAATCTTCAAATCGCCACTTCCATGTTTCAAAATCATGAAACTTAAAATTAATTAAAATATCACTTAGTGCATCATCCAAGGCACCTGGCTTCCAATCCTCTCCACTGAGGAACTTTTGTATTTCTAACAAGGTTTGTCTTTTAAGGATAATCTCGGCATCGTAATGCATGTCATCTTTGTTTTCATCAGGCTGAATTAAATTTGCCAAAAAAAGAAACAAAACAGGAAAGGAGAATTTTATCATTAAATGAAACATTAAGATAAAACCAACTTGGAACTAAATATATAATTAGTTCACGATAGTTCCCAGGTATAAAATAAAAATAATAATATCTACCTGTCTGTCTCACAGGCCAACATGAAAACCAAAGATAATAAACATGAAAAACATTTCAAAAGTACAAAATTTTCAAATTTAAAACATGTTTTTAAAATTATGAAACATTTCAAAATTATAAAATTCTATACAAGTAACATACAGTACATTTTACTAAATTATAGTTGATTCCTGCTATCTGTAGTACTTACATTCTATAAAGTCACCTTGAACCAGTTAGCAAATACTGAACCATGGTTCCTAAAGGAAATATGGGCTTAGTTTCTTGCAACCATATTTTCATCAATCAATCAATTCATAACCTTTTTATGTTACTGTTTAAAGATACCTAATACATACTGTGGATCCATTAACGCTAAGCTCATGGCCAACAGCACTATGAGTCATGACTGAAGTTAACTTATCTAAGGGCATTTTTCTCTAAGGCACAGCTCAGCCTCCCTGTGCTTAGGAACACTAGACAGAAAAACACTTGGGAGATTTTTAAACAGCAAAAGTTTAAAAATTGGAAATAGCCTGAAAAGATAAAGAGATCACAAAATAACATGAGAGCTGAAAACAGCCTTGTTTCACCTCAACTGAAAGTGGGTTCATCAGGCAACTCAAATGTTTTGCCACTCTGAGCGTGTTTAAGAGTGACACAAAAGCAGGAGGACTGATTCTAAGTTATGAATAAAGTTTAGTATTCAAAATATTACAAAATACGAATCCAGCAAATAATGAGGATACACTATCATTATTTTATGATTCAGTTCATGACTTTCCATTTGGTGACACAGCTTTCAAACAGCCTAAAATTTAGAGTGTACCAATAGGAAAAACAAAAAGGATCTCAAAAAAGCAGCAAAATCTGGGTTTCCATGAACATCTTTATTAGTGTGAGCACAGGTCAGCAAAATCTCTATAAACATTAAACAGTTAACATAAGAGAAAATTATCTTTTCTAACAGTAAATACTGATTTTTATATTACAAAGTAGGTATTAAATGAGAAAAACCTAAGTGTCATGTAATATCACAAATCATCAGTAAGTATAAAAAAGTAGCCACTGATTAAATATTTCCAAAAAACCAAAAGCTATTCCAAGCTTCTCCATCTGGAGTATTTTCTAGCTCCACTGGTTTCCTCATCTATAAAAGAGACTCTTTTCCACCTTGCACTTGTTGTAAGACTCTAACTGAAGGTTATACATATGATTACATCTGCTTTTACATCTCCAAAATAAGGTGGGATTATTACTCATTTTTAACACTCCCTATTTAAAAATTTTCTAGGTGTTTCAACTCCCTGAAGGGAAAACAATGACTTGAAAAAATGGAATCTAACACTAATCATGAAAAATATGTCCATGACATGTAATTCTATAAAGCAGCCCTTGCCACAATAAACAGCTAGGGGAAAAATCTTAAAACCCACTTTTCTTTTTCTCAATATATAATGATGTTACATCATTTGAACAAGAAAGTGTGGAAATGATAGAAAAGAACTAAGGACTGGAATAGAATTTCCTTACCAAGTCATGAGTTTAAGTTTGCAACTGATCAGCAAAGTTCAAATAGCAAATTTAAAACAATCTCCCTCTCCCCCCAACTCAATTAGGTGGTACAGCAGTGCACAGAGTAAGTAAATCCCCATGAACTGTAAGAAAAAGAGGAAGGGCCAGCACTGCTCACTCGCCTTCCACCAAACCAGCAGGCTGCTACCTTCAATCCTGCATGATTAAGGTTTTGGTAAAAGGGCGAGTCAGGTATTCTCTGTTGAAGCATAATGATGCTTTATCAGTGCTGATATAGCGTGAAATTAATACGTAACAAAAATATCCACTACACTGATTAGTATCACATCAAATACTCACAAGTCCAAGCTTTTTGGTTTCAATCAAAATCTTATTTAAGTACCTCCTAAAAACTGGATTGCTTTGACTTTCATAGTCTTTTCTCTTTTGCTTTTCACATTCATCAATCTGCAACCACAAAACAAATACATTAGTTAGTGTCCGAGTTTAATGTAAGGGTCAAGTTTCTAGCCTAGTGGCCCCATGGAGGTCAAAGTAAGGAGGTAGTTATTTTCATCAAGCTTGCATTAAAATGTAGAGCTGGCCTGCTTTCTGTGGGTTCTCTTTGCAAAAAGTAGGCAACAAAAGAGCACCAGCTGCACCAACTGGCAGTTTTCTTGCTGCCTTTCAGCAGTTTTAAAGCTGAAGATCATGAAACAAGGACGCAGAGACGTGGATAAGCGGAACATCTGGACCAGTCTGCCCCTTCCGAATGCCAAAGTGACGATTTAAAGAAAGAAAAGGAAAGGGGAGAAAAAAATAGAGAGAAAGCACAGCCAAACAGAAACAGAGGCAACATGAAGCTAGAAGATGAAGGACACGCAGAGATTTTCTTGAATGTGTGTATTACTTTTTGGCCTTTTACTGATCTTTCCTGCCAACTGTCAATCACGCCCTACCACATGGCAGGAATACTTTGGCCACCTGAGGCGAAGAACTGACTCCTTGGAAAAGACTCTGATGCTGGGAAAGATTGAAGGCAGGAGAAGAAGTGGACGACAGAGAATGAGATGGCTGGATGGCATCATCGACTCAAAGGACATGAGTTTGAACAACGAGTTGGTGATGGACAGGGAAGCCTGGAGTGCTGCAGTCCATGGGGTCGCAAAGAGTTGGACACAACTAAGCAACTGAACTAAGGCCTCTCCAGATGTCCACACACGGCAGCCCATCTGCACAGAATCCCTCATGAGGACAGACTTCCTCTGAACTCAGGTCTATAATCACCAGAGCGGCTAGTTTCTGAGTGAGGGTGGCGCCCGTCGTAAGACATTTAGAACCTGCGATAAGCAACTTCCACTTATTACTTGAGTGTGGAGCACAAGCTGAGTGGAGCACTGGAACGGGCTTCAGGTGATAAACACGTAATAACTGAGCAGCACACACAGGCCCAGGACAGAACGACACTCCAGAAGTCACAGGGCGCTGCTCGGCTTTCAGGCAAGGTTTACGAACCTTAAAATTTTGTAATTTCTTTTTAAGAGTAAAAAAATTTTTTTAAAACAAAGACTAAAGACTTCATTTTACTAATCATGTTTTTACAATGTCAGACCCAAAGTCACAAACAATAGAATGAAAAATTTCAGCAAAAGGGCATTTCTCCATTTCCTACCATGCAGCCGAATTAGCTCACTACACCACAAAATGCAGTTAAGACTGAAGCAAATTTCATCCAAGCCTTTCTTTGCTAGCACTCAGATGAGACAACATTCACATTTGGTAAGAACCACAAGCAGCTGCTTATAGACCTCACTGGGATACATCTGGATCTCAAGTAGCAAGCTCCCCCAGCCTCTCAAGCTGGAACCCTCCCCCATTCACTCCAGCTCTTCCCTATGCTCAACCACCACAACTTGCCTATACTACCACAGAAGTTTTCTCTTCACCCGGTCACAGCCTCAGTGTGAGCCTTCAGCGTCGCTGCACCTCTGCCCTCCCCCATCCCAGCCTCCTCCACACTGCCGCCAGCACCCTGACTCAAATCCAACAGAGGTGGGTTCTGGCAGCATAACCTGTGCTCAAACCAACCAACAATCTTGACTTACTTCCTTTCTCAAACTCTACTGCAGCCACAGAAATAAAAGGACTGAATAAATGAAGTAAGAGTTACCACACACCAGATTATAATAATCCCTTGTATTTGTAGGAGCAACTGTTATGCTTATACGCTAGCAGGAGAGACATTTCTTCATTTGCTATACTTGTCATGAGTTATTACAGTCCAGCACTGTGACAGGTGATAGAGCATCAAGAATGAATAAAATATTCTTTATCCCAAGAAACGTTCAGCCTGGTAAAGAAATAATTACAACATAGTGAGATAAATGTTATTACCGGAAAATTAAAGTACAATTTTTAAAAATTCAAGGCCAGAGTAAAGAGAAACCAAGGCTAGGGTAATTAAAGAAAAAAAATTATTTATATATTTGTAAACTGTACTTTAGATAAAAACACAAGTTCAGTTCAGTTGCTCATTCGTGTCCAACTCTTTGCGACCCCATGAATTGCAGCAGCCAGGCCTGCCTGTCCATCACTCAAACTCATGTCCATCGAGTCGGTGATGCCATCCAGCCATCTCATCCTCTGTCGTCCCCTTCTCCTCCTGCCCCCAATCCCTCCCAGCATCAGAGTCTTTTCCAGTGAGTCAACTCTTCGCCTGAGGTGGCCAAAGTATTGGAGTTTCAGCTTTAGCATCATTCCTTCCAAAGAACACCTAGGATTGATCTCCTTTAGAATGGATTGGTTGGATCTCCTTGCAGTCCAAGGGACTCACAAGAGTCTTCTCCAACACCACAGTTCGAAAGCCTCAATTCTTCGGCGCTCAGCTTTCTTCACAGTCCAACTCTCATATCCATACAAACACAAGAAATGTTAGCAAAGACAGAAAACACAGAACAATTTAACATACCATAAGTAATACAAAAATCATGAATAAAAAATCCTAACCTTATAAGTTAAAGAATCAAGTCTGTTGTAACATTCTGACAATTCATCAGCATGTGATAAGTCAGGACTGACCTCTTCTTTCTCTGATATACCATATTTCACCTAAAGCAAAGTAGAGAGAGGTTTTATTTCTTTTTATTCAGTTGTAAAAATAATCTACAGTTAATGAAGACTAAAATTTTGACTCCATCATTTTATGGCTTTGCTTCAACTGTATTAAACCACCAAAAGAGTAACAGCCTCAAATTTATATACTAGCTAAGAACAAATGGGTTTGCTTCTTGATCAGCTTTACATTCAAATCTGAAACAGAATTAAACAGGTGGGGTTGAAATCACCTTAGGCTAAGAGACAGGAAGATATTCTGCATGGTCATGAATCACTGACATAGGACTGTTTCACAGCTCTGTGAAAAACAATAACAAATGTAGACTATTTCCATCACAGGACTGGTAAGGTATTATACACACATGGATTTTTGTAAATACCTGAGATTTTCTCATTCTTCCTGAAGCAGCATCATAGTTAAGCATGTCTGTGGGATCAATCCATTCATCATCATGGGCATAAGCAGTTATCAGCCACAGACATTCGCAGAGGAGCAGAGAATACAGCATCCTGCGTGAATGCTACAAAAATTAGCACATATATTGAAGTATGATTACTTTTAATAAAAACAACCTACTTCTAGTGTTACGACAATGCTTTCTTAATAACTGAAATAAAAATACTTAGTAAAATGGTATTTGTATATAAACACATACATACATGAACACACAGTCTCATTGAGACTATATACATTTTTTTTTTCTAAATGATTCAGCAATTCCATTCCAAGGTATATACCCAAGAGAAGTGAAAATATATATCAACACTAAAACTTGTACACAAACATTTATAGCTGCATTATTCACAATAGCCAAAGTGGAGAAACAACCCAAATGTCTATAAGCTAATGACTATCACACAGTGGAATATTATTAGGCCATAAAAAGGAATGAAGTATTGATCCATGCTACAACATGGGTGAGTCTTGAAAACCTTGTTGTTCAGTCACTAAGTCATGTCCAACTCTTTGTGACCCTATGGACTGTAGCCCACCAAGCTCCACTGAGGATACTGGACTGGACTGCAATTTCCTTCTCCAAGGAACCGTACCCACCCAGAGATCCAACCCTGCCTTTCCTGAATTAGCAGGTGGGTTCTTTACTGCTGAGCCCCCATTATGCCATCTGAAAATGGCCAGTAACCAAAAACCATATATTATGATTCCATTGATATGAACTGTCCAGAATAGGAAAGTCTACGGAGACTGGTAGGTGGATATAAGAAACTGAGGCTATAAGAGACAGAAGGGTGGGAGTTAAGTGGTACAGAGCTTTTTTTTTTTCATTGAAGTATAGTCGATTTACAATGCTGTGTTAGTTTCTGCTGTATAGCAAAGTGATTCAGTTATATAATACGCATACATTCCATTTTATACTCTTTTCCATTATGGTTTACTAACTATATTGAATATAGTTAGTTCCCTGTGCTATACAGTAGAACCTTGTTATTTATCCACTCTAGGTATTAATATAATAGTTTGTCTCTGCTCACCCCAAACTCCCAATCCATCCTTCCTCCAACTCCCTCCCCCTTGGCAACCACAAGTCTGCCCTCTATATCTGTGAGTTGTTACAGGGTTTCTTTTTGAGGTGATGAAAAGTGATCTAAAATTAACTGTGGAAATGGTTGTACATTATCTGTGACTATACCAAAAAACTGCTGAACTGTACAATTTAAATGGATGAATTGTACAGTATGTGAATCATTTCTCAGTAAAGCTGTGGGAAATGGGAAACTTAAAAGGTGCAAAATTAAGATTCAAATGAGGTGACCAAACTCTCAATCAGAGAAAATAGCTTGCTTCATCTAAGCCTCTGCATAAACACTGTCAAATTGTTTCAACAACACACTATCTTCTCTATTCAACACAGTCCAGTACAGCAGCCATTAGCCACACATGGCTATCTAAATTAAAATTACACTGCAAATTATTTCCTTATTTTCACTAGCTGCATTTCAAGTGCTCAGTTGCCACATATGGCTAGCGTCTTCCAAACTGGACAGAGTGGCTTCCAAAATGGACAGTGCAGATACAGAACATTATCATTACTGCAGAATGTTCTGTCAAACCACCTCTGTGAATAAGGATCAGGTAAGGGAGTTCCAAGATGGGAATGCCCTGGGCCCTGCCCAGTAATGGCTTACAGTGTAGTTGTAGGAATAAAAAGTAACTTCAGGCTAAACCAAACACTGGTTTGGTGTGCTGTTTCTTCTTCTAGCATAACACACACTGAAATTAACCACTTACTGGTCAGTCTCGCCCCTTGCCACAAAGGCTCTCAATCCTGCATTAGAATCACCTGGGAAGTTTCTAAATTTTCCAGCCTTATGGCCACCCCAAGTCAATTAAATCAGAATCTCTAGGTGAGGAACCACTGTCTACAAATTGGCACTGGCCTGTCAGATGACACCACCCTTATGGCAGAAAGTGAAGAGAAGCTAAAAAGCCTCTTGATGAAAATGAAAGAGGAGAGTAAAAAAGTTGGCTTAAAGGTCAACATTCAGAAAACGAAGATCATGGCATCTGGTCCCATCACTTCATGGTAAATAGATGGGGAAACAGTAGAAGCAGTGTCAGACTTTATTTTTTGGGGCTCCAAAATCACTGCAGATGGTGACTGCAGCCGTGAAATTAAAAGACGCTTACTCCTTGGAAGAAAAGTTATGACCAACCTAGATAGCATATTCAAAAGCAGAGACATTACTTTGCCGACTAAGGTCCTTCTAGTCAAGGCTATGGTTTTTCCAGTAGTCATGTATGGATGTGAGAGTTGGACTGTGAAGAAGGCTGAGCGCCGAAGAATTGATGCTTTTGAACTGTGGTGTTAGAGAAGACTCTTGAGAGTCCCATGGACTGCAAGATCCAACCAGTCCATTCTGAAGGGGATCAGCCCTGGGATTTCTTTGGGAGGAATGATGCTGGAGCTGAAACTCCAGTACTTTGGCCACCTCATGCGAAGAGTTGACTCATTGGAAAAGACGCTGATGCTGGGAGGGATTGGGGGCGGGGGGAGAAGGGGACGACCGAGGATGAGATGGCTGGATGGCATCACTGACTTGATGGACGTGAATCTGAGTGAAATCCAGGAGTTGGTGATGGACAGGGAGGCCTGGCGTGCTGCGATTCATGGGGTCACAAAGAGTCGGGCACAACTGAGCGACTGAACTGAACTGAACTGTCAACTACAAACACGCACTTGCCAAAAGCATTTGCCAGTGACTGAAAAACAACAGGGGTGTTTGCCCTCTGCCTCTGCAAAGACTGAACCCTGTGCTGCTGCAGCTGCAGGCCTTCAACACCCTCTGAGGGGAATTCAGGGTCGAGAATGAGGCGCTCTGGGCTCCAGGGAAACGGTGGAAGAGGTCTTCAGACAGACATTTTCAGGAACTGATTTCATGATCCCAACCCTTGCATCTCCTCATATCTAGCAAAGCACTAAATCCCTCATGGTGACATCAGCTCCTTGTGACTAGCAGAAAACCTTTTATAAAGTAAGCACCTGATTACACTGAACTCCCCCTGCATCAAAATCATATATTTACCTTCCCCTGGGGGCTTCCCTGGTGCCTCAGATGGTAAAGAATCTGCCTGCAATGCAGAAGACCCAGGTTCAATCCCTGGGTTGGGAAGATCCCCTGGAGAAGGGAATGGCAACCCACTCCAGTATTCCTGCCTGGAGAATCCCATGGACAGAGGAGCCTGGAGGGCCTCTTTGGAGCAGTCTCTCAGAGCTACCTGAGGTGCTGTCTCTTGGCTGCAGCTCTCATTTTGTCCTAAATAAAACTTAACTCGCAACTCTCACGTTGTGCATCTTTTTAGTCGAAACTAGGTGTAGGGATTTTCAAAGCTCCCCTACTGGTTCCATCACACAATGAAGGTAGAAAACCACAGCATGATAATGTGAACTTTTCCAGGGAAGGTTAACTCCTGACTCAAGTCTGAAGTCACCTTCCCAATACCCTCTCCTCCATCTTGCCTCACCCTTCTCCAAACCCAACACCCAGCCAGTGGCCAGCAAGTGAAAGACACTCAGTAAGGTGAGCAGCAAATGCCAACAATCAAGGCCTCAGCAGGGATTCAAAGAGCTTCAGGGGCTGAAAGGAGGAAACAGCACATCTGACTGGGAGCAACCAGGAAGATTTCACGGAGGAATGGGCATGGGAAATAGACTTTGAAGTATGGGCAGCATTCTAAGAGTGTGAGACACGGGAGGCAGAAAGCAACAGGTTCGTCTCAGAAACCGGAAACATGAGGATGCACATGGTGGAACGCGGAGCTGGAGAGGTGGGCTGCGATGACTCTGCCAAAGTAAAAAGCTTATAACTGACTTCACCTGCTATCAATAGCTTTCAAGGGGGATGGGAACAATATTTGGGGAAGATGAAACCAGAGTTAACTGTACACTCAGTTCAAAAGGAGGCTGAGGTAGAAAAGGATGTTGATCTGAAAGAGTGGTGGCAATGAGACCAGAAAGAACCCACCGGACACATTTTAAAGATTAATTCTACAGACCTTGGCAGCTGAATGCACGTAGAAGGAAAGAGGAGAACAATGACAGACAGGACTTTTTAAGATTTCAAGGCCCACCATCAACAAAAACGGTGATATCATTAACTTAAAGAAACTGAGAATGAGAATACAGCCTGGGGAAAAGTTCAGCACTCCTTTGTTCAACATTTACAAAACACCTGCTGGATTCTACGCACTGTCGTGAAGGGGCTAATAGGAAACTAGATCAGTCAGGCTGTCTTTAAGAAACTTACATTCTAGTGGGGGATGACAATAAATTGACAAAAAAGTAATTTCAGATAGTGATAAGTCCTATGAGGAAAATAACACAAGACAAAGGTGTAGATGGCCTGGCCCACCCTATACCAGGATCAGCTGCTTCTACTTTACTACTTTGGAAGACTTGCTTTTGGGGACCCTCCCATGGAACTCAGCCACCATGCTGTGAAAAGGTTAAGTCACCAGGAGACCCCACGTGTCGAGGCACACTGATCTCCCAGTTGGCACCAACATCAACAACGAGTCATGTAGGTGAGTCCTCCTGGTGGATCCAGTCCAATCCCTTGGTAATGGACCTGGTGATCTGCCACCACCATGCGGGAAAAAATGACTACCCAGCTGAGCCCAATAGAGTCCCCTCCCGTAAGCCACAGAATTATGAGATGAGAAAATGGTTGTCGAAAGCCTCTAAACTTTGGGGTGGTTTGCTATACAGTGGTACATAACCGATTAGGCAGAAAAATAATTAACTGTAGAAAGATTGGGGAAAAGAAAATTCAGAGAGAGGAGATAGCAAGCATAAAGGCCCAGGTAGGGATTATGTTTGAAGCATTCAAAGAATGGGCAAGAAGGCTAGAACAACTGTTTTTTTATGCCATGAGGTTGTGCTATCCACATTAACACAGAAATGCACTGCAGAAATTGCTGGTAAATTGGATGAGAAAAGATTCAGGATGATGCCAAGGTCTGTGAACTACGTCTTGTGAATGAGCTGGAGGGGAGAAGGGGAATCGGCCTTAGTAACGAGTATGGTTTTTACTTAAGTGTAACAGGAAGTCAGCCACTAGAGAGTTTTAAGCACAGAAATGATAGAATCAGGATTACGTTTTAAAATCACTGGGGCTGCTATGTGGAAGCCGGAACAGAGGGCAAAAGCAGGAAACTAGAAAGAAGGCATGTGGCAAAGCCCAGCTAACAGGCCACCAAGCACGTTACTTCTTGCTGAACACATGGTAACAAGTGGTGTCTTCCAGTTAAGTATGTGACAACTAAGTCCTGGTCAGCACAACAGCAGTGGAAGAAATATGCTCCACACCCATGAAAGCGTCCCTGCTTGAACTTCCATCAGCTGCCCCCCCAGCCCCCACCAGGCAATGGGGAGGACGCTGAGCCCTAGAGGAGGGCAGCCTGACTATGGAAGGAGCCGGGACCCTAAACAACCACATGCAAGGCCACCTGTTGAGTGGGAACATGTTTTTTGACTTTCACGTGAATGAAAATTAATTTATTTTAGGGTAAGTCCTAAGATTTGGGGGGTTGGTTTTTTTATACCATCTTGTGCTACTGTAATTAATATAGAAATGCACTGCAGACATTCTGGTAAATTGGACGTAAGAAGTAAGGACAAGAAAAGATTCAGGATGATGTTAAGGTTTGTGACCAGAGCAACTAGGAGAATGGGAAAAGACTGAAGGACACTCAGATGGGCAGACAAGTTCGGATATAACAAGAGTTCTGCTTCGGACACAGTACATTTCGAATGTTTACTGATATCCACATAGAGATGTCCCATACACAGTATGGAGGTAAGGAGGGAAGTGGGTCTACAGAAATACAGGTGAGAGCCTTCTAGATGTAGCTGAGCTATTTCAAATCCTAAAAGATGACACTGTTAAAGTGCCACATTCAATATGCCAGCAAATTTGGAAAACTCAGCAGTGGCCACAGGACTGGAAAAGGTCAGATTACATTCCAATCCCAAAGAAGGGCAATGCCAAAGAATGTTCAAATACCACACAGTTGCACTCATTTCACATGCTAGCAAAGTAATGCTTAAAATCCTTTAAGTCAGGCTTCAACAGTACATGAATCGAGAACTTCCAGATGTACAAACTGGATTTAGGAAGGCAGAGAAACCAGAGACCAAACTGCCAACATCCACTGGATCATAGAAAAAGAGAATTCCAGAAAACATCTACTTCTGTTTCACTGACTATGTTAAAGCCTGTGACTGTGTAAGTGAAAGTGAAGTCGCTCAGTTGTGTCTGACTCTCTGCAACCCCATGGACTGTAGCCCACCAGGCTCCTCAGTCCATGGAATTTTCCAGGCAAGAGTACTGGAGTGGGTTACCATTTCCTTCTCCAGGGGATCTTCCCAACCCAGGGATCAAACCCGGGTCTCCTGCACTGCAGGCAGATGCTTTACCGTGTGGATCACAACTAACTGTGGAAAAAAAGAAAAAAACTTACTGTCTGAAAACTATATGCAGGTCAAGAAGCAAATGAATGGAGAGTAACATGGAAACAACATTACATATGTAAAAAGACAGCAAAAATTGCTTATGACTCAGGAGCTCAACTCGGCTCTGTAACATTAGAGGAGTGGGATGGGGAGGGAGGAGACGTATGTATACCTATGGTTGATTAACGTCGATGTTTGGCAGAAACCAACACAATACTGTAAAGCAATTATCCTTCAATTAAAAACAAGCTAAAAAAAAAGTGAGAACTGGACATGGAACAACGGACTGGTTCAAAATTGGGAACGGAGAACATCATGGCTGTATATTGTCACTCTGCTTATTTAACTTATATGCAAAGTACATCATGTGAAATGCCAGGCTGGATGAAGCTCAGGCTGAAATCAAGACTGCCAGGAGAAATATCAATAACCTCAGATATGCAGATGACACCACCCTAACGGCAGAAAGTGAAAAGGAACTAAAGAGCCTCTTGATGAAAGTGAAAGAGGAGAGTGAAAAAGCTGGCTTAAAACTCAACAGACGAAAAATGAAATCACGGCATTTGGTCCCATGACTTCAAGGCAAATAGATGGGGAAACAATGGAAACAGTGAGAGGCTTTAGTTTGGGGGGGCTCCAAAATCACTGCAGATGGTGACTGCACCCATGAAATTAAAAGACCCTTGCTCCTCGGAACAAAAGCTATGACTAACCTAGAGAGCTTACCAAAAAGCAGAGACATTACTTTACCAACAAAGGTCTGTCTAGTCAAAGCTATGGTTTTTCCAATAGTTACATATGGATGTGAGAGCAGGACCATAAAGAAGGCTGATCGCCGAAGAATTGATGCTTTTGAACTATGGTGCTGGAGGAGACTCTTGAGAGTCCCTTGAACAGCAAGGAGATCAAAGCAGTCAATCCTAAAGGAAATCAACCCTGAATATTCATTGGAAAGGCTGATGCTGAAGCTGAAGTTCCAATACTTTGGCCACCTGATGTGAAGAGCTGATTCATTGGAAAAGACCCTGATGCTGGGAAAGATTGAGGGCAAGAGAAGGGGATGACACAGGATGAGGTGGTTGACTCAATGGACACAAGTTTAAGCAAGCTCTGGGAGTTGGTGATGAACAGGGAAGCCTGGCATGCTCTCTGTAGTTCATGGGGTCGCAAAGAGTCGGACACGACTGAGCAACTGAACAATAAAGATGTAGAGGAGATGGATAAACCATGGCTAAGATCACCACCAGATCTATCGTGAAGATAAAAGACTGAGACCTGGAGCATGCCAACACTTGGAGGTTGGAGAGAACAAGGGGATGCTAATCAGAGATGATGTCAACGAGTACTAGTGAGGCAGGAAGAAGACCAGGAGAGGCTGTTATTCCAGAAGCCAAGTGAAGAAAGATGGGAACAGCTAACTGTATCCAATGCTGCTGAAAGATCAAGCAATCAGAGGACAACAAAATGACCACCGGGTTTGGTACAGCAGTTTTTAACAAAGTGGTAGGGACAAGAGTCTGGCAGTTAGACAGGAAACGTTCAGGTAAAGGATTTAGGTCAGGGTAACATAGTGACTCCATGCTCCAAAGCACTCCCCAGACTCCCACTTCTGGCCAAGATGGAGTAACAGGGACCAGATTTACCTTCCTGCCTGAACCAGGAAAGAACACTGCACAAAATATATGAAATGGTTTTCAAGACAGTGAACACCAAGCAAGAAAGGTGATCCTTGCAAGACAGGAAACAAACATGGATAACCCTTCCAATGCCCCAGCTTACTGTCTTGAGAGTCTCTAGACCACAGGCACCCAGAGAGAGAATTCAGGCAGAATTCAGGCAGCTGGGCTCCTTGAGGAGGTTTGAGATGAATTTGAAGAAACCAAGGGAGCTGGAGATAAGTGGGAAAATCTGCATAGAGACAGACCTCCAGAGGTCTGCAGAGGGTCCCTGCAATACAGTAAAGAATATCTGATCTTTGTTCCCAGTTCCTCCAAAACCCTTGAGATTTCCTAACTGACAGGACTGCGTTAATGCTAACAAGGTGACTCATGGTGGGCTCCTAGATAGTTTCAGGTTGGGGACTGTTCACCAGAAAAACCACGCAGGGCTTCCCTAGTGCTCCAGTGGCTGAGAGTCTGTCTGCTAATTTAGGGGACATGGGTTCAATCCCTGCTCCGGGAAGATTCCACATGCCAAGGGGCAACTGGGCCCATGTGCCACAACTACTGAGCCTGAGCACCTTAGAGCCTGCGTTCGGCAACAAGGAGCCACTGCAATGAGAAGCCTGCACACCCAAACTAAAGAGAACCCACACACAGCAAATACCCAGCAGAGCCGAAAGTAATTAATTTAAAAAAAAACACCAAGCACATGATTAGAGGACTGGAACTTGTTCAGTCATCCAACCTCTGGGGATGAGAGGGCCACTGGAGATTGAGTTCAGTCAGGTGGCCAATGAATCAATCATGCCTACGGAATGAAACCCGATTAAAAAAACTCTGGACTTTCACTCATCTCCTCCTGCAAGAGCACCAAAACGGCAACTAGATGAACAACCACTGACAGGGGATGCTGGAACCCACCAAATAATGATACCCCACATCCAAAGACAAAAAAGCCGCAGCAAAATGGCAGGAGGGGCACAATCACAATAAAATCAAACCCCATACCCGCGGGGTGGGTGACCCACAAACTGGAGAACAATAATACCAGAGAAGTTCCACCACTGTTGTAAAGGTTCTGAATCCCACATCAGATTCCCAGCCTGGGGATCCAACAAAGGGACTGAGAATCCCCAGGGAATCTGTCTGTGAAGCCCAGCAGGATTTGATTATAGGACTTCCACAGGACTGGAGGAAACAAACTCCGGTCTTGGAGGCACAGACAAAATTGTACACGCACCACGACCAGAGGAGAGGAGCAGTGACCCCACAGGAGACCGAACCAAAACTGCCCGCTAGTGTTGGAAGGCCTCCTGTGGAGGCGTGGGCTGGCAGGGCCTGACCACAGGGGCGGGGCACTGGCAGTAGTAGTCCTAGAAGGTCCTCCTTGGCATAATTCCTCTTGAAGGTTGCCATTAACCCTACCACAGAGCCCACAGACCCCAGGGCTAGGCTGCCACAGGCCAAACTAACAGGGAGGGCATGTAACCCCACCCATCAGCAGATAACTGGGTCAAGCTTTACTGAGCAAAAGGCCATGCAGACCAGAGCAAGACCCAGTTTTTCCCACAGCCAGTCCCTCCCATCAGGAAGCTTATACAAGCCTCTTAGCCTCATCCATCAGAGGGCAAACAAGCAAGAAGAACCACAATCCACAGGAGCTGGAGCAAAAATCACATTACAGAAAGTTAATCAGGATGTAAAAACAGAAAGTGATGTCCCAGATGAAGGGACAAGATAAAACACCAGAAAAGAAACTAAATGAAGTGGAGACAGGCAACCTTCCAGAAAAAGAATTCAGAATAACGATAGTGAAGATGGTCCAGGAGCTCCAGAAAACAATGGAGAAGATGCAAGAAATGTTTACCGAAGACCTAGAAGAACTAAAAAACAAAAACAGAGATGAATGATACATTAGAAGAAATTAATAGCAGGATACCTGAGGCAGAAGAACGGATAGATGACCTGGAGGACAGAATGACGGAAATCACTGCCACGGAACATAACGTAAAAAAAAGAAAGAAAAAACAAGGAAGACAGCCCAACAGACCTCTGGGACAACATTAAATGCACCAACATTTGCACCATAGGGGTCCCAGAAGGAGAAGAGAGAGAGAAAGGACCTGAGAAAACATCTGAAGAGCTAACAGATGAAAACTTCCCTAACATGGGGAAGGAAGTAGTCAACCAAGTCCAAGAAGCACAGAGAGTTTCAAGCAGGACAAAGCTAAGGAGGAACACACTGATACACACAGTAATCATAAAGACAAAGACAAAATATTAACAAGGAAAAACAACAAACAACATACAAGATAATGCCCATAAGGTTATCAGCTGATTTCTCAACAGAAACTCTACAAGCCAGAAGGGAATGGCATGATACATTGAAAGGGACGAAAGGGAAGAACAGACAACCAAGGATACTCTACCCAGCAAGACTCCCCTTCAAATCTGATGGAGAAATCAAAAGTTTTCCAGACAAGCAAAAGTTAAGAGAATTCAGTACCACCAAAGCAGCTTTTCAACAAAAGCTAAAGGAACTTCTTCAGGCAGGAAACACAAGAGAAGGGAAAGACTTACAGAAAATAAACCCAAAACAATTAAGAAAATGGTAACAGGATCATGCATGTCAATCATTACCTTAAATTTAAATGGATTAAATGCACCAACCAAAAGACACAGACTGGCTGGGCAGATGAAAACATGTACATCTATGTACATTTCCACTTACCACAGCACTCTGCTTGAGTTTCCAAATTGTATGTAATTATTTTACACTGGGCTTCTCTGGTGGCTCAGATGGTAAAGAATCCACCTGCAATGCAGGAGCTCTGGGTTCAATCCCTGGGTTGGGAAGATTCCCCTGGGGGAAGGCATGGCAACCCACTCCAGTATTCTAGCCTGGACAGAGGAGCTTGGTAGGCTTCACGGGGTCGCAAAGAGTTGGAGACAACTGAGTCACTAAGCACAGCACATGTTCCCATTATGGCTTGCAACTGTAATTATCTTTTTTTTTGGTCTGGCTATTGATTGCGAAAACTGATAAACATCTTTTACTACTGTGATTATGTAACTAGTACTCAATACCACTGTATCATGATTGGTCAACAGGAAAATAATAGAATTCTGTATCACCAAAACTACCATTTAATATAAAAACCTTTAATCACTTTTTAAAATCCTGATACAATTGCTCAGGTATTGCTTTTTTTTCCTCCAGAGCTCCAGATATGTTTTTAACTAGCAGCCATGTTTATTTAAAAAAAAACTGGACCATACGATGATCCTTTACTTTTATCTAGTTTTACTTTCTCTATTTCATATTCAGCACTCCCATTTCATTTAGATTATGTTTTCCAATTTCTCCATCTTTTTTTTATGTTTTTTGAGGCCTTTATCAAGCACAGAAAAGTTTTTATATTTATATTTATATATAGTATAGCATAATATATGTATATTATACTGCTGCTGCTGCTAAGTCACTTCAGTCGTGTCCGACTCTGTGTGACCCCATAGATGGCAGCCCACCAGGCTCCCCCATCAATGGGATTCTCCAGGCAAGAACACTGGAGTGGGTTGCCATTTCCTCCTCCAATGCATGAAAGTGAAAAGTGAAAGTGAAGTCGCTCAGTCGTGTCTGACTCTCCGCGACCCCATGGACCGCAGTCTACCAGGCTCCTCTCTCTGTCCATGGGATTTTCCAGGCAAGAGTACTGGAGTGGGGTGCCATCGCTTTCTCCGGCATATTATACTATTCTATAATAAATAGTATGCATAATATATATATTTTAGAAAACTTATTAATTTTGCCTAACTAAAAATTTTTTTGACATTGAGTCTACTCATTTGACTTAGTATGAATAGAATGCTAGATTTCTAATTTTAAAAAACAGATATGCAACAAGGGCTTACTGAATAGCACAGGGACCTATAGTCAGTATCTCGTAATAATCTATAATGGAAAATAATCTGAAAAATAACATGTGCATATGTGTAACTGAATCACCTTGCTGTGCACCTGAAACACTGTAAGTCAGCTATACGTCAATAAAATATATATAGTCAGAAAAAAAAAAAAAACTCTGGACACTGCAACTCAGAGGAGCATCCTGGCTGGTGACACACTGATGTGCTGAGATGATGAAACACCTGGCTTCCATGAGGACACAGGAGCTCTGCACTCTCCCCCCAAGACCTGCCCTATCTGTCTCTTCATTTGGCTGATCTTCGTCTATATTCTTTGTAATATGACCATTAACTGTAGTGCTTTCAGTCATTTTAGTGAATCATCTGATCTGATGGGGTTGTGGGAACCACTCAATCTATAGTTAGTTGGTTAAAAGTACAGGTGGCCTCCAAGACATGCATCTTATGTGGGCAAAGTCTTGTAACCTTATCTTGCGGGGTGTACACTAACTCTGGATAGGCAGTGTCAGAACTAAACTGGCGGATGCCCAGTCTGAGAGAACTGGTATCAAAACAGACCCCTTTAAGTATTCAGCACAGTGCTGACACACATAAGAGGAAAGTAGCTGAGGCCTGAGAAATCACCACGGAAAGAATTCAATGCAAAAATTAAGAATAAAAAGAAATAAGAAAACAGGTAATAGGGAAGATGATAAAACCAAAACTTGGTTCTTTGAAATGACGAATAAAACTGAAAACCCTATATATAATATTAACAAAGAAAAAGAGAAGGCCCCCAAAACCAGTATCAAAGAAGGAAAACTCATTCATGACTAAAAGAAAACATTTAGCAAACCAAGAATAAAAGAAACTTTGTCAGAGTACTATAGCAAGCACTACACTTGGTAAATACTGAGACCCTTCCTTCTGCGATCAGGAATGAGACAAGGGCAAAGGTGCTGGAGGGCATCTAGGACACTGGCAATGTTCTACTCCTTAACCCGGACAGTAATTACACAGGTGCTTGCTCTTTAGTAACTCGCTAAGGTGAACATTTGTATTGTACACACTTTTCTGTATGTATGTCTATTTCACAAAAGGTTTTTTTTCACCCTATGGGAAAGACTAATTAAGCTACTGTTATGACCTAAACTATATCTCTCCAACCAAATTCATATGTTGAAGTCCTAACCCCCAGTTCCTCAGAATATTTGAAGGCAGGATCTCTAAACAGGTGATTAAGTTAAAATAAGGTCATAAGCATGGGCCCTCCTCCACTCTGACTGGCGTCCTTATAAGAGGAAATCTGGACCCAGGCAGGCCCAAGGGAGGATGACATGAAGGCATAAGGAGAAGACGGCCACCCGCAAGCCAGAGAGACCACAGGAAACCCACTCTGCAGACACCCTGACCTTGGATTTGTAGCCTCCAAAACTGAGAGAAATTTCTGTCGTCTAAGCTGCCCAGTCTGGGGTACTCTGTCATGGCAGCCCTAGCAAACTAACGCAAATTTCCTCAGACATAAAAAACTAACAAAGTCAACAACCCACAGACTCTTGATATGTTAAAGAAGTTTAACTGCAATGAAGAAAGGTGTGACTAAAAGAACCAAGGAGTATGGGGACTAACCAAGTATACTGATAAATTTAATAAACAACTGAGAGTTTTTTGAAAAAACTAACTTTTTATGTTTAAAAATGTGAAGTCAAAACACTAGATAACAATAATGATGGGAATGGCATCCTAAGGTCCCTCTGACGCTCCAGAGATACTTAGAAATACTGGATAACTGTATACTTTATTAGGGAAAAAAGAACTTAAGCTAAGGAATAAAGCCTTGAGAAGATTCAAATATAAAAGAGGAGACTCAAGACTAATGAGAGTAATAGAAGGCAAGCTAAAAACATGCAAAGTACAGGGGCTTAATCTGAAGGAGCTGTTAGTCAACTATATTAAATACTCCTGAGAAGCTGAGAAAATTAAGTCTGAAAAAAGTCACTGGATTGGTTAATTAGCTGGTCATCTGTGAAATGACTTTCATAAAATGATGAAGAGCCTAATTCTAAGCAGTTAAGAACTAAGTAGGTGAATAGAAAACACACTTGTGGTTGCCAAGGGGGAGGGGGTGGGAGAGGGATGGAATGGGAGTTTAGGGTTAGCAGATGCAAGCTACTATATCTGAAATGGATAAACAAGGTCCTACTCTACAGCACAGAGTGCTATATTCAGTATCCCATGATAAACCATAATGGAAAAGAAAAAAGAATGTATATATACACACGTATAACTGAATCACTCTTCTGTAGAGCAGAAACCAACACAACAATGTAAGGCAGCCATTTTCAATGAAAATAAAAGAACTAAGGAGTTCCCTGGCAGTCCAGTGATTAGGACTCTGCACTTTCATTGCCATGCTGCTGCTGCTAAGTCACTTCAGTCGTGTCCAACTCTGTGCAATCCCACAGACAGCAGCCCACCAGGCTCCCCCGTCCCTGGGATTCTCCAGGCAAGAACACTGGAGTGGTTGCCATTTCCTTCTCCAATGCATGAAAGTGAAAAGTCAAAGTGAAGTTGCTCAGTCGTGTCCGACTCTTCACGACCCCATGGGCCGGGGATAAATTCCTGGTTAAGGAACTAAGATCCATCAAACTGCAAGGCCTGAGTGAAAAAGAATACATTTGAATCAGTTCTAATGAGGTGGATGAAACTGGAGCCAACTATACAGAGTGAAGTAAGCCAGAAAGAAAAACACCAATACAGTATACTAACACATATATATGGAATTTAGAAAGACGGTAACAATAACCCTGTATGCGAGACAGCAAAAGAGACACAGATGTACAGAACAGTCTTTTGGACTCTGTGGGAGAGGGAGAGGAGAAGGGTGGGATGATCTGGGAGAGTGGCATTTAAACATATATAATATTATATAAGAAACGAATCGCCAGTCTAGGTTCGATGCAAGATACAGGATGCTTGGGGCTGGTGCACTGGGATGACCCAGAGAGATGGTATGGGGAGGGAGGTGGGAGGGGGGTTCAGGATGGGGAACACGTGTACACCCGTGGCGGATTCATGTTGATGTATGGCAAAACCAATACAGTATTGTAAAGTAAAATAAAGTAAAAAAAAAAAAAAACCCTAACAGAGGGAAGCTGAGTCCATGGACAAATAAAAAAAAAGATTGAGGGAATGCCTATGCTTTTTGGGACCACACAGAATTGCACTTATGGTCAACCAAAACACTTTCAGGCCGTAGCTTAGCAACCTACATGCAAGGAACAATTTGCATTACTGCTTAAGAAATAAAGGTTGATAATATTAAAAAAAAAAAAAAAGAACTAAGTCGCTGACAATGACAAAGAGAGTTTGAACTGAGCAGATTCAGAAAAGACGGCAGTGTATGAAATCACGGCTACACTTAACGATTTTCAGAGGCAACAAGGTTTACATGACTTCATCAACAGAGCTTTTCTGGTAGGACAGTTTGCCACCTCTGGGGCTTTACTGCTCTCATGATTTCCCTGGGATATAAGAGGGATGCAGATCCTAGATCTTGAAATGTCTGAATCAACTGTTCTGAGGTGACGCTAGTGGTAAAGAATCCACCTGAGGATGCAAGAGAGGCAGGTTTGATCCCTGGATCAGGAAGATCCCCTGGAGAAGGAAATGGCATCCCATTCCAGTATTCTTGCCTGGAAAATTCCATGGGCAGAGGAGCAGGCTACAGTCCATAGGGCCACAAAGAATTGAGTGACACAACTGAGTGACGGAGCACATCAATAGAAACGAATGAGGAAGGATGGAAACAAAGGCTCGAAAGCAAAAAGAGAAGCTCAGAGTTCACATTGTGATTATTAAAAGGACAGAGAAAAAGACCACTGGAAAACCCGGACTGTCTCTGTGTGCACAGGCGGGATGGAGAATGGGGATTTGGAAAAATAGGAGGCATTCTGCAAAGGGAGATAAATCAGAAAACTGTCAAGCAGCTGAGTTTTGACTATGAACCCCGCAAGGTAATGCTATTGGCAGCTATGCTATTTTCTCCAATATTGATCAGCAGCCCTAGGGGTAGGGAACAGCAATGCAGAAATGATACAAGACCAGGAGGTGAAGCAGAATAATGGAAGCAGCTGCAAATCTGCCAAACCCCTCCGGTCCCTGACTTGAGAAATCTCACAGGTGATCTCACACGTCCTCCATACAAAGCCGCATCCAAACCTGCTGGAGATCTTGTTAAGAAACAGCTTCTGACTGAGTAAATCGGAGGTGGGCATGAGCTTCTGCACTTCTAACAAGCTCCCAGTGATGGCAGAGATGCTGGCCTACAGACTACACTACGAGCGCAAAGAGTGAAGCCAAAGTGTTAGTCATTCAGTCGTGTCCAACTCTGCAACCCCGTGAGCTGCAGCCCTTCGGGCTCCTCTGTCCAAGGGATTCTCTAGGCAAGAATGCTGGAGCGGGTTGCCATGTCCTCCTCCAGGGGACCTTCCCAACCTAGGAATTGAACCCAAGTCTTCTGCATTGCAGGGAGATTCTTTACCATCTCAGCCAAAGTGTTAAGGAAGAGCATAACCTTATGTTGGTTTAGTTCAGTGGCGCTATCTGTGATTCTATTATTTGTCAGTCATTGGTCTCTCTCCAGAGAAGGAAATGGCACCCTACGCCAGTATTCTTGCCTGGAGAATCCTGTGGATGGAAGAGCCTGGTGGGCTGCTGTCCACAGGGTCACACAGAGTCGGACACGACTGAGGCGACTTAGCATGCATGCATGCATGCGTTGGAGATGAAAATGGCAACCCTCTCCAGTGTTCTTGCCTGGAGAATCCCAGGGACGGAGGAGCCTGGTGGGGTGCCCTCTATGGGGTCACACAGAGTGGGACACGACTGAAGTGACTCAGCAGCAGCAGCAGCAGCAGCAGCAGTCTCTCTCCCTTAGTTCTTATTTTTTTAATGTTTTTTCATCTGTCAGTCTTTGACGCTAATGTCAAAGTTGTTAAATAATAGTAGCAAGCAAAACCTATTACATTCATTCATTTAATCCTCACAAGAACTCTTAGAAGTAGTACTATTGTTATCTTCATTTTACAGATTAGAAAAACAAGTAACTTGCCCAAGACCACTCAGCTATTATGTGGCCCAACCCAGACTATACAGTCCATGGAATTCTCCAGGCCAGAATACTGGAGTAGGTAGCCTTTCCTTTCTCCAGGGAATCTTCCCAACCCAGGAATCGAACCCAGGTCTCCCCCATTGCAGGCGGATTCTTTACCAGCTGAGCCACAAGGGAAATCCAAGAATACTGGAGTGGGTAGCCTACCCCTTCTCCAGAGGTTCCTCCTGACCTAGGAATCAAACCGGGGTTTCCTGCATTGCAGGCGGATTCTTTACCAACTGAGCTATCAGGGAAGCCCTCCAACCCATACTGGCTCTACCTAAAAACTGCCTCTCCAGAGCAAGATGCCAAAGGTCCTGAGGGGCTATTCTGAGAAGGCGGAGAGGAACTGAGGGATCCCATCTCTACAAAGTGGGAAATGCAGAGTGGGCTGTAACAAGAGATACTCGTCTGGGCAGCTACCAACAAAGAGATCTCCAAAAAGATTGCCAGCCACTGAGTGGAAATCGGCATAAAAGAGGAGCATCTGATTTCAACGAATTTACACGTGAAATGAGTAAGAAAATTAACTTGGATATTAATGTCAACTGAAGGGCATAGGAGTCGGGGGTTGCAATTTAGTTCGCGTGCGTTTGTGTAGTTTCCTAAAACTGTGGTTCTCAAACTTCAGAGCATTTCTAACAGTTCTTAGATGAGGACGACGATGATAGTAATGATGATAAAGCTAGTCTGGGGACCACACCTTCATAACCACTATCATTGTGAAAAATGTCATTGTTTTTCACCACCCACTCATAAATATTCATCTCTACCTTTAACATTCAAATTAATTTGGAGTTTTTGAAAAATACAACCAAATCCGAGCCATTCTGCTGGCGGTATTCGTTCAGATTGTTTTTAAAGTTTTCAGAGATAACTGAAGCCAACAAAAGTCAACGTTTGCTCGCGTCTCGTTTTGCGCGTCTTGCCCCTTTTCCCGAGGACGCCTTTCGAAGCGCGCAAAGTGAGAGCAACCGGGCGGCAACCAGAGTTAAGGCCGTCAACTGGCCGGTAAGATAAGGGGGCAGGTCGCTCGCCCACCCCGGTCGACGCCGCGCTCCGAAGTCCCCCGCAGGCCCCGACAGCGCCCCTGGCCTCGCCTGCGCCGCCGCCCACGGAACCCGCCCGCTGCACAAACGCAACCGACCTCGCGGACTCAGGTATCGGGTCGCCCTCCTGCCTCTCCGGGAAGACAAACACCAGACTTGGCAGCTGGTGAAGATGGCCAGCCGCCCCGCAAGCCGCCGAGCACTTCAGCTGGGGGCCTGCCTGGCGCGCGTCCTCATCGATTTGCTCGGCCGGCGGCTGTACGTCCTTCCCGGACGCGCGGCTGATTGGCCCGTCAAGGGGGCGGGGCCGGCCTCCGTCGGCCTGTTTTAGGCCTGCGTTTCTTTATCCTCATAAGCTGGTCGCTGCAAGTGAAATCTTACTTCGAAGCCAAATATATTAAACGGGTATGAAGCGTATTTTCTTATTGATTTATTTTCTCTAAGTTCTCGAATACTTAACATTTGCAATAAAACATAAGTCTATTCTGAGCGTAATTTTTTTAATGGGGCATGGTTAATGACAACAGTAGTCCTGTAGTATTGGGTACTGGGGGGGGGTTTGGAGAGTGCACGCTTTGTGGTCATTGGAAATAGTAAGTTTTGCTTTGATTTTTGTCCTTAAGTATTGGCCTTGCAGGTTCAGAAAATTCTCCAAAGAGGAAATAATGAATTTTACACATTAGGAGGAATGAGAGGTGTCCATAAGTTATTGGCAGCAAATTTCAAAGTATGTTAAAATTTGGCATATTATGTGGTACACTTGAGTGTGCGTGTTGCTTTTCACAATTTTTTTTAAAGTAATATACACCTGACACAAAATTTATCATCTTAACCATTTTTAAGAGTAGAATTGTCACTAAGGACATTTATATTGTTGTGCAAGTATGACCGCCACCCATCTCCATAAATCTTTTCATCCTGCAAAACTGAAACTCTGTGCACCTTGTAAAATTCATTATTTCCTCTTTGCCCAGGGCAATCACCAAAGATACTCATCTCTATGAATTTGTCTACTTCAGGTACCTTGAGTGGAATCGTAAAATATTTGTCTTTCTGTGACTGGCCTATTTCACTTAGCATAATATCCACAAGGATCAACCATGTTATAACATGTATCAAAATGTCCTTCCTTTTTAAAGGCTGAAAGTATTCCATTGTATTGTATACCACAACTAATTTATCTGTTGGACTCGTTTCTTTCACCTTTTGGCTCTTGTAATGCTGCTATGAACATCAATGTACATCTCTGTGACCCTGATTTCGGTTATTTTGAGCATATATACCTCTGAAGTGGGATTGCTGGATCAAACAGTAATTGGTTTTCATTTTTTTGAGGAACCACCTGAAGTCCAGTGGTTAAGACTCAGCACATTCATTGTCGTGACACAGGTTCAATCCCTGGTCGGGGGACTAAGATCCCACAAGCTGCACGGCATGCCCAAAAAAATAAAATGAAAATGAAACTTGAATCAGACCTCTGAAGCTTCTGCCAGGGAGAAATCAAGGTGTGTACCACCCTCCCATCCCCACTCTCCTTCCATGAACCCCCCACTGAGGAGTCAGAGAACGTAGATACTCCAGTTCTCTTCTTTCACATGAAGCTCCAAGAAATCTATTTACTTCCATGCAGAAGACAGTGAGGATACACAGAAAAAATGACATGTAACCAGATAGCTATTGAAATAAGGTAACTTTTAGTGCTTATTATCTAATGCACTGCAAAGGGAAAATGAATACCCAACATATGGGAAGATCTTCAAACTTTCTCCCTGACAGTGATGGAGGTAGAAGACATAATTTTATAAACACTTTTTACCATGAAGTTGATCTGGTTTACCTCAAGAAATTGCCCCGGCCTTTTTTTCCCTACTTTTAAACTTAACGCTAATGACCTGCTATAATATCTAGAATGTGTAGTACTAAGTATGAAAGTACATTAAAGGAGACGGGCCTGTTTTTAGCAAAATTCCCTTCTGCATACCTCAGAGGTAGGAAAATGGTACTACTGAATAGCTACAAACTAATCAGACTTCGTTTCTAAAGTACTCAATTCAGTGTAGCTGCAGTCTAACTTAGAATTTATGCATTTTGCCTGGCTTTTATTAATCAGCTTTCACAGGATATTCAGGATAGAAAGTTCTCTAGATAGTGAATAAAAGAGAAGACACAAAAGTTGCCGAGTAAACTGGAGAAACAGCATTCTAGATTTAAAACCACAGACACTGAGAGACAGGAGTAGTTTAGGTGTAAAGAGGTCTTTATTGAAATAATAGCACAGTTACACTTCTAATACCTTTTCCACTTGTATACAATAGATTAAAAATGCTTGCTACATACAGTGCACGGACAGTTCAATAATTAGAACCAACTCAAATGCATTTAAAATAAATAGCCTATTTAATAATTTAAAGTAAATTACTGTACAATATGAAAATAAAGGTACATAAATGTTAGGATCTACAATACCATAGAAATAAAACCATTATTCTGAATTACACAAAACAGTGCAAGAAAAAAAAAGTCCAAATAAGCTCTTGGAGTGCAAAATTTAAATTTCCCATTTTAAATTATCATGCAGACATAGCATTTCAAGCCATGCTATAGTCTATGGCAAAGTTTTCAATTTTTAAGAGGAAAAATGCTAGCCAGTTAATTTACTGTACCATCAAGTGTTGCATCACATAACGCTGCTGCTCTGCCTACAGTACAGTTTAGAAGGGAGGTATCTTGTTGCATTCAAAAAATTGAAATGAACAAGTTTCTGAAGCAAACACGTTTACCTTTTAAGCCTGAAACAAAATAATATGACAAAGTAATAATTATATCCCTGGGTTTAAGAAAAAAGAAAAGGCCTATACCACATAATGCACTAAGAAGCAGTTTTCCATCCATTTTAAAACTCCATAATGATCCTTAGTTAAAGTAACAATGTAACTCTGGAGAGACATAAAATTCTGACCTCTAGCTGAAAAGTGAGACAGTATCCTCAGGGGTTGTGAGAAAAGCAAAAGTAATTTCTGAATACCTATGTTTAATCTGTGTAGAACTTGGTTGCATTACATGTAGTAATATGCTTAAAGTATAGTTCAGTTTCAGTATGTATATAAAACTGTTATTTAGGCAAAGATCAAGGAATGCGTTTAATACTAAACCGAACACACATCATCCACCTTGACTTTGAGTGCACACTGACAACATAAGAGCTCTTCCGCAGGCTTTGGCAACAAGACTACATACAGCAGGTCACAGCAGCACGAGCTCACGTGGAAGACTCAAAGCACTGCAGAATAACACCACCCAACAGCTCCTATCACAGGGGTACATGGTAATAAGGGGCTTCCTCGTGCTAAGCCACTTTCCAGGTCAATCCATCTTCAGCTTTGTAATGTTCTCAACTCAGTAGTCTTAAGTCTCTGCTTTCACTGCATAGACTGACATTGGCTGTACTCTATCCATTGTAAGTCCAGAGGGTTACAGTTCTGTCTGCAGAGGATGACAGGAAGGAAAGATCCTGGGTGTGCCATCTGCACTGAATCACTTTGTCTTTGTGTTCCCCCACCACCATTATAGGAAGCTGTTTGGTGAGGTCTCCTAAATTAAAGAAAAGAGATTTGATTTACGTTACAGAGTACGTATAGATTTCATAGGCCTCCTATTACTTTAAGACACTACAGTATATAAAAGCCTAACATCAATATAGTACATTGAAAGTTTAAACAATTTAAATTACTGAAGACCTAATTACATGAGCAGTATTTGGTAACACCTACACAGCCACACGACACAGCTGCCACTGTCTCCTTGAAACCCTCTCACTCCTATCTCCTCGCCTTCAGGGCCACTACACCCCAGTCTCCTTTGATGACTGCCCTCTTCTTCCTGACTTAAATTCTGGTGAATCCCAGCAGTCAGCTTTCAAATTTGTTCCCTTTCTACTTCACCTGCTATGAAATTTCATCTAGTACCATGCTACCACAGCCATTTAGATACTTACACCATCCATGCATATTTCATCTCCAACTTTGACTTCTCACCTGAGCTTCAGGCTAGTATACATGTAGCTATTCGACACCTCATTTGATTGCCTTAACAGTCATCCTAAGTTTAACTTGTTTAAAGCAAACTCTTGCTTTTCTTGCCTAAACCTGTTTCTCTCCCTACCTGTCTTCCTCATCTCAATTAATGGTACCATCTGCTTTGCTCATGCCAAAAACCTAGGAATCAGCACTGATTCCTTTTTCCCTCCCTGCCCAAATCTAATGAAAATAAATTAAAATACATTCCTAATTCAGTCGCTTCTTACTATTATACCTCTCACTCTACAACCCTAATCCAAGCCACCATCATCTCCCATGGAACTGGTCCAGTTGCTTTCTCACTAATAATTATACTTATAATCTACTGTCCCTATAACTCAAAATTATATTTTAAAATTTCAGACCATATCACTCCCTGTTTTAAATCTTCCAAAGGATTCTTATTCTGCTTTTTTAAATGCCTACAAAACCCTGCCTCTGATTTATTCTCCTGCCTCTCTCCTTTGGTTCACTAAATTCCAGCCACACTGGTTTCCTGTAGTGTCATGATTAAACCAAACCCATTCCTGCCTCAGCATCTTGACCTATGGTCTATTCCTAGGGTCCTGGCATGGCTTGTTCTTCTCATCAGGTCTCTATGCAAATGGCACTTCCTGGTGAGACCTCCTCTAGCCTGTCTAGCATAGGTTTCCCCTGTCTACCTTGTTACTTTCTCTTACCTTGATAATTTTTTAATAGCACTAGCCAATACCTAAAATTACATTGTTTATTAGTTTGCTTTTTATTGGCCTCTTAAGTGTAAGCTCCATCTGTAAGAAAGTTACCTGTCTTATTCATCTCTCTAAAAAAACTAGATACTGGAAATATACAGATTATATTAATACCCTAAGTATTTTAAAGTAGGAGTAAACAGGAGTACATAAATGTATGTTTTAACATTTACTATCATTGAACTCAAAATGATCCAATATAATAAATGTTGATTCTTTATTTTAGAAACTATTTAACAATAAAAATAAGACTATTCACTTGGTTTAATAATTTGTCACAATACATTATGAAGTAATTTGCTAATAAAAGCTATAAAACTGAAACTTGAAAATGATGTATAGTCAATTACACTAGATTAACATAAAAGAAAGACCCCAAATACAATGGGAAAGACTAAAAAAAGGGGGGAAGAGCAACTTCCATCACCTTGTAGGTCTGTCACCTTTATCTTCATATCATAGGATCCTGTTAGCAAGTAGTGAGCTCCAGGAGAGAAGCGAACAGAGCGAACATCACTGGAATGAGGGTGGTAACTTTGCACCATTCTTCCTCCTCTTATGTCATATAACATGCAGCTGGAATCTTCTTGTCCTGTGGCTAAAAGACGGCCACTGGGGTCTACAGCTACAGATGCCACTGCACTGCCTGCAGAGCAGGAGGAATGAAAGTTTCAATATGCAGAAGTCAGTATAGTTACACTTCAACAGCTATTTATTTTCACTGAATCATACACTAAAGATTTAATACAGCTTGTTAATACTGTTAAGTTATGGAAGAATCCAATAGTCAACTGATAAATACTTGCATCCTTAGAAGCAAGATTCTTTGAGAAATGAGAAAGATCTTTTTTTTTTGGTCCTCTGGGAGAACCCCCTGGAGCATTACCTATAGTGCAATAGATGAGCCACTTTTCCCAATGCAGTGTTCTCACTGCTGATTAAGTGTCCAGAATTCTCCTATGCCTAGCTCAGAGTCTAACTGGGAACAAAAGATTAAATAACAAAATATGTTTTAGGACACAGTGTGGAAATATCTAAGCAACACATAACTACCAACAGGAACTGAACTAAAAATAAGCTCTGAATCCACAGGTCAGACCCTTTAGGCCACACAACAATGCCTCCCGTTCAGTTCAGTTGCTCAGTCATGTCCGACTCTTTGTGACCCCATGAATTGCAGCATGCCAGGCCTCCCTGCCCATCACCAACTCCTGGAGTTCACCCAAACCCACGTCCACCGAGTTGGTGATGGCATCCAGCCAGCTCATCCTCTGTCGTCCCCTTTTTCTCCTCCCCCCAATCCCTCCCAGCATGAGTCTTTTCCAATGAGTCAACTCTTCACATGAGATGGCCAAAGTACTAGAGTTTCAGCTTTAGCATCATTCCTTCCAAAGAACACCCAGGACTGATCTTTAGAATGGACTGGTTGGATCTCCTCGCAGTCCAGGGGACTCTCAAGAGTCTTCTCCAACACCACAGTTCAAAAGCATCAATTCTTCAGTGCTCAGCCTTCTTCACAGTCCAACTCTCACATCCATACGCAACCACTGGAAAAACCATAGCCTTGACTAGACAGACCTTTGTTGGCAAAGTAATGTCTCTGCTTTTCAATATGCTATCTAGGTTGGTCATAACTTTTCTTCCAAGGAGTGAGCGTCTTTTAATTTCATGGCTGCAGTCACCATCTGCAGTAATTTGGGAGCCCAGAAAAATAAAGTCTGACACTGTTTCCACTGTTTCCCCATCTATTTCCCAAGAAGTGATGGGACCAGATGCCATGACCTTCATTTTCTGAATGTTGAGCTTTAAGCCAACTTTTTCACTTTCCTCTTTCACCTTCATCAAGAGGCTTTTTAGTTGCTCTTCACTTTCTGCCATAAGGGTGGTATCATCTGCGTATCTGAGGTTATTGATATTTCTCTGGGCAATCTTGATTCCAGCTTGTGCTTCTTCCAGCCCAGTGTTTCTCATGATGTACTCTGCATATAAGTTAAACAAGCAGGGTGACAATATTACAGCCTTGACGTACTCCTTTTCCTATTTGGAACCAGCCTGTTGTTGCATGTCCAGTTCTAACTGTTGCTTCCTGACCTGCATATAGGTTTCTCAAGAGGCAGGTCAGGTGGTCTGGTATTCCCATCTCTTTCAGGATTTTCCACAGTTTATTGTGATCCACACAGTCAAAGGCTTTGGCAATGCCTCCAACGGGGTGCAAAATGATTCTCAGGGGACCAAAAAAATCCTAAATGTTAACAAGGGTTTGTAGCCCTTCAAAGTTTAGCCCTACCAAACCAAAATCTCATTCCTTACCATTTAATTTCTCTTGTTAGGAAAAAAGTTAATTTTGTTTTTCCCCTTAGGGGAAGCAATAATGAAAATAAGGTTGACAAACACTACTGTAGACCAAAGTAGCCTGGGAAGACTTCACAGAAAAAGGGGACATAAGTTAGATCCTGAAGAACAGTAAACAGTATAAATAAGAGAGAATGCATTTACATGTATTACACATACATGTAATTAAAAATAATCTTTGCTTGAATTTTTTATAGAGAAAAGAGGCTATCAGGAAGAATTACATGAGAAGTTGTTTAAAGAAAAAGAATAAAAACATTTAAGGATAGGTAGTTTAGTTTGGCTGGAGTTACTTGATTCAACACGATAACATAAAAGGTAGCTTATAGCTAAGACATAAAAGCAGGTTAGGGCTAAACCTGTCAAGCATCTTGAAAGCCAAACTGTAAGGTGTGAGCTTGTTCCTGTACAGAGTATAACATCACTGCAGGTCTAAGCAAGAGACTTACATGATCCAAGGGGTGCTCTAGGAAGATTATGTGAAAGTGTGTATCAAATTAAAATGGACAGACTACAGAAAAACTGAAATAAAAGAATAGCAGAATAATCAAAGAAAATGAATGAACACAATTCAGAAAAAACTGAATAAAGAATCAATAGTCTTGGGAATTAACTGCCTGACTGGAGGCAAAAAAAAGAAGTCAAAAATGAGCCCCAGATTTCAAATCTAGGTGCATAAGGAAATAAAAGAACCATTATCAAAAACAGAAAATGGGAAGAAGAGAGGATATAACGAGTTTAGCTTTACACATGCAAAGTTTATGGTGACAACAGAAATCTAGGTTCATTTATTCAACAGTTATTATAACACTACTGCTTTGGGCCAGGCACTATGCTAAGTCATTTCAGCTGTGTCCAACTCTGTGCGACCCCATAGACAGCAGCCCACCAGGCTCCCCCGTCCCTGGGATTCTCCAGGCAAGAACACTGGAGTGGGTTGCCATTTCCTTCTCCAATGCATGAAAGTGAAAAGTGAAAGTGAAGTTGCTCAGTCGTGTCAGAGTCCCAGCGATCCCATGGACTGCAGCCTACCAGGCTCCTCCGTCCATCGGATTCTCCAGGCAAGAGTATTGGAGTCGGGTGCCATTGCTGCTGCCTTTGTGAAACTTAAAATCTACTTTATATTGAAGGAGACCAGCAAAAAACACACAAATATATAATCTTAAGTACTGATAAAAAGTCTGAAGGAAATAAATGAAGTTCAAAGACAGAAATAACAGTAAGGTCCCAATTAAGGCAAAGAAGCCTTTTCTGGCTAGGTGCTAGAAAAAGCTGAGGCCAAATATGAGTAGCACTTGACCATGAGAAGACAAGTGGAAGAACATATCTGAGTTGATTCAAAGTACAGAACAATGTCCATGAAAGCTGAGAGGAAAAAGCATTTTCAAAGAAAACAAAAAAATTAAGCATGTAAGACAGGCATTTTCACTTGGAAAAGTACCTTAGAATTGCTATTAAAAAATAGAAAGGCAGAAAAGGGACTCTAAAATAAAAATAATGGCAGAATGTCACTCTTAAGATACCAATATTTTAAAAGGTGATCTGTAAAACACAAAGAGCAGTAACCTCAGTTTACATGGAGCAATCCATGTTAAGTTAAAAAAGTAAGGCAAATATGCTACAATTTGTATCTGTGTATATGTGTGTTTAAAGGAGAAGGGAAATTATACACAAATATTTTGGTTATATACTTACAGAGTATTTCTAGAACAATAAATAAGAAACTGGTCCCTTAGGGAAAGACACCAAGAAATGGGAGTAAGAAGAAAATGATCTATAACCTTCTGTTCAATTTCTGCCATATGTATGCATTTAAAAATGTTCTTTTAAAAGGTCTGAGTTCTAAAATGCCCTAACAGAATAATTAGGGCATGATACTTAATCTCCCTGGGTCTCGGTTTCCTTAGTTGAATATTATTTTTACAAAAAATAACAGATGAAGGAATTTAAGAATTTAAAGTAAATTTAAAGTAAGAATTTACTCAATAAAATATCAAGTATTTAGTTTATATTGTTCCTATTTTTTAACATATTTTGCAGGGGCGAAGAAGTAGGTAGGTCAATGCAATTTATAAAGTTTCTTTCTCATATAAATGTATTTAAATTCCAGAAAAACCTACCAGTTCCATGGAATGTTGTGCCAACAACACGAACACAGCTTGGTACTCGAAGATCCCAGAACCTAACAGTCTTATCTTGGGAACCAGATGCAATCATCCAGCCACTCCAAGTATAAAGTGCTAAAATATGCCCTATAAAAGATCAGAGAGTCAGTTATTACTGTGGGACAGTAATTTGCTATAACACATTCAAAGCTAAGTATTCTTTATTGTTGAGCGTGTTTATAATCTAGTTACTCAAACTGTGCGGTAGAGATTTTCCACATATATCAAATATATTGGCAATTTCAAAAAATTAAATTCAGTAAAACTTGTATCAAAATCATAAACCTTTAGTGGTGAGTCAAATATTTCAGGACATCATAACTAGTACTGAAAAAAAAAGTACCATTTGAAATTATGGCAAATTTTCCAAAGAGGAAACACAGGATTACAGCGTTACATCACCAGCTTTAGAAGGGAGAGACCTGGGGAAGATACCCCTGTTTTGTCATGTTCAGCTGTAAGATAATGAGCAAGTCATTTTGCCTCTTCAAGTTTTGCTTTTTTCACGTATAAAATGGAGACAGAACTTCAGGCTTATAAGGTTGCTGTGAGGGTTAAATTAAGGAATTATGTGTGTAAGAAAGCCTTTAGCAAACAGGAAAATGTCAGCTACAGTTACTGTGTTGATATCCAAAGTTCATGACTTAGTTTTTGAAATAAAACATTCCTCTCCTGAAGAAATCCCTTTTGATGCAATATACCCTCATTGATGAAAATGCACTGGGGAAAAAAGCATGGGATGAACAAAGGGAACAGTAGCATCTGAGACTGATATCACATACCAGTATGTCCACTCAGAGCATGGAGGCCCTGTCCTCTCTGACAGTCAGTTGTATAAATGTTACAATCCCCTGCTCCAGCACTTATCAAAATAGCTCCACCACTTTCTGGGCCTTCCATAAATGCCAAGTCTCTAATTGTCCCATCATGCATACTAAATTCCAGATCCGGTCCTGAAACAGCAATAAGAATTTTAAAAAAAGACGCTGCTCAACTTACTGTGATAATTTAAAGATTGTTAAACTGCCTCCAAACTGACCAAGAGGAGGAGAATGGTAGAGTGGTATGCTCTATAGTCATTTGAGGATTGATATAATAATCAATTTCATTTTACTGAATAAAAAATACATCTTCAAGAAATCAAAATATCGACTCAGTTACCACCATCACTAAAACAGAGCCATGTGCAGAGTTACCTTCTTGGCTTTTATCTCAAAAGAAAATGAAAGAAAAAAACAGATACTCTAGAAAATATTCACGAATACAAGTTATTCACCCAGCCACCCACTGGAAGTTATTCACCCAGCCACCTTGTAAGAATTTACTAAAAAAGAATAATGCTTCACGAATGCAAGCAATTGTAAAACAATTCTTAAGGGTATATTCTTAGATTTTACTAAAAACAGTACAGAGCTGTATTGTGGGGAAACATAAAGAACACACCAGGAGGCTATTGCTTACATACTCGGCCCCTACCTGTTGCATTACAAGTCTCTGCATTGAAGGGCAGCACTTTGACGTATTTGTCATTTGACCCTGTCGCAAGTAACTGCCCACAGGGACTCCAGGCCACACAGTAAATGGATCCTTTGTGATGTTTATTCCTTTTAAAACGTACCACTGGCTGCTTAGGTATGTCATGTGCACTGGAAAGAAAAATTGCAAAAAGATATTTCAATTTCTTACTTAGTAAATGAATGTGAAGTTTCTATATTATCGTTGTTTTTGAGGGAGAGAGCAAAAACATATCAGACAACATATTAATGACACTTTTCAAAATCTTAGATGAAACAAATTTAAAGCATATTTAAAACCAAAATCCAAACATAAAATTATTAATCATTATTAGTCTCGAGTCTTATTTCAGACCACATACAGAACAGAATATTTTTAAGTCTTCATTTTACATATTTTTCATGGATTTTAATTCAGAAACTCAAAAAATTTCTAAAAAAGAGGTAGCAAGTCTTCCAAATTTAAAAAGCTTGATAAGCATTTATCAAAGATATAATATGAGCAACTGCCTCGGGCAAAGAGAAGACAAAGCATAGAGAAAAAATAAAAGCAGCTACAGCTCTGTCCTGAGTTTAATATCTGGCAGGGATAGATGTTTCATGACTATCCATATACAGTAAAGGAAGTATTGAATATAAATGTTATAGTCCAGTACAAGGTACTAGGCCTTAAAGGACAGGAAGAATTATTACACAAAAAGATGAAGGCAGGTGAACTGCTTCAGTGAAGATAAAACACAGTAGAGAGACCGGTCCAGCATGCAGCATGGGAAAAAGTGTGGGGCTGTGAGAAACCTGGGGCATTCCAGAGACAGAAAGATAGGATGGGTGAGCAGCTGCAAGTCCAACTGAGGAAGCTCTTAAATGCCATGCTCCTTGAGAGCTTGGCCTTTAATGGGAAACTAACATTGGTTTAGTGGAGTAGTAGCCTCTTATCTGTACTTTAAAACATACACTTAAGACCTGATTAGGTATAATGATAATATCAAGTCTCTGTAAGAAAATGTATTAATACATGTTTTTGGAGAACCATCCTAAAGGGTGAAATGACATATCCATTAAAATACTTCAGCAAACAAAAAGGATGAAGCAAATACAACAAAAATCTTGACAATTACTGCATTTCAGTGGACTAATCTCCACTTCTGTGTATGCTTAAAATTTTCATAATTAAGACATTTTTAAAGAACAAGAAGAATATTGATAAATCTTCAATTCTTAGAAGGTGTTTAATAGTGATAGAGAAAATAAATCAGATCAAAAGATTCTCTTTTTAGTTGCATATAAAGTTCATTGCTAGGGCCAACTAATTCTTTAAATGGACTTTACCTTCATCCATTTTGTTCCATCTCCACTGCCATCACACCAGCCTTTGACAACAGCCTTTCTCTTAGCATTTAATCTTACTGTCATCTGACCCAAGTTTATCACAGTACTGTTCTGTTGAAAACTTCCAACAGCTTCCCTCTGCAGTCACCATAAAATCCAAAGTGGACACAAAGCTCTGCGTAATTCAGTTCACATGTACTTCTGTAGCCTTATCACACTCTGCTCACCATACTCCAGCCGATCTGAACTCATTTTGGTTCCTTAAAAAGCCAAGCTCTTTCTCACTTCATGATCCCTCTAACCTTATCTTCTTCCTTGTTTTCACATGGCTAGGTTCTATTCACCCACAGATCTCAACTTTAACACCTCTTCTTCAAAGAGGTCCTACTCTGACTCCCCAGTTCCCTCATCTCCCCATCTTACTGCACCTTGTACCTTCTCTTCATAGCACCTATCACAATGTATAATTACATTTATGAGTGTGTCTATCTGGATAATGTCCACCTTCTCCGCTAAAACAGAAGTTCCATACGGTCAATAACATGTTTGTTTTACTCGCAACTATCCCCAAAGCCTAGCACAGAGAAGGAGCTCAAAATGTATTTGTTAAATAAATGAATTTATTTTTCATAAAAATCAGTTTCTTCAAGAAGAGTCTATGAAATACTTGTGCCAGCATGAAAAACACAAAAAGGGAGAGTCAGTTTAAGATCAGATGAACCCTAAATATATAGTCTTTGGCATTGCCTCCTATTGTTGCTCTTTTCCACTCTCTGATCTGGAATTCTGCCTATTCTCTCTCATATAATCCTGTAGCACCAATAAATGACATTACTATCACCTAACATGATCCATACTTCTTTTCTCAACTTTTAAATGCTACTACAGACCAATAGCCTATATTTCTAGTTTCAGATACAGAGATATACCAAAAAATGCAAATAAATAAATAATCTCACCCCTCTGTTCTCCAAATGGGTTATAATAAAAAAAAGCCTTAAGGGTTGTAAAAAATTTCCAAAACACATTATGATATGTACTGCTTTTCATGTTTAAAATTTTAACCTCTGTGGCTTGCTTCGCTTGAATGTTTTTGTCTACTGGTATGAAAACTATTCCATTTGTGGCCATTTCTCTAACCACAAAATCTACCAAATAATCCATGCCCATTTATTTTGACAGTAAAAGCTTTAACAAATAAATTGACAAAAAAGAGCCCAAATCCAGTTTTCTGTGAGATTACGTCTAAGATATTTGCTTTCTCAGTAACTTTAAAGAATTAGTTTTATACCTAATACATAAGGTCATATGCTTGTTTGGTTTTTTTTTAAACATATGCCTTTAAAGATATATCCCTTATTTTCAAATCCCATAATCTGTTAAAACAAGAGAGTTTAAAATCATAGTTAGGTTGACCAAATGAAAACTGAATCTTTCTAGATCAAAATGGTCAAATATCACACACCTCAACCTAACACTTCTTTGAAGCTATTAGTATAAGACATTCAAAGTTTTCTCCAAGTCTATAACTAACATTACTTTGTCTTTATGTAATTTAACTAGAATATAAAGATCTTGCAGATTTTTTTAAAAAATTAGAAAAAACAACAGAAATAACTGAGTGGCCTAATCAAAAACATTTTATGAAAAACAACTTATAAAGTTAATTGGTGATTCTTATATATATTTCCTAAGTATTGAAAACAAAAAAGTAAAAGCTTAAAAAAAGGAAAAGAAAAACACTACTGAAAAGGCGATTCTTAAAAAGGAGGCCATATAGCTAAATTAAAAACTAAAGCAAATATGGCACTACAAAACATCTCTCCTTACCTTGGATCAATTACTTCTGGATAGGCACATACTCTCAGAGTTTTTGAATTTGAACCGACAGCATACAGACCACCACCTGGATGAAAAGCCACTGCTCTAACAGCTTGTGTGTCTTCTAGGGTATTAATACAAACAAACTGCTTCTTTGATTTATCATCCTATGGGCAGAATGAATATGAAAGTCATTCTATGAAAAAAAGAATTTGAAAGAATTCATCTTTATCCCATTTTAATTTCATTTGAACTTTATTATTCACTTTATCACTTTACTATTCACTATCAATACAAACATACATTCTTTTGAATGGCAAATCTAAAATAAACCAAATTTTTCTGTTTTTGCTACTCATTGCTAAACTAAGCTTGGACAACTCATAGACATTCAAGTTTTTCTTCTTTTCCATGATAAAACATAAGAATATGCATTCTCATATTAAGTTCTCTTCAACTGTCAAGAAAAGAACAGCCCACATTTATAGTTCTTACAACAAGCCATTGTTCGTGTTTCTAAAAGTAGGAAATATAAAATACTATTATTTAATCACTTTAGGGTTTTAAAAAAAGTTTACCATTATCTCCAGAAATGAATACTTTACTATTTCAAATTCAAATTGTAAAATACCCTTTTAAAACTGTAAAAATGGTTTTAATCAGGACCTTTAATTTCAGCCTCATTTCTGTTTTCAACTGTCAACTTGTCTGCTCACCTCCCTCCTCTGAGGAAGGAAAACTCTCACACAGCACTGTATAAAAGCTTTGGTGACTCATGCTATCGGTGTCATCTGAAACCACCCTGCTACCCAGACTAGGACTGGATCCTGGACCTGGAACAAAGCCCTCCAGGCTGGGGGTGGTGCAGAGACCCACCAAAATTTTGCCTTTGTGTATATACTTGACATTCATACTTTCCAAAGGCAATTTACTTCAGCTCTCATTGTATGCTGAGAGCTCTAGAACCCACAGTGATTATATCAATGAAGAGATTATGCATCTCCCTACCCAAAGTTTTATGTGTGCAGCAAAACATCCTCATTGGGGAGTAGGAGGTAAACCTGATATATTAGACTCTGTCTTATGTAACTGAATTGAATTCTTATATTATTCATATCAATGTATTTGACTAGAAATATTACATTTTCGATTAAGCCATATACAAGAAAGGTTGACTATTTACCAAATGAGTAACACGGGTAGATAAGAAAAATGGAGGGGAATGACTCATTGATTACATGACCAGTGGCACATTAATAATAGTCACTGCTGCTGCTGCTAAGTCGCTTCAGTCGTGTCCGACTCCGTGCAACCCCATAGACGGCAGCCCACCAGGCTCTCCCATCCCTGGGATTCTCTAGGCAAGAACACTGCAGTGGGTTGCCATTGCCTTCTCCAATGCATGAAAGTGAAAAGTGAAAGTGAAGTTGCTCAGTCATGTCTGAATCTTAGCGACCCCATGGACTAGAGCCCACTAGCCTCCTCCGTCCATGGGATTTTCCAGGGAAGAGTGCTGGAGTGGGGTGCCATTGCCTTCTCCAATAACAGTGACTAAGGGTTGCTTTATAGCAGAAGTGGCAGAGCCACAATCTTACTTGCTCTTCTCCAGTGTATTTAAATTTATTAAAAGTCTGCTGACATTTAAAAAATAAACTTCACATAAAAATCCCACTTTCTAGGTTTTCTTGAAAAGCAAAAGAACTGGAAAATTAGGTCAGCATATTTCTTTGTGCAAGGGGCAAATACTCCTATGAACTTATCACAAAAATAATCAACTTTATTCATTTATGTCACCTGTTTGGTCCTATAAGCATCTGAAATAATAACTTTGTTTATGGGATTAAAATCTGAACTAGAGAAAATAAGACAGAGTGAAGGTGTATACTAGTTAGGGAAGGATATCTGGTTCCAAAGTGAAAAAACAAATGTATTGATGCACAGTCCAAAGGAGTACTAACCACAGGGTTCAGAGAGTAGTGACACAGCTCCAATTCATGCACCAAGATCACCACTGAACCATTAATATGAATACCCTCAAAATGTTATTTCTCAGCAACCCCTTCACTTCACTCAGTGAAAACTCAACCACCTTGAGATTACTACCACCATTAACAATAAGGACTACTTAAAGATGGTTCTTTCCTTAAATTGAGAATTCCTTAATAAGTCAATATACTTCCTTTGCAAGTAAATATAAAAATAACAAAACCTCCTTCCCCTAAGTATTACCTCTTCCTCTCTTGATCTGGATAGATTCCCTGAAGAATCTCCAAGAGGTGGCTTAATAACCGAAAGTTCTGATGAACTGTGTGAATAGAAAGAAATTCAAGTACCATTTACTCTGAATATCAAAACAGGAGCTAATTTACCCTTTTAATCTCTAATATTTATTTCTTTGGGGGTTATAATATTTATTTATAACCCACACTGATCCCAGTCATAATTACTCTCTGGAGCCATTTGTTAAGAGATGCTAGATTCCATAACATGAAGCAGAGTTAGTTGTAAGGAAGGAATGAGAAGCCATTCTGAGAAAAAGATTAGTCAAACCGTACAAATTTCATAGTAAGATATCCATGACCTTTTCCCTCCTTAGTTCCAGAATCCTGGTCACTATGGTTAAGTTTTAACCCAAGGAGGAAAATGTATTGCTCTTTAGAACAATTATCTGGTCCAAGAGAAAAGACTAACAGAAACTAGACAGTTGAGGGTCCCACAATAAAACAGTGTTTCTATTTAATCACTTTTTTGTGAGGCCAACAGGTAAACAGATGCATCCATACTTGTGGCCCTTCCTTCCAACTAGCCATTTAAAAAAAATACCTCACTTCTTACAAATGCTTGAAGAAAGCCTCCTAAATAAAAAAACAGAGTCTAGGAAATCCCCTGGTGGCCAATGGTTAGGACTCCATGCTTCCACTGCAAGGGACACAGGTTCCAACCCTTGTCAGGGAACTAAGATACCGCAAGTCATAGGACACAGCCAAAGCAAAACAAAAGTTTAAAATGGAGACTAAAGACAATTAAGGAAACAAAAGCTACCAAAATATAATTAAAATCCTTAGAAATACAAAAGGAAACAATGCAAGAAAAATATCTATTTAAAAAGTTAAGGAAAATTAGAGAATAATAAAGAGCTTGGAAGATGAAAATAATACCAAAAAAATTAAAATAGAGCTAAGAAAATTGCTACATACATGTTTTTAATATTCTATTATTTATGAATTTAGATTAAAAGAGCCCATGAAGTATCCAGAAAAATGAAGTAAAACAGACCTACTCTGATGTATACCATGAAGCTTTATAACATTAGGGCAGACAAAGTCCTAAAAAATTCTATAGAAAAAGCAGCAGTCCTCAGTCAAAGGATCAGATCACAATGGCATCAGACTTTTCAATCTGTACATGACCATGAAGTGATGCCTTTGAAACTCTGAGGAATGATTTCCATTGTAGAATTCTTTACTCAGTTATACTAAAAAGTCAAAAATGAAATATTTAGACACGTAAGGTCTCAGAAACTTCTCTGATGTTGTACCTCTTTTCAGGAAACTACATGAGATCCTGAAAACAGGGACTCCAATACAGGGAAGAGGCAAAGGAAACTCCCAAGAGAATAGTGAAGGAACAGCCCAGGACTCTCTAGGCCTGAATAAAATGGCTTAGAAGTAATGAACATAAAGTGAAGCAGGAATGATCCTGTAGGGGTGTTTCCCAGAGGGGAAAGAAAAATGGAAAGAAAAAGTACCTGATATTTTTTACTGTAATAAGGAGTTTTATGACTTTACAGTTCTGTCACAGTATCTGCAGATAGTTCAGTGATAGGTACCAAGAAAACTAAGCGTGTGCACACATACAGATGCACACCAAAAATGAGGCAATTACTCTCTCCATGAAAAATAAAAAGTTCTGCGAAAAGGAAATACGTTCATATTATATGACTCAGTTGTAAATAACATTTACATGACCATAGTAATGTTAACACTAGTTAACCTATTTTGTTTAGTTTTTAAACAAAAACCAACATATATTAGAAGAAGATGTAGACAAAATTAATGTGTTGTGGGTAAGTAGTATGGTACCTAAATCTAACTGGCAGGGAATCAAGGGATAATAAAAACAGCAATAGAAGCGTATTTTTCAGAAATGTGGAGACACATAGAAAAGAAACAGCTATCTAGGTTGAAAATGGCAGCCTACTAAAGATAGAAGTTATGGACAAAGATGGGTAAGATAGGGGATTCTGTTTTCTCTTACGCCTTAAAGTGCTATTTGTCCTTTTACACCATGTATGTATATTACTTTGATAGAAATGTTTTAAAATTTGAGTTCTAGTTGAGGGGTACATGAAAAAGTTTTATAGAAACTGTAATAAAGAAGCAACTATTAGATAAATTTATGTCCTTTAAGTATAAAACTAGAGCTTTTGATACTAAATCTATAAAGCCAGTTCTATACAAATGCCAGGAGCAAGTTATGCATTTTAAAATGAACCACTCTAAAGTGGTTTAAGGCTATAAGAGATGAAGAAAATGCTCAACTACTTCCATTGCATAAGTTAACACCTGTTTACTAACAACAGCAAGATGAAAATTTTTCTCTGCCTAGTGAAAACATAAACATGCAAGAGGCTCAAATGCTGTAACTACCAGAGCCGCCGAGACTCTTACACTCCACCATGCCATAGAACCACTTTTTACGCCCTGGAAGCCTATGAATTAAAAGATTATCTGTTGAAAGGTATCAATGGCAAGGGGAAAAAACTGGGGAGAATATAAAGCCTAAAGCTGTATGATCTCTGAGTAAAATGGGTTATAGAAAACAGAATTGTCTTGGTGGTGGTAAGAAAGGAAAAAAAAAAATAAGAGAATAAAGACAATTAAGAGACTCAGAAGTTAGTAGAAGAGAATAGATAAGAGAAATTCAACTTTCTAAGTTTCTATTTATTAGTCTGAAGTTAACATTTCCAGGTCTTATAAAGTAAAACACTTACATTTGATTTCCACAAGGTGATTCCTCAAGAAAAGGTATATGATTTACTGATCCAGGAATACGAGGAGTACTTGCATGAATACTTGAAGCATCATGGGTTAGTCTCTGACTAGAGTCGTGGGGTGGTGTAGAGAAACTAGTTACAGAAGAATTATTAGATCCATTGCCTTTGTTCCCATTACATTGCTGGCTGAGCGCTGGTACCTCATTACCAAGGCTATCCATCCCAATATTTAATTCCCCGAGCTTTTGAATGGACCTATAAAATAAAATAACGTAATTATATTTAAATAAAAACTTAGTCATATTCCTAACATATAGAATATTGAAAGTCTGAGACAGTAAATACATGCACATATAACATGTATGACAATTTAGTACTAAAAATTACCATCATCAGTTTAAGACACAACCAAGAAACTGCAAGAAGATCCAAATTTTCCTATAAGATACCACTGTAAAAGAGATAAGACATAACAGGTATCACTGAATTTTTAAAAGTACCTTTTACCAAACAGGAAAAAAAAAATCTGTTTCTACTCCAGTATAACTTTGGTTCAATTTTCAATACCAAATTTTTCACCAACAAAACAAGCCATTTTCATTTCATGAAATGAAATGCTATTACTGTCTAGTAATATCATATCAACTAGGAAATGGATGACTAGTGCAAACCACGATGGGACAAAGTCAAGTGGCATCCTCATTATTCACAGATTCACTCATTCAATTCATTTATTCATTCTACAAAAACTATTTGCCAGGCTCTGATCTAGGCACTGGGGAGACTAAACAGGGAGCAAAACAAGGTAGCCTGAGCGCTTTTCCCTCACTGCAAGTCAGAGTAGCCTGACTCCTTATGCTGGACTCAGGGCTCCAAAGGGCACTTTGGAGGAATCTGTCAGACTTTCAAGATTTAGCCAAGAACTGGCCAGAATCACTTTCTCCAGTCTGGATATAATATGAGAGAGGACTACATAAGGGATGTGATTGCCAAGAGGTGTTGTGGTTCACTGTATTTTCTAATTTTTTAAATTAAACATTTAGTGTTCATGTATGTGTGTATGCGTGTGTACTTGTGCATGCGTGTATGTGTGGGTTTAGGGTTTTTAAAAGACCTTAAAAGATCAGTTTAAAATTATTGAAGGAATTGGCAGCCATTACTAAATATTTATCAGTTAAAAATTTTAAGTAAATAGCATTTCAATGAAACACTAATCTTGTTAAATGCTCCCCATATATAAAAAGAAAGTCTTCAGTCAAATAAATGTGGGAAATGCTAAGTATAAAGAGTCTAAAATGCTAACATAATTTTGTCTCACTATTAGGGAAGACGGAGAAGGGGCAGAATATGCCTATAGTAAGAGCCAATTATTAGTAACAGAAAATATCAGAAGTAATGATATAATACTGTTAATAATAAGCCTATCATACTTTAGTTGATTTTTTTTCAGTAAGTTCTATTACATAACATGACTCTTATTTCTCTAACTCTTTCTATGCCTCTGGAAAGGAAGAAGCAAACTTTAATTGTGGAAATGGTGTTCTGCTGCTAGAATGACTTGAAAGACTAAAACATTAAGGGGGAAAAGATATATTTTAATTTCTAGTTTCTATCTCTACTCAATTTGTCCTTGGTGTTAGTCGATACTTTAATGTCCTGGTACATAAAAGTGAGGATCTAGGAAAAAAGATCAAATAAAAGTATTATTTTAAAGAGAAAAAGAACAGATAAGGAAAGGTTAAGAAAACAACAGAAATTTTATATGAAACTAATTTATAAAAGTTTAGGATAAACATCCATTGATATTTATAACAGACCTGATTATTCTATGGATTTTTATAACATACTTACCTTTAGTATAATTTAAAATTGTAATTGCTAAAGAAATTGAGAACAGTTGTTATGCCCTAAACTGAACCTAAATTATAAGAAAAAATTCTTATAATTTTAAGATAATGAATTATATTATCTACATTGAATTATATTATTACAATGAATTCTATTTATAATTATCTTTAAGGAAAAATAAACCATCTTGAATAGTTTAACTTTTTTTCTGAGCAAGAACATTCATACTACTGGAATCATAGAACCTTGTCACTTTATGTTCTGACAATGTTAAGTATCTGCTTTCACTAAAAAAGAAGACAGGAAGTCAAACTGCAACCTGACTTTTACTGATATGAAGACAACATCCAAGAAGCAGAAGTAGCAGTTCATCATATCAGGATAATTCTGATAAGCCAGTGACTTGATCAGAGGTGATAAGAAAATGGTCTTCAAATTGAATGTTCAGAGGACTCCTAGACTCTAGATACCACTATAAATGTTCCTTGTGTGAAGGTCTGAAGAAAGGATCAGTTTCAGGCTCACTGACTTGCATAACACACAGAATGTCAAGCAGGTTACTTCCAATATTACTGGACCAAGAAAGGACAGTCACCACTGCACTGCCCATTATAACCATGATGATGCATGCATGCGTGTGTGCTTTTGCAACCCCATGGACTATAACAGCCCACCAGGTTCCTCTGTCCATGGAATTCTCTAGGCAAGAATGCTGGAGTGGGTTGCCATTTCCTATTCCAAATCATGATGACAGCCAACATTTATGGCATGCCTCCTATATGCTAGAAATTACTCTAAGTAATTTTTTAATATATGTTAACCCAACCTTCCAAAAACTCTAGCTCAATTAAGTATACATATTCTGGTTTACAGATTTCTAAAAAAAAAAAAAGTTACCATGTATTTACCTCCTATAATCAAAAATAGTAAGTTCATACATTTTAGAAGAAATTAATAAGAATCATTTTAATATTCTGAATTCAATAAAATCTGAAAGTTTAAGCTCTCAAGATAACAATAAAATAACAACTACCACTTAATATAGTGTTTACTCTATGCCAGGTACTGTTCTAAGTACTTTATGTAGGTTAATTCGTTTAATCTTCATGGCAACCCTGTGAAATAGATGAGGAAACAAGCAAACTGAAGACAGTAACTTCCCCTAAGTCTTCAGCTACCCTAAGACATGGCCAGATCCAGAAGCAGCCCACTTTCAGCCCATATGCTGAAACCACCATGCTCACCGCTCCCTTTGCTCAGATGCGAAAGACCATTTAACGGGAGGACAAAACTGGATGAGCCCTCAGACTTCTGTGACTGAAGAGATTATGTAACTCCACATTACTTGAAACACTTAAAAAGCCTTAAAATTTCAAACTATACACAAAAAGTAGCAGTTACTGCATGCTCTTAATAGCTTTTAAATAATTCCTCATATTTTGAATGTGACTAAAAGACCGACCTATTAAGGAATTGTTCGGTAAGATTCTGCTGCTGATCAGGACCATCCTCCTGATTCACACCTCCTTCAAGCAGCATCTGCTGGTATATCTGTCGCTGCTGCTCCTTCTGTTCTAAGTGCTGTTGATAGCGCAATCTTTGCCTATAATATTCTTGAAACTGTTCTGTTGAATCTCGAAGCTTAAAAATATTAAAAAAAAAAGTTTGAGCAGACTATGAATATGTTATCACTCAACAGTAACTTCCATAAGTGCTGCATAAAACATATAGACGGCAATCAGAAAATAATATACTGGATCTTTGAAAAATAACATGGTATGCATGAGTCTTAACAGTCAATTAGATCAGATCAATTAATTTGCTCTATTCCACTGTAAAAGACTGACCAAAACAAATGATCATTCTGGATCTCTGACTAACACAAATAAAAACAGACTACAGTTGTCACAAGGATGACACGAATATACAGTACAAATGTAAAGACTAGCACAAATCTATATTACTAGGAAAAAATCCCGAGGGACTACATTAATATTTAATAAATACAATATTAACCTTGTCTAACAAAATTTAAGCATGTAAGTGGCTGTGGCTTAATAGGTTACTCTAGAAGGAAGCTTATAAAATTTCCTTCAAAAACAGCAATTTAATTCAAATGGCTCTTCACAAGAAAATAGAATAAATAGATGTTAAACTCAGCAGTCTCAACATTCCTACTTCATTCATCTAAAAGAACTACATAGTACTCAACTTAAAGGACTTAGATATTATAGTGAATTCCAGTATTGGCAAAGAAAGACCCTCCTGCCAAGCTAGAGTGTGGTCAAATTACAGAGATCATATGAACTGGATCATCTCTAAAACTGGCCAACACTGACAGTAAGCTTAACCAAGAGTCCTGTAGGACTGACTGACTAAAGCTAAAACTGTCTCCTTTTCCCAGAGAATAGTAATGGTCCTCCTCTATTTTATAACTTACAGCAATAACTCTGAAACAAAATTATCTCTATGTCCTTTAAAAAATTTTTTTGTGGTAAAATAAATATAAAAAAATTGTATTTTAACCATTCAGTGTGGAATTCAGTGGCATTAGAGTCATAGTGTTACATAACCACCACTATTCTCTATTTCCAAAAATTTTCATCACCCCTAACAGAAACTCTGTAACCACTAAACAATAACTCCATTTCCTTCCTCCTCTAATGCCTGCTAACTTCTATTCCATTTTCTGTCTTATGAATTTACTTATCCTAGATATATCATGTAAACGGAATCATACAGTATCTGTGCTTTTGTGTCTGAATTATTTCACTTAACACAATGTTTTCAAGGTTCATCCAAGTTGCAGCCTATGTCAGACTTCATTCCTTTTTATGGCTGAGTAGTACTCCATCGTATGGATACATCACTTTTGTCTATCCATTAACCTGTGGATGTACATGAGTTATTTCTACCTTTCGGCCACAGTTAACAATGATGCTATGAACATGGATGTACAGTTATCTATTTGAGCCTTTGCTTTCAAAGCTTTTGGGTAATACCTGAAAGTAAAGTGACTGGGTCATATAGTAATTCTTGTTTAGATTTTTGAGGTACCATGAAACTACAGTGACTACACCATTTTACATACCAACCAGAAATGTATGAGGCCTCAAATTTCTCTCTTTTCTCACCAACACATTACTTCCTGCTTTGATTTTAGCCTTTTAGCCATTCTAGTAATTGCGAAGTTATACTTCATTGTGGTTTTGATGTCCATTTCCCTAATGACAAGTGACGTTAGGCATTTTTCTCATGTACTTATTGGCTGTTTATAGACATCTGGCCAATTTGGAGAACTGTCTATTCAACGCCTTTTTTAAAATGGATGTTTTTACTGTTGAGTTGTAGTAGTTCTTTATATTTTCTAGATACTAAAACCTTACCAGATAAATAATTTGCAAATATTGTTCCCATTCTGGAGGCTGTCCTTTCAGATTATTGATAATGTCCTTTGATGCAAAAAAGTTTTTAATTTTGATGAAGCTCAATTTTTGCATTTGTTGCTTAAGCTTTTGGTATTATACCTAAGGACATATTACAAAATCTAAGGTTGTAAAGATTAATCTTTATGTTTTTTTCTGAGTTTTATACTTTTGTAGGTCCTATACTTAAGTTGTTGATCTAGTTTCAGTTAATTTTTATATATGGTGTGAGGCAGAGGTCCAATTTCCTTTTTTGCATGTGGAAATCCAGATATCTAGCATCATCTGTTGAAGAGATTATTTCTCCCCCACTGAGTAGACTTGGCACCCATACCAAAAATCAACTGGTCACAGATATATGAAATTACTTCTGGCCTCTCAATTTATTCAACTGGTCGATATGCCTATCCTTATACAAGAACTACAGTTTTAATTACTGTAGCTTTATAGTAAGTTTTGAAATTATGCAGTATGAGTCCTACAATTTTATATTTCTTTTTGCAAAATTGTTTTGGCTATTCAAAGCCTGCTGCAATTCCAAGTATTTGAGTATTAGCTTTTTCATTACTACAAAATAAGCAGTGGAATTTTTTACAGGAATTACATGAAGTTTGTAAATAATGTTGGGTAGTACTGACATCTTAACAGTATTAAATCTTCCCATTAATGAACACAGAATGTCTTTTCATTTATTTAGGTCTTCTTTAACTTCTTTCAGTAATATTTTGTAGATTTTGGCATACCAATTTTCTACCTCCTTAGTTTAATTTATTCCCAAGTATTTTATCCTTTTATATACTGCTGTAAACAAAACTGCTTTCTTAATTTCCTCTTCTGATTATTCACTGCTGGTATACAGAAACAATTTCCATGTGTTGATCTTGTACCCTGCAACTTCGCTGAACCTGCTCATAAGCTTTAATAGGGGTCATGTGGATTCTTTCTGATATATAATATTTATGTCATCTGTGAATAGAGACAGCTTTACTTCTTCCTTCCCAATTTATTTATTTTTCTGGTCTAACTGCTCCGGCTAGAACTTGTAACAAATGTTGAAGTAACAATTGTGAAAGCAGGCATCCTTATCTTTGTTTCTGATCATAGAGAGAAAGCTTTAAGTCATTCCCCATTAAGTAGTATGATATTAGCTTGGGTTTTCCATAATCTTCACCATGCTGAGGAAGTTCCATTCTATTATTAGTTCTGTGAGAGTTTTTAACAGCAAAGAGTGTTTCATTTTGTCAAATGTCTTTTCTGCATCAATTGAGACAATCACATGTTGTTTATTTTTTCCTTCATTCTATTAATGTGATTATTAAACTGAAAGTTTTCTATGTTGAACCACCAGGCTTGCATCCTGCAATCAATCTACTTTGTCAAGATGTATAATCCTTTTAATATGCTAATGGTTTTGGCTTGCTAGTATTTTGATTTTTGCTTATATATTCATAATACATATTGGTCTATAGTTTTTTTTCTAATATTTTCACTTGGCTTTGCTATGATGGTAATGCTGAACTCATAGAATGGGTTAGGAAGGGTTCCCTCCTCTTATTTTTTGGAAAATTTTGAGGATTATTGTTAACTCTTCCTAAATGTTTATAGAATTCACCAGTAAAGTCATCTGATCCTTGTCTTTCCTCTGTTGGAAAGCTTTTTGATTACTGATTCAATTCTTTACTCAATATGGATCTGTTGAGATTTTCTATTTCTTTCCAAGTGAGTTTAGTAATTTGCTTCTAAAGAATTTGTCCACTTCATCTAAGTTATCTGTTAGTTTTCAAATGGTCATAGTATTCTCTTATAATCCTTTTTATTGTTGTAAGGTAGATATGCTAAGTCGCTTCAGTCATGTCCGACTTTGCAACCCTATGGGCTATAGCCCACCAGGTCCCTCTGTCCATAGAATTTTCCAGGCAAGAATACTGGAGTGGGTTACCATTTCCTCCTCCAGGGGATCTTCCCGACCCAAGGATCAATCTCACATCTCTTGTGCCTCTTGCACTGGCAGGTGGGTTCTTTACCACCTGTAAGGGAAGCCCTATAAGGTAGTTTTATTTATTTTAGTTATTGGCTTTTTTCTTTGTCAGTCTAGCTAAGGGCTTAAGAATTTTGTTATCTTTTCAAAGAACCAACTTTTGATTTTGTTGATTCTCCCTGTTGTTTCCCTTTTATTTCTCTCTCCTCTAATCTTTATTATTTCCTTCCTTCTGCAAGCTTTGGATATAGCATGCTCTTCCTTTTTCTGGCTCTTCAAGGCATAAACTTATTAATTTGGGATCTTTCTTCTTTTTTTAATGTAAGCATTCGCAGCTACAAATTTATCCCTGAGCACTGCTTTTGCTGCATTCCATAAGCTTGTTGTATATTTGTTATGTTGTGCTCATTTTCATTAGTCTCTAAGTGTTTTCTAATTTCCCCTGTGAGTTCTTTGACCCACTGGTTGTTTAAGAACGTGTTGATTCATTTTTCCAAATTTTGAATTTAAAAATTTTCCTTGTTACTCATTTCTAGCTTCATTCCTCTGTGGTCAGATAAGACACTTTACATGATTTTAAATCTTTTAAAATGTATTGAGTCCTAAGATACTATCTATCTTGAAGAACGCTGCATGTGCACTGGAGAAGATTGTGTACTCCACTACTGTTGAGTATTCTATAGATGTCTGTTAGCACAAACTGGTTTACAGCATTGTTCAAGCCCTCTATATCCTTACTGATCTTCTGTTTAGATAGTCTATCCATTACTGCAGGTATGGTATTGAAACCTCCAACTATTATTGCAGAACAGTCTATTTCTCCCTTCAGCTTTGCCAATGTTTGCTTCATATACTTTTGGATACTGTTATTTGGTACATATCCATATGTACTTTTAAGGATAATTTTTCAACCTCATTTTTAATATTTAGTCAAACACAAAAAAAACTTATTCAACTTATGAAACCTACTTACCCTTTATAAGTGGGATATTATAAATATGATAAAATTTGCACCTTATTTCACAATTTCCTTTTCAAAGCATCACAGAAAAATAAACTAGAACTCTAAAGGCTTAGATAAGGTGTGGTGGTGGTGATGGTTGAGTTGCTAAGTCACGTCCAACTCTTGTGACCTCATGAACTGTAGCCTGCTAGGCTCTTCTGTTTATGGTATTTCCCAAGTAAGAATACTGGAGTGGGGGCTTCCCTAGTGGCTCAGTGATAAAGAATCATCCACCTGTCAATGCAGGAGACACAGGGTCAATCCCTGGTCTGGGAAGATCCCACATGCTGAGAAGCAACTAAGCCCATGTGCCACAACTACTGAGCCAGTGCACTAGAAGCCCAACAGCCACGACTACTGAAGCCCATGCACCCCAGAGTCTGTGCTACACAAGAAAAGCGATTGCAATGAGAACCTGTGCACAGGAGCCAGAGAACAGCCCCCACTCGCTGCAGTGAGAGAAAAGCCCACACAGCAATGAAGACCAACACAGCCTAATAAATACTTTTATTTAAAAAAATAAAAAAGAACAGTCGAGTGGGTTGCCAGTTCCTTCTCCAGGGGGTCTTCCTGACCCAGGGATCAAACTCACATCTCCTGCATTGCAAGCAGATTCTTTTACTGCTGAGCCAGCAGGGAAGCAGAGATAAGGTATTATTCTACATTATAAATGTCATAATTTCTTGCTCATTAAATCTACTTAGTAAAATATAGAGCACATATCTTAAAATACAAGTTGTCTACCTTTAATACGAATTCAATTACATGAATTCTCAAACATGCAGAAGGAATGTCAACTGTGATATTTTTAATTGTTAATAAATTCATACATTAAAAATTTTCTAAAATATATATTAAAAAACAATCAAAAAAACTATAAATTCTTAAAGAAGAGGGGAGAAATGATCTAATAAGAAAATCTAGGTATTCTCTCTCCTGTGAAATAACAGAAAATTCTTTTAAAATTCTATCCAAGCAAATAGAATTACTTCTTACAAAATGGATAACTCTAAAAGGCCTGAGATGTAGTAAACATTACCTCATTTTTTTCTTGCTTAGCTGGTCCTGGATTCTGTGCTCCATTTGCAGGCTCCTTTTCTGAAACTGAACTCTGGCCCAGGATTTCACTGCTGATAGGTCTCTGTGCCTCAACAGGTGTATCACTTCAGGGTAACAAATGAAAAGGAAGAAGTAGGGGTAAAGAAAAATGTAATGTAGTTAGAGAAATTTTAATTTAAAAGAGGCATATTTACCTTAAGTATATATTAAATGCACAAAAACAGATTTTAAACTTTACTTTTTTCTCTTAAGTACTATATGTAAGGGATTTTAAAAAACAGAATGTGCTAATAATATGAAAGAGCACTGGATTATTAAACAAGGAAGGTAGGGACTCCCATCTAAAAGAGTATGTGCAGCCTTGGGAAATCACTTACATTCTTTGTGGCTCAGCTTCATCTACAAATTAATAGGTCAAATGACCTAAAGCCTAAATTCACTTAAAGAACTCAATCTGCTATTCTGTTATCCAAACATCAATTTTCTTTCCTCCAATATATTTCAATAAAAAGCTAAGAATAGTTGAGATTTTATTAAAAGGCTTTCTTTATTTGCACTTAACATAAAAGTGAAACATCTTTCAAATATTTTTAATGTAGACTAATTAGTAAGTTTGATGTCTTCTGTCAGGTTGTTCCTTGTCGTCTTCTTAAGACACTGGCAGCTTCTACTTTTCATAGTTACACTGTTTAAAAATTTTAATAACTAACATTATCCAAAGATGACAAATACCACATTCACAAAGATTACCGATCAGTAACAGATACCATTGGAACAAGTACAAAAGTAAAGTGAATTTTGTCTTCAATTAATTTGATTATGAAATGACTTCACAATGGCCTCTCCAGGCATAAGTATGTAAGACATACTAAAATAGAGGTCTAAAAAAAATAAATAGAGGTCAAGGGTTTAGGAAAGCAGAGCTAGATAGTCACCTTCACAAAGGTACCATTAGGAGCCTAGTAGTCATAAATATCTAGACATATATACACACACATGCACCCTGAGGGGGAAGTAGAAAGCTCTGGGAAGAGTTTTCGGTTACAGGACGATGCTATAAACTGCTAATGACCAAAGGAAAATGCATTTTAATCCAAAAGTAGAATTTGTAAGAATTATTAACTGTGTAGATAGAATAAAACAATTTTATAAAGTAACATTTAATTTTGCAATTTATACAGCACTTCCATATACATTATCTCATTTAATCTGCACAGTGACCTGTAAAATAGATTAAAACTCCCATTTCACAGACGAGTAAACAGACTCAAAAAAGGCATGTTCCCAAAACTGCATAGTTAGTAAATAAAGTTAGGACTTGAATCCAGGTCTTTGGACTCCAAATCCAATGCTGGCCCAAGTCTGGGAATAGATTTTATTTTTCCTGCGATTTAATTTTGAGACCATTATATTGCATAGTCACGGCTTGCATATTTCACCTGCTTTTTCTTTCTCTTTTGAGTTGCTTTCTGTTCAAGTCAAAATATATCCTTCAAAACACTACACACTCTTTTATAAACTTTTCCTGTGGGTTTTATCTTCTTCACCATAGTAACTCAATCATTATATCCTGGGGATGCAGCATGGTGCTAGCACAGAGTAGACAACTAAATATTTTAAAATAAATACTGAATTCAAACTTATATTACCACAAGCAAAAGTCTCTTTATGTGGCATTTTAACATAATTGATCTGAGCTACCCATATTTTCTAATTATACCTAAAACATTTTTCAAAACCAGGTAAACTTTTTCCAAAATAAATTTTTATACTTTATCAACAGCCAAATAACTCTTCTATAACATGTTATTTTTCAAAGCCTCTTGAAGAAAGTGAAAGAGGAGAGTGAAAAAGTTGGCTTAAAGCTCAACATTCAGAAAACGAAGATCATGGCATCTGGTCCTATCACTTCATGGCAAATAGATGGGCAAACAGTGGGAACAGTGTCAGATTTTATTTTGGGGGGCTCCAAAATCACTGCAGATGGTGACTGCAGCTATGAAATTAAAAGACACTTACTCCTTGGAAGGAAAGTCATGACCAACCTAGATAGCTATTCAAAAGCAGAGATATTACTTTGCCAACAAAGGTCCGTCTAGTCAAGGCTATGGTTTTTCCAGTGGTCATGTATGGATGTGAGAGTTGGACTGTGAAGAAAGCTGAGCACCGAAGAATTGATGCTTTTGAACTGTGGTGTTGGAGAAGACTCTTGAGAGTCCCTTGGACTGCAAGGAGATCCAACCAGTCAATCCTAAAGGAGACCAGTCCTGGGTGTTCATTGGAAGGACTGATGCTGAGGCTGAAACTCCAATACTTTGGCCACCTCATGCAAAGAGTTGACTCATTAGAAAAGACCTTGATGCTGGGAGGGGCTGGGGGCAGGAGGAGAAGGGGATAACAGAAGATAAGATGGCTGGATGGCATCACTGACTCGATGCACATGAGTTTGGGTAAACTCTGGGAGTTGGTGATGGACAGGGAGGCCTGGTGTGCTAAGTTTCCTGGGGTCACAAAGCATCAGACACCACTGAGCAACTGAACTGAACTGAACAGGTTATTAGTAGCCCTTCTGACACACTGTCCTTTCCAAGGGTATGAGCCCTGAAGGAGGGAAATCTGTATTTATTAAGCACCAAGCACATGCTTACCACTCTGCTAGGAACTTTATCTCACTCTACAAGTCAACACTCTATTTTATAGAGGAGGTCACTGAGGCTCAGAGAGATTAAGTTACCACTCCAAGATCATGCAGCTAGAAAACGGCAAGGCTACTATTCACACCATAGTCTGGCTCCAAAGACCATGTTCTACTCACTGTTCTGCATTACTTTGCCTCATAAGTTTCCCGGTTTCAGAGACATGACAGATGTTTTTGTTACTACTGCTCAGCTAAAAACACATGTATTACTTACCTTTTAACAAGTTACATTTTACCCCTCTATAATGGTCTAATAACTTCACTTCTTTCCATCTTTATTCAGTCAATTCTCAATTATAGTACTTTCTTTACACAGGAAACAGCACGTGTAGAGTCAAATTTGGCTAGCTTTTTGTGTTTTTTTTTTTATTCTTTATCAAGACAATCCCACTGGTGTACAATCCCAAACATGCTATTCATTATATTGACCAAGAAGCTCCTATCATCTCATATACTCAGAAAAACGTCACCAGTTCCCCCAGAAGCTCAGCATCCCAGACAGCAAAAATTTTCTCTAAAGGGATTGAAAAGTCAAAGAAAAGTTTAAGATAGTCTCTACCAATACTCAAGATTCTCTATTCCTTTAGGATTTAAATAATAGGATGCCCTATATTAAATTATACTCATTCGTTTTCATCACTAGATATCATCTTTTTCTTTCAAATATAAAATACAGAGCAGTAAGATGCCTCAGGAAGTCACCCTAGGCTTTAGGAAGTCCCCTCACTTAACGGATCCTAGAATCCTCTCCTTTCTTTAAAGAACATTAAAGAAAATCACACCCACCACACCCAACAATCTCACAGCAACTTAACAGAAAATGCTTCCATAAATATTTATCCTGTAATTCTTATGCCTTAACTAAATACCTCCTCTTGTTTTAATTAGAAACAGAAATTCCAAGTCCAGTGCTTCTTCCTCAATACAGAATGCTGTCAACTATCCTATGTGAATAGTAAAAGTTTTCATTTTTATGCTCTTTTAATAAATTTATTGCAGTCAATAGTAATGATTCATAGTATCAACTCAGAGAATAGGAAACCAGCCATGTGTCCCAATGGGATTACTGGAAAACTGAGATAAGAAGTTTCTTAAGCCTTGATATAAAGAACTGCTAATCAGGAAATTATTATTTCATGCCAGATTTGAAAGAAAAACTGAGTGGTGGTTTTAACACTTATATATATATAAAGAATTACTAAAGATAACTGGAAATAACCAGAGATTTTTATATATATACATGTTCAATACAGTAGTATTTACAGGAAACTATACTCTCCTACAATAAGGAATTAGGTAAAACTATGACACAGTCATACAAAGGAATAATGCACATACCCTTAATCACTGACCTCAATAAACATTTAAGAATATGGGAACAATTCATGATCTATCAAGTAAAAAAAAAAAGCAAACTGTATGAAAATATATATAGCACCTTCCCAATTTTTAAAAACGTATTCATAGGAAAAACATTGGTCATCTAAGTGTGAGATTGTGTGGGATTTTAATTCTCTTACTGATAATCTTCCATATTTCCAAAATTTCTTAATACGTATTCACTGCCTTTATAACCAGCAAAATGATAATACAGGACATAAAAATAAAGATTTTCCTAGAGAATATTAATTATCAAAAATTTTAAAACTCCTTACAAATAAAGCTTTAAAGACTAACTTTCAACTAAAGAGACTTGAACATTTAGAAAACACAAACACACACCCCAATTAGATTATCTCACACTTATGGAGATCTGCCAATTTTTATAAGCAAATACTTACCGTTCAGGGGATTCTTCATAAATACTGTGACATTCTGTGTTCTCAAGCATGAGACTTCTGCTGAGATTTTGTACTCCTGGATAATGGAAGTTAGCAAAGGAGTGTGACATTGGAGAAGTTTTGTTCCCAAGGTCTGAGATTCTCTTATCATGACTGGTCAGTCCACAAGTGAGGCCATCTAAAGCAGGATTCAGAGAGCGGGTCATATAGGCATCAGCTGATTGAGGCCTTCTCATTGGAGACGATGGATACGGAGAAAGTTTGCTGATAAGAGGTGTCAAAAGATCAGCATATGCAGCTTTTGTGGGTTTTAGAAGTTTGTCAACATGAATATTAAGCATTTTCTGTTCAAAAGCACAAGAGAAGACCGAAGATGGGAGATTCTGGAGCCATGACAATAAACTCAGATCCAAATCATCACATCCATTACCACATAAGAGGTCAATTCCAAGGAGTACTTCACTTTCCGTAATTTCTTCTCCTGTTGCTTTACTTTGACAAAATTCTACACAGCATTCATAAAGTAGGCCCTTCATTACAAGCTGAAATAAACGATTGTTACTTGCTTTAAAACCAGCCTCACTTAGCTTCCTATCAGCAGGGATGAATTCTGCCACCATGATACAAGCCTCTTCAAAGCAGTGAACTCGTGCAGTGCTGGGATTCCAGTCCTTAAATTCAGCATGATTGGTCAAACGAGGCAAAGTCAAAAGCAAACAGAGCTTGCTGTAGTCATCTTTAGAAGGACAGTACTCTTCCAGGGCATGTAAACACTGCACAGCTTCCTGCATTGTAAATTCCAGCTGTAAAAAAAACAAGTGCTATAAAGAGAGATCCTATGAGATATGAAAACAATGAAAGTATTTTCCTCAAAAATACTTTATAAACTTTCACAAACTGTTCAATTGCAAAGGGATAAACTAGTGTCAAAGAATACTCATATAATGGTGGGCTATATAACAACTTGCAAGTGAAGAATCCAAATGTTTTCTACTACTAAAATAAAGATTTTAAAATTTGGTTATTAGCATATTAAATTTTACCTAGAAAAAAGTAAGGTAATTCAGACTTAATACTATCATTTTTGATGCATAATTTTTAAGAGTAAGGATAATTAAGTTTTTGAGCAATGAAACTGAAGCATGTCAACATTCAACGGCTTACTATACCCTGCCATCACTCCAGCTTACCGAAAAAGCAAGAGAGCCATTCTCAAACTTGCCTTAGGACAAATGTGTGTGGGGAAAGAAACCAAATCAAGAAAGGCAACATCTACAGTTCACTTTTACAAAACTGGTGCAGATAGAACAAAAGGAAGCTTAGCTAAAAGATAAAGTAATTTGTACAGTGAATATTATCTTAGGATCATGAGCTTTCAGTGATGTACAGAACTTCAGAAATTGCATAGCACAGCTTCTATATCTTACCTATGGGAAAAGGTAGGGTCCAGATTTAACCTAAGTAATTCAGTTGATTTTGAAATAGCTCAACCGGAATTCCATCACCTCCACTAGCTTTGTTCCTAGTGATGTTTTCAAAGGCCCACTTGACTTCACATTCCAGGATGTCTGGCTCTAGATGAGTGATCACACCATCATGATTATCTGGGTCGTGAAGATCTTTTTTGTACAGTTCTGTGTATTCTTGCCACCTCTTCTTAATATCTTCTGCTTCTGTTAGGTCCATACCATTTCTGTCCTTTATCGAGCCCAGCTTTGCATGAAATGTTCCCTTGGTATCTTGAATTTTCTTGAAGAGATCTCTAGTCTTTCCTATTCTGTTGTTTTCCTCTATTTCTTTGCATTGATCCCTGAAGAAGGCTTTCTTATCTCTCCTTGCTGTTCTTTGGAACTTTGCATTCAGATGCTTATATCCTTCCTTTTCTCCTTTGCTTCTCACTTCTCTTCTTCTCAAAGCTATTTGTAAGGCTTCCTCAGACAGCCATTTTGCTTTTTTGCATTTCTTTTTCTTGGGGATGGTCTTGATCCCTGTCTCCTGTACAATGTCACGAACCTCTGTCCATAGTTCATCAGGCACTCTGTCTATCAGATCTAGTCCCTTAAATCTATTTGTCACTTCCACTGTATAATCATAAGGGATTTGATTTAGGTCATACCTGAATGGTCTAGTGGTTTTCCCTACTTTCTTCAATTTAAGTCTGAATTTGGCAATAAGGAGTCCATGATCTGAGCCACAGTCAGCTCCTGGTCTTGTTTTTGTTGACTGTATAGAGTTTCTCCATCTTTGGCTGCAAAGAATATAATCAATATGATTTTGGTGTTGACCATCTGGTGATGTCCATGTGTAGAATCTTCTCTTGTGTTGTTGGAAGAGGGTGTTTGCTATGACCAGTGCATTCTCTTGGCAAAACTCTATCAGCCTTTGCCCTGTTTCATTCGGTATTCCAAGGCCAAATCTGCCTGTTACTCCAGGTGTTTCTTGATTTCCTACTTTTGCATTCCAGGCCCCTATAATGAAAAGGACATCTTTTTTGGGTGTTAGTTCTAAAAGGTCTTGTAGGTCTTCATAGAACTGTTCAACTTCAGCTTCTTCAGCATTACTGGTTGGGGCATAACCTTGGATTACTGTGATATTGAATGGTTTGCCTCGGAAACAAACAGATCATTCTGCCGTTTTTGAGATTGCATCCAAGTATTGCATTTCAGACTCTCTTGTTGACAATGATGGCTACTCCATTTCTTCTGAGGCATTCCTGCACGCACTAGTAGATATAATGGTCATCTGAGTTAAATTCACCATTCCAGTCCATTTTAGTTCGCTGATTCCTAGAATGTCGATGTTCACTCTTGCCATCTCCTGTTTGACCACTTCTAATTTGCCTTGATTCATGGACCTGACATTCCAGGTTCCTATGCAATACTGCTGTTTACAGCATCGGACCTTGCTTCTATCACCAGTCACATCCACAACTGAGTATTGTTTTTGCTTTGCTCCATCCCTTCATTCTTTCTGGAGTTATTTTTCCACTGATCTCCAGTAGTATATTGGGCACCTATTGACCTGGGGAGTTCCTCTTTCAGTATCCTATCATTTTGCCTTTTCATACTGTTCATGGGGTTCTCAAGGCAAGGGTACTGGAAAAGGTCAGTTTTCATTCCAATCCCAAAGAAAGGCAATCCAAAAGAATGCTCAAACTACTGCACAATTGCACTCATCTTACACGCTAGTCAAGTAATGCTCAAAATTCTCCAAGCCAGTCTTCAGCAATACATGAACCATGAACTTCCAGATGTTCAAGCTGGTTTTAGAAAACGCAGAGGAACCACAGATCAAATTGCCAATATCCGATGGATCATGGAAAAAGCAAGAGAGTTTCAGAAAAACATCTATTTCTGCTTTATTGACTATGCCAAAGCCTTTGACTGTGTGGATCACAATACACTGTGGAAAATTCTGAAAGAGATGGGAATACCAGACCACCTGACCTGCCTCTTGAGAAACCTGTATGCAGGTCAGGAAGCAACAGTTAGAACTGGACATGCAACAACAGACTGGTTCCAAATAGGAAAAGGGGTGCATCAAGGCTGTATATTGTCACCCTGCTTATTTAACTTACATACAGAGTACATAGTGAGAAACGCTGGGCTGGAAGAAACACAAGCTGGAATCAAGATTGAAGGGAGAAATATCAGTAACCTCAGATATGCAGATGACACCACCCTTTTGGCACAAAGTGAAGAGGAACTAAAAAGCCTCTTGATGAAAGTGAAAGTGGAGAGTGGAAAAGTTGGCTTAAAGCTCAACATTCAGAAAACGAAGATCATGGCATCTGGTCCTATCACTTCATGGCAAATAGATGGGCAAACAGTGGAAACAGTGGCAGGCTTTATTTTTTTGGGCTCCAAAGTCACTCCAGATGGTGATTGCAGCCATGAAATTAAAAGACACTCCTTGGAAGAAAAGTTATGACCAACCTAGATAGCATATTCAAAAGCAGAGGTATTACTTTTCCAACAAAGGTTTGTCTACTCAAGGCTACGGTTTTTCCTGTGGTCATGTATGGATGTGAGAGTTGGACTGTGAAGAAAGCTGAATGCCAAAGAATTGATGCTTTTGAACTGTGGTGTTGGAGAAGACTCTTGAGAGTTCCTTGGACTGCAAGGAGATCCAACCAGTCCATTCTGAAGGAGATCAGCCCTGGGATTTCTTTGGAAGGAATGATGCTAACGTTGAAACTCCAGTACTTTGGCCACCTCATGGGAAGAGTTGACTCATTGGAAAAGACCTTGATGCTGGGAGGGATTAGGGGCAGGAGGAGAAGGGGATGACAGAGGATGAGATGGCTGGATGGCATCACAGACTCGATGGATGTGAGTCTGAGTGAACTCCGGGAGTTGGTGATAGACAGGGAGGCCTGGCGTGCTGCGATTCATGGCGTCGCAAAGAGTCGGACACAACTGAGCGACTGAACTGAACTGAATTCAGTTGATTAGTGACAAAGACAGAATGAAAATTCTTATTGACTCATTCATATTCCAGTGTTCTTTTCACTTTTTTTTTTTTTTTTTGGTCATGCCATTTGGCATGTGGAAGCTTAGTTCCCTGACCAGCGGTCAAACCAAATCCTCTGCAGTGGAAGTGCTGAGTCTTAACTATTAGACTACCAGGAAAGTACCTCTTTCTACCTTTAAACATCATTACCTGGCAAGCATTTCTCTACTATTTCAATGATTACTTACTAGCACTTAATAAAAGTTTCTTTGGTTTTGGATGCAACAATACTAATATTAAAACTTTAAAAGTAACTCTCTAACCAAAAAGAATTTAATATCATTAAATCTAAATTGTCATTAATAAACATTCTATTAAGAAACACCTCTGGGGAATTCCCTGGCTGTCAGTGGTTAGGGCTCTGCGCTTTCACTGCCAAGGGCCTGGGTTCAACCTCTAGTTGGGAAACTGAGATCCTATAAGTTGTACTGCACAGCCAAAAAATAAAGGGTTTAAAAAAAAAAAAACCTCTGGATCAAAGAAATACTGAAAAGACAGAAAGAAGAGGTAAACATAATTCACTTCTGGGATAAGAAAAGAAGCAATGATATACTCATCAAGTCAAACATCTTTGGATATCTAGATCACCTTAAACAAGAGGGGCACACACTCTCCAACCAAACAGCCATTCATGTGTATCATCTTTGCCTAAATCACAGAACAAATCCAGAAGCACTACAGATTGAAAGCACTACACCTGTAAAACAACAGATCTTGCCCCACCACCACTCAAAAACTTCAACTCATGATACGAATCTTTTGTTTTAGGGAATAAAATACTTATGACTGAAACAAGACTATGGCGCAAACCTTCAGGAATAAAAATCTTACATGCTGGGGCTCATCTTCTGCTGACATTGCATTGTTAACACATAAAGCTTCTAAAAACTTCTGCTTCAGGATAATGTAACGAAACCTGTGAAAAATAAAATATGAAACATTAAAATGATTAAAAGCTGAATTACAGCACAGGCTATAGTCCATGAGGTCACAAAGAGTCGGACACGACTGAATGACTAACACTTTCACTGCCTTTCACTATAGCAATGTCAATGACCAGAAATGAAACTCAAGCTCCTAAAGCAAAATAGGCCAAGTTTTTCTTATAGGATCAATTATTTCTTTTAAAAAACACTTTAAAAATTTAATTTCCCAATGTCTCATAAATCAAATGTATTTACTAGTTACTGTAAGTACCTTTGCTTTCAGAAAACTCTTAAAAATACCTTATAAGGCTAATCACACTGAAGCCGCGTGTGTGTGTTCAATCACTCATAAGCTATAATTTAAAAGATAGCAAGAAATCACAATTTAATACTCAAAGCAAGGGCTTTTATTTGAAATATTATTTCTAAGAAAACAATCAAGTTTTTATGGAAGATGTCAAAAGTCATCTAACATGAAATCAAAACATTTTATATTCCAAATATTTTATTTCCCAAAATATGTCTTTTCAAACATGAGAAAATTCATATAAAAATGGAGATGAAAGGGTAGAATGAAATGAATAAAACTGCTAAAAAGCCATAGAATAACTGTAGATTTAAAACTTTTCAAAAGGTATTTTTCAGAGAGGAGAAAGGGAGAGTCTATTTGACTTGTCTATGAATCAAAAAATGTTGAGTGCCTTAAGCACTTTAAAGAAAAGTGTTTCTAAGGGCTGAAAGAAAATAATAATGAACCTTCACAGTCATTCTTCCAACCATTGTTTTAACAGCAAATACGTGCCAATAAAACAAAATCCCTACCTTTAAAAAGAAGGGCATCTAATGAAAGCAACTCATCTAATGCACATTAACAGATGGCTGGATTAAGAAGTTGTGGTGTGTGTGTATACACACACGCAACGAACTATTACTCAGCCATAAAAAAGAATGAAATAATGCCATTTGCAGCAACACAGATGGACCTAGAGATTGTCACACTGAGTGAAGTAAGTCAAAGAAGGCCAAGTATCACATGATATCACTTAATAAGTGAAATCTTATAAAGAATGGTACAAATGAGCTTATTTTAAAAACAGAAACAGAGTTACAGATATAGAAAACAATCTTAATCATAACAGTGGGAAAAAGGGAAGAGGGATAAAGTGGGAGACTGGGATTGACATATACACACTACTATATATAGAACATATAACTAATAAGGACCTACTGCTTAGCACAGAGAAATCTACTCAATATTCTGTAATGACTCACACAGGACAAGAATCTAAAAAAGAATGGATACATGTATAACTGAATCACTCTGCTGTGTATCTGAAACTAAAAATTTTTTTTAAAAAGAAGACATATAAGGAAGAGGAAAACAAAAAATACTGCCATCTGCAAAAACATGGGTGGACCTAGAGAATATTGTGCTTACTGAAATAAGTCAAAGGAAGACAAATACTATATGATAACATTCATACGTGGAATCTAAAAAATAACATAAATGAATATACATATATACACAAAACAGACTCACAGTCATAGACAACAAACTTGTGGTTACTAAAGTTGGTGGTGGGGGATAAGTTACGGGTATGAGGTTAACAGATGCAAACTACTATCCATAAAACAGATAAGCAACAAAGATTAACTGTATAGCACAGAGAATTTGTAATAAGCTATAATGGAATATAGTCTGCAAAAATACTGAATCATTATGCTATATACCTGAAACTAAAACAGTATTATAAATCAACTATACTTCAACTTAAAAAACAAAAAGAAGAGAATCATCTAATAAATTCCATAGAATATGTATAGGATTCAGCAAGGTTCTGGGTTTCCTGGGTAGCTCAGCAGTAAAGAATTTGCCTGTAATAGGAGACTCGGGTTCAACCCTAGGTTGGGAAGATCCCCTGGAGAAGGGAATGGCAACACCCTGAAGTATTTGCCTGGAGAATTCCATGGACAAAGGAGCCTGGAGGGCTAAAGTCCATGGGGTCTCAAAGAGTCGGACAGGACTGAGTGAATAACGCAGAGAAAGATTTTGAAGGAGTATGAAACCAAGTCTATAAGAAACGATGAGGGTCTTACAAGAACTGACTCTTGGAAAATCATCAAGCATGTGCTATGTAAAAGCAGAAGATGATGTAAGAAACAGTATTCCAGGTAAATAAACAATGTACAAAAGCAAAGAAGTATCAAATAGCATGAATTATGGAGAATCAGAAACTAACACGAAGTTTCACTTCTGATAATGGTGGAGTAATTTGTATCTGGCTAACTTTTCTGCAAATAACAATTAAACCCTAGATAAAACCCAAAAATTATTTGAAAGCACCAAAGGGGGGGAAAAATGGCTAGCACACCTAGAGGGAAGTCAATACATGAAAAAAGGGAACTTTAGGGAGTGAGAGTCAAGGGTATAGGGCCTTCCAGTTGAGATACTCCCCAATCCACACAGCATGAGCTAAAACTCAAGCAGAAAGCTGCAGTTTTACAGATTTTTGAGAAGTCAGAGAAAGGTCTGGTATGCCAGAACAGCTGAAAAGTGGCAGAGAGGGTAGGAGGATCCAAAACAAGAGGAAACCACAATGAAAAATATATCAAAATCTACTGTATAAACTGTGCCTAAAACCTTGGCCATACCTAAAACCCAAGATGCAAGGGAGACTCCAAACAGCCCAGCAAAAGCAACAGACTGAAGGTTAAATAACTAAGCAGAGATTTCAACTGATGGCTGTTAGGTGAGGGACAGACTTTGCTTTCTGAGTATAACAAAGTATACTCCCTGTGTGAATAAAAATCAATAGTTTTCTAAAGAAGATAACAGAAATCCAGAGTTTCAACAATGAATCCACAATGCGCAGAATATATTTTGAAAAATGATGAGACATGTGAAAAAAGAGTGACTTACAGTAAAGAGAAAAGGCAATCAATAGAAACTGAGCCTGACATAACCCAGAAGTTGGAATCAGCAAATAAGAACTATTAGTGAACAGTTACTAAAAATAAGTTCAAGGACTTTATTGGGAAATATAGTCACAATGAACAAACAGATATGAATATCTCAGCAGAAAAATTATAAATAAAAGTAAATTCTGCAACCAAAGAGTACAATATTTGAAATGAAAAATTCACTGTTTATGAGCAGGTTACTAACTGAAGGAAGTGTCAATAAATGTTGAAGGTAAATCAAGACTAAAGAATACACAGAAAAACTGTTTTTAAAAAAGGAAAAAAGCTTCAAAACTGTGGAACAATATCAATCTAATACTATATAATTAGAAGGAGGAGAAAGGAGCAGAAAAAATTTTTGAAGAAGTAACTGCCAAAAACTTCTCAAATTTGACGAAAGACATAAACTTAGATCCAAAAACCTCAGTAAACCCCATGCAGGAAAAATACAAGTAAATCACACTTAGGCACAATCAACCTGCTGAAAACCAATGACAAGGAGAAAATCTTGAAGGCAGCTAGTAGAAGAAGAAAAAAAGGAACATTACATACAAGAGAATTAAAAAAAACTCTTTGGCAGAAATAATGGAGGTCAGGAAACAATGGAATGACATCTCTAAAATCTTTGTAGTATTATGAAGAAACAACTGCTTCAGATAGGCCCTTGTGATGTTTTATATATAGGCACCATTGACTAATTTTATATATCAGATAGTCAACTAATTGAAGTACATGCAAGCTGTCCTCTAGAAATGCTCCAACTCAATGGGACTGAGGGTACTATGTGCTAGAAAAGCTAACAGTCCTGTTTTTAAATTTTTGTTTATTGTTTTGTCTTGCTAGCTGCTACACTTCTACCAACAATAAGATACTAAAAAGTTTCATATGAAATCTTACCTTTTTTTGTCAAATTTTTCCATACATTCTAGAGGCTGAATAAACTGAAGAACTTCATCCCATTGACCATCAAGGATTAGTTGCCTATATAAAGAAAAATCCATGCATGCTATCAAATATGTGTTACACTAATTAATTAAAAGCAGAATTAACTTTTCCCACAAATTATTTGTAACAACATACGCTATTTGAGAAGAATCTCTGAACCTGCACCCACTCCTCATTCTAAAATGTGTTTTTCTTCACCTATGTAAAAACACTGAAAGTGTATTTATTTCCCCACTAATCTTACAGTTTAAAGTTATTCTGTATTATTTAGGGGCCAGTGTGTAGGTATGTCCCAGTCTCCCTAAGTCAGTGGGTCTCAACTTGGAGCAGCTTTGCCCCCTGGAGACATCTGGCACTGTGTGGGGACATTTTTGGTTGTCACAACTGGGGTGTGACCAGCATTTACAGGGTATGGGTCAGAGGAACTGCTAAATATCCTACATCCTACGATGCACAGGACAACTCCCACACTCACACAACAAGATGTTAACAGTACTAAGGCTGAAAAACTGCTCTAAATGTGACTTCAACATCTTGGAGGCATTTAACTAAATTTAATATATACTAAACTTTATATTCTGAGAATGAAAACAGTAATGAATAATACCAGGTTTCTCTGACTTAAGTGGTCTATGAGAACTTCCAAAAGTTATAAGGCTTTTAGATTACTGTTCTTTCTTAAAAGTTATTTCCCTACTTATGCGTTTTTAGAACCAAAAATTTAAAAAAGGAAGAAACAAGCAAGAAGATCTACATAAGATTGCCAACTTTTAAAATTCTACAAAGAATGAATAGTAATAAAAAGCAATCACAATATATAACATAATCATTTTATAAAGGGACATTTTAACATTTAAAAAGTAGGAAGGATATAATTTCAAAGGTGAGTCCTTAAGATGAATACATTAGAAGAATACATTTAGTTTAATGAAAAATTTACTATTCTTTAACTCTTTGCATTTCACCTTAGACCAGTAAAACTTCACCACAAACCAACGGGTTTCTGCAGAGGGATATCGGAGAGCCACTACTAAATTCCAGGAATAGCAATGCTTGAAAGACAAAGCCCAAAGAATACTGCCTTAGTATTGGTTCCTGCTACACATTTCATTGACTAAGCTCTCTAGGGCTCAGTGACATTCATATTATTAAATACAGGGAAGTGCAATGAATTTAAATAAACTTTCCTGATATAATAAAGCTTTTTAAAAAGTTCCTTCTTCATGAGTTAGAAACACTTCATTTTCATTTCACACAATGCTACATATCCAAGAATCTGTACTCCCTGTCAAGGACATTTGGTACCACATAAGCACAGAATACATTTCTGTCTGGAAATTTGGGTTTTTCTTTTTCCATCCAATTCAAGGAAGGATATATTTAGCTTTCCATTTTGGCAAACATGTTAACTCCCTTTTGCTCTGCAATTCCATCTCCAAGAAACATGTGCTAAGGAAATAATCCAAGATATAGAAAAAGTCATATGTATGAAAGATGCTCAGTAGAGCATTTAAGAAAACCTGCAAACAATTTGTCTAAAAATAGGGAAATTATTAGGAAATTAAGTAAACTGAAAACTTTAAAAGCAAAAATGTATAATCACACAGAGAATTCTTATAATGTTAATGGATAAAGCAGGATACAAATTATAAATTCAAAACAGAATTGCTGGTTTTTCAATATGCATCAAAAACTATGTGTGGATGGTGAGGTGATTTTTCTTCCTTATTTTTCTATATTTTCTACAAAGAATATATTTATATGAGTATGTTTTACTTCTACAGCTACAAGAGATATTTCAGAAATATTTTAAGTTTACAGTCTCTGATTTCTTAATCTAGTATCTTTTACACGATGCCACAACCATAATAAAGTTGTGACTCTTTTTAATGAACTTTGGATCTTACTCCTGAAAATATTCTACAGAAAACTTTACTTTGTAAATTCTCATTATAAAAATAAACATTAAAAAATTATACTTACATTTCATGATTATAAAGACCTACCTAACATATACACAATGGAGTATTACTCAGCCATTAAAAAGAATACATTTGAATCAGCTCTAATGAGATGGATGAAACTGGAGCCTATTGTACAGAGTGAAGTAAGCCAGAAAGAAAAACACCAATACAGTACACTAACGCATATATATGGAATTTAGAAAGATGGTACTGATAACCCTGTATGCAAGACAGCAAAAGAGACACAGATGTATAGAACAGTCTTTTGGACTCTGTGGGAGAGGGAGAGGGTGGGATGATTTGGGAGAATGGCATTGAAACATGTATAATATCATATAAGAAACGAATCGCCAGTCTAGGTTCGATGCAGGATACAAGATGCTTGGGGCTGGTGCACTGGGACGACCCAGAGGGATGGTACGGAGGGGGAGGTAGGAGGGAGGTTCAGGATGGGGAACACGTGTACATCCGTGATGGGTTCCTGTTGATGTATGGCAAAACCAATACCATATTGTAAAGTAATTAGCCTCCAATTAAAATAAATAAATTTATATTTTAAAAAAAGACCTACCTATATTGTACCTATTATCTTATTAATACTTACATTTCTTGGAATGAGCTACAAACCTTACAGTGATAATGAAATCATACCTCAGGAAAAGCATATCATCAGAAAACAGGCCATTTATGACTCCACTTTCCTTCTCAAGGGCCAACATACTAATGTGAAGCTTCTTTGAATTCAAGAAGTCTAAGATTAGCTTAATGATTTCAACCTCTTTTACATTCACTGTTTCTTCAGCCGTCATGTCGATAGCCTAAATATTAAACAAAATAAAAACAAAAATTATTTCTACTTTTTATTCCTAAGCATTATTAACTACATGGAAACTACACATAACAAGTTTCTTGGAAATAATTAGTACAGGTATTCAAAGTGAAATTAATGTAATATTTGTCAAAACCAAGTCATTCTTTGAGGTATGATATAGGTATAGCTATGATTTCTTTAAGTGTTTATCTTCAAGAGATATACATTGGAATTACAGATTATAATCTGATAATCTGAGATTTGCTTCAAAATAATACAAAAGGCACATGGTAGGAAGTAAACAAAAAATAATAATCATGACTATTAAAGTAAGGTAATAGGTAAATGGAGGTTCATAATATTTGCTATGGTCTGAACGTTAGTGTCTTCCCAAAATTCATATGTTAAGTGATGGTATTAGGAGGAAAGGCCTTTGGGAGGTGATTAGGTAATGAGGACAAAGCCCTCATGATTAGGATTAGTGCCCTTGTAAAAGACACCCCAGTTTCCTGGTGGTCCAGCGGTTAAGACTCCACACGTCTACTGCAACGGGCAACCAGTAGTTCCTAGTTGGGGAACTAAAATCCATGTGCGCTGCCTCTCGGCATGGCCAAATAAAAATGAAAAATTAAATTGAAAAAAATAATTAAAAAGTAAAAGAGACCCCAGAAAACTAGTTTAGCCCTCTCTCTTAGGAGAATACAATGTGACTCAGCAGTCTGCAACTAGAAGAGGGCTCTCACAGAACCTGCTAGCACCCTTATCTCTGATTCCCAGCATCTAGAATTGTGAGCACTAAATTTCTTCTATATATAGATCACCGAGTCTATGGTATCCTGTTACAGCACCTCAGATGAACTAAGATAATATTATTCTGTCTACTCATACATATGTATAAAATTTGCAATAAAGAACATTTTTAAAGTCACAAATATCCAAACCATGTTTAGTTATGTCCTATATATTCATTCAGTAAGTACTGGCTATCTTTTCTTTGTGATATACACTGTCCTGTACTCACTCTGTCCTTAAGAAGTTTATAGAATGTAGCAGCAACACATACAATGTTGTACTCTATACTTTGGAAACAAATAAAACAAGGCTGATTGAAATGTGCAACTTTAAGTAATATTGGTACTATCAACATAAACATCAATGATACTTCAGTTCTTTCAAATCCCTTCTCTTACCTGTTAAGTCTGCAGTGATACAACTGAGCTCACAAGTTAATCATGAAGAATTAGAACTAAGAGGCATTCTGAAGAGCATTAGATCAACATTCTCATTTTGAAGATGAGACCACACAACTTAAATGCCCCAAGTTGTTGCAGTTTTCAGGCTCAGAGCAATACAAAAGAATAGCAAGCTAAAGAGACTGGTTGCAAACAAACGTGATCAGATAAAACAGCATCTCTCCCACAGGACCAATTATCCTTAATCAAATTCACAGAAATATAAATATATACATGTATGCATACAGATTTATTTTTTTCAATTTGTTTACTATTTTGACAATTTATTTCTTCATAATGAGAATTCATTACAATCATGTGGCAGACTAGAATGCTCATCAGATGAGCGTATTTTTTCTCTTAGGTAGAGTAAACAAAGGACAGAGCATGGGAAAGTAATTATGACTCAAATATATAATGACATCAGACTAAGCTAATCTCATACATCCATCTCCACAATAACAACAAGCCTACCTCAGGAAACAGACAAATCACAAATTCTCCCCCAAGAGGCCAGTCAGCCAATTTCTCATGCTTTGGGTTTCCCTTTGCTGTCTTCTGAGCTGACTACCCTTCTGTTCATAGACTTTGTACAATAAAATTAATGATACTTCCATTCAATAAATTCTGACCATACTTCACAATTGTCTCTCTGAGATTACTCCTAGAGCCACTGATTTTAGCATTCCCCAAATCTTCAAATAGTTCTTAGTAGAAAAGAATTGTTGTTGTTTAGTCACTAAGTCATGCCCACCTCTTTGCAACCCCGTGGAGCCTATCAGGCTCCTCTGTCCATGGGATTTCCCAGCCAAGAATACTGGAGTGAGTTGCCACTTCCTCCTCCAAGGGATCTTCCTGACCCAGGGATCAAACCCACGTCTCCTGCTTTGGCAGGAGAATTCTTTACCAATGAGCCACTGCTGATTTAACTCCCAGAAAAATAACTGTGAAGCTGCCTCAAAAGTTCTTAGAGGGCACTTCATTTAAATCACCATATACCAATTACACAACCTAATACAGAATTGAGACCATAACTTTCTAACATTCAATACACACTATGATATTAAATAGTTTATAGGCCTCATATTATTCAACATTCAGTTTAATACTAAGTAACTCTGGAGTTATTATACTATGAATCTATGGCAATAGTCTCATTTAAATTTAGATCATAACCACAAGTTTCACGCTGCCATCATTTCTGATCAATCAATAAAGCCTAAAAGAAGTAGTATATTCTAACAATACATATTTTACAACGATTTTATACTTAGATTTTGAATAGATGCAAAAAATATATCTTAACTAACTGGAATTATTCAGGGTTTTAAAAAATTAATTTAAATGGTAAGTTTGTAGAATTCCCAGTAGAAAAGTGTACTTTAATTATCCAACCCAGAATTTTAACTCTTATAAACTTTACTGTTGCTAGATACAACATAAAACATAGGTACATAATGACTATATTTTAGAATTATTCTTTTTGAACATACCCTGTGTTACTGCAGCATTTGTAGAAGCTCCCAAAATCCTAGCTGTATATAGTTTTAAAGATAACATATAAAAGCAAAATTTTCAACATTTTTTAATCTTCTTAAACTATTAATCACTACAAAGTTAAGATTTTCCTCTAATTCGGAGAAGTAGAATTCAGTAATAAATGCCTCTTCCTCTTCCCTCAGGGGGACTATAAATCAGTAAGATTCTACTAGCTTAGAAACCACTAAAATTATTTTTAATGAGACAGAAAGTACATAAATGTTCATAATTATTACTTGAATTAATTTAAGATGAAAAAAAATCAATGAAGAAATCTCTCTTAAAAAGTACAGAGTAGCACAGCAGCAATGAAAACACAGACAGAGATCAGACTTGTAGACACAGTAGGGGATGGAGAGGCTGGGCGAACGGAGAGAACAGCATGGAGGCATGTACATTACTGCATGTAAAACAGATAGCAAGTGGGAATTTGCTGTTTAATACAGGGAGCTCAACCTAGAGGGATGGGATAAGGTGGGAGATGGGAGCGGGGGGCTCTGGAGGGAGGGGCCTATGTATACCTGTGGCTGATTCATGTTGATATATGGCAAAAGCCAACACCATATTGTAGAGCAATTATCCTACAAGGAAAAAAAAAAAGTACAGAGTAGATGATTTTGTTTGCAACTCTTCTAAAAGCCATTCAATGGCTATCATCAAAAAAATCCACAAACAACAAATGCTGGAGATGGTGTAGAGAGAAGGGAACCCTCCTACACTGCTGGTGGAAATGTAAACTGGTATAGCCACTATCAGTTCAGTCCAGTTCAGTCACTCAGTCATGTCTGACTCTTTGAGACCCCATGGACAGCAGTACACCAATCTTCCCTGTCCATCACCAACTCCCCAAGCTTACACAAATTCGTGTCCATCGAGTCGGTGATGCCACTATAGAGAACAGTATTGACGGCCCTTAAAAAACTAAAAATAGAGCTATCATGACTCTACAATCCTACTCCTGAGCATATATCCGGAGAAAAACATGATCCAAAAGGATGCACCCCAATGTTCACTGCAGCACTGCTTACAACAGCCAAGACATGGAAGCAACCTAAGTGTCCATCAACAGAGAAATGGACAAAGAAGATGTACATACATGCAATGAAATAACACTCAGCTGTTAAAAAGAATGAAATAAGGCCATTTGCAGCAACACAGATGGACCTAGAGAGTGTTATACTGAGTGAAGTAAGTCAGACGGAATAAGAGAAATATTGCATGACATCCCTTATACCTGGAATCTAAAAAGAAATGACACAAATGAACTTACTTACAAGACAGAAAGAGACTCACAGACTTAGAAAACACGCTTATGGTCACCAGGGGGAAGGGATACTTAGGAGGTTGCGGAAGGTCATGTACACACTGCTATATTAAAAATGGATAACCAACAAGGACCTATAGTATATAGCACATGGAAATTGACTCAATGTTATGTGTCAGCCTGGATGGGAGGGAGGTCTGGGGGAGAATGGATACATGTATATGTATGGCTGAGTCCCTTAACTGTTCACCTGAAACTACATTGTTAATTAGTCATACCCTAATACAAAAGAAAAAGTTTGAAAAAAATATATACATTTAAAATAAGTACTTGAAATACATGTTTAATCTACTTATTAGAAAAAAATAATAAATAAATAAAATAAAACCCATTCAAGGGAATTCCCTGGTGGTCCAATGGTTAGGCATCCATGCTTTCACTACCGATGATCCAGGTCTGATCCCCGGTCAAGGAATTAAGATCCCATGGCAAGGCCAAAAAAGAAGTCATTCTAAAGGATAAAGCTCCAGCCCTTCAATCTATTCAGCCAAATCAGCCTTGACAACATCTTAGGTAGATATGCCAGCCCATGTACATGCATGCTCACCAAGCAGAATTTATAATATATAGGACCAACAATAAAGCGTATTCCACCAAAAACAGAAAAAAAATTGGGGTAGGGAAGATCAGATTGTCTTAGTATTTTCATACTAACAGATTTGCTATTAAAAAATAAATCACAAAACATGAACTCTATGAATTTTCCTCTAAGAAATAAATGTTTACTTATATTTAATAATGAAGTAAGGAAAAATAAGTTTTTTTAAAAAGTAAATATATCTGGAAATGAACTAGACAGAGGTCAGTATTTTAGTATTAATATACAAGTAACATCTACAGAAACTAAATTCCAGATGGGGTCTCTATATGGACTCCTGCTGAAAACTATCTAAGCGAATCAAGATTAAAAGAATGTATTAGAGGGAAAAAAATAAAATTATTTTTAGAAATCTAAGATTAAAGGTAAAATGTTAGCAATAGATAAGAAAAAAAGTATGATAATAGAAATATATTGACTTCTATGCATATTTCTATACATAGATATGAAAAAAGTTTCATGAAAAATTATCAGCTTTCTAACCAAACACAAATAGGTATTTGAATGTCCCTTTGCAATGAGGTACTTTCACTAACTTATAATACAAATTACGAAGGAAGAAAATGCAGAAGGCTACGAATGATTCAAAAGCATAAGATTAAGGGAATTAGGGCACATCCATTAAATATTTTATAGCCAAGAAAAAAATGTTTTTAAGAAAGCCTCCATTAATCCCTATCTCCATCCTATAAACAATAAACACTGCTCTCTTTTAACTTTCCAAGAATTACAGGGTGCCTAATGCTGAACAACAGTGCTTCACCATTCCAGTTTACAGGCAAAATGCAGATGAGGAAATGAAATATTATGAAGATTTTTTATAAAATATCAAACTGCAACATAAGACTACTGTAACTTCTCCTTTAAAAAAAAAAAAGAAAAAGAGGGAGGAAAAAACTTCCTAGCTCTTAAATAAAAGAGCATTCCAAAAACTTACACTGCTGCCAGATTACTAACTGCAAATATCTGGTCCTTCAGGAATATCAATGTGACACTGCAAGCCACTTAATTTCTACTGGCCTCAATTTCTTCACACATAAAATAAGAGGGTTATTCAGTTTGTCTAATTTCTATGATTTTCCTTCAAGTTTTATATTTGTTTTAACTCACATTTCAATAACAGGAAGTGTATTTTCTTAGCAGGAAATATCCAGTCTGGAATAATCAGAAGTCTCTGATTCTAAGGTCAGTTTAACAAGAGAAAAGAAAGATTTGTTTTAGATCATTTAAGTAAACAAAAGAAAAGCCCTTCTCACTGCAAGGCCCTGTCACGTCTGCTAATCAGCAAGCACGGATGCAGCATGTGTCCCTTCTCACTGCTGACAGCTGTTCTCTATTCATCAATTATTTTAATTTACATTCTGGAACTGTGAATGATTTTTAGCCTGAAGAACAAATTACATTTAAAGCAGGTGCAGCTTTAAGTAGCTATAAAAAGAAAAGAATTAATTAACATAAAAATATGTTGTATATATGCATAAAATATCTCTGGCAACAGACACAAGAAACTGATAAAATTGGTTGTCTCCAAGAGGGAAAAGTGGATAATAAACAACAGAAATGGAATGGATAATAAAGAAGAAAAATGGTACCACTATACACCCTTTTGTACCTTTTTAATTTTGGACCATGTGCAATTATTACCTATTTCAAAAATTTTTAATGTTTTATATGAAATTTATATATTATATTTATAATTTAAATATTACATATGAAACATATATTCCCTGGTAACTCAGCTGGTAAAGAATCTGCCTGCACTGCAAGAGGGCCTGGTTCAATTCCTAGGTCAGGAAGATCCCCTGAAGCAGCAATAGGCTACCCACTCCAGTATTCTTGCCTAGAGAAAGCCCAGGGACATAACAGCCTGGTAGACTACAGTCCATGGACTCGCAACGGATCAGACACAACTGAGCAACTAAAACAACACACAAATGAAACATAATGACTTTCCAATTGCAAAAAACTGGAAATAATTAGACATGTAAGGAATATAATATATTCATTATTTATATAACAAAGCAATAACATTTCAGAATGATTTGTATTTTTTTCATAAACTGAGACCCTCTTCTCAGATTCTATTCAAATATTATTTCAATCTTTCTTTATGAGATAAAAGTATTTGTATTATTTTCATATTCAAACCCACAAATATTTTTAAAATACATTTAATTACTAAAGTACTAAAACAATGTACAAGATAGGTAGACACATGCTTTGTAATTCAGTCCCATAAAATCCAGAAAAGGTAAATTAAAAAACTGCCAAATTTGGCACTAAAAATGTAAAATGTAAATCTTCCATTTAACAGAAGTTGCCATGAACAAGGTAACAGATAAGGGACAAGGACCAAATATAATACAAATGGTTAAAAGATTACCATCCAGAACATAAAAATAGCATCCTCAAATCAGTATCTCCCCCAAAATTCCAGCTGAACAACAATTCACAGCACTAAAAATAACCCAAAAAATTGATGAAAAGATGTTCAGCTTCACTAGTAATATTAAAGTAAGATATCAACAATGGCAAAATTTAAAAGACCTCATAGTATCTAGAGTTGGCAAGAGTATGAGTAAATGCCCCTTCACACACATTCTGTTAAGAATACTGGGGACTTCCCTGGGGATTCAGTGGTTAGGATTCCATGTTTCCACCACAGTGGGCAAAGGTTCAAACCCTAGTTGGGGAAATAAGAATCTATATGCTGCACAGTATGACCAAAAATCTTTAAAAATACATAATGAAAGAAAGAATATAATTGGGACAGACTTTTGGAGAGAGAATTTGACAGTATGAAATTTTCATCTATGAAAATTTTAAATGCATATACTCTTTGACTCACCAATTCCAATTCTATTTCTAGGAACCTATTCTGCAAAAATATACAAATATGTACAAAGATACATATACAATATGTGAACTGTGAACTTCCAGATGTTCAAGCTGGTTTTAGAAAAGGCAGAGGAACCAGAGATTAAATTGCCAACATCCGCTGGATCATTGAAAAACCAAGAGAGTTCCAAAAAAATATTTATTTCTGCTTTATTGACTCTGCCAAAGCCTTTAACTGTGTGGTTCACAATAAACTGTGGAAAATTCTTCAAGAGATGGGAATACCAGACCACCTGACCTGCCTCTTGAGAAACCTATATGCAGGTCAGGAAGCAACAGTTAGAACTGAACATGGAACAACAGACTGGTTCCAAATAGGAAAAGGAGTACATCAAGGCTGTATATTGTCACCCTGCTTATTTAACTTACATGCAGAGTACATCATGAGAAACGCTGGGCTGGAAGAAGCACAAGCTGGAATCAAGATTGCTGGGAGAAATATCAATAACCTCAGATATGCAGATGATGCCACCCTTATGGCAGAAAGCGAAGAAGAACTAAAGAGCCTCTTGATGAAAATGAAAGAGGAGAGTGAAAAAGTTGGCTTAAAGCTCAACATTCAGAAAACAAAGATCATGGCATCTGGTCCCATCACTTCATGGCAAATAGATGGGGAAACAGTGTCAGACTTTATTTTTCTAGGCTCCAAAATCACAGCAGATGGTGATTGCAGCCATGAAATTAAAAGACACTTACTCCTTAGAAGTAAAGTTATGATCAACCTAGAGAGCATATTAAAAAGCAGAGACATTACTTTGTCAACTAAGGTCCATCTAGTCAAGGCTATGGTTTTTCCAGTGGTCGTGTATTGATTTGAGAGTTGGACTATAAAGAAAGCTGAGCGCCGAAGAATTGATGCTTTTGAACTGAGGTGCTGGAGAAGACTCTTGAGAGTCCCGTGGACTGCAAGGAGATCCAACCAGTCCATCCTAAAAGAGACAGTCCTGGGTGTTCATGGGAAGGACTGATGCTGAAGCTGAAACTCCAATACTTTGGCCACCTGATGCCAAGAACTGACTCATTTGAAAAGACCCTGATGCCGAGAAAGATTGAGGGTAGGAGGAGAAGGGGACGATGGAGGATGAGATGGTTGGATGGTATCACCAACACAATGGACATGGGTTTGGGTGGACTCTGGGAGCCGGTAATGGGCAGAGAGGCCTGGCGTGCTGGGGTTCATGGGGGTCTCACAGTCGGACACGACTGACTGACTGAACTGAACATATACAAAGATGTTCTTTAAGATTTGCTTGTAATAGAGAAAAATTAGAAATGAACCAAGCTCTCATCAATAGGAGAACTGTTAATTTTTGGTAAATTCATATTATAGAGTACTAATGCAGTGATGTATATCTACTGTACCTTAACGGTAGAAAGACACATTACAGAAAAATACAGCTATCAACAAATACTTGATGAATTGATGAATATAAATAGGCCTGTTCATCTCTTTTAAAAGGGAGAGCATAGTATCTCTGTATTTAAATAAATGACAAAGGGAGGCTGGAGGGATACATATCAAACTGTTCAGAGTGGTTACCTATGAAAAGAAGAATGAGATTGGATGGAGGGCAGGGAACTAGGAAAGGAAAGGACTGAAGGGAGATTTTTTTATTCTTCATCATTCAACATCATCTGAATGGTTTATAACAAATATATATTCATGTATTATTTAATTATACATACATTTCTTATACAAATAAAAGTTTTAATTTAACAGAAAAAACCTATGAAAATGAAAAAAAAAAATCACAGAATTAGATCTCAAAAGTTCTATATCAAGGTACCAGGTACTGAAGAATCCCAACCACATGGACTATATATAGCCTGCCAAGTTCCTCTGTCCGAGGAATTCTCTAGGCCAGAATACTGGAGTGGGTAGCCATTCCCTTCTCCAGGGGATCTTCCCAACCCGGGATCAAACCCAAGTCCCCCACATTGCAGGCAGATTCTTTACCATCTGAGCCACAAGGCAAGTCCAAAGACAGGATTAACTGCTATATTTACAATGCAAAAACTCTTGGGCACAAAAACTATTGTAGGATCTTATATTGCTTAATTGATCTTTATAACAATCATAAGACTGACAATGTTATCTCCATTTTACAGATGAAGACACAAAGCTTTGTATGCTCAAAAACTTAGCCCAGCATTTATATTAAGGGTGAACATCTCACTAGCAGCTGAGTACTTCTTTCAGAAACATGTCAGGACATAAATTCCAATATCAACATCGATGTCAACGCCATCCATGAAATTTCTTAAAAGTAACTGAAGGAACCTATTTAACTGTGTAGCAAAAAACAAAGGGGTAAAAAGGAGGCAAATATATATACTTATATTAATTTTCAGATCAATTTTTCATTACTTCCTTAAAACATCTGCATTGCCTTATCTTGACAGGCAAGAAATTGCATTCTCCTCTCCAATCCCGAACCTAAGCTTTGTAACAGTGAAAATTAGAATTTTTGACTGTGAAAGACAGAAATACAGAGCCAGAGAGGATAGGCAAAGACAGACACAGAAACAGAAACAGGAAGGGAGAGAAGGAAGAAAAGACTGTAGACAAAAATTCTAGGACAAGACTGGAACCATAAGTTGACTAAAGTTCTTTCTATTGTATCACATTGATTTCCAAGAAAAGAAAGGGCAACAATACAAAAACAAGGAACAACATAAAATGGATACACAGTCATCTAAATAGGCCAAAATGAGAAACCTTCATCGAACTCAAATAATACAAAAAATTATTCTGAGAGGTCCTAGTTCTATCATTTTTCATAGTTTTTCTATTAAACAATGCTAATAGGGTGGGTAATAAGCTAGAAGTCTACATTAACAACAATCTGATCAAAGTTTTAAATATACCCTTTTAGCTAGAGACAAAATTATTAGCTCAACTGTGTAAGATACTAAAATGAATTTAAAGACTACAGTTTTTATTGTAAAAGATCTCTCCACGTCTGGTAAAGCATAATTCCTAACCTTTACTTAATAAACTCCAGTTAATTTTTAAATTATGTCATCCAAATGAACACTGCCATCAAAAAACAAGCAGTATTGAAAATGACAGGAGGGAAGGAAACCTCCAACGTGAAACAAAAATTTAGATTGAAAGAGCTCTAGCTGTTTGCATCTGTGAGTGCTCAGTTGCTTCTCTGTGACCCTATGGACTGAAGCCCGCCAGGCTCCTCTGTCCATGGGATTCTCCAAGCAAAAATACTGGAGCAGGTTGCCATGCCCTCCTCCAGGGGAGCTTCCCAACCTAGGGATCGAACCCACATCTCCTGTGTCTCCTGCACTGCAGGCGTATTCTTTACCACTGAGCCAGCAGGGGAGTCCCTTAGCTGTTTAACTTTTGACTTTAAAACAAACCAGATTTGAAAGTACCTTTGAAAAGCCATATCGAATATGGGGAAGTCTAAATGATTTTTTTTAATTTTACATCTTTTTGATCTTTTTATTACTCAAAAAAGCTTCATTTTTTAATTAAGCTTTCTGATTCTGGCTTGTGTTTTCAATACTTTCACAACAATTTTTTACTCCTCGATAAGGAAAGTACATTTAATCCTGTCACAAACACATGTAGCACATATGGAACCACTACATGTTGGTCTATACTTTTTAGACAACTTCATAAGCCTGCAGTGCTCTGGGAGACCTGGGTTCGATCCCTGGGTTGGGAAGATCCCCTGGAAAAGGGAATGGCAACCCACTCCAGTATTCTGGCCTGGAGAATTCCACGGACTGCCCAGTCCACGGGGTCGCAAAGCGTCACACACGAATTGAGCAACTTTCACTTTGACTTTCATAAGAACTTAGGTCTCACAGCATGAATTCCTTGGAATTTGGCCTGGGCACACTCCACATGCAGATCCTGGTGCTTCCCCAACCTTCTTGGGATAAAGGTAAATAACTCTATTACCAGGGGTTCAGGACAGCCTGGTTTTCTTATAGGCTGTACTGCAGGATAAAAGACAACGGTATGTCAAATACTGTATCATTCTGAATGCTTTTAGATACCATCCCAGAAGAGGAAGAAGAAACTAGATAAACTTCAATAGCTGCTGTTCAAATTGAAACTGCTTTGCTGCTGAACATAACTTAGTTTTTGGAGCACGACCAAAAGCAAAATTATGGTGCTAATTTAAAGCATAAGAATTTTAGATCTAAAAAGGAAGCATGTGAAAAATTTGTTTTATTCTTAAATAATATACTTTTTTAGGGACCTCACTGGCAGTCCAGTGGTTAAGATTCTATGCTCCCAATGCAGGGGACGTGGGGTCCCTCCTTAGTCGGGGAGCTCCTGCATGCCACACGGGTGTGGCAAAATATTAATAATACACTGTTTTAGATCACTTGTTTACAACATGGTTCACTGGGTTTGTTTAAGGTCTACTGGATCTCTGCTGAGTTCTCCAGTCTCAGACTTAATACTTTTCCAATCATAAAGTTCACAAATTGTGTCACGGATTTCAAGAGAAACATGGAGGGTTAAGTTTGGTCAGACCAAAGCAAGTAACTTCTTTAGAACTATTCAAAATGTGAATCTTACTGACTAATGAGAAACAATGCCACCACTTGACTATAGAATTATTATTGGACATTAGGCAGAACTAAGCATAAGACACTCAAGGTCTCCTCACTCGGAGTCAAAAGTTTTAGGTATTAATCTTGCAAAGAATTTTTAAAGTTTTAAATAGTTTATTCCTTAAATTATCATAGCAGCTTATGGTAAAAATTCAAATGTTTATTAAGTAAAATTTCAACCTATAAAAACACATGTAAAAAAGATAGGCAGGAAAAAAAAGATAGGCAGAATGTTTTTAAGAGTAATGTTTATAATAAAATTAATTTAAAATTCTAATCACAAATTAATGCTTACCAATTAAGATCAAAGTGAATATTCATATAAATTTATGCAGTATTCTTTATTTATTTGCTTATTTGTATGTTTTACCTTATTTGTGGTAAAAGAGATGCTTTATCTAAAGAACACAATTTCACTTTTCATTATATAATGAAATATAACTATCTCTAGTATAGTTTTCTGTCACACCTGAAGACAAGGTCATCTTTGTAAAATAGATTAAAATTATCCTTTATGTTTTGTTTTTTTTTTTTTACTCCCACACTTGTTTTCAATGAAAAAAGTAGAACTTAAGACATTTGAGTATGCTTCAAAAACTGAACATACAAAAAAGTTTGTCAGTAGGTATACAACTGTATCTATTATACAGCAGAATATTTAGAAACATAAGAAAATGTACTGAGTCACAAAAACTTGAAAACATACTAAAAAAACCACAACTATATAAGCATTAACTATTGAAAGAAGTACAATAGTATGTATACTATATAACTACCCACTTAATTGAGTTTTCCATCCTTAGCTTTTCTACTTCCTTAGCATTTATAAACTTATCATAGAATTAAGTTGGGAGGTACCTTTGTCCACTCTCTTTTTTAGTACAGAATATCTGAACACATCTCTGACAGATGGCCTGCCAGTGTCTACATAAACACCTCTAACGACAGAAAATTTCTATACCCCACCCAAGGTACGTGTCTCAGTCTCTAAGACAGTCACCAGTGAGACTATTATTGTTTTTACACCCTTTCGTACTCCCTGGCCCTTGAGTGTGAACTGGATTTAGTAACTCACTTGTACCCAAGTGCAGACTGGAAGTGTTGGGGTGTCACTTCCAAGATTTATAAAGAGATGGTAACTTCCATTCCAAGAGCAGGTGTGTGCCCTCTCTCAAACTGCTCTCTCTGGGGGAAGTCAGCTGCCACGTCATGAGGAAACCTTGCAGAAAGATCCAAGTAACAAAGAACTGAAGAAAGTCTTCAGTCAGCAGTCTGTGAAGAGTGGAAGCCCTCAGTCCAACAAGGAACAGAGGTCTGAGTCACTGAGCTTGGAAGGAGACCATTATCCAGTCTAGCTTCAGGTGAGACCATAGCTCTAGAGAAGCTTAACTGCAGCCTCAAGAGAGACCTAAGCTCAGAGGCTCCCAGCTGGGATGGCCCAGATTCCTGACCTCCAGAAACAGTAAAGTGAATATTTGTTGTTTTAAGCATCTTAGTTTGGGGGTAATTTGTTACACAGCAATACATAATGCAGAATTCCTGCAATTTTTCACAAGTATAAAAAGGCATTTTATTTTGTTTCCAATATTGCATTGAAATCTGCTTTCATCTAGGTATGTCTTTAGGGTCAGCACAATAAAAATTTGTTATGTTAAAAATTTACACATTTGAGTCTGACAATCATCGTGTCTATTTCTCTACTTCCTTCAACCAATCTTTATATAATTTCAGATTCCCTACAATACTAGTCATTCTCCTCTGAACAATTGTTAATCTCACTTTAAAGCACCTGAAATAGAACACAATACTCCCTCCAGTTGTGGTCTGGTCAACAACGTACACAATGAAATTAATAATTCCAATAATGTGGGTACTATACAATGAGCACAACTAGACACCTAAAGTTGCTTTACATCATCTATTTGTGAGATACTGTTTTGTTGGTACTTCCCAGACTTTCATTTCAAAAGCTTTTCCTAAAGTTAAAAAGAAAACTAACCCAATTCTATTTCCAAGCTCTCAAAATAATATTTTTTAAAAAGCAAAATTTGGAAAAATGTTCAAACAATATATATATAGCAAGGGGTTAATATCCAAAATATGCAAAGAACTCATAAAACATCAAAAAATGAACAACCCGATAAAATATGGGCTAAAGATTTAAACATTTTTTCCAAAGACATACAGACTGCAATGAAAAGATGCTCAACTAATCATCAGGGAAATACTAATAATCAAAACCAGTGACATCCTCACACACGTCAGAATGGCTGTTATTGAAAAAGACAACAAATAACAACTGTTGGCAAGGATACGGAAAACACAGAACCCTTGTGAACTGCAGGTGGGAATGTAAACTGGTACAGACACTGTGGAAAACAGTAAACAGATTCCTCAAAAAATTAAAAAATAGAACTACCATAGGACCGAGCAATTCCACTCCTGGATATTTATCTGAAAAAAAATGAAGACACTGGTTAGAAAATATATAAGAACCCCTATGTTCATTGCTGCATTATTTACAAAAATAAGACACAAACTCAACTTAAGTACACACTAATAGATGAATGGAGAAAGATGTGGTATACACACACATATGCACAACAGAATACTACTCAGCCAAAAAAATGAATGAAAGGTTCCCCTGGTGGTCCAATGGTTAAGAATCCACCTGTCAATACAGAGGTCACGGGTTCTATCCCTGGTCAGGGAAGATTCCACATGCCGTGGAACAACTAAGCCCACAAGCCACAACTACTGAGCCAAAGCACCACAACTACTGAGGACCCTGCACTAAAGCCTGTGTTCTGCAACAAAAGAAGCCACTGCAAGGAGAAGCCCATGCACCACATGAAGACTAGCTCCCACTTGCCACAACGAGAGAAAGCCCTTGGGCAGCAACAAACACCCAGCACAGCCAAATATAAAATAAATAAATCTTTAAAAAAAAAAAAAGACGAATTAAATCTTGCCATGTATTATGCTAAGTGAAATAAGTTAGAGAAAAGTAAATACTGAATGATTTCACTTATATGTGAAACCTAAAAAACAAAACAGAAACAGTTATACATACAGAGAACAAACAGGTGGTTGCCAGAGAGGAAAGGTGTAAGGGGAGGAAGAGACAGGTGAGGAAAATTAAGAACAAATTTTCAGTTTCAAAATAAATGAGTCATGGATATGAAATGTACAGTGTGGGGACTAAGACAATAACTATTAACATGTGATGTCTCTATAGAGTGACATATTGTGACTAGACTTATCATGGTGATCATTTTGAAATGTATAGAAATATCAAATTGCTATGTTATATAACAGGAACTTACATAGTCTTCAAAAATTATACTTCAAACTCTTAGAAAAGGAGACCAGATTTGTGGTTATCAGGGGTAAGGAGAAGGAGAAAGGAGAACTGGATGAAGGCCATCAAAAGGTAAAAACTTCCAGTTAAAAGATAACAAATACTAGGAATGTAATGTACTACATGATAAAAATAACTAACACTGGTGTATATTAAACAGGGGGCTTCCCTGATGGCTCAAATGGTAATGAATCTGCCTCCAATGCAGGAGACCTGGGTTTAATCCCTGGGAAATCCCATGGACAGAGGAGGCTGGCGGGCTACATAGTCCATGCATTCACAAAGAGTTGGACACAACTTAAAAACTAAACAACAATATTATACAGGAAAGTTGTTGAGAGTAAATCCTAAGAGTTCTCATCACAAGGGAAAATATTTTTTCCTATTTTTAAAATTTTGTATCTATATGAAATGATGGATGTTCACTAAACTTATGATAATTATTTCATAATGTATGCAAGTCAAATTATTATGTACACCTTAAATTTATCCAGTGCTGTTTGTCAATGATATCTCAATAAAACTGGAAGCAAAGAAAGGAAAAATATTAAATCAAAATGGATATTAAGGCACCAATTTTAGCTCAGTTCTATAAAGCTTTCTCAAAGATTTTTATATAAGTTCCATTTTCTTTTTCAATAGGTTTCACAAAACTTGGCACTTAGTCATAGAATTTCATTCATTTCTCCAATGAGTTATTTGAATTCATTATTTGAATCAAATGCATCAACTATAAATAGTATAAAAATTTTATGCCATTTTTCATGTAGTACTTTTTCTCTAAAATAGTGGACTTGTAAAATGAGATCAACTTCCTAACAGAGTGACGTGAATGTGACTGGTGCAATGTAAATTTCTCCCCCTTTAGAACTCATAAAGTAAGGACATTGTCCTCAGACAATGTGTCAAAAGGGTTGCTAATAACATGCTGTGGAAGAGCTGTGTGTTACATGTGTTAGTCACTCGGTCATGTCTGACTCTTTGTGACACCATGGTCTGTAGCCTGCCAGGCTCCTCTGTCCATGGAATTTTTCAGGCAAGAACATTGGAGTGGGTTGCCATTCCCTTCTCCAGGGGATCTTCTGGAAAATTTTCTGGAACAGCTACTGTGCTGTGAATAAAACAAAAATTTGATCTGGAAAAAGTTTACCTTGTTTTTTTAAAAAAAAAAAAAAGCTAGGTGTAATTTTAAAACACTGGGAATCCTGATTAGATCAACTATGTTAAAGATGACACATGGAGAGGCTCCTACTTGTAGAAACACGTTTGAAGTACTCATTTAAAAATACTTGTGTACACATCATGCTGCATCCCTGAGTTACAATGACTGAGTTACTACAGTGAACAAGAAGATAAAACACAAAAGAAGGGCTTATAAAGGAGGGCATGGTGTTTTGTAACGGTATCTTTTTACTCAAACAAAAACAAATTCAAAAGAAAAAGAAAAATCAGTTGAAATATGTAAGTTTTGGCTATTCAATGCAATGGTCTCAAAATTAAATGGAAAAAGTATTCTTAGACAAGGGTCAGCAATGGATTTATAACCTGAAGACGTGGATTAAAGTCTTCTGTACAAAAACATTATACATAAAATATAAAGTAAAGAGTAACATAAAAAATGACAAATAAAATTTTATGGAAGTTCAGAGGAATAATGAGGTATCTTGCTAAGAATGTGTCTGAAGGAGTGTTAATACCCTAACATGCAGAGATGGGAAGGGAAAAACATGCTAACATTTACTGTGCAGCCACTATGTCAGGTCCTGTGCTAAACACTCCCATACATCATCTATATTAATTCTCACAACTTTCTAACTTCATTTTACCTAAGATTACACTAATACTCTGAGATGTTAGTTACTTGTCTCAGCTTACACTGCAAAAAGTGCAGAAGCAAGAATGGGACAACTGGGTCTAACATCCTGTGACCTTTCCATTATAACCTTCAAGCCTGTATAGGGGTGAAAACAAGAGAGGATAGTTAGGATTCAAGTAATTTGGAGCCTAATGTCAAAGCTTCAGAAAGTGAACTCAACTTATTTCCTGTCCTATCAAGTAATCTCTTATTCATTAGCTGAGTAAAGTGAGTGAAGTCGCTCAGTCGTGTCCGACTCTTTGCGACCCCATGGACTGTAGCCTACCAGGCTCCTCTGTCCATGGGATTTCCCAGGCAATAGTACTGGAGTGGATTGCCATTTCCTTCTCCAGGCCATCTTCCCGACCCAGGGATCGGACTCAGGTCTCCCACATTGTAGACAGACGCTTAACCGTCTGAGCTACCAGGACTAAGGCAATTCTTCTAAAACTTCTCTCTAAAATGACAAAAGAAACTGAACCCATCCCCACAGAGCCTATAGACATATAATTTCTTTGAATTTTACCTTAGAAATTAGTGTCAGTATTACATTCTCCATATATCTTCTGTTTAATACTTAAAAAAAATTTTTTATCCAAGTCATCAAGGGAAATTGATGACAATTCCATAAATGTGTGTCATATTCTGTGGCCACAAATTTACTTCTTGGCACATTTCAGCTTATCTTGAATACTCCTATTTGAAAACCAGAGGTCAGAGGGGATAAAGTATGCTATTTCTTGATCAAGAATCAATGATGTACACTAAGAATTATTTAATACCAAATGAAACTCAAGTAAGAATTATTGGCCATAGCCTTATTTTCTAAACTATGAAAACATCCTACTGAAACCAGGAAAGCAATCCTGACCCACATACAGTAAGAACACACCCTTTCGCCATGTCACCACAGTAATAAAGAACCTCTGCCAAGGAGTAAAGATGTATTTTAATAGTCTCTTATAAGCCCCTTAAGGCCATTGTAAGAAATAAGGTCTTGGACCTAATAAATAGATCATTCAGGAATTTTTAATTATCCTGTCAACCCTCCATTCTATTAAAAGGTAATCAACAGATGTTTTAAATTTTGTTTCCAAAGTGCTTTCAAATACTTTATTTTGTTCAGCTTCACGCTCATTCCCAGACTAAAACAAAAGCAGGTATTATCATTTGGAAATTAGACTAGACGGGTAAGCAGCTCTTCCAAGATTACAATCAGTAGCAAAGGGAAACTTAAATCCAGGCAATCTGATTTTCAGCTTACTAAGCTACTAAGGAAAACTGCATCCTTTCACACTTATTTTGAAGTGTTTCTCAAACTGCAGCATATGTCAAGCATATCAAACGCTATTTAGTAAGTAATTGATAACAGGGCTTCACAAACAGAAAAACTGAACACATTATGTAACTAGGAATGGATAGCACCCTGCTCTCTTATGATATAATCCTAGTACTGGCTTCAAAATGAAAAAAAGACAATTAGGAAGTGGGAAAGTGGGTGGAAAACAGATTAAAATTCCTTCACAAAAAACTGCTTATTTATAATGGCATCAAATTCAAGCGTGTGTGTGTGTGTGTGTGTGTGTGTTTTCCCCTAACAATACACTATTATGGCTTAATTGGCTGGTCACTATAATAATTTTTCCTTCCTATGTAGAAGCAATCATTCCACTAAAACCGAAGGTAAAATTGTTCATTACATTTTCCTTCTAAATGAGACCCAGGAATATGCTATATAAAGGAAAATAGGCTCTTAGGCGTTTCTCCATTCTATTACAGTAAAATTTCAAAGCAACACATGCCAACCCTGGAGACAAAAAAATCTACTTGGATTTACTGTGGGAAAAAAATAATTTACAGCATATTCAAGCCTTACATGTTAATCTCTGTGCCATTAACTTCTTGAAGAACTCTAAGTCACCAACAAGGGGAGGGAAATAAGTGTTAGGATCACAACCTATGAATCTGGGTGGAACAAAGACTTCTCCTCTCATTATGCAGAGAGAACCAAGTTGCCAAAAATGCTCTCCTCAGATACCATGCGTGGTTACTAACTGCACGTCTGGGTACAGAAAGGGGGAAAAAAATCAAATGCTGGTCAAATGCCTCCCCTGTTTTCCCTTGCCCCTTTTCGGCCAAGGCCTCGCTCCAGAGCTGGAGCCCCAATCTTTTCTCCCCAACATAAGTAAGCGGCTTAACCCCATGACTTCTACAAGCTCCCGTTCTCCTCTCCCACGCAGGCGCCCCCGGGGCTCCGGTCCAACCCCAGCTCCAAATCTAGTCGCGGCCCCTCTCCCCGACTCCACCCAGACCCCCAAAGGCCTGCAGCCACTGACCACTGACGTCAGGAAGGCCCAACCCGGCCCTCGCGGGGCTGCCCCAGCCCCGCAGCGCCCTCCCCTCCTCCGGGCCAAGGCGTGCCCAGAAAGGGACGGGAGCGCGCCCCTCGGCTGTCGCTCGGGCTTGGCAGAGGGGCGAGGAAGAAAGAATCAGCGTTGTCAGCTGCCCTCCCGCTCCACAGCAGCAGCGAGGTGGGCACCCGCCGTGCTCAAAGACGGACAGTGCCAGGGCGAGGGGCGTCGCTCGGTCGGCAAAGCCGGACTGGCAGCGAGGCAAAGGTGTGGTTCAGGAGCGGCGGCTTCCAGTCGCGGCCTGGCCCCCACCCGGCGGTGCCGGGGCCTCACCCACGACCCCAGTCCCCACCCAGTCAGCACCCCAGCCTACCCAAGACCCTTCTCCCGTGCCAGGAACGCCGCCCTTGGGGTCGCCAGGGTCGCCGCCCTGTCAGGTGGTGACCGGCGGCGACGGGTGACCATGACAACCCGAGGCGCAGCCCGACCCCGCCTCCGCCTCCAGGAGTCGCTCACCTGAGGGCTCCGGGTCGAGCCCGGAGAAACCACGGAGGAGAAAGCGGCTGGGAGGCCACAGGACGGGGCCCCGAAAAGGCGGGTTCTGGGCTGGAGAGGGAGCGCGAGGGCGGCGGTCTGGGCTCGCGTCGGTCCTGCCTCCTGCCTCCAGCGCGTCAATCCATCAGCCCGTCAGTCCGTCCTTCCTCGCGTCTGCCCCTCCCGAAGCCGGCTACCGCTCGGCTCAGCCTCTCGCACACTGCGGTTGTCAAGCGGCGCCGGAGCCAAGCACCAGCCCCGAGCCGCAGCCAATCGGCGCGCTTCCCCGAGGCGCCTCAGGACCCCGCCGAGCGGGGCGGCCAGGCAGGTGCCTGCGCCGAAGGGAGAGTAGGCTGGGCCGGCCCCACCCCGGGGCGCGGTGGGGACAGGCCTGGTGGACTGGCTCCCTGCTAGCGCTCAAAGGAGCAGCTGGCCTCGGAGGAAGACTCGGCGCGGCGACTGCGTGAGAGACCGGCAGCTGGGACGCAGACCCTTTGGCGGCCGGTGACCCCGCGTCCCGAAGAGGGCGGAGGGGGTTGTCGCCTCCGGATGAGTCGTCTGCGTATTAGACGTGACTCAAGACTCCTCCCTGATGGGCTATTAATAAAGGATAACGAAGTAAACCTCGCCACCTTCTCTTCGCTCTTCACTCTGACGTCCCACTTACTTCCTGAAAATTCCAGCAGTCTAATTACCCCCTTCTTGATGCTTAAAGCATTTTTGTTATTTAACACAACACATTCAGTTTTCCATTACCCATTTTGGTAGTAAGCCCCACTACCTCACTATTTTCCACCCTATCAGTACAGCAGCATTCCACAAATATATCTGATGCTTAACCAAGCTGAATTAAGCATTCAGGGGTATAATCACGTAGAACTCAGGAAAGAATACCGAGCACAAACTCGTAAGAACTTAGTCCTCAGAAAGGCTAAAAAAGTAAGCTGGGTCTCCCAAAGTGAGGAAAATGTGAGAAAAGGGGCTGGTAATAACATCAGAAACATTTCTGGAAAGGAAGAATTTGAGCCAGTTCAAGATAAAAGGAGTGATAGCTTGAGGAAGAGTTGCTAGGAAAAATATTTACAAATTGATAGAAAACAATTTAAGCACAGCCGCTTAACTGCAAACTTCAATTGCCTAGCCTTGATTAACTCTTGGAAGAAAGTCTTCATTAAGAACCCTCTCAATGATAAGTGACAGAAAAATAAATGTAAACACAAGTTAGTGTTACCCTAACTTGTTAGGATCTTGATGGCATCAGGGACTCAACGGACATGAGTTTGAGCAAACTGGGAAATGGTGAAGGACATGGAAGCCTGGTGTGCTGCACTCCCTGGGGTCCTAAAGGGTTCGACTTAGCAACTAAACAACAAAGGGTCTTGATGTTAAATACAATAGCAACAACAACTTTGCAGAATGTATAAAATGAAAAAATGGTTAAATATATCTTGGAAATAGTCTGTTGACTATTTTACCAGTATAGTTTACCTCGCAACCAGCTTCTCAACCGTAACTCTCAAAGAACAGCACTTGCTAGAAGAGCATCATTTAAATCTTCATCTAAATCTCAAAAGAATTACAAATGAAGAACACTCTGTAAAACATCTTACCACCTATTAGCAGCTGAGTGGTATTTTAAAAAGGGGGGAGGAATAACCTGAACTTCTGGCACTAGATAGGTTTGGTATTCATCAAGTAAAAACCAAAATGTCCTGTTTTTGTTCTCATTTAAGCCTCACCATCTCCCTTAGAGTGCCTGTTAATTACTACCATTTTAGAGATTAAGGGAAATAACTCACCCAAGGTCATCTAACAACTGATAGGTAGCAGAGCCAAGATTCTAACTATTCTGAATTTTAAAACCTTATCTACTTTTACTCCACCATGTAATAACTGGGAATTTTAGCTTGAAGAAAATGGACTTTATTTTGACAAGGTAGAGGGATTAACAGGTCATTAATGTTTATATCCCCCATGCCCTAGGACATAGTGTTATTTGCATCTAAGTTTCTAGTTAAGAGTAGTCAAAATTATTGAAAGCATTATACAACCATTGTATTTTCAGAAAAGGGGGGTAGGGAGAGGAAAAGAACCAGGCACTGAAATACAAGACATCTGGCACATTTTATTACTTCTACACTGATAAATGCATTGACTATACATTTGCTTCCTAATGTAACATCAAGTTTTACACTACAACCCTAATAGAGGTTAGCCTAAGATACCACATTTCCTTCTACACTCAGCCACCCTGATTAAGATTAGATCTTCTTGTCTTTCACTCTAGTTACTGAAAAGCAGAGAATTACTCAGAAAGGACAAGGGTTTCTTAGATGGAAAGGTACTGCCTCAATCATCCACCAAATATTTACAGTACCTCCTCTGGATCAGCAACTAGGCTAAGCATCATTTGAAAATGCAGGTTCTAACTTGACAGAATGATTCAAGATGTCTTGTGACTCAAATAACACTATAGGCTAAGGTGGACTCCTTTTAATCTGATTCTCAAATCTCATTTCCAAAAGGGGGGGAATAAAGGTTTTTAGTTTTTCCTTAAAAGTAGGAAGGAAGCTGAGTACAAACCTAAGAAATCTTGCCTTCGGCTAGACAGGGAATGATTAGTGGGTGCAAGGGAATTTGTTTTAAAAGTTCCACTCTCGTTAGGACGCACACTCATGCAGACACACGTCAGAGCTGTGTGCTTTAGAGCCAGCAGTGGCTCTGAGAGAACAGAGTAACACCATGGCTGCTTCTTCCAACAGGTCAAAGATTATGAAGGAAGAATACCGTATCTACCAGAGTTCCTCTCCACACTCCCAAATAAAAGCTTAAATTGTATGTGGATGGCTGAACCTCGTAAAAAACCTAATTGCTACAACATAAAAAAATAAAGGAAAATTAAAAAATAAATAAATTTTAAAAAACAACAAAAAAGAAAGAGGCAGAGAAAGGAAAAAACAAAAGAATACATGAAGCAAGGATGTAAAGTCAATAAGTAAATATCTGAAAGTTATATTGGAAACAAAAATAAATTTAAAAACTTGTTTTGGAAAGAAAATAATTTAAATTAATAGTTCAACATTTTTTAAAAACTAGAAACTGTATGTAAGGAAATGTTAATAATATGTTGGTAACAGAGAAGTTGCTCAGTCGTGTCTGACTTTTTGCGACCCCATGGATTGTAGCTTAGCAGGTTCCTCCATCCATGGGATCTTCCGGACAAGAGTACTGTAGTGGGTTGCCATTTCCTTCTCCAGGGGAACTTCCCAACCCAGGGATCAAACCCGGGTCTCCAGCATTGCAGGCAGACACTTAACCCATGAAGCAGGGCAAAGACTAATAAGAGTTTTGCCAAGAAAATGCACTGGTCATAGAAAACACCCTCTTCCAACAACACAAGAGAAGTCTCTACACATGGACATCACAAGATGGTCAACACCGAAATCAGATTGATTATATTCTTTGCAGCCAAAGATGGAGAAGCTTTATACAGTCAACAAAAACAAGACCAGGAGCTGACGGTGGCTCAGATCATGAACTCCTTATTGCCAAATTCAGACTTAAATTGAGGAAAGTAGGGAAAAACCACTAGACCATTCAGGTATGACCTAAATCAAATCCCTTATGATTATACAGTGGAAGTGACAAATAGATTTAAGGGACTAGATCTGACAGAGTGCCTGATGAACTATGGACAGAGGTTCGTGACATTGTACAGGAGACTGGGATCAAGACCATCCCCATGGAAAAAAATGCAAAAAAGCAAAATGGCTGTCTGAGGAGGCCTTACAAATAGCTGTGAAAAGAATAGAGGTGAAAAGCAAAGGAGAAAAGGAAAGATATAAGCATCTGAATGCAGAGTTCCAAAGAATAGCAAGAAGAGATAAGAAAGCCTTCCTCAGCGATCAATGCAAAGAAATAGAGGAAAACAACAGAATGGGAAAGACTAGAGAGATCTCTTCAAGAAAATTAGAGATACCAAGGGAACATTTCATGCAAAGATGGGCTCGATAAAGGACAGAAATGGTATGGACCTAATAGAAGCAGAAGATATTAAGAAGAGGTGGCAAGAATACACAGAAGAACTGTACAAAAAAGATCTTCATGACCCAGATAATCACGATGGTGTCATCACTCACCTAGAGCTAGACATCCTGGAATGTGAAGTCAAGTGGGCCTTAGAAAGCATCACTACGAATAAAGCTAGTGGAAGTGATGGAATTCCAGCTGAGCTATTTCAAATCCTGAAAGATGATGCTGTGAAAGTGCTGCACTCAATATGCCAGCAAATTTGGAAAACTCAGCAGTGGCCACAGGACTAGAAAAGGTCAGTTTTCATGCCAATCCCTAAGAAAGGCAATGCCAAAGAATGCTCAAACTACCGCACAATTGCACTCATCTCACATGCTAGCAAAGCAATGCTCAAAATTCTCCAAGCCAGGCTTCAGCAGTACGTGAATCGTCAACTCCCTGATGTTCAAGCTGGTTTTAGAAAAGGTAGAGGAACCAGAGATCAAATTGCCAACATCCGCTGGATCATCGAAAAAGCAAGAGAGTTCCAGAAAAATATCTATTTCTGCTTTCTTGATTATGCCAAAGCCTTTGACTGTGTGGATCACAAAAAACTGGAAAATTCTGAAAGAGATGGGAATACCAGACCACCTGACCTGCCTCTTGAGAAATCTGTATGCAGGTCAGGAAGCAACAGTTAGAACTGGACATGGAAAAACAGGCTGGTTCCAAATAGGAAAAGGAGTGCCTCAAGGCTGTACATTGTCACCCTGTTTATTTAACTTATATGCAGAGTACATCATGAGAAATGCTTGACTGGAAGAAACACAAGCTGGAATCAAGATTGCCGGGAGAAATATCAATAACCTCAGACATGCAGATGACACCACCCTTATGGCAGAAAGTGAAGAGGAACTAAAAAGCCTCTTGATGAAAGTGAAAGAGGAGAGTGAAAAAGCTGGCTTAAAGCTCAACATTCAAAAAACGAAGATCATGGCATCTGGTCCCATCACTTCATGGGAAATAGATGGGGAAACAGTGGAAACAGTGTCAGACTTTATTTTTTGGGGCTCCAAAATCACTGCAGATGGTGATTGCAGCCATGAAATTAAAAGACGCTTGCTCCTTGGAAGGAAAGTTATGACCAACCTATATAGCTATTCAAAAGCAGAGACGTTACTTTGCCAACAAAGGTCTGTCTAGTCAAGGCTATGGTTTTGCAAGTGGTCATGTAGGGATGTGAGAGTTGGACTGTGAAGAAAGCTGAGTGCCGAAGAACTGATGTTTTTGAACTGTGGTGTTGGAGAAGAGTCCTGAGAGTCCCTTGGACTGCAAGGAGATCCAACTAGTCCATTCTAAGGGAGATCAGCCCTGGGTGTTCTTTGGAAGGAGTGATGCTGAAGCTAAAACTCCAGTACTTTGGCCACCTCATGCGAAGAGTTGACTCATTGGAAAAGACCCTGTTGCTGGGAGGGATTTGGGGCAGGAGAAGGGGACGACAGAGGATGAGAGGCTGGCTGGATGGCATCATGGACTCGATGGACGTGAGTCTGAGTGAACTCTGGGAGTTGGTGATGGACAGGTAGGCCTGGTGTGCTGCAATTCATGGGGTCGCAAAGAGTCGGACACTACTGAGCAACTGAACTGAATTGAACTGAATAAGCTTGAGACCATGTTTAGAAGAACTTGCTATAAAAACTGAAGAAAAGCATATTCACCAAAATCTATGTAGGTATCTTATTATAAGTTCATGTGTCCCCCAAATACTTACAAAAACCCAAGTTCAGAAAAATTAAGTATAGTAGTAATATTTCTTTAGAGTTTGGTCCATATCTAATCAGGCTCTTTTCTAATAAATTTTTATTTATCTAAAATGGCCACACAAAGGTAAATGACAAAATGAATTCTCTTTTAGCTATTGTTCTTATTTTAAATAATACACCCAACAATTTTCTAACAGTTTACCAGCCTTTCTGTGTTGAGTATAATAAAGCATGTGCAAAGACTCAGTTCTACAAATAACATAAGAATCTGGATTATATACAAAAGTTCAGATTGAAACTCTGATCAATCTATTGATAACATAAAAAGTATGCTCCTGACTTTATTTCTGTAACTTTAGAATCCCATTTATCCAGATACCATAAAGCAAAATGGTATCTATGCTATGCCTCAAGTATAATAGGTACCTAATTAATAACTTGCCTGATACATCAAAATGTTTTCTTTGATCCAACCCATAACCTAAGTCTGACTAGCTCATGTAGCCATCACCAGGACCCAGGAAAAGCAGAAGCCTCAGCAACACACTTAAACATCTTGCTCACTAGTCATCCACCCTCAGTCTCTATTTGTGGTAAGGCGGGAAGCATAGAGATCCTAAGAAAATCAGGCCTAGAGAATTGGGAATGTTCTGGACTCAGGTGGGGGTCTTGAAAAAGTATTGTCAGGCACAATGCTCAGTGTTGTCAATTCTAACGGGCAACTATGAAGCTTCCCTGAAGAATTTAAAAATAAAATTGCCCTCTTTGAACTCTCTCTAAGATGAACATTTAAACTACTTAGAGTAGAAACACAAAGTCACCTTAAAGCTGACAAGCAGATAATGCTTGGATGGGTATTGTCAATGGAAGTGAAAACTCAAAGACAAGTTTCCAGTGTCAGTAACAAGGCAGTCTTTTTTTTTTAAGATTTTTTTTTGGGGGGGGGACCATTTTTAAGGTCTTTATTGAATTTGTTACAATATTGTTTTATGTTTTGGTTTTTGGCTGGGAGGCATGTCAGATTTCAGCTCCTCAACCAGAGTTTGAACGCACTGCATTGGAATGCATAGTCTTAACCACTGGACCACCAGGCAAGTCCCACAGGGCAGTCTTGAAGGTAGATCCCAGGCAACATACCCCCTCTGTATTGCTTCAAGCCCTGGGGAGCCATTTTTCCTTGTTTCTGTATCAGCCCTAACCTTATCTTACCAGATGCTCTAGGTAAAGCATTCATGTAACTCCCCAAATTCTGGTTCACCCTCATAATTAATGTTTCTGTGTCCCACTGCCTAGAGAAGGGAAGAATTTGTTGGCCACACAATGCAAGTTTTAGGTTAGATCTGTAAATTAGCATCCATTTACAAACCATGGTCTTATGAATTTGGTTTCTTTTGAGTCTGAGTCACCCCAAGAGATGGATGTGCTATTTGCTGATGAAATCAGTTTCCAAGGCTGCCATGCTGCAAATCAAACTTGGCTACAATACATTCTCCCAAGTAACCTCCTGAGGCCTCTTGGGAAGCAGCCAAATGACTCTCCAGACAGCACCTCTCTCCATTGTGGAGAGAGGCCAAGTGAACTCTTTCCCTCATTTTAAAATTTCTACACTTAGAATTAATATTTCAGTTTTTACCTAAGGAAACCAGGCTACAGTAAAACCAACAATTTCAAGTGAATCATAGCTAGCTCTCAGACACTCTACCTGAGCAACTAATAAACATGCTCGCTAAAAAAAAAAAGGTATAAATCCTTTTTAAAGAGCTTCACTTTAAAGAAAATGGGGGAGGAGAGCTATTAGAGATTAAAAGAAATTTAGACATACTCACCAAATGCAATTCGTGACACCCTGTTTAGATCCTGTTACTAAGAAACTGTGGTAGGCAGAGTAACAGCCCCCCAAAGATGTCCATGTGCTAATCCTCAGAATCTGGGAATGTTACATGGTAAAAGAGATTTTGCTGTGATCAAAGCCTTGAAATAAGGAGAGTAGCCTGGTCTCTCCAGGTGCGTCCAATATAATCACATGGGTCCTTGAAAGCAGAGAATCTTTCCCAGCTGGGGATTAGGGAAGCTACGACGATGGAAGAAGGGTCAGAGAGATGCAACATTACTAGCTTTGAAGATGGAAGAGGACAGTAAGTCAGAGAATGTAGCCTCTAAAAACTGGAAAAGGCAAGTGAACAGATTCTCTTCTAAGACATCCAGAAAAGAACGCAGCCACACTGATACTTTGATTTTAGCCCAGTAAAGACCACGTCAAACACTTCTGACCTAGAAAGCTGAAAAGATAACGAATTTGTCTTGTCACTGTATTTGCAGTTACTTGTTACAGCAGCGATAGAAAACTAATACAACTGAAAGCTATTTTGAGACAAATGAGGAGAGTTAAACAGGGATTGACTGGGCATGAGTTGGAATATTGAGGAATTAAGGCTAATTTTTATTAGGGTATCGTAACAGCATTCGGGCTTTTTTAGCCTTTTAGAGAAACATACGGGAGTACTTATACATGAAATGACACAATGGTACCTGTGATTTGCTTTAAAGTAACACTGCCCCTCCCAGAAGATAAGATATTACATTAGGTTGGTTAACTGTTGAAGCTCAGGGCTCAAGATACTATTTTGTATATGCTTGAGGTTTTTCATAGTAAGTTTAAAAAAAAAAGGTAAATTAACTTAGGAGAGTGCACCAGAATGCTATATAGGTCAGCACTATCCAAATTTGTCTGTAATGAAATGTATTACCACTGTTCAGTGCAGTAGCCACTAGCCATGGGGCTATTGAGCATTTGAAATATAAGTAGTGCAACAGATTTTTTTTTTGCCTTTTTCATCAAAACATTTATTAAATGCATATCTGCATGTGGCATGAACTGTGAATGAGCTATTAAAGGCTTGCTGCTAGTGCTGTTAAGTCACTTGAGTCGAGTCTAACTCTTTGCAACCCCATGGACTGTAGCCCACCAAGCTCCTCTGTCCATGGGATTTCCCAGGCAAGAATACTGGAGAGGGTCGCCATTTCTTTCTCCCAACTGAGGAATTTTAATTTCAGTTTTAATTGACTAAACAGCCCCTATGGCTAGTGGCTACCATATGACACAGTGCAGCTCTATATACTGAAAAAGAGCCACGACGCCTTACAGTTAGAATTCAGTTAATAAGCAAGCTCATGAATCAAGTCAGTGCACACTTGTTATGCCTATCTGCCCAATATCTCTTTCCCTTTCTTGCTAATGGCAGTACCTAGCTCCCAGTCCCCCTCTAAGCCCTTCTTCACAAAGAGGTAGGGCATGAGATCCAGGCTATAACACAATTTCTTCCTAGCTGAAGAATAATGACCAAAGCCAGGACAACCACACCCTTTGTTTGAAATCTTCTGTATTTGGAAGTAAAGTATTCTCTTCATCAGGAGTTGTACAGATGGAGCCCTAAAATTGCTGTCTATCTTATTCCTTGATACACTGAGGCTCCTAAGAGAGTAAAACCAAAATTAGGATAAAGATGGGCAGAGTCATGAGTCTCTTCAAGCTTTTATATCCAGTGAAAAATGAAGTCAACTCCATCCTTTTTTTCTCTTCAATTGGATAAGGCAATAAATTCTTTTTTTTTTGCTTATGTTATTTTTAAGTCCTAACACTCACAACCTATAAGGTTTTAATACAAATTCTCATAAAAAAATTTCTTAATGCCAGGGTTATTAGCAAAATAGTAAGACTAGTGGTACTTCTATAAGCTAAATTGCATCCTCCTACTCCCCAATGCATGGACATTGCCAGATGGTCAACATTGAAGTAACACTGATTATATTCTTTGCAGCCAAACATGGAGAAGCTCTATACAGTCAACAAAACAAGACTGGGAGCTGACTGTGGCTCAGATCATGAACTCCTTATTGCCAAATTCAGACTTAAATTGAAGAAAGTAGGGAAAACCACTAGACCATTCAGGTATGACCTAAATCAAATCCCTTAGGATTATACAGTGGAAGTGACAAATAGATTTAAGGGACTAGATCTGACAGAGTGCCTGAGAACTATGGACGGAGGTTCATGACATTGTACAGGAGACTGGGATCAAGACCATCCCCATGGAAAAGAAATGCAAAAAGGCAAAATGGCTGTCTGAGGAGGCCTTACAAATAGCTGTGAAAAGAAGCGAAGCGAAAAGCAAAGGAGAAAAGGAAAGATATAAGCATCTGAATGCAGAGTTCCAAAGAATAGCAAGAAGAGATAAGAAAGCCTTCCTCGGTGATCAATGCAAAGAAATAGAGGAAAACAACAGAATGGAAAAGACTAGAGATCTCTTCAAGAAAATTAGAGACACCAAGGAAACACTTCATGCAAGGATGGGCTCGATAAAGGACAAAAATGGTATGGACCTAATAGAAGCAGAAGACATTAAGAAGAGGTGGCAAAAATACACAGAAGAACTGTACAAAAAAGAGCTTCACAACCCAGATAATCACAATGGTGTGATCACTCACCTAGAGGCAGACATCCTGGAATGTGAAGTCAAGTGGGCCTTAGAAAGCATCACTACGAATAAAGCTAGTGGAAGTGATGGAATTCCAGCTGAGCTATTTCAAATCCTGAACGATGATGCTGTGAAAGTGCTGCACTCAATATGCCAGCAAATTTGGAAAACTCAGCAGTGGCCACAGGAATGGAAAAGGTCAGTTTTCATTCCAATCCCAAAGAAAGGCAATGCCAAAGAATGCTCCAACTACCGCACAATTGCACTCATCTCACACTCTAGTAAAGTAAGTCTCAAAATTCTCCAAGCCAGGCTTCAGCAATATGTGAACCGTGAACTTCCAGATGTTCAAGTTGGATTTAGAGAAGGCAGAAGAACCAGAGATCAAATTGCCAACACCCACTGGATCATCAAAAAAGCAAGAGTTCCAGAAAAACATCAATTTCTCCTTTATTGACTATGCCAAAGCCTTTGACTGTATGGATCACAAAAAAATGGAAAATTCTGAAAGAGATGGGAATACCAGACCACCTGATCTGCCTCTTGAAAAACCTGTATGCAGGTCAGGAAGCGACAGTTAGAACTGGACATGGAACAACAGACTGGTTCCAAATAAGAAAAGGAGTATGTCAAGGCTGTATATTGTCACCCTGCTTATTTAACTTATATGCAGAGTACATCATGAGAAACGGTGGGCTGGAAGAAGCACAAGGTGGAATGAAGATTGCCGGGAGAAATATTAATCACCTCAGATATGCAGATGATACCACCCTTATGGCAGAAAGTGAAGAAGAACTAAAGAGCCTCTTCATGAAAGTGAAAGAGGAGAGTGAAAAAGTTGGCTTAAAGCTCAACATTCAGAAAACTAAGATCATGGCATCTGGTCCCATCACTTCATGGCAAATAGATGGGGAAACAGTGGAAACAGTGGAAACAGTGGCTGACTTTATTTTTCTGGGCTCCAAAATCACTGCAGATGGTGACTGCAGCCGTGAAATTAAAAGACACTTACTCCTTGGAAGGAAAGTTATGACCAACCTAGACAGCATATTAAAAAGCAAAGACATTACTTTGCCAACTAAGGTCCATCTAGTCAAGGCTATGGTTTTTCCAGTAGTCATGAATGGATGTGAGAGTTGGACTATAAAGAAACCCGAGCGCCAAGAATTGATGCTTTTGAACTGTGGTGTTGGAAAAGACCCTTTAGAGTCCCGTGGACTGCAAGGAGATCCAACCAGTTCATCCTAACAGAGATCAGTCCTGAGTCTTCATTGGAAGGACTTATGTTGAAGCTGAAACTCCAATACTTTGGCCACCTGATGCGAAGGGCTGACTCATTTGAAAAGACCCTGATGCTGGGAAAGATTGAGGGCAGGAGGAGAAGGGGACAACAGAAGAGATGGTTGGATGGCATCACCAACCAATGGACATGAGTTTGGGTAAACTCTGAGAGTTGGTGATGGACAGAGAGGCCTGGCATGCTGTGGTTCATAGGGTGGCAAAGAGTCGGACATGACTGAGCAACTTAACGGAACTGAATCCCCAAATGACTGCAGAAAAGACATTTAAGGTGGTGCTTAAGGTTAAATGAGGTCATAAGGGTGGAATCGTTATCCCACAGAACTGGTGGCCTTATAACAGGGAGGAACAGAAGAGGTCTCTCTCAGCCATGTGAGCACAGGGAGAAGGCAGCTATCTCCAGTCCAGGAAGACTCCTTACCACTACCTGACCTATTGGCACCCTGATCTCAAGACTTCTAGTCTTCAGAACTGTGAAAACACAAATTTCCATTGTTTAAGCCAGCCACTCAGTCTGACATTTTTGTTATGGGAGCCCAAGCTGACTAATACAGGCACCCAGTATTAACTCCACTACTGCCGGTTACCACCAGGTCATTCTTCAGGGTCAAGCAGACTCTGACTAGCAAAAATAGTAACATACTGATCTTTTATTATTCCACGCTCAATCCTGATTTCAGTTTAAAGTAGATTTTTAACTGGTTTTTGCTTTTTCAAATAAAAATATCAGGCCAGGTATCTTGAATCTCACAATCAATTCAGGAGCATTACAAGAATAATACAGAAAAAAAGTTTTTAGTGAATTATAAGGGAGAGAAAAGCTGATAAATCATATAGTCAAACTCAATCAGTAATCTTTTTAATTTTTCATACTTTATTCTCTACATTGATAGGTTAAGAAAGTGAAATCTTCCTAAATACTGATTCACAGACAATGCTTATAAGCGGCACACAAAACATTCAGTTTCACAAAGAGTAATATCCAGTGATCCCTTTAAATGCAATTTTAATCCTTACTTTCAGCTAAGTGCAAGAATAATACAATGAGCTAAATACACACAAAATTTGTGAACTACAAAAGTGGTTTCCATAGCCACACATGGTTTTAGTCAAGTATACATTTTCAGAATAAATAAATACTAACAAATATGTTAATAAAACACTACCCCAAATGCTTACCTGCCATCAACTTTTCAGCAATGCCATTCCTGCTACTGAAAGCACTTTCTGAAGTTTTAATCTGACCTGGGAAAATGAGTTCTTTTAAAATCTGACAAACAGTATATTACAAACCCCAAAGATTTTTAATCCAGTATGTCTTTCAACACGGAACCATTCATAGGGAATAATCTTAGTTTCTCAAAAAATAAATAAAAATCACTCTTGTTATCTAAAGAAGAGTATTAAATTATCTTAAGACAAATAAACACTCCTACAAAAGGCTGTATTTTCTAATATTGTTTTCTCCTTAAAAGAAACACAAACCAGTTCACCATCTTTTAATAACTTACACTACTTTGGTCTAAAAGCTTTAGAAATATATGAAACACATCTTAGCTATCAAAGTCAAAGCTGCCATTTAGATTTCACATATTAAACAGCTATAGTACAACCTACAATGGCACAAGTATACATAAATATTAATTCATCATTGAGATGGTCAAGAGTCAGAAGAAACTGAATGGTTTGCAAACCAAAGGTACTTTGACTTACATGTGGTCATTAAAATCTAATATGTCATTAAAGTAGGGTAATATAATGGCAGGCAATTAAAGGCTCATATATCACTCTAAAATTGAAAACATGAAAATAAAGCCTGAAAACTTTGTGGTTCTCCATTTTTCATTCACATGGTTAGGTATCAGGGCCTTACTGTGGAAAATACAGCTATTAAGTATGGTTTCCCCAGAACATAATGAAGCTTCAGAAAAGATGTCAAGATCCATAGTTTGCTTCATCAAATGCTTTTCTAGCGCGTTTCAATTCTTCATTCATAGTAAGCAAGTCTTTAACCCTAGCAAACTTTCTTGGGTCCTTTCGAATCAAGAAGACGATATCTTCAACTTGTACTCGACCTTGTCTTCCAATTGACATTGCCTTATGAGTCTATTACAAAGAAACATATTAAATTCAATTAATTTTTCAAAAATCTAACATTTTATTTTTTTAACTATAATGCTGGGGAGTTTGAAGCCTTCTCTTCTAATTAGTATAGCTATTCATTTGTGAATTGTCTTTCTATTAATGTTCTTTGTCCACTTCTACCATTATTAGCAATGTTTCAATGCTTGATAGACATTTTTTACACTAAAGTCATTAAAACTATCAAATCCATAGATGCTTCTTTTTGTATTTTGATATATATATAGTTGATCTTCATTTGCATAAAATGATTTTATAATTTCTCTGTAACCACCTACTTCATTTAAACTTTGTGTCCATCTTGGTAGCTAATAAATATTGGCGGCTTTTCTTTAGACAAACCTCATCCCCTATGATTACATAATCATACTATGTAAAACCAAAAACTCCTTGCAGCATTATTTCTAATGACTGAAAAAAAAGAAACTAAATATTTAATAAGGCATTGAACAAATTTGAGTACATCTAGCCAATTAATATTATGAAGCCATCAAAAATATTAAAAGTATTATGCAGTGACACAGGGAAAGCAGGCTCTATGACTGTATGTACTACATGATTTCAATTTTGTAAAGTTTTAAAATATGTGTAAAAAGACAAAAGAATATTCACAAAAATCTCAGCATCAGTTATCCCTTGGTGGAAGGGTTATAGCTTTCTATTTTCTTCTGGGCACTCTTTAATACTTTCTAAATTTAATATAAGCATATATAAAATAAATTTAATAATACTTTCTAAATTTAATATAAGCATATATAAAATAAATTTAATAATACTTTCTCAATTTAATATAAGCAGAAAAAGATTTCTTTAAATGCATACTCTCTGACCCAGTAATTTTACTTCTGTTATTCTTTATGAAGGAAATAATCCAAAACAAAGGGTAAAAATTCACAGGAACTGAACACAGCCAAACTCCGTATACCCATATATATACATGTATATCTCTCTCCATCCTTAATGATAAACGGGAACCAGAAACTTCCACAAAACAGGCACTCAAATAGTTTTTCAAAAGTATGTCACAGTTCTATTCGAAAAGTTAGAATTTCAAATCCATTCTTCAGTTAACGAAGACCAATTAAAAAAAAAAAGTCTTACCATTTCAGTGATGAACTCTATGACAAGGTCTTCAAGTATATCTACTGATTCAGTATAAGGATTCTGGTCATCTCCAAACCCATACATCATACACCGTACTGTAAAAAGAACAATCATTTTTGTTTACTTCAAAGAACTTGACTTACACTTTTTTCATATTAGAATTGAACCAAGGTATAGAAGATATTGGTATAAAAGTATATTTACATTATATTTGTTGTCTCCAAGTATGAATTTTGGTGTGAAAGGTATTAATCACTAGCTCATAACCAACTGTTCTTACCTAGCCTTCCCTAGGTAGAAACTCCCCTTCTCGCCTAGCTACTGAACCCTGATATCAATATTCTTCCCTAACCTCTATTATCTACTCATCAACAACTCCAGAATACCTTTAAGTAGGAAACTTCTTGGCAGGAAAAGGGTGAGTAGCAATGGTTTAGCTATGTTTTTGGGGGGAGGAGGGCTGGCAAAAAGAAGGCAAAATCCTTTATGATACAACTGTAAGGAAGAGGACATAAGAGAAAGCTCCAATTACCTTCTTACAGGAAGAACTGGTTAATCAAAAGGAGAAAGCAAGAGCTTATAATACAGAATCTTGACATTTTATTTCCTGGATCAAAGCAACTGCCAGCGAAGCCCTTTTAGGCTTCATAGAAAACGCAAAAGAGAAGAAAAGTATAATACGAAGTAATAAAAGTAACTGCTAATAGGTAAACCCCTTCACGGATCACTGTCTTCTCATGGTAAAAGGGCTTTTATACCTCAATAAAGCTGAGTCATGCACACAGGACCACGCAAAATGGATGGGTCATAGTGGAGAGTTCTGACAAAACGTGATCCAGTAGAGGAAAGAAAAGCAAACTACCACAGTATACTTGCCATTGAGAATCCTATGGACTGTATAAAAGGCAAAAAAGATATCACACCGAAAGATGAGTCCCCCAGGTTGGAAGGTATCCAATATGCTACTTGGGAAGACAACTACTAATAGCTTCAGAAAGAATGAAGCAGCTGGATCAAAGTGGAAACAACACTCAGTTGTGGATGTGTCTGGTGATGAAAGTAAAATCCAATGTTGTAAAGAACAGTATTGCATAGGAACGTGGAGTGCTAGGTCCATGAATCAAGGTAAACTGGACGTGGTGAAGCAGGAGATGGCAAAGAGTAAACACCAACATCTTAGGAACCAGTGAACTAAAATGGACGGGAAAGGGCGAATTTAATTCAGATGACCATTATATCTACTACTGTGGGCAAGAATGCCATAGAAGAAATTGAGAAGCCCTCATAATCAACAAAAGAGCCCAAAATGCAGTACTTGGGTGCGAGCTCAAAAACAATAGAATGATCTTGGTGGTTTCCAAGGCAAACCATTCAATATCACAGTAATTCAAGTCTTTGCCCCAACCATTTATATACCCCTTACTACGTGCCAGCCATTGTTGTAAGCTCATTTAATCCTCATGACAATTCTTTGAAATAGAAACCACTATTATCCCCATTATATACAGATGAGAAAATTGAGGCACAAAGTTAAGTAATTTACCCAAGGTCACACAGCTACTGAGACTGAATTTGAATTTAAACTCAGGATCTGGCTCCAGAGTCTATACTCCTACCCAAAACAGTTATATTTCTTAGCAATTTAGAGCAGATAGGATCCATGAGTTCTTATCCTATAGTCTATAAATTCCCAATCAGTCCACAGACAACCTTTGAGAAGTCCTGGAACCCTACTGAAATTATATGGAAAAATTTTATACATTATTTGTGTGTGCCCTTTTTCTGGAAGGATCAATTTGTATCAGATTCTCAAAGGGGTATGGTATATATGTGTATGTGTTGTGTGCTTAGTTGCTCAGTCATGTCCAACTCTTTGCAACCCCATGGATTGCAGCCTGCCAGGCTCCTCTATCCATGGGAATTCTCCGGGCAAGAATACTGGAGGGGGTTGCCATGCCCTCCTCCAGGGGACCTTCCCAACCCAGGGATTGAACCCAGGTCTCCTCATTGCAGGCAGACTCTTTACCATCTGAGCCACCAGGGAAGCCCTAAAGGGGTATGTAAATACTAAGAAATTCTGTCATGTTAGAAATGTTTTCTATTTTGATCTGACTGCTGGTTATAAGTATATATAAAATTCATCACGCTGTTCAGTAAAGATTAGTATAATTCACTGTAAGTTTTATATTTTAAAAAAGGTGGGGGGGGGGGGGATTCCCTGGTGGTCCAGTGACTAAGACACTCCACGCTCCCAATGCAGGGGGCCCAGATTCCATCCCTGGTCAGGGAACTAGATCCCACATGCTGCACCTAAACATCCAGCGTGCAGCAACAAAGAGCCAGCAAATATATAAACAACAAAAGAAAGCAAAAAAAAAAAAAGGAAGGGACTCCTAGAACACTTCTAAAAGTAGGAAGGAGTACATTAAAAATAATTCCTAAAAAAAAAAAGAAAGAGTAATTCCTACTTAGGAGAAGCAAAAGCAGGCAGAACTAAGAAGAAAGCAGACCAGGCCTGTGGAAGAAAAGAAAGGAGAAAAGAAAGGGATGACCCAGAAGCCAGTCTGGGATAGAGAAGTGCCCTGGAGGCTTTATCCTGGCAAGAATCTTTAGGTTCAGAAACAGGAGGGAGAAAACACAAGAGGCAACATTTTCTCCCTTCTCTTTTTTTTGGGATTCTGGAAAAAAAATCTTTTTAAGATCATTTCAAAAAAGTGCTGCAAAAATAGCATGGAGTTCCAGAATCCCTATATCCAGTTTCCCCTTATGTTAACATCTTACACAACCAAAGACATTTATCAAAACTAAGAAACTAACAATGGTACAAGTACAGCACTTCTCAGATTGTACCAGTTTTCCCACTACTGTACTTCTTCTGTTCCAGGATCCCACACTAGTCGTCGTGTCTCCTTAGTTTCTTCTGTTCTGTAACAGTTCCTCAAACTTTCCTTGTCTTTTACAACCTTGACACTTCTGAAGAATACTGGTCAGTTATCTTGTAGCGTGTCCTTCAGCTTCGGTTTATCTGATGTGTCCTCATGATTAGGTTGTGCTTATGCATTACTAGAAGGGAATCAGAGTGATGATGGACCCCTTAATGCACCATATTAGGAGTACCTAATGTCAACATATATTACTGGTGATACTAACTTTGATCACCTGACTAAAGTAACGTCTGCCAGGACTGGATTCTCCACTATAGATTTAATATTTTCTCTTAAATATTTTGAGGAAAATACTGTCATTAACATTGTGATGGGGAGAATTCATCAGTAGGGAAACATACTTCACTGGAAAAGGAAAAACCTATTAGATAGGAAGTATGTAAACCGTATTTGGTTAAAGAGTCTGTAAAGACATAAACAAATAGAGAAGTGAATGCTTTGAAATCTTGTGTTATATAGCAAAAAAAATTTTTTTAAACAAAGAATGTCTAGAAGAACAGATCTTGGTCTAGATACATGAAAATTCAGGTAAGACAAAGAAACAGCTGTGAAGATTCCGAATTCTTGTCATCATAAAAATAAAGAAATCCAAGTGGAACAAAGGCTCTGGTAAGAAGTATGCAAGCATCACTCTGCAATGCTCTCATGCAGCAATCCTCTTATGCCTACCTAAGAAGTAACTGTGTTAGTCACTCAGTCGTGTCGACTCTTTGCGACCTTAAGGACTGTAGCCCGCCAGGCTTCTCTGTCCATGGAATTCTCCAGGGAAGAATACTGGAGTGGAGTGCCATTCCCTCCTCCAGAGGAACTTCCCAACCAAGGGATCGAACCCTGGTCTCTTGCCTCGCAGGCAGATTCTTCACTGTTTGAGCTACAGGGAAGTCTCCATAAGAAGTAAAACCATATACGAATGGAGTAAATAACATCAGAAATGGAATAATGAGCAGTCAACTTTAGGTGAGAAATTGAGATATAGGAAAGGATTTGAATGGCTTAAAAAAACCAAACTACTTGACTCTGTAGTTTCAAGAGCATTTAGGAACTGCTTATGTCGGAACTGGCATAAGTAAACCAAGTGTTCCATGTGTTGCCTGATCTACACTCAGCCATAACTATGTATAAGGGACCAGGACTGGAAGATGGAGAGCATGTTCTCATGGTGCCTTTCAGGGACTGGCCTGAATCATCAGTAGTAGAATCAGCTCCTCTTGCCACTGCCACAAAAGGTCAAACCCATCTACTGAAGGAGGAGAATAGACCCAAAACTTTATGATCTCCATGTCACTGGACTGCCTCACATTGTTCACCATCTTCCTGCCTTGTCCATTGCCTTAGTTCAAAGTCCTAACTTAATTCCTACCCTCAGACCTGTTCAGGGTCCAACAGAACCTTCGGCTTACAGTCAAAGGAGTCCCTGCTCCAACTGATGAAAGGTAAGGAACAGGTAAAGTAACGGAGGTACATTCTTACTTAGGACCTGAATTGAAACACTGATCACATGTATTTACTTAAAAAATTTAAAAACGTATGTCTGTGTGAGCCCATATATACACACATATATATAAATAAATAATTTGGGGTTAAATATATAAATTGGGGTTAGGATCATTACTATCTATGAATCACAGGTTAAACAGAATTTATACGGAAGTCTGAGAATAGTGTCCCTACAAGGAAACTATTAAAAAATCATTGTCAAGTACTACTTACATTCTTTAGAAAAAAGTCTCTTTCTTTTACCCTGTCCACCTTCTGCACCTCCTCCAATTTCTTCATTTTCTTCCTCAAACTGAAAGTTAAAATGTATAGATATGTCAAACACTGCTTCTGACATTTTAATAATCAGCATTTTTTTTTTACATCTTCAACTCCAATATCATGCCAGAAGCAAGCAGCAAAAAACAATGAAACTTTAGCATTTTGGGGGCATTAAAACTATCTCGCACAACTTCAGACTCACGCAGGAGTGGCTTCTACAATGCCCCTAACAATCGTACTGCTTCTCCTGGGGTAGTTCCAACGACCATACATTCTTTTTTTTAAACTAAGTTGGCCTAGATAGTTTTTCTATTAAAAGAGTTGATATTGAATGAAAGCAAGCAAAACTAGTATTTGTTAAGCATTCCCTACACAGTGCTAAGAACTTTCCTCAAGTAAACCTTAAGCCTATTTTACGACATGAAAACAGGCTCAATTACTTGCTCAGTGACTTGAGCCCATTATTTTTCCACTACTTTACAGTAAAGTGTACAGTTTTCTTAGCACTTGAATTGTTGTTGCATAATGAGCCCTAACAAATACTAGCTTTGCCCCCTGATGTTTCTCTAGGTGATTCAAAGGGTATCTGGCAAATATGAACCGAAGGTAAAGGGCGGGGAGCCACCTACTCCTTCTGCCCCGCTTACTAAAACGATGAATCAGAAGAAAAAGGCTAGCCCGGGGAGAAGCCCCCGATTCTCTCGGCAGAATCACTGAGGTAAAGAAACCCAATTATCCACTGTGCTTCCGCGACTGTGCTCGAGGAAGTAAATTAAAAAGTAGGTTGGAACAGAGGCGGTCACTCACGGTGGGATCCTCTTCTTCATCTGCCATCCCACCAGCCAGCCGCCTCCACTGCGCGCCCGCCTCCCTCGGAGAGCTTTTACTACTTCCGCTGCCTCATTTCCGGTGACAAGAGGGGCCGGGGCGGGGCCTAGCGGAACCCCTCCTGTGGAAGAGGAGCAAGCACCTCCCGCCCAGCGGTGAAACCTGAACAGCGAAGGATAAAGTCTTGGAAAGTAGGAATTAAACATTAGCATAGAAGAGGGATGAGCTAGATGGCGTGTATCTCGTTGTCACCTTGAACTTTCTTCTGCGTATCAGATCACCGCTTCCTGATTCGGTCCTGTGAAGCTTTGGATCATTGAGGGGCTAGACAGGGGTGAATTTAAACAATTTGAACAACTTAGAGTTCCACTATGATTTATTGCCAGGGCTTCCCTGGTGACTCAGATGGTAAAGAATCTGCTTTCAATGGAAGACCTGGGTCCGATCTCTGTGTAGGGAAGATCCCTTGGAGAAGGAAATGGCAAACCACTCCAGTATTCTTGCCTGGGAAATCCCAAGGACAAAGGAGCCTGGCGGGCTGCAGTCCAGTTCAGTTCAGTTGCTCAGTCGCGTCCGACTCTTTGCGACCCCATGAACCAGAGCAGCCAGGCCTCCCTGTCCATCACTAACTCCCGGAGTTTACCCAAACTCATGTCCATTGAGTCGGTGATGCCATCCAGCCATCTCATCCTCTGTGGTCCCCTTCTCCTGCCCTCAATCTTTCGCAGCATCAGGGTCTTTCCAAATGAGTCAGCCCTTCACATCAGGGGGCCAAAGTATTGGAGTTTCAGCTTCAACATCAGTCCTTCCAATGAACAGCCAGTACTGATATCCCTAAGGATGGACTGATTGGATCTCCTTACAGCCCACGGGACTCTCAAGAGTCTTCTCCAACACCACAGTTCAAAAGCATCAATTCTTTGGCGCTCAGCTTTCTTAATAGTCCAACTCTCACATCCATACACGACTACTGGAAAAACCATAGCCTTGACTAGACGAACCTTTGTTCACAAAGTTATGTCTCTGCTTTTTAATATGTTGTCTAGGTTGGTCATAACTTTCCTTCCAAGGAGTAAGCGTCTTTTAATTTCATGGCTGCAATCACCATCTGCAGTGATTTGGGGGCCCCAAAAAATAAAGTCAGCCACTGTTTCCACATCTATTTGCCATGAAATGATGGGAACGGATGCCATGATCTTAGTTTTCTGAATGTTGAGCTTTAAGCCAACTTTTTCACTCTTCTCTTTCACTTTCATCAAGAGGCTCTTTAGTTCTTCACTTTCTGCCATAAGGGTGGTGTCATCTGCATATCTGAGGTCATTGATTTTCTCCTAGCAATCTTGATTCCAGCTTGTGCTTCTTCCAGCCCAGCGTTTCTCATGATGTACTCTGCATATAAGTTAAATAAGCAGGGTGACAATATTACAGCCTTGACGTACTCCTTTTCCTATTTGGAACCAGTCTGTTGTTCCATGTCCAGTTCTAACTGTCGCTTCCTGACCTGCATACAAGTTTCTCAAGAGGCAGGTCAGGTGGTCTCGTATTCCCATCTCTTTCAGAATTTTTCAGTTTTTTGTGATCCACACACATAGTCAAAGGCTATGGCATAGTCAATAAAGCAGAACTAGATGTTTTTCTGGAACTTTCTTGTTTTTTCGATGATCCAGCGGATGTCGGCAATTTGATCTCTGGTTCCTGTGCCTTTTCTGAAACCAGCTTGAACATCTGGAAGTTCATGGTTCACGTATTGCTGAAGCCTGGCTTGGAGAATTTTGAGAATTACTTTACTAGCGTGTGAGATGAGTACAATTGTGTGGTAGTTTGGGCATTCTTTGGCATTGCCTTTCTTTGGGATTGGAATGAAAACTGACCTTTTCCAGTCCTGTGGCCATTGCCGAGTTTTCCAAATTTGCTGGCATATTGAGTGCAGCACTTTCACAGCATCATCTTTTCAGATTTGAAATAGCTCAACTGGAATGCCATCACCTCCACTAGCTTTGTTCGTAGTGATGCTTTCTAAGGCCCACTTGACTTCACATTCCAGGATGTCTGGCTCTAGGTGAGTGATCATACCACTGTGATTATCCGGGTCGTGAAGATCTTTTTTGTACAGTTCTTCTATGTATTCTTGCCACCTCTTCTTAATATCTTCTGCTTCTGTTAGGTCCATACCATTTCTGTCCATTATTGAGCCCATCTTTGCATGAAATGTTTCCTTGGTGTCTCTAATTTTCTTGAAGAGATCTCTAGTCTTTCCCATTCTGTTGTTTTCCTCTATTTCTTTGTATTGATCGCTGAGAAAGGCCTTCTTATCTCTCCTTGCTATCCTTTGGAACTCTGCATTAAAATGGGTATATCTTTCCTTTTCGCCCCTGCTTTTCACTTCTATTCTTTTCACAGCTATTTGTAAAGCTACAGTCCATGGGGTTGGACACAACTGAGCAACTATCACACACATGATTTATTGCCAAACTCTTTTTTGGTTATTGAGGATATTGTACTTCGCTACCAGTTCTCAAGGAAGTGTTATCTCCCCTTAGACTGAAGATTTAATTTTTATGGGCTTGTTTGTTGTTCTTTTTAAACAGAACAGTGCTTGGGAAAACCATGGGCATTAGAATGCTAAAGTTAGGGATACAAGAGATGATGTCATGCAGGGAAAAATTGCTTCACAATACAGTATTTCTGAATGTCCCGCTAAACATCCCCATGAATTAAAAAAAAAAAATCTTCTCATAATTAGCTAGGTCTGGAACATAACTTTGTCAATATATAAATATAAAGCATTTTCTTATGCTTTTAAGGTATATTGAATTTTCCTGAAGTGCAACTGTGAGATAGTAGAAAGTATATATATTGGTCTCTGCCCAAACCTCCTTCTCCCTCCTCCACCTGCTTTCCTGGCCCAGAGCACCTAAAATGCTTGTAATTTGTTAGGTGATAAGAGCAGACAGGGAGGCTTGATGTGCTGCAGTGCATAGGGTCACCAAGAGTTGGATATGACTTAGCAACTGAACAACAAAAAAGAGCGCTAGAACAGTTCTGTTCTAGAGCTGGTCTTTGACATCCACTCTACAATCCCTCAACACACACACACACACACACACACACACACACACACACACACAGAGGGCTACTAAAATCCTTGTAAATTCCTAAGTCATAACAACATTAGGACCTTCTTTTGTTATAATGAGGCAACTCTGGGTGGGCTCCTGGATGGCTCTTGCATGGGAACTGGTCACCAGAAAAACCAAGCCATGATTAGAAGCTTGGAATTGTCAGCCCTCTCCAGAGGAGGGGATAGGAACTAGAAATAGAATTAGTAATTAATCATACCTGCATAAGGCACCACAGTTCCAGTAGTAGGAGGTTCAGAGAGTGTCCAGGTTGTGGAACACATCCACTTGCCTGGAGGATGATGCACCCCCAACTTCATGGAGGCAGAAGCTCTGTGCTCAGGACCCTCCCAGACCTTGCCCCATGTGTCTCCTCATCTGTATCCTTTATGATACCCTTGTGTTTCCCTGAATTTTGTGAGTTGTTCTAGGAAATAACTAAATCCAAGGGGGAGGAGGTCATGGAAGACTCTGATTTTTAGCCAGGTCAGACAGAAGTTGTGGGTAGCCTGGGGCCCTACGACTATCCATTGACATCTAAAGTTAGGAGCACTCTTGTAGGACTGACCCCTTGATCAGTGGGGTCTGACACTGAAAAAAAGGGAAAGTGTTAGTTACTCAGTTATGTCCGACTCTGTGCGACCCCATGGACTTTAGCCCACCAGGCTCCTCTGTCCATGGGATTTTCCAGGGAAGAAGACTGGAGCAGGTAGCCATTTCCTCCTTCAGGAGGTCTTCCCAACCCAGGGATTGAACCCACATCTTTTGCATTGATAGGTGGATTCTTTACCACTGAGCCAGCTGGGAAAACCTATTGAAACACATATTATTATAATATACTATCTTTATTTTACCTTTATATAATAGTGAGGACATTATATTTTGTAGTTTTTAGTTATGTGGGTAGTTAGGTTAGTTATTACTGTGAAACAAATTATCCCCAAACTTGGTTTGAAACAGTGACCATTTATCACACAGTTTCTGTGGGTCAGGAATCTGAATGCAATTCAGATGGATGCCTCTGGCTCAAGGTCCTTATGCTGCAGTCAAGGTGTTGGTTGGGCCTCAGTCTGATCTGAAGTATTGATGGGGAAGGATCCACTTCCAAAATCACGCACATTGTTGTCAACAGGATTCAGTTACTTCAGTTTGTCAGATTAAGGACCTCAGTTCCTCACTGGCTATCACCAGAGCCCTCCCTCCATTCCTTGTCATGTCAACTTCCTAGGGTAGCTGACAACACGGCAGCTGGCTTCTCTCAGAGCAGGTGAGGGAGAGAACCAGGAAGAACACCCAGGACTACAGTTTTTTGGTAACCTAACCTAACCTTGGAAATGACATTCCATCTCTTCTATGCTATTCACTAGAAGTCGATAAGTGCAGCCCACACTCAGGAAGAGGGGATTACACAAGGATGCGACTAGCAGGAGGCAAACATCTGAGAGGCTGCCTACCACAGTTCAGTTCAGTCGCTCAGTCGTGTCCGACCTTTTGCGACCCCATGAATCGCAGCACACCAGGCCTCCCTGTCCATCACCAACTCCCGGAGTTCACTCAAACTCACGTCCATCGAGTTGGTGATGCCATCCAGCCATCTCATCCTCTGTCGTCCCCTTCTCCTCCTGCCCCCAATCCCTCCCAGCATCAGAGTCTTTTCCAGTGAGTCAACTCTTTGCATGAGGTGGCCAAAGTACTGGAGCTTAAGCTTTAGCATCATTCCTTCCAAAGAACACCCAGGACTGATCTCCTTTAGAATGGACTGATTGGATCTCCTTGCCTACCACGGTAAGTTATATTAATTGTGAATTTCAGTTAGAATAATAAAGGAGACATTCTGTTTTTTGTTTAAGGAGGATTGTTGGGTCTGAAAGGGTTGAGAACTGGTATGTGAAGTATTGATGAAACACTGGCTTTGTCCAGGGAATCATGTATAAAATATCCACAGTGTTCACTATGAGGGAAATGGATAGGTAAAATGTGCTGGATGTGCACCAAGGCATACTATGCAACAATCAGAAGCAATAGACTAGAAACACAGATAGAGCTTAGAAATATACTGCTAAATTCAAAACGTAAGAAATACAATAAGAGTATAACAAAAGACCAAACACAGACATACATACACAAAATACATGTTTTTATAGGATCACATAAAAAAAGCATAGACATCAAATACATTAGAAAGGTTGTGTTAGGGGAAGCACACTGATGGAAACCACCCACCTGGCCAGGCACCCTAGTAACCATTTGCATGAGTTGTCTTACGACAGGAGGTCCTGCCAAGGAACACGGAACTAATAAGCCACCACCAACCGGAGGAGTTAGGGAAAGGTCAAAAGGAGACACCACGTGTCCAACCACTTCCTGGAATCCTTCCCACTGGCATCTATCTTGGCTGAGTAATGTGTGCACCACCAGGAAGGACTCTGAGTCAGAATGATTGGCTGAAGACAACCCGGAAACTAATCCCATCAATATAAAACCCTAGACTGAACCACAGTCTGAACCACAGTGGCAGAGCAGTTCTCCTGGGTTCCCTTACCCTACTGCTGTCTGCCTGGGCACCCTTGCCCAATAAAGGGTTTGTCTTGCTTTGTCAGCACATGTCTCCTCAGACAATTCATTTCCAAGTGTTAGACTAGAGCCCAGTTTCAGGCCCTGGAAGGGGTCCCCCTTCCTGCAACAGTTGCAGGGGAGGAGAAATGAGAATAGGGATAAAGAGAATACATAAGACACATGACAAGTGAAGGACTTTTGAGCAGAGTCAATTACAATACTATGTCATCAACAGTGCAGTGTGAATAAGCCAGCATTCTGAGCCTGAGATCCAAAATGTAAAGGGGAAAAATTCAGTGTTGTGAATAGAGCAGAAATAAAGCCCAGACTTCCATATGACCGTGCAATCCCACTCCTGGGCATACATCTGGAGAAAAATATGATCCAAAAGGATACATTCAGCCCAGTGTTCATTGCAGCACTGCTTACAATAGCCAAGGCATGGAAGCAATCTAAATGTCCATCGACAGAAAAATGGATAAAGATATGGTACATATACACAACAGAATATTACTCAGCCATTAAAAAGAATGAAATAATGCCATTTGCAGCAACATGGATGGACCTAGAGTGTTAATGCTGAGTGAAATAAGTCAGACAGAGGAGAAATATCCTTTTACATCCCTTATATGTGGAATCTAAAAAGAAATGATACAAATGAACTTACACAACAGAAGGAGACTCACAAACTTAGAATTTATGGTTGCTGGGGAGAAGGGATAGTTAGGGACTCTGGGAAGGTCACGTACACACTGCTATATTTAAAATGGATAACCAACAAGGACCTACAGCACATGGAACTCTGTTCACTGTTATATGCCAGCCTGGATGTGAGGGTATTTGGAGGATACATGTATATGTATGGCTGAGTCCCTTTCACTGTTCACCTGAAACAACCACAACATTGTTAATCGGCTACACCCCAATACCAAACAAAAAGTTTAAAGTGTGAAAAACAAATAAATTTTTAAAAGAAAAAAAGCCCAGAGAGTGAAAAGGCAAGGTGTACTTCTACAAGATGTTTCAGGTGGGTTGCCAGAGTCAAGTTGTTGGGTGGAGATGCAGAAAATGAGGCTGGAAGGAAACTGGAGTGTGAGTTTGTGAGTGGCCTTGAATGTTCTCTTCAGAGACTGAACTTCATTCAAAGTGCAGAGTCCCTGAGAGATTGTTAAGCAGAAGAGTCACATAACCCATCTTTAAAAAAGAAATCATGTTAGCAGGGAGACCACCTAGGATGAGAGCTGATTAGAACCTGAATTAAGATGGAGGAATTTTAGGAATAGAATTCACAGGACTTTGCACCTGAATCAATCTGAGAGCTATGGAGAGAGAGGTTTATATCCAGACGGAACGCTATTAATATGAATTGGAAAGTAAAATGGAAAAGCAACTGGGGAGGGGAGGAAATGAATTCACTCTGAACTTAAGAGTCCAAAGGTGTCCTGTAGGCAAATGGAGGTGCAAGTCTGGAAATCCACAGAGAAATCAGGACTAAGAAAATGGCATGGGGGACATCAACACAGCAGTGATGGTTAGACACTGTACAGAAACAAAAGTGAGAGAAGGGAGGCATTGGGTAGGTCCTCAGAAACAGACTTCAAGGGACAAAGAGAAAAGAAATGGTCTACCAGGCAACAAAAGATAAAAGAATAAAGATGAAGAATATGCAGCTGACCCTTGAACAACATAGGTTTGAACTGTGTGTGTCTACTTATATGTGGATTTTTCTCAATAAATACCTGCTGCAATGTTATTTTTCAGCATTACCTTCACAAACTCTATAATCCAGTTCCACAAGGCCACTGTCAGTTATTCATGCAACAAATATTTACCAAGTGATGAATAGCACTTTATTAGGACTGTGGCAAAAATGATAATATAAATACCACAGTTCCGGGTTCATGAACCTTACGGTATAGGAGGGAGACATGAACGAAATAGGTACTGTATGCTTTAGAAACTTATGATGGGGAAAAGGGACCCAAGAAGGTCAGCAAAGCCTCCCCTGTGCAAATAATGTTTGAGCTGAGACCTGAGAGATGTTTGGAGTTAGGCAGTGAAAGAGGAAGGGAAAAGGGTGCTGTGCCCCAAACTTGGCCCATCTTCAAAGCTCTGCTTACACTACTTTCCCACTAGGCTACCTTTCTTTTCTATTGAAATGCTACGTGCCTTTCAAATCCAGCTAAACTGTCTGTTCCTCCCTCAAGCCTTTTGAGCTCTCCAGCTGAAAGCACTTCCTTACACTCCCACAGCACTTTTCATTTTCCTTCAATACTTCTACTGTATTTTCTGATTACTTATACACACAGCTTGTCTCATACACTAAATCTTAAAACTTTTTAAAAGCAGAGTCTGTTTCTTATTCACCTTTGAGATCCCAAAGGCTCTCACATTCCTTAGACTTAGAAGCTCCAGAACAAATATTTGAAGCATAAATTAATGCCTGTTTGACATCCCTTTTCAAATACGTTGTGATTCAAATGAAGCTATTGTTACAAGCTATGCCTTTGGGACTGGACTTACTCTTTGGTTAAATCAGAATGCCACAGTCATGGTCCCCAGGACTGATTAGTGTTCGCCACAGGCACTGCAACAGTCTTAACAAATGGGCCACTGTTCTTGACTGACAGGTCTTTGGCAACAACTGCCTGTCCTCCAGTGCAGGCTGAAATGAACTGGACTGTCTGAACTGAGTCCCCAGGGAGTGGGGCTCTATTTATTCCTTGCATTTGAGCTGCAAGAGCCAGTGACCTAGACTTCAGCATGAGACTTTGGGACTTTTCAGGACAACAGAAACAGTAATGCTTGGAACATGATCGTTAAAGAGCTGAATCAGTGGACAGCATCCTAATGTGAGTCAGTATGATAACAAGGGGAAGGGAACTTTGAAGTTAGACAGATTAGCTCTGTGACCTCACTCATGTGCCTTCTTTGAGCCTCAGATTTCTCACTGAATAACTATTCTGCAAAGCAGTTGTGAAGATCAAAGATAATGTCTTTTCATGTACAATATCTGTGCTCTACTAAAATGTGTTTATTCATCTATCTTCCCAAATATATTTTGTTTCCTGAGGGCAGAGACCCATTTTTTTTGCCTCTATTCTTGTAAAATTTAGCAAAGTGCCCAACACAGAGTAGACAAGCATAATTATTTTTTAAACCAAAGAACAACAGTAATACCTAACACTTATGGAGAACATATTTCATGCCACGTATTGTTGTAAACAGTAGTTTGTTTAATCCTTCAATAACCCTAGAAAGGAGCAATCATTATAACCCAGTTTTACAGAGAGAAAGCAGAATATAATTTTAAAAAATATAAAATTCTTGGTATAACTAATTTTGAAATAAAAATCTGGTGAGGCTCATTTTATTCAATAAAAAAGATAGAACACGTTTTTGAGTATGGAAAAGAAAAAATATGGTGGAGGGAGAAGGAAGGAAGGAAATAAATGTAAGAGTGGGAAGAAAGGGTAGGAAAGAAAAACAGAGACACGTGGGAAAAAAAGACACAGTAAGATGCTGTGGAATATCATTGTCCTTTGAAATAATAAGTAAACAACTAGTTACCCTTCCTAGTTCTTCAACTATGATTTCTTTATCCTAAAACTTTGTTCTTAAACTCTGAGAGTGACTGGGAAAAAAAGACTTATCTTTCAGAGCTGGAGTGGTGTTCCATCTAGTGAAAAATGAGATGAAGTTACCTCCAAAAGAGTAGATATCATGAGCAAAAATATGACAGCAAAGAGTACATCTGAAGAACACAGAACAAGTCTTTTCACAGCTTCAGCTTGAAGTCCACATACAGGAAGGCCTTGAATAGCAGGGTAAGGAGCTAGATACATATTCAAGAGGCAGAGGCTGCTGTTCAAGGAAGCCACAGTCATGATTTGAATCAAAATTTTCTAGTTCTGAGTTCAGAAGACCAGCCAGAATTATTGTTCAGATCTGATACTGAGCAGTCCTTACCCTAAGCCTTAGATTATCTCCAAAATAGGGGTGATAACAGTTGTGAGGATTAAATATTATGACAAGGTGTGTTTGCTTCAAAAAGGTCAAAAATGTTATACAAATGTAAGTTTTCACTGTTATGAGGATTTAATTGATGCTTAAAGACTGAAATGATAACATCCACTATAGCGAAGGATGTAGAATTGAAAAGTGGGCAGTCGGAACAACATTTTTGGGGGGGAAGAAAACAGGAGTTAACTGATTTAAAGATAATTTACAAATTCTAAAGTCAGTGATTAGGGAAAAAGGAATATTAATCATAGAAACAGGAAAGTCAGAACGGGGCAAGTTTGACTTTCAACTTTTCAGATGTCAGAAGAAAATCTGCTAGAAATGTAGGACTGGAACTTGGATAGGACATCAACTTAAGACCTCTATACAGGGAATTCCCTGGCAGTGCAGTGGTTTAGGAGTCCACGATTTCATTGCAGAGAGCCCAGTTGTGCCAAGTGACAAAAAAACAAAAATGAAACACAAAACAAAACTCTACATAGAGGTGATAGTTGAAGCCATGGAACAGAATAAGTCGCCAAGTAAGAATTAATAGTGAGAAAAACAGGGTGTTGAGTATCTTAGGAATATCTATATTTACATGGAAAAAAGAATCTGGGTAAAGACTCTTGAGAGTCCCTTGGACTGCAAGGAGATTCAACCAGTCCATCCTAAAGATCAGTCCTGGGTGTTCACTGGAAGGACTGATGTTGAAGCTGAAACTCCAATACTTTGGCCCCCTGATGCGAAGAACTGACTCATTTGAAAAGACCCTGGTGCTGGGAAAGATTGAGGGCAGGAGGAGAAGGGGACAACAGAGGGTGAGATGGTTGGATGGCATCACCGACTCAATGGACATGGGTTTGGGTGGACTCTGGGAGTTGGTGTTGGACAGGGAGGCCTGGCGTGCTGCAGCTCATGGGGTTGCAAAGAGTCGGACACGACTGAGCGACTGAACTGAACTGAAAGAGAACAACGAAGTTGCAGGTCAAGGAGAACAGCACAATTCCATAGTATGTAACAAAGGATAATTTTTCAAGATGAAGATGAACTATATGGTTCTGTCTAAGTTAGTGAACATGAATTTGTTTAGAATATAGAATAGTTTCGGGCTTTTATCCAGCTTTGGTGTAGGGAACTAACAATTTTGTGGCCAGTGATGACAGTGCTGATACTGTTTTATTTATTTATTTATTTATTTTTCTTAAGAAATAAGTTTAATTCAAGGTGGGTGATACTGTTTTAGATAACTGTTGATGAAAAGTTCAAAGGCCAAGACAATCAGGGACTTTTCAGTTTTGTTTTGCTTTCGAGTAGTCCTTAGCAGTTCTTTGGGGCAGGGGGATTTGTCTGTGTGTATCGGCACAAAATCATTTGTTTTGTCTTATTTGTTATGTATGTCGTCTTCATTTTTTGTTCCTTTGTTTCTGCATTTAAGCACATTTTCACAAGACGTCTGTCCTCCAACAGGCCTTTTTTGACTTGCCCCTCTACTCCAGCTTCTAGAAGGCTTTGGTAGCTTTTCTTCGGCGTAACCAAGCAGGTCGCAGCCAGCAGATGGCACTGCAGCAAGAGGGGCAGAGGGTCTCTTTAGGACTTTGACAACCGCGGACAAGCTGTAACCTTACAATTTCAACCTCGAATGATTCAGTCGCACTTTCGCCTTGACTCTAATAAAGAAGATCGAGTCGTGTGGAATTAAGGATCTCAGTGCAGAAAACGGGATCTGTAGCTCTGTCTCCGCCGTTCTGCGCCACCGTTAAACTGAAAGTATTTTTCGTCAAGTTGTGAAAGTGTGAGAAAGGCTGCCCCAGTATCTCCGTTTCCTGGCTAAAGTGGCCGAGGTGGCCCCACTTTATCTAAATACGGGAGGTAACGAGACCATCTTGATAGGTTAAAGAAAAATTCATACAAACCGTTAATTACCAAAATGTTTCCCGACAACGTGGAGCTTCAGCACATGAAATACGCAACTTGTTTTTGTTATAAGGTTCCTAATTTCATTTCAAAGTTCAGATGCAGCCTCATTATCCAGATTTCCATACGGAGTAAGAACGATCCGCGCAGCAAGCGCAGTCCCACAGGCTGCAGGCGTCGCCTCAGGACCCCAGCTGTCTGCGTTCTCTTACGTGGAAGCTTGAGAGACTTCTCCATTGCAGGTGGGCTGCTGCACACACACAACCAGAGCAGCTGCCACAGCGCGAAATAAAGTGCAAAACTGCAAGCCTTCACCTTTTCCGGCTCAGACGGTAAAGCGTCTGCCTACAATGCAAGAGACCCGGGTTCGATCCCTGGGTCGGGAGGATCCCCTGGAGAAGGAAATGGCACCCCACTTCAGTACTCTCGCCTGGAAAATCCCATGGACGGAGGAGCCTGGTAGGCTACAGTCCATAAGGTCGCAAAGAGTCGGACACGACTGAGCAACTTCAGTTTCTTTCACTTTACCTTTTCAAACACAACGACGGGAGCAGGTCAGATTAGCCCCAGTACTAAATGTGCAGGGGCACCCAGAAGATATTGTTTACTGTGGCCACGAAGGACGCCTTCTGGACAGCTTTCTTCTCACCCACACCTTTTCCTGCGAGCTCCACCCACGCAGGTTCCCCTAGCTCGGCAATCTCCTAGCCACGCCTGATTGCGTTTGGCGCTCGTCTCCCTTCCCTTGCGCCGGCGTACTACGGCGGCTGCCTGTCGCCGCGGCCCGGATCGGGAAGTGTCAAGTGGGAGCTGGGTTCCCCTGGTCTTCGCCGCTACCGCCACTGACCCCCCCGGACTCCCTATCCAGGACCGGGCCCAACCGCCATGACGAACGGTGAGAACCAATGCCCAGAGCAAAGGATGGGAGTCCAGTACACTAGGGAAAACGTGGCGGGCGGAGCCGGGATTGACGTGGCCGTTCTCCCCGCCCCCTCCTATCGGAGTCCTCCCTTTGGCCTCCCGGTGTCCCTAACTCCTGTTTCCTATACTACTCCGCGAGTTCCCCCGTCGCGTGCCCATCTAGAACCCCCAGTGCCTCTTGTTGCCCACACCCCGAGTCCTTGGTCCCTAGCCTGTGTTTTCCCTTCTCTCTTCTAAAAGTTCGTTTTGGCCCTTACAGGCCATTTCGCGAGGCCAGTCCTGGTGGAGCTATTGCTGTGAAGTGAAAGTCGCTCAGCCGTGTCCGATTCTTTGCAAACCCATGGAATATACAGTCCATGGAATTCTCCAGGCCAGAGTACTGGAGTGGGTAGCCTTTCCCTTCTCCAGGGGATCTTCCCAAGCCAGGGATTGAACCCAGGTCCCCCACATTGCAGGCAGAGTCTTTACTGTCTGAGCCACCAGGGAAGCCCGAGCTATTGATGTAGCACCAGGGAAATGAGAGAATCCTCCTCACAGCCCTCTGTTTTCTCATGCTTTCTGATAGTAGGCATCTTGGGAGGACCAAGAAATCATAGAGTGTTTTTAAGGCCCACATTTTTGGGGGGTGAACGTGAATCCTAAAAAAAAAAAAAAAAAAAAAGTTATTATTTTGTTAAAATGCCGGAAAGCTTTCTTTTGATTCTAAAGTCTTGTCTGGGCGATCCCATCTGGAGACCGTAGCGAAAGTTGCAAGGGTTGGTTACTGCCTCTTCTAAAGTTGTGGCAGTTGCCACCCTGTTTATCTGACCTAATTTTACAGGCCTCTTCGAACACGATTATATAGACACGATTTCCACATTCCAGCGAAGAACAGGAAACGAGGCCTTTGTGTTCTTTAGAGTCCATCTTACTGGAAAAAAGATGACAAGGCCTCTTAGACAGTATGATGAGAGGGGCATAGGAGAGTATTTCTCAAAAAGTACCTTTTCCATAAGCCTGATACTGAAGATTCAGTTCACCTCGTGACTTTTGGCTTTGCAAAAACTTACAGGAGGAGATGATTAGCAGGTAAAGGTATTGTTCATGCTAAAAACTTGGTATATGTATTAATTTACTGGACCGTTGCTGTGTGACATCTAGCTGTGAGATAGTTTTACTGGAGGGAGAGAGGGAGATAGAGTGGTCCAGAACTGGGAGGTGCTGGTTGTGTCAAATATTCTTTTGAAGTTTTCTGGTCAGTTAGAGGTCTAAGGTTACTAGACACAGTACAGGAAGGGTCATCACTTAGAGGAAAAAGTCATCTGAACTGAGAAATAAGGAAGCAATTGAACACATAGTAATTAATGAATAAATTTTAGTCACCCTTCCCCCTTTTGTGGTCTGATTTTTTTTTTTCCCCACTTAGGTGATTCATTGTGCTTACCAGACATAGGTCAGTTTACATATGTAAGAACTAGAAGTATGTGTTCAAAGCTTTTTTCTCACACTTGTTCCACCACCATGAAGCCTCAGTTTTTTTGTGTGTTTTTTTTTTGGCTTGTTTATTCTCAAGAATCTGTTACTCTGGCAGAAATTTGGTTTGTAAGTAGAGTATGATGCATGAAGTGTAAGATAAAATACAGGAAAATTGTAGTCATATGATTTCTAACTCTTGCAGTTTCCATTAAGCTTTCACTTTATCATATTCTCTACCCACAGATGAAGCTCTGAAAGACTTGGCTAAATATCTAGCTCTTCTTTATCACATGAGTGATTTATAGTAAGAGCACATTTCAATCTCTCAGCTCAGGCACCAAGGATTCTTATACTTCTCTCAACATGTTGCCCACACTGGCCATTCCTGGCAGGCTGATTCCACATTAACTGGCACACTCTTCTCAGAACTTGCAGTTCTTGAAAGGAGAGGGAAGAAGGCAGTGAGATCTTTGTAAGGGGCATGTCTCCATGATTTGAGGGGACAAAAAGGTAACCTTGTTAGTCCCAGGACCTTGGCTCCCTCTTGTCAGAGCTGGCACTGCAGCTGAGGTCACCACCGTGGTATTAGGTCACGTTGTGTTCTCCAGTGGCATTGCTTGTCCCAAGCTGGATTAGCACCCACAGCTTTCTTCTCTTTCTGTAACAGTGTACTCCTTGGATGGGATTCTGGTGTTTGGTTTGCTGTTTGTTTGCACCTGTGCCTACTTCAAGAAAGTACCTCGTCTCAAAACCTGGCTGCTCTCAGAAAAGAAGGGAGTTTGGGGTGTGTTTTACAAAGGTAAGATCATATCTGTTCAGGGAGAGGACGTTGCCATCTCTGGACAGTGAGGTGCTGCAAAGTGAAGGTGGGACAGGCTGGGATTGTATTTGGTTCAACTTTTACGTAATTGTTTGTTTTAGCTACAAAGTAATTTTAATATTCTCCATGGCATAAAAGTGTATAATTTAAACAATTTTAGACTAGACTGGAATTGTTGGGAGTAATATTTTCCCAGTAAAAAGTTTTGGTTTTTTTTTTTCCCCCGAATTTCTGGAAGAATATATTGGAGAATTTTTTTAAAGTATTGATTTTATTAACTCAGATGCTTTTTTACTTTTTATTTTGGGCAGCTTCATCTGGAATCTTATTTACCTGAATCTTTTTTCAAAATAGGGCAAAATTTAAACTAATGATATAGTCATATAAAACCTAGGACTTAAGGGTAGTACTTTTTTTTTTTTAAATATTTTTATTTACTTATTAATTTGCTGAGTCAAGTCCTGGTTGTGTCATGTGAGTTGCAGCTCAGAGACTCTCCAGTTCTATTAATTTGCTGAGTCAATTTTTAGTTATGTAATGAGAGTTGTGGCACACGGGCTCAGTAGTTTTGGTGCATGGGTTTAGTTGCCCCACAGCATGTGGGATTTTAATTCCTCCACCAGGGATCGAGCCCAAGTCCCCTGCATTGCAAGGCAGATTCTTAACCACTGGACCACCCAGGGAAGTCCAGAGTAGTATTTAAATACATTCCTGGATGGGTCGATTCATCTGTGACTAAAGATTTCAAAATATCACCTTGAAAGTGAGGACTTATATAAAGGGCAAGGTGTGATTCCTTTTCTCTTTTTATTATTTCCTTCTAGCTGCTGTCATTGGAACCAGGCTGCATGCTGCTGTGGCAATCGCCTGCGTTGTGATGGCCTTCTACGTCCTGTTTATAAAATGAATTCTGAAGCATCCATTTCATCATCCGCCAGCCAAGGGGACGAAGGTGAAGAGCCTATCGGGAGCCTGGGCCCAGCATAGGAAAGCTCAGCTAAAATCGTCGAAGTCCCCAGGATGACACCACAGCATCTGCCCCTACTTTCTGTGGGGAAAACTCCTCATGATCACAAACATTATTTATGCTTCAGGGGCCACAGAAAGCAAACTTCCTTTGACCTGCGTGTAAATCAGTCCTCAGCAGAGAGCATATAATGTCCAGATAAATTACTCCCCTCGGTGATACGATTCCTTACCTCCTGCTTAAAAACTGTTACCTATTTTGTTCTTCAGCCCGTCATCAGGATCTTTTCAAACTGAGGCTCATTAGGGGAGGATATAGGCTGTGTTCAAACTTCTTGGTAAGAGAGAGAATTTTTAAGAATTGACTTTTATTTTTACTGTTTTATTTGGATGTGATAAATTGCAGGAGGGCTGGGAGGGTGGGGTTGGGAGGCTGAGTGGGAAATAGTAGTTAAACAATGCCAAGACATTTTTTGGCTTTGGAAATTTATCTTTCATATACCCACCTGGGAATATAGGAGAGAGGCAAGATCCTCACTGCAAAAAGAAATGGTGAAAATAGCTCTGCTGTGTGCTGGTAGCTCAGGAGTTTTGCCAAAACAATCTGGGCCTACATAAGATTTGGAAATTATCTGTCTGTGGTGAGACCTGAAAGGAGTGATTTAGACAAGAAACAATGTTCCATTCAGCAATATTTCCAAAAGGAAACTTCACCCCTTCAAATGGTATATGGAAACTGTTGCTATTTTCCTAAAACTTTTAAAATTTTTTCTAAGTGACTGAGTGGTAAATACTGTTGCTCAGTTTTAAATGCCACCACCAAGGGAAAGAGAAACTATTGAAGAAATAATTATTTAATATATTTGCAGTTGGGGTAGAAGAAATAAATACATCTAGTATATTAATTCATATACTAGTAAAGTCATCTAGAATTTATTGTGATGTTAGATGGAAGTTTTTTCATGTTACCCAAGATACAAACATTTTTTGTTTAAATCTGGGTTATTATGGCAATTTTCAATTACTTGTGTTTTTTGGCTCATTTTAAATTTTGTTCATGTTGCGGTACTCTTTAGCTGTCTCTTGGAAATTATAAGAACATTAGAAATTTTAATGAGAAATTGATGGCACTCATATGCATGTTTGTACAGTTCATACAATCCATGAATAAAATGAGAGTGTCTTCTTAAGTAAAGGAAAACCCAGGTTTCCAATTGAGATTGACAGATGAACTTTTCCATGGAGTATGGGAACTCCTGAGCAAATAGTTTTAGATGACTCTTACATTTGAAGGGAAGACTTCTCCATTCCCTCCTTCTTATATCCACAAAAGGATTAACTGTTGCGTTTATGAAGCCTAGAATTTCTCTTAAAAAAAAAATTGGTCTAAAATTAAATTATTGTAAAGAGCAAGCATAGACATAGGTCTACCTGTTGAATCGCTCATTAAAGTAAAACTTGACTGTGGACAAGTTGGCTGTGGTTGATCCCTTTGTGGTAGTAAATTGTCTTTTGTCTTATTCCAAAAGAACAAAAGCTGCTAGGAAGTTTAGATTCTGAAACACTCAGTTTAGTGCTTTGAGGGTTCCTAGAAGTATAGAAAGTCATCAAGTAAACACTACATGTCTAATCATCTCAGTGTTGTGGCTGTTATCTCCAGAATTGGTCTACAGGGTAAATTTCAATGATTCCTATATTTTCATTGTCATTTCTGAGACTTTTTCACACGAGAAAGGAAAGCTAGTGGAACAGAAAGAAGAGTTACACCTTGTGGGTGTCAATTTGGAACCTGTTGGCCAGTAGGAATGTCACTCCCTGGAAATACAGGTTCAGCATGTTTTGCACTTGTTATTTTGTAGCTTTAATGACTTTTGTTTCCTAATAGGGCTAATAACTTAGAGCTTCTTCATATTTTAAACTAGTTCCATTTCACAGTTCAAATCAAATTTTACAGCTTCTTGGGTGGGTCATCTTGACCTAAACTCTTGAATTGTTATATTTTGAGATGTTTTCATACCAGAATATACCAAAAAGTGAAGGTAATTTACAGCAAGAAACAAATACACAGCTTGTTTCATTTCTTTATATAAGCAGATAAGCAGAAACTTGTTTTATTCATTACTTTGATTGATGTATCATAAATTTTTGACTGAAAATTGTAGGAAGTTGTTCCTCTAAGAGAGTCTTTTAGGGGTGGAAGAATGGGGATAGCAGTATTGCCTCAGATTCAAACGGGCGTCACCATAAATGTTGTATGCCAGGGTGGAATGAAGTCAGCTTTTTATAGTTGAAATAAAATTTTTTATTCATCATTGTCTGCAGAGTCCTTGAAAATAAAATCTTTCCCTACCGTTTTTGTCCATTTTTGTCACATGCATACTGAATTGTTGAACTTTGTTTAATACTCTCCTGGGTTCTGCCCATAGTATACCTGTTAGTTTGCATTAGTGAATACTATCAGTCCTGTTAACCCCATGTGATGGTCATTGAATGTGTGATGTATGTATGATATAGTTCAGAATCAATGAAGGTATAGCTTTCTCCTTTGAGGGCGTGTGTGTGTGTACATGCATATATATTTATGTGTTTATATATACATATGTGTGTATATTTGTATGTATACATGTGTGTATACACACGTGTGTGTGTATAAATATGACCTCAGGATCCCTGAGGTTATACACATGTGTGTATAATAATATATACACATATGTGTGTATATTTGCTCAGTCATGTCCAACTTTGTGACTCCATGGACTATAGCCTGCCAGCCTCCTCTGTCCGTGGAATTTTCCAGGCAAGAATACTGGAGCAGGTTGCCATTTCCTACTCCAGGGGATCTTTCCATCTCAGGGATTGAACCTGAGTCTCTTGCTTTGGATTGGCAGGCAGATTCTTTACTACTGCGCCACCTGGGAAGCCTATAAATATATATGTATATATATACTATATATATATGTTTATACCAGTTATATATTACACACACATATATATATAAGCAAATATATTAATACATTTTGAGTGATATTAAGTAATATAGATAACATCTCCCAATATATTTTACCTACTACCGCTATTAAAATACAAGTGTCAACTGCCATTACCAGTCATTAAATTTCTTCTGTGAAATGAGGTTTTCAGGTTACCCAGCCACATACCTAGAAATTTTTTGGGCTTCTGACACATACAGTGGATACTTTCCCCCTATTTGTTTATTCCAAGTGCATGATGGGACTGTCACAAATGATAACTTCACAAAATTCTGATTTGTCTTCTCCCTTCACATACATGTCACTGAAAAAGGAGAAAGAAGTAACTGAGACATTATACTCTGATGTGAAAGGAACTAATTGTAATTTACGTAATAATTCCTTTTTTTCACTGATGCTAGAGGATGAAACATTTTAGTGGGTATGAAAGTAAGTAAAAGCAAGTGAAGGGTAGCAGAGGGCTTTGTGTGGACAGGGATATGCCTTCCTTCCTTTACTCATTAGATATTCTAACCACATTCCTTGAACTTAAGTCATCTATTCTCACCCTTTTCTTTTGGTAAAATGATGTCTGCCTTCTCCTTTGGGAGGAGATCCTGGGAAAGCTGGTGTTGGAATGATCAGAACTCATTCACTTAGAGGGATCCTGAGGCTATATCATCTTATATCCAGAACTTGGATCAAAGATCAAAGAAAAACTATAGATACGGTTATAGATATGTCACACAAAGATTCAAAGGCAATCATAATTCAGCATTCTGGGAATTTGTCCTGCCTTAGCAGGGCTCAAAGGAGAAAAGGAAAGATACACCCATTTGAATGCAGAGTTCCAAAGGATAGCAAGGAGAGATAAGAAAGCCTTCCTCAGCAATCAATGAAATAGAGGAAAACAACAGAATGGGAAAGAACAGAGATCTCTTCAAGAATATTAGAGATACTAAGGGATTACAAATAGCTGTGAAAAGAAGAGAAGTGAAAGGCAAGGGAGAAAAGGAAAGATATAAGCATCCGAATGCAGTTTCAAAGAATAGCAAGGAGAGATAAGAAAGCCTTCCTCAGCGATCAATGCAAAAAAAAAAAATAGAGGAAAACAACAGAATGGGAAAGACTAGAGATCTCTTCAAGAAAATGAGAGATTCCAAGGGAGCATTTCATGCAAAATGGGCTTGATAAAGGACAGAAATGGTATGGACTTAACAGAAGCAGAAGATATTAAGAAGAGGTGGCTAGAATACACAGAAGAACTGTACAAAAAGGTCTTCATGACCCAGATAATGACGATGGTGTGATCACTCACCTAGAGCCAGACATCCTGGAGTGTGAAGTCAAGTGGGCCTTAGAAAGCATCACTACGAACAAAGCTAGTGGAGGTGATGGAATTCCAGTGGAGCTATTTCAAATCCTGAAAGATGATGCTGTGAAAGTGCTGCACTCAATATGCCAGCAAATTTGGAAAACTCAGCAGTGGCCACAGGACTGGAAAAGGCCAGTTTTCATTCCAATCCCCCAAAAAGGCAAAGTCAAAGAATGCTCAAACTACCGCACTATTGCACTCATCTCATATGCTATTAAAATAATGCTCAAAATTCTCCAAGCCAGGCTTCAGCAATACGTGAACCATGAACTTCCAGGTGTTCAAGCTGGTTTTAGAAAAGGCAGAGGAACCAGAGATCAAATTGCCAACATCTGTTGGATCATTGAAAAGGCAAGAGAGTTCCGGAAAAACATCTATGCTTTATTGACTATGCCAAAGCCTTTGACTGTGTGGATCACAACAAACTGTGAAAAATTCTGAAAGAGATCCACACACACTGCTGTCTCCTGAGAAATCTGTAGGCAGGTCAAGAAGCAACAGTTAGAACTGGTCATGGAAGAACAGACTGGTTCCAAATCGGGGAAGGAGTACTGTTAAGGCTGTATATTGTCACGGTGCTTATTTAACTTATATGCAGAGTACATCATGAGAAATGCTGGACTAGATGAAGCACATCCTGGAATCAAGATTACCGGGAGAAATACCAATAACCTCAGACATGCAGATGACACCACTCTTATGGCAGAAAGTGAAGAGGAACTAAAAAGCCTCTTGATGAAAGTGAAAGAGGAGAGTGAAAAAGTTGGCTTAAAACAACATTCAGAAAACGAAGATCATTGCATCTAGGTCCATCACTTCATGGGAAACAGATGGGGAAACAGTGGAAACAGTGGTGGACTATTTTGGGGGGACTCCAAAATCACTGTAGATGGTGATTGCAGCCATGAAATTAAAAGATGCTTGCTCCTTGGAAGAAAAATTATGACCAACCTAGACAGCATATTAAAAAGCAGAAAAAAAAAAAGGCAGAGACATTACTTTGCCAACAAAGGTCTGTCTAGTCAAAGCTATGGCTTTTCCAGTCATGTATGGATGTGAGAGGTGGACAATAAAGAAAGCTGAGCACCAAAGAATTGATGCTTTTGAACTATGGCTCTTGAGAGTCCCTTGGACAGCAAGGAGATCCAACCAGTCAATCCTAAAGGAAATCAATCCTGAATATTCATTGGAAGGACTGATGCTGAAGCTGAAACTCCAGTATTTTGGCCACCTGATCCGAAGAACTGACTCATTTGAAAAAACCCTGATGCTGGGAAAGATTGAAGACTAGAGGAGAAGGGGACAACAGAGGACGAGATAGTTGTATGGCATCACCGACTCAATGGACATGAGTTTGAGTAAGCTCCGGGAGTTGGTGATGGACAGGGAAGTCCGGCGTGCTGCAGTCCATGGGGTTGGACACGACTGAGCGACTGAACTGAACTGAACCAGGGCCCTTGGTTCCCCTCCGAACCACGTGAGGGCAGCAAAGTGCACACTCGGAGAGGGCCGGTGCTTGGTGGTTCCTCCCAGAAGTCTCAGGGGCCGGGGGCTATAAAGGTGGGTGCGAACTTCCGCTCCTTCACCGGAGGGAGAGCGGGCTGGAAGTGAGGGTGCAGTGAATTGCTGTGTGGTGTTGTGTGGGGTGGGGTGGGGGGGTGCGCGTGTAGGCCGAATGTGTGAGTGGATGCGTGAATGTCTGAGTGGGTGCGTGAATGTCAGAGTGCGTGCGCCCGCCCCTGCACCCCTCCCCCGGCCTACACGTTGATCTTATTTGATCGGGTTGGGACTCCAGCCCCGCCGGGCCGACCCGAAATGAAAAGCTTCCCTCCTGCGAAGCCCTTCCTCGGGGCGCTGTGCAGCGAGGCCCCTTGGGCGGTGGCAACGCCGTGGCCCCGGAGGTTCCGGAGCCGGTCCTGTGGGGCCCGGCGCTCAGAAGTGATGAATTGATCAGATAGACGAGGCTGGGCTTGTCCCGCGCCACTGATTATCGAGGCGATTCTGATCTGAGCCCGGCCCCAGGGCACGCCCGCCCGTGGCGTTGGGGATAACGTGTCAACAGTTGATAGCGGGCTGGGGTCTTTGGCGGGCCGTCGAACTAGCCGTCGCCCCGCCCGCAGGCGCCGAAGCTGAAAGGGGACAGAGACCTTGTTCTCTGCTGCAGTTTTACTTTTCTGGGTGCCTTTTTTCTTCTTCTTCTTTAAGCCCGCCTTGTCATCATGACTCGTGTGTGATACCAACACTGGTGCCCTCTGTCTAAAGACACTATACAGCGCCTGCCCGTGAAGGCATGTAGATGTATACGCATGTCTGAAGTGAAGTGAAGTCGCTCAGTCGTGTCCGACTCTTTGCTATCCCATGGAATATAGTCTACCAGCTTCTCTGTTCATGGGATTTTCCAGGCAAGCGTACTGGAATGGGTTGCCATTTCCTTCTCCAGGGGATATTCCTGACCCAGGGATCGAACCCAGGTCTCCTGCATTGCAGGCAGACGCTTTACCTTCTGAGCCTGTGTATATAAGGGCTTCCCAAGTGGCTCAGTGGTAGAGAATTCGTCTGCAGTGCCAGAGCCTCTGATTCGATCCCTGGGTTGGGAAGATCCCCTGGACAAGGAAATGGCAACCCACCCCAGTATTTTTCCCTGAAGAATCCCATGGACAGAGGTGCCTGGTGGGCTACAGTACATGGGGTGGGAAAGAGTAGGACATAATTTAGTGACTAAACAACAATATGTGTGTATATATCCATAAGAGAACTTGGAAAGCTTGTAAGAATTAAGATTCCAGGGACCCACACCAGACTTACTGAATTATAATTATCAGAGAGGTCTAGAAATCAGGATTATTTAAAGCCTCCATGCATGGATCACAGTAATAAATTTTTTGATGTTCAATATCAACTTGCATGAGGTGATTATCCAGAGAGTCACCCCTCTCTGCTACTTTCAGCCCTTCTAAATAATGAGAACTGAAAATATTGCCACTTAGCAGTAAACACTATGAATAAACTGGAGTAACTCTGTAGAAGAGGGACTGTTAGTTTGGTGGAATTTAAGGACCCTGCATTTGAGTACCAAATGGAAGCCTTTCATGTCTGATTTATTCAACAGTGCATATGCTGTCCAAGTTTAGAAATGGGAACTTAATTGTACAGTATTCTAAAGGGTCTGTCATTTCTTGCTCATTCTGACAGCAGGTTCCTCTGAGTGGCTTGTAATTTTAGAAACCACATTAATGCATTAGTTTTTAGGTACATTCAGACCCTAGGATCAGATTGTTAAGCTCTGTTTCTAAGAATCAGGGGCTATAAATCTAGGCAACGAAAAAAGAATTGACTCCCAGGCAAGGAGACAGCAGAGTTAAGAGAATGAACAATGGAAAGGAAGAAGGACCAGGGAGACTGAGCTCTCATGGAGAAGGAGAGCCCAGAAAATGACTAAATCCAGAAGGTCTTAAATCTGTTAAGTGTGACCTCTGCATACATATTAATGCTACAAAGTGCTACTAAAGTTAGTGTCTCTACCTTCATTGAGAGAATGGATAATGCCCATTCTTGTCTCCCTAACAATTAGCTCAGCACCTGCCATAAAAAGTTTTCAAGAAAGGCTGAATGGCTATATATCTGTATGGTTGGAATGACTCCAGTTTACAAAATGTGAATACCTGTCTCCTGCCAAAAGCAGTGCTGGTCTGTCCTAAATCCTTATCTTTTCAGCAGGATGACTCCAAATTGCAAATATTGCCCAATAGGATTAGTTTCTAGAAGTTGAGAAACTTCCATATTTTAAGAGTAGTCAAGTGGCAACTTGTAGTCCGCAGGTAACAGATACTCCAGGCTTCAACTTACACAAATCTATTTAATGGAGGTGGTCGGCGGGATGTTCCACAATGATCAGTCCAGGGGCCTGTCAACACTTAGGTGGAGAAGAAGCCACCATCATTCTTTCGGGAGTACCCTCCATTGGTGGCTGCAGTGTGAGGGGACACTGTGGAGAAAAGAAGGAGGAATGGGCTGTGGATTTAAGATCTGTTGCCTCTTCTGGGAATTTGTCACCCATACTTTCATGGGGACCGTGGAGAAGGTTCTAACAGCTGGGGAAGCACAGAAGACTGATGGGAGGTAGCTATAGGTCTTTTCCCAGGTTTCTGGCCTTTGCTGAAAATTCTTGTCCATTAGACCTAAGGCTAAGGCAGAGGCTCTGAAACTGAATTCATTTCCTGGCCCTATAGTCAGTATGTCCCCTGGATTAGTCTGATATGTGCCAGATTCAGTTATCCCTCATGTTCCTTAATAGCCAGCCACCTCAACTCCCTGATTCCTGTGTCCATTGAGAAAAACTTGCACCACCCATCTGCCTCCCATTCCTCAGTCTTCTAACCCTTACCTATGGATCCCTGTATGCTGTGAATAGACTCCTTCTTAGGGTTGATCCAGTGTCTGATGTTAGCTCTGGAAGTGATGGGGGATGGTTGGGGAGGGGGCAAAAATTCTCCAGGGAATTGGGTCTTGATTCTGGAAGATGATGTGGGAAGAATAGGGGAGAATGAAATCAATCAAGAGAAGAAGGGAAGGAGGGAAGGAGTTGCATGCAACCTCAAAAATATAGCAACCAAAGGCCCTTTCTAGCCTCTCGAATTAACCAAATGTTTTGTTATACAGATGAGCATAATTTTGGAAGATCTTCATTTTAGAAAAAAGAAACCCACAGAAATTGTATTACAGAAGTAAAAAAATGCAAAAATCTATACAAATAGGAACCTATCGATTATTTCCCTGGTGACAGTTTACCTTACTTAATTGGATGGCATTGTTCTTAGGGAGAGGCTCTGCCTCCACCACTTACCCGTGGGTATCCTGGATGGTCTCCTGGTGTGTGAGTATCTCACTCTTGTTCTTGAATGTCCCTGTGTGGTGGTTGTACAAGGCCGCTAAGCGGAAATCCAGGTCATCCTTTGGTATCTACAGAGGAAGCCAACCTCCTCAGGGTTAACTTGCCACTGTGCACCCATTCTAGTTGGGTTCTATTGGGTTCTACTCTTCTCCCAAAGCACAGTGAACCCTTTTGGGGCCTGAGACCCACCAGCTCTTTACACACCAAATTACTGTACATGCTGACCTCTTAAATCTTGTCCATACAGAATTGTCTCGTGCTTAAGTCTAAGGAGTGGGAAGCTCTCCTGGAGACATGGGAACCTCTTGAGCTTAATGGGCCTTACCTTATTCATGGTTATAATGAGAAGTCTAGTGAGAAAATGATTTCCTCCAAATAATTAACTGCAGCAAAACTCAAGCCTTTTGCCTTCCCAGAGGCCTGATAAGTTGGTATTTGGTTTTAGATTTGATAGGATCTTGGATTGGGGGCAAGATAAAGCTGCTAAAGCAGTCAGGGACAAACTGCCTTTCAAAAAGAATAGTCATTAGTCCTAAGTGGATATAATGAGAAATATCATTTCAATGCTAGGTACCTCTGAATGAAAAAAACAAACATCCCGTTTCATGGAGGTAATTGTGGGAGTTGAGCTGAGTCGACACCAGGGTTCCTGTTGCTGAGCAAGGTGAGTTGGGTTCTTATATGGCAGTTTCTGCAAAAGAAACCACACCCACACCTGGTTACCAAAAGCCTTGCTGATGTGGTAGCATCAGTGACATCCATCCCCTCCTGCCATTCCATTTTAATTGAATCAAGACATCTAAACGAGAAGGATGATATGGGGCAAGCCTCCCAGCCTTTTGACCCCCCTAAGTTTTCTCTTAGAACTGATAGAAATGGGCTGGGAAGACAGGGAATGGGGTGAAGTGGGACATGAAGTGAAGGATGGGGAGCAGACAGGCAAGAGGAGCTCAGGTTCAGAAGTGCTGAGTTTGAAGAAGAGGTAAGATATTCTAACACAATATGCAGTTGTTGGAGTAACAGCTGAAGCCTCCCAAAAAGAATCTGACTAAAAAGGAAGAGGTGGTTCATGAGGACTGCACAATATTATAATGGGGTTGGCTGGGGGCAGTCAGAGACAAGAGAATCGGGAGAGGAGAATCAGGAGAGAACAGTGTCTAGACAGGTGAGAAAAAATTTTCAGTAAGCAAGGAAGGGTCATTGTTTCTGTGGGAATGTCAAAAAATTCATTGAATGTTCGGTTCTCTCATTAAAACCCCACAAGTATGAATATGAAAAGCACATAGCTGATTTCTTCATTACATGTAAAATGCCATGTTGCTCACCACTGTGTCCCCAGTACCCAGCACAGTGACCTAAAACATGGTGTTCTAAAATGAGATGCTAATTGAATCAATGACTGAATTCCAGTGAGGACAACTACAACCTAGTAGAACTCTCATTCATCCTATCTGATGTTGGAACCTTCTTCATCCCCGGTATATGACACAGTGCTGTGTGACTCAGCTCAATCAGGCATTAATTGAATGGTATGGACCAGGCACTATGTTATCACCAAGAAAGATGAAAAGGAGATGGGAATATTACATATGATGCAAGCACAGGTAGCTCTTCCAGTCCTCCAAGGCTGCATAAGCCTCATCCTCTCTATAAGCAGAAGAATGGGATGGTCTTTCACTGAGAAAATCAGGCCTGTCAAGCATGAGCTGCCATCCTCACTATCCATTTTCCTTTCATTTCAGAGAAAGGGAAGTCCCTTTTATTCAAGAATAACTCTTCCTGATGAGATGGATGAAACTGGAGCTGATTATACAGAGTGAAGTAAGCCAGAAAGAAAAACACCAATACAGTATACTAACACATATATATGGAATTTAGAAAGATGGCAATGATGACCCTGTATGCAAGACAGCAAAAAAGACACAGATGTGTATAGGGGACTTTTGGACTCAGAGGGAGAGGGAGAGGGTGGGATGATTTGGGAGAATGGCATTGAAACATGTATACTATCATGTAAGAATCAAATCACCAGTCTATGTCCGACGCAGGATACAGCATGCTTGGGGCTGGTGCATGGGGATGACCCAGAGGGATGTTGTGGGGAGGGAGGTGGGAGAGGGGTTCATGTTTGGGATCGCATGTACACCCATGGTGTACAAGACAGATGCATAAAGCATGACCTGGTGTTTGATACCTCTTTCCCACTCTATATACCTCACGTCTCTTCATAGAAGAGTTTCCCAAACAGGGCAAAGCGTTGCTTGGTGGAATCTGGGCCTGTGCAAGCCCCGCCATACCAATCATTGCTTAGGTCCGCAAGTGCCCCTTGTTCCTCTGGACTAGAGCGCCACTTCCCTCTGCTCAAAAGCACCTGTGAAAGGTGGGGAGACCTGAATATGGGATCATGGAGGTAGGCAGAAAACAGACCTCTCCCGTACCTGACTCAGTGTCCTCACCAGGGTTAAGTTACCACTTCCAGTCAGGCCGACAGAAGAGTGAGGTCGACCTTACTGGGTACCTGCGTAAGAAACCTCAGTACCTTGGAAGCCCGCGATTTTCCCAAGTAGGAATCATCTTTATCCAACGCAGGGTTCTGGAAAGGGTCTCGGGTGAGAGGCATGATAAAACACCGAGCGAGGCGCTTTTAAGAGGGATGAAAGACCCGCGCAGCCGCACACAACCTAGCACGCGGAGGAGCCCGGGTCCCAATTGTTTGGAACGCCCAATTTCAGTTGCCAGGCAACTGCTCGGCCTTCTGTGACTAAGGCGTATTCCCTCCGAGAAGGGCGCCACCTGGCGGTCTAACGCGGGAGGCCCCTCGGGAAGAAGCTACTGGGAACACAGAGGAGAAAGAGCCGCCGAGTGTACTCGGGAGCCCTGGATTTGCACTCGCGAGCTGTCGGTGAAAAACGCTAGCCTCTCATCTTACAGATCTTCTGCAAAAGACTTCAGTTTAGGAAATAATTCATAAAAGATAGCCACCCCTGAAATGTCCTTCTCCTTGGAATCTTACGAAAGGATTTCTCAGAGCGATGACAGAAGAGTCCAGGTGTGTTTGGAAAATTGCCCAGCTAAGGCAAACTCTCCTTGCTTAAACTCGGCTTGACTATGTGAGTCCCAGGGTTTCGCATAGGCCTGGTTGTAAATTCACAAATGGGTTTGGTGTGATGGAAATAAGACCTCCAGAAGCAGCTGTTACAGTAGGTAACACCTACCCGGGCCAGTCTTCCAGGCTATAATCCCTGGAGGAGAGACATCATAGCGGTCATTTTCCTGTTGCTTTTAACAAGATGCTTAATAAGTATATGCAGAACGCCACGTCTGCAAAATTAGTGATGCTCGTAGGTATCCGATGGCCCGAAATAATGAATTTGGTAGTGATGGCTTGGAGGTTGTTTCCACCGCGTTCTTTGCACGAGCCTTGTGCGCGCCTGCTGGGCCGGTTGCGGACTCTGGGCGCGTGCATTTTTGCGCCGCGCACGCTAGCGGCGGCGGCTGCCATGGCGACCGGCAGGTGAGCGGCAGAGGAGCTCGTGGTCCCTGCCCCACCCGCGCGAAGGGAAAGAGGAGGCGGTTGCCAAGGCGACGTGGGTAGGAGGAGGATAAGAGAAAGGAGGGAGGAGGAAGGATGGGCGGCCTTGGCGTAGCCGCAGGGAGGTGACTGAAGCGAGCCCAGCCCCTTACATCCTGCCCCCTGTGAATCTCCCTCCCCTTTTTTTCCGCCTTCTGCCAGCAGTAGCTGCAGCCGCAGCACCTGAGCCGCTGCTGTCGCTCGCTCGGAACAACACTATGGCTGAGCCTGGCCACAGCCTCCATCCCTCTGCCAGAGGCAGGGGAAGAACTGAGCCGCGCACACTCCGGCTTCTGCGGCTGCTACTCTGGGTTGGGACCGCCTTCCAGGTGACTCAGGGAGCGGGACCGGAGCTTCACTCCTGCAAAGAGGTACTGTCCTCCCCGACCCGTCCCCACTTAGGTCAAAAAAATCTTGGATCCCGGCGGAGATCTTGGCGACTTAGACACAGACAGTTTCAGAGGGCACGGAGTTTAGGTTCTTTGGGGATAGGGGGAAAAAGGAAGAGGAGCAGACTGGCGTCATGGAGGGGCCACCCCGTTGGAGGACTCACAGAATAGATCACCCTCACAGCTTGGACTGCTGAGCTCAGGAAAGGTCCCAGCTCCAAGGAGCTCAGGAGGGACTCGAGTCCCTGGGCTTGGACCGAGGGAAGAAGACAGGAGTTGTTTCCCAGCTGAAATGAAATTACCTTAAAAGTGGTTGAAAACAAAAGATTATGTACAGAGGGGCAAAATAGAAAGTGGGAAAGGGGAGAAGTGGGGTAAGAAAGGAGTTTGGAAGGCTAGAGGAAAGTAATGGTTGGAAGTGGGAATATCTGTGATCGTATCATGGCTTCAGGGAAGGCAGGTAAATGTGGGAGGTCTGCGAGAGGGACCCTTGGGTAGTCAACATCTGGTTGCCTTGTGGGCTGCTGAGTCTGGATCCTGTTTATAGCTTGCCTCCCCCAGTACGCTTTTTTCAGTGTACCTAACAGAGCATGACCCACCTTTGGTCAGACTGTTGAGTTCCTTAATATCTTGCTTCCTGCCAATCTCTGCTTTCCTTCTCTGGACTTATGCTAACATATGTCGCAAGTCTTTTTCAAGTGTTTCTAAAATGTTGCCAACATAATTCAGAGAAAAAGTAGTGAATGTCTCCCAACCAAAAATGCCTTTGAACATTCTTTTGGAGGGATACAAAAAGCTATGGAGGGGTAATGAAACTCAGTAGTTTCTATAGTATTGAAATAACAGTAATTTGTTGTGTTTCGAGTAACTTTTTTTAACCATATGGCAGAGGCAGCAACAACATATTTACAAGAACTACATGAAGGGCATGGGGGGAGGCAAAATAAAAATTACTGTTAACTATATGAAATGTGAAAAACTTCATAATACATTAAGAGTCTAGCCCTGTTTAATTAATTTGAGGTGTCATACTTGGCTAAGATTTTGAAAGGTTGAAATATTTATAAGTTGCCAGTATTAACTACTGATTAGCAACAACAACCCCATCCCATATGGAAATGTATTATTATGAAGGTATTCTAACCATTTAGCTTCCAGCGTAGCTCAGTGGTAAAGAATCTGCCTGCCAAGCAGGAGACACAGGTTCAGTCCCCGGGTCAGGGAGATCCCCTGGAGAAAGAAATGGCAACCCACTCCAGTATTCTTGCCTGGGAAAGCCTATGGACAGAGGCATCTGGTGGGCTACAGTCCATGGGGTTGCAAAGAGTTGGACACAACTTAGTGACTAAACAACAACATTCTGACCATTAGACTATCTCCAACACAACAGATCATGAAGAAATGAGAGGGTGGGAAAAGAGATTTTTTTGTGTGAATAAATATACTTGACTTTACTCATGAATGTGAATGAGTGACTCTAGTCACTCCAAAACTTACCAGTGGAAATTTTGGTAACTTGTGTCAGTCCCGGCAATGTCCTGTCCTGGATCATCCATATTTCACTCAGCCGCTTCATGACCTGTTTTAAAGACGGCTGGGAACAGGATGATTTTGTCAGTGAATGTGGCTTACTGGCCTTGGTGATCTGTGGTCTAACCAATCAAGATAACCAGTTCCACCAACAAAGTCACTTGCCTAAGAATCCAACATTGGAGTCCCCTGAGTGGAAGGTAAGAATCTTACAGTTCAACTACCACTTCCTGTTGAGATCTTTGGAAAATATGAGACATTTAAGAAATTAAACACATTGTATCATCTTGCTTCCTAGGGAGGGAAGAATACAGATATTTGAGAGCTCTAACTTGTGTCCAACTTTTGCCTTTAGTCCTTTTAAAATGATTGACATTTGCCGAAGCAAAAGGCCTTGCCAAGAGCATAAACTGAGGGCAGTGGAAAGCTACGGAGCTCAACATACTCAACAGGCAGGTTCCAGTTCCTGCCTGTTACTTACGACCCAGTTTTTAGATCTGTAGAATGGGTATTTCAGTAACGCCCAACTCAAAAAAGATTGCTATGAGGACTGAAAGAGAAAATAGAGTTAAAACACAAATTCAAGTTACCTAACCCCCTTTCCCATTCAGCTTCTTTACCATTAGATCCACACCCCATGCCGGAGTGAAAGTGGCTTAGGAGTCCTGTTCATTGGCCACAGGCGTCAGCAAGTCTTGTTTACACTCTTCTTGAGCAAACAGTGGCTGCTGAACACCCTCGACTCCAAAACCATAAGGAAGAGAATAAACCCATTATTATAATATTCTTTGTTTGACAGTATGAACTGACCCAACAAGTTTTGGGGGCTTCCAATCCTAAATGGTGAAAAACCAATTCAGGGTAGACCAAGTCTTCCCTGTTCTTAATCTTCGTGTGAATTTATTGTGAGTCAAGTACTCTTACCAGCCAAGGCCAAGTCCAATGACAACAATGCTGTTTCTGAAATTCGAGGCATCCATCTGGACTGAATCAGGGAATAAAGAGGTTGAGGGTAAAGCCTCAACTGAGGCGGTAGAGAGCTGGGAGTTCTAGATTGCTATACATGTGCTGGGGCTTGGTGTTCCTTTCACAATTTTAAAATAATCAGGGTCACCAGTGGAACTAAACATCCTGGGTGCTGTTTGTCCTCATGAATCATTTTTCAGCCCTGTGCTAGCCTGGTCTCAGTGCTGAGAGCCAAAAGAGCATTTCCTATAGCACAGTGAATCTAAATCAAATGAGAAAGGAGGAGAAAGCTGCCTTTCCCAGATCGGTCTTGTCCTGAGTCTTCAGTGCTAATTGCCCCCAAAGGGATTTCCCATTCTGTGTTGAAGAGCCCATAGGGCTTCGGAATCTGGCAGGCGCAGATTGAAATAAACTTTGGTAAATGGATGGTGATGAGTCTGCCACTTAGTGAGGATGCTACTTCAAGCAAGTTAATTAACTTCTGACAGCTTCAGATTCCTGATCTCTAAAATCAAGACGGTAGCAGGTATCTCACAAGGCTGTTGTGAGGATTAAATAGGACAACACATATAAAATGCCTAGTGTATACCCTTGACGTGTCATAGGTACTTCAGAAATATTGGCTGGCAAGAAAGGTAAGCCCACAAGCAATGGCATATAAATGATGACATGGGGTCAACGTGTGGTGAGCAATGCAGGAGTGGCAATCTAGAGTTTTACAGGAAAAGAAAAAAAGCATATTTGAACAGCTGGCACTTGACCTGCTTCTGAAATAATCAGTAGAACTTCAGCGGGCAGAGATGGAGAAAGAGAGGGAGAGAGTGCTTTTTAGATAGAAGAGTCAGAGGAAAAGATCCTGAGGATTGCAAGTAAACCACGTGGCTGAAAGGTGGAGTAGGTACGGGGTACGATAGAAATCAAAGCTGGAAACTGGGAAACTAAGTGAAGAATTGATTTCTAGCAGAGATAGTGGATTAGCTTGAGTATAAACCAAATGAGGTTGGGGCTTCCCTGGTGGTCCAGTGGTTAAGACTTCACCTTCCATTGCAGGGGTGTGGATTTGATCCCTGATCAGGGAGCTAAGATCCCACTTGCCTTGTGGCTAAAAAGCCAAAACATAAAACAGAAGCACTATTGTAACAAGTTCAATAAAGACTTTTTAAAATGGTCCATAAATCTTAAAAAAAAATAAATTAAATAAAGTAAGATTGAGGTAAGCCAAAAACGTGAGAGCAGAGAGATATGAGCAAGGAGACTAATTCAAAAACTCTTGCAAAGGTCAAGGAGGAGCTAACAAAGGAACTGAACTAGGATGGGGGCAGTGGAATAAATAGAAAGACATAGATGTTCATTGTAGTACTATTTACAGTAGTCAAGACATGGAAGCATCTTAATGTCCATCAACAGAGGAATGGGTAAAGAAGATGCAGTATATACGTGCAATGAAATATTACTCACCCATCAAAAAGAATGGAATAATACCATTTTCAGCAACTTGGATGGACCTAGAGGTTGTCGTGCTGAGTGGAGTAAGTTAGAGATGCAGAAACATCCTATGAGATCCCTTACAGGCAGAATATAAAGAGATATGATACAAATGAACTTACTCACAAAACAGAAACAGACTCATAGACTCAGAGAACAGACGTATGGTTGAGGGCGAGGAAGGACGGGGAGAAGGGATAGCTAGGGAATTTGAGATCAACATGTACACACTGCTGTATTTAAAATGGATAACCAACAAGGACCTATGGTAAAGCACAGGGAACTCTGCTCAGTTATGTGGCAGCCTGGGTGGGAGGGGAGTTTGGGGAAGAACGGATACACGTATATGAATGGCTGAATCCCTTCGTTATCCACATGAAACTCTCACAACATTGTTAATCGGCTATACCCCAATACAAAATAAAAAGTTTAAAATAATAATTTAAAAAAAGAAAGACATAGATATGAAAAACATGCTGAAAGTAAAGGTTAGAGAATTTGGCAACTGATCAAAGGAGTTGAGTGGGTTGGTGGGAGGATTAGGCAAGATAATGCTTAAAGTGCTTTACAAAATGCATAGCATAGAGTAAGTGCTTAGTAAATGTTGTGCTTCTGAAACCGTTCGGCATTGTTTCAGGGGCTCTAAAGAACTTCCATACCACAATTTATGTCTCAGTGCAGAAAAGAATTCAATGAGAGGCAAAGTGATAGATAAGAAGTGATTTATTAGAATAGGATGCTTGTGAGGCTTACAAGCAGGTAGGCGAGAGATGCCACACCCCAGGAACTTACTGGGCTACAGTTTTATAATCAAAGGAAAAGTGGGGAGGGGGAGAAGAACTTCTTTGCCTTTCTTGAGTAGATGTCATGCCTCCATCACCAGCTCTTCCTCCAGACTGAGCAGGGGAGTCTTCTTGTCCCTCGTGGTCAAGCTAGGTCCACAGGTTACTGTCTTCCATGTGTGCAGAGAGCACGTCCTCGGGACCGTGAACTTAGTGAGCTCCCTGGGCAGATACGGCTCTCATGCTGCCATCGTCTTATTGTTTACAGCACGCCTCCTGCTTCCATTGCATGGTTTTGTTACTAAGCCTGCCTGGATTTGTGGTTAATCTCTTGAGTAACCATTAACTAACAGGGGTCTCCCATATTTTCTCCACTGACAATCCCCTAGTGGGATTAACTATATAATCACCTATGTTATCCCTTTACTCTGTCCCTATGGCTTACTGTTTTATGATTTGCTTTTAAAAAACATAATGGGAACATTATTCTAAATCATTAGATGGTCTTGAATGGCATCATTTTAACGAGGAATTGAATGAACTACCTACCTTGGCTAATCCCTATTGTCAACCCTTTCCCTTTTACAAGTTAAAGTAATATATGCTCATAAAAATAATACCAATTCACACTTATTGAGTGTTGTAAGTGACCGACATTCACTAACTCACTGAGTCTCTATGAGGTAGGTCATAGTAACACTCTACCCCTTCCCCCTCCCCCACACCGTTATTTATCTCCTCTTTCCTGCTTTATTTTTCTCCACAGCACTCTTTACTATCTCACATACATTTTACTTATATATGTACGTGTGCATATACATGTGTACATGCCTGCTCAGTCGTGTCTGACTCTTTGCAACCCTGTGGGCTGTAGCCCACCAGGCTCCTTTGTCCGTGGAGTTCTCCAAGCAAGAAAACTGGAGTGGGTTGCCATTTCCTCCTCCAGTGGATCTTACTGATCCAGGGGTAGAACCTGCGTCTCTTGCATCTCCTGCATTGGCAAGAGGATTCTTTACTGCTGCTCCACCTGGGAAGCTGTGCATATACATACGTTTATGTATTTTAATTGTCCATTTCTTTTGACAAGATGTGAAGTCTATGAGGGCTGATATTCTTGTATGTCTTGTTTATTTTATTCTTGGTATTATTTGAGGTTTATTTTTGGTTGTACTCGGGCTTTCTCTAGTTGTGCAGAGTAGAGGTTACCCTTCACTGTGGTGAGTGGGCTTCACATTGCCGGGGCTTCTCTGGTTGTGGAGCTCGGGCTCTGGTGCACTGCCCCCAGCAGTTCTGGCACAGGGGCTTAGGTGTGGCACAGGGGCTTTAGTTGCCTGCAGCACATGGGATCTTCCCAGACCAGGGATCAAACCTGTAGCCCCTGCACTAACAGGTGAGTTCTTAACCACTAGACTACTAGGGAAGTTCCTCCTGTATATTTTATTCACTTCTATATTTCCAGTGCCTGCCATGTAGTAAATACTCAAAAAGTTTCCTGAATGAATCCCCATTTTACAGATGATGAAACTAAGGCACAGAGAGGGTAGCCTGCCCAAGGTGACTTGGCTGCTGTCCTAAAAGAGCAGGAATTCGGCAGCTGAGCTCTTAATCACCATTGCTATTCCCTGCCTGTCCTAGCTAACAATCCAAATTGTGCTGTGGCTATAAGCTAAGAAGTCCAAGCCTTCCCTCCTACCTGCAAATCCCCAAAGGCTCACCTCTGTCAACACTTGCTTAAATATATTCTTCTCAAAATGTTTTTCGCCTATTCAAGCACATCTGGCTTCTCTTTTGCCCTTTCTGTACAAATCAGATCAAAATATTTGTCTTATTCTTTATTTTACTGTTTTCATCACTGTAGTTCTACTGTGATTCATTGTATGTGTGTATCGTGATTTATTGAAACAGAAACTTGGTGAATAGGTTGATTCCAGCTGTGTCTGTGGCAAGGGTGCTGCGGTGAACATCCTCCTGATGCATACTTGTTTGAGTCTGTTGGTAGATACATTCTTAAAAGTAGAAATCATGGTTCAAATAGTCCAAGTGTTTTAACACTTCGACTGATGTGTGTCAAGTTGGCAGCATGGATTTTCAAAGAGCATGAGGCTCCTCCATCTGCAGCTGATGGAGGAGGAGGGAGGCTTTGGCTGTGAGGAGGGCAGTCAGAGTTCATTCTCACCCGGAAATCACAGACACCTGGAGGGCCCTGCTGGAGAGCCTGTCGGCCTTACCAAGCTGGCAGCTGGTCCTGGGCAGCACAGCCGGGCCTGATGCTAATTTTGCCAAATCTCCTGGAAATAAGTTGATCCAACTCATAGCTTTTTCTCAGTCTGTATTGTACCTCCAGTAAGTGATAAAAGTTGTGCCATTTGTCACATTTCTTCTTAAGCTTTCCTTCTATGTGACAGCAGATAAAGCACAGAACAGATAATTATACTTAGCGCTTGACAGCCGCTGAAAGAAAATATTTTTTTCATACTTCCTAGGCTCTCTACTGTTCAAATTCCTTTATCACCTATTTTTCTTCTTCAATTTGTCATGTACCATTAAAGGCACTTTTTAAAAGACCCATAGAACTATGCAGCAGGAAAAATAGATGAATAAATTGCGTTTCATAGGCCTGATTAACTGGTTGCGATTATCTGATTCTTACTGATGATACAAAATAAAATACAAAAAAAAATGATCAGACTTTAATATAATAAGCCTGCATGCTAACTGGAGCATCCCTCTTCTTACCCCGTGTTGAACAATAAAGGAAAGCTGTTTCTGAGTTCAAAAGAAAACTGAAATTTGCTAATTTTATGCTTGAAATTGATTACCTCGCCCTCCAGCTCCAATCATCTGACAATAAGAGTGGCTAGTTAGCCGCTAAGAGAAAAGATAAAGGGAGGATGTGTTGTGTCTGTTCATCTGAATTTGTTCAAATTCTCGTAAGGATGGCTCTGGCTCAGGATTGGCGTTGTTTAGTCGCTAAGTCGTGTCCGACTCTTTGTGACCCCATGGACTGTAGCCCACCAGTCTCCTCTGTCCTGGGATTATCCAGGCAAGCATACTGGAGTAGGTTACCATTTTTTTCTCCAGGGGATCTTCTCAACCCAGGGATCAAACGTCTCTGGCATTGCAGGCAGATTCTTTACCACCAAGCCACCAGGGAAGCCCTTGGCTCAGGATAGCACTTGGGAAAAGTCAGCATGTTAAGCCCTGTGCTACCCACAGACTAGATGCTCAGTGCATTTATTTATTTTTAATTGAAGGATAATTGCCTTACAATATTGTGTTGGTTTCTGTCATACATCAACATGTATCATCTATAGCTATACATGTGTCCCCTCCCTCTTGAACCTTCCTCCCACCTTCCACCCCATACTCCTTACATTTTCAGTTAATGGATCAACTTATTTTCCTTGTAAAGAAATTTTAAAAGATTAGGGCCAGAGCCTCACTTACAAATATTAATTCAGCTGTGTAAATCATCTGTAAAAAGAAGGAGCTGTGCCCAAACAGAAAATAAATAACAGGTTAGCAGAACATCAGAAGAAAACCAAGAACTGTGGGAGGAAAGGTCATATTTTAAAAAGAACAGACAGGGTTTTAGACCTGGATTATCTAAGAGACTACTCCTGATTCTTGCATTCACCAGCTCATTTCTCCCATGTAGAGACATATTTATGTATGATTCTCTCTTTAATACAGAAATTGCTTTTACATTCTCATGTTGGTGAGATGAGAAACTGAAGGACAGGGACATGAATGAGCATGAGCAGATAAAGGTGACACCCTTCAGTTCAGTTCAGTCGCTCAGTTGTGTCTGACTCTTTGTGACCCCATGAATCGCAGCACACCAGGCCTCCCTATCTATCACCAACTCCCAGAGTTCACTCAAACTCACGTCCATTGAGTCCGTGATGCCATCCAGCCATCTCATCCTCTGTTGTCCCCTTCTCTTCCTGCCCCCAATCCCTCTCAGCATCAGGGTCTTTTCCAATGAGTCAGCTCTTCACATGAGGTGGCCAAAGTACTGGAGTTTCAGCTTTAGCATCATTCCTTCCAAAGAACACCCAGGACTGATCTCCTTTAGAATGGACTGGTTGGATCTCCTTGCAGTCCAACGGACTCTCAAGAGTCTTCTCCAACACCACAGTTCAAAAGCATCAATTCTTCAGTGCTCAGCTTTCTTCACAGTCCAACTCTCACATCCACACATGACCATTCAATATACAGTAATCCAAGCCTATGCCCCAACCAGTAATGCTGAAGAAGCTGAAGTTGAATGGTTCTATGAAGACCTACAAGACCTTTTAGAACTAACACCCCAAAAAGATGTCCTTTTCATTATAGGGGACTGGAATGCAAAAGTAGGAAGTCAAGAAACACCTGGAGTAACAGGCAAATTTGGCCTTGGAGTATGGGATGAAACAGGGCAAAGGCTAATAAGAGTTTTGCCAAGAGAACGCATTGGTCATAGCAAACACCCTCTTCCAACAACACAAGAGAAGACTCTACACATGGACATCACCAGATGGTCAACACCGAAATCAGATTGATTATATTCTTTGCAGCCAAAGATGGAGAAGCTTTATACAGTCAGCAAAAATAAGACCAGTAGCTGACTGTGGCTCAGATCATGAACTTCTTATTACCAAATTCAGACTTAAATTGAAGAAAGTGGGGAAAACCACTAGACCATTCAGGTATGACCTAAATCAAATTCCATATGACTATACAGTGGAAGTGAGAAGTAGATTTAAGGGGCTAGATCTGATAGACAGAGTGCCTGATGAACTATGGACGGAGGTTTGTGACATTGTACAGGAGACAAGGATCAAGACCATTCCCAAGAAAAAGAAATGCAAAAAAGCAAAATGGCTGTCTGAGGAGGCCTTACAGATAGCTGTGAAAAGAAGAGAAGCAAAAAGCAAAGGAGAAAAGGAAAGATATAAGGATCTGAATGCAGAGTTTCAAAGAATAGCAAGGAGAGATGAGAAAGCCTTCCTCAGCGATCAATGCAAAAGAATAGAGGAAAACAACAGAATGGGAAAGACTAGAGATCTCTTCAAGAAAATTAGAGATACCAAGGGAATATTTCATGCAAAGATGAGCTTGATAAAGGACAGAAATGGTATGGACCTAACAGAAGCAGAAGATATTAAGAAGAGGTGGCAAGAATACACAGAAGGACTGTACAAAAAAAGAGCTTCACGACCCAGATAATCATAATGGTGTGATCACTCACCTAGAGCCAGACATCCTGGAATGTGAAGTCAAGTGGGCCTTAGAAAGCATCACTACAAACAAAGCTAGTGGAGGTGATGGAATTCCAGTTGAGCTATTTCAAATCCTGAAAGATGATGCTGTGAAAGTGCTGCACTCAATATGCCAGCAAATTTGGAAAACTCAGCAGTGGCCACAGGACTGGAAAAGATCAGTTTTCATTCCAATCCCAAAGAAAGGCAATGCCAAAGAATGCTCAAACTACCACACAATTGCACTCATCTCACACGCTAGTAAAGTAAGTCTCAAAATTCTCCAAGCCAGGCTTCAGCAATACATGAACCATGAACTTCCAGATGTTCAAGGTGGTTTTAGAAAAGGCAGAGGAACCAGAGATCAAATTGCCAACATCTGTTGGATCATTGAAAAGGCAAGAGAGTTCCAGAAAAACATCTATTTCTGCTTTATTGACTATGCCAAAGCCTTTGACTGTGTGGATCACAATAAACTTTGGAAAATTCTGAAAGAGATGGGAATACCAGACCACCTGACCTGCCTCTTGAGAAACCTGTATGCAGGTCAGGAAGCAACAGTTAGAACTGGACATAGAACAACAGACTGGTTCCAAATAGGAAAAGGAGTACGTCAAGGCTGTATATTGTCACCGAGCTTATTTAACTTTTATGCAGAGTACATCATGAGAAACGCTGGACTGGAAGAAACACAAGCTGGAATCAAGACTGCCGGGAGAAATATCACTAACCTCAGATATGCAGATGACACCACCCTTATGGCAGAAAGTGAAGAGGAACTAAAAAACCTCTTGATGAAAGTGAAAGAGGAGGTCGTTGTCATGCTTTCCACACCAAAGACTTATTCTTTTCTCTTGTATTTAAAATTTCAATCCACTGAAATCTAAAATAATGTGTTCATCTAATTTATGGGACATAATGGACTAAAAAAGAGATGTAGACGTATTATACGATATGAGGCTCTCGTTGACACGCATACAACCTTTAAAGTAACAAGCGATTACAAATAGAGATCTAGTGCATGATGGAGGGAGGCCACGTAGGAAGGAACAATGGGCAGAGCACAGGTTCATAGCCCAGGTGAAATTTTCAGGGCTACGGGACTCATTCATTAAAGAAGCTAATCGTATTTAACATGAAGGATTGTTGTGAAAATGAGAAAAGAAGATTTGAACATTAACTAGCTGTGTTAGTTTGCTAGGGCTGCAGTAACAAAGTACCACATGCTGAATGTTTTATTTTTTAAAAAATATTTATTTATTTGACTGTTCCAGGTCTTAGTTGCATGCAGGATCTAGTTCCCTGACCAGGGATCAAACCTGGACCCCCTGCATTGGGAGCATGAAGTCTTAACCACCTGGGAAGTCTCACGCTGGATGCTTTAAACCAGCTGAAATGTATTTCCTCACAGTTCTGGAGGCTAGAAGTCTGAAATCGGAGAGTCAGCTGCGCCATGCTCTCTTGGACGGCTCTAGGGCACAGTTTTGCCTTGCCCCTTCCCAGCTCTTGGTGGTTTCCAGAAATCCTTGGCAGGCCATGACTTTGTAGCTGCATCCCACCAGTCTTTGCCTGAATCATCACATGGCCTTCTCCCTGCGTGACTCGCTCTGTCTTCACAAGGCCTTCTTATAAGGACGTCAGTCATTGAATTGACAGAGAAGGCACTGGCGACCCACTCTAGTTCTCTTGCCTGGAAAATCCCATGGACGGAGGAGCCTGGTAGGCTGCAGTCCATGCGGTCGCTAAGAGTCAGACACAGCTGAGCGACTTCACTTTCACTTTTCACTTTCATGCATTGGAGAAGGAAATGGCAACCCACTCCAGCGTTCTTACCTGGAGAATCCCAGGGACGGGGGAGCCTGGTGGACTGCCGTCTATGGGGTCACACAGAGTTAGACACAACTGACACAACTTAGCAGCAGCAGCATTGAATTTAGGGCCCACCCTAATACGCTATGGGCTTCCCTTGTAGCTCAGTCGGTAAAGAATCTGCCTGCAATGCAGGAGACCTGGGTTCAATCCCTAGGTTGGGAAGATCCCCTGGAGGAGGGTGTGGCAACCCACTCCAGTATTCTTTCCTGGAGAAGCCCATGAACAGAGGAGCCTGGCAGGCTACAGTCCACGGCGTCACAAGAGTCAGACATGACTTAGTGACTAAACTACCGCTAGTCTCATATGACCTCATCTGATCTATTAATAATTATACCTGCAAAGACCATATTTAAACAAGATACTATTCTGGACTTCCCTGGTGGTCCAGTGGTTGAGAATCCACCTGCCAATGCAGAGGACACAGGTTCAGTCCCTGGTTTGGGAAGATTCCACATGCCTCAGGGGAACTAAGCCTGTATGCCATAACTACTGAGCCCCTGTGACCTAGAGCCCACGCCACCCAACAAGAAAGTAGCCCCCACTTGCTGCAACTAGAGAAAGCCCGCGTGCGGCAACAAAGACCCACTGTGGCCAAATGAACTTTTTAAAAAAGAGATTTATACATCCTGAGGCTTCAGATAGATACAAATTTTGAAGGGACACCATTCAGCCTGGTACACTAGCACATAGTAGGGACTCCACAGGTGGGAATTCGAGTGCTTATCAAGGGCCAAAGTATAAACAGGTTATTTCAATGCGGGCTGGAGTGGTTAAGGAGAACTTCACAAAAGCAGTGAGAGAATCAAGGAGTACGTCAAAGATGTGGTAAAATTAGGTAAGAACTGAAGATGTAGTAGGGTCTATCAGTGGAGAGAACAGCGTGTCAGTATTTTCACATAGTGCCTTACACATTGGGAGCGCTCAAGGTTTTACATTAACCTTGTAAAATCAGGAAGTTCCTTTGATCCAACAAGAATTAAAAACCATAATCTTTTTTTTTGGGGGGGGGAATGGATAAGTACGTATAGTATCTGTTGTTATCTATTATCAAGCAATAGCCTTATAGTAAGTTACCCTAAAGTTCTTTATTTAAATGTTATCCGGTTGTTTACTTACTTTGGCTGTGCTGGCTCTTGTTGCTACCCAGGCTTTTCTCTGGTTGCAGCAATCGGGGGCTACTCTCTAGTTGCAGTGCACGGGCATCTCACTGCGGTGGCTGCTCTCCTTGAGGAGCACAGGCTCTAGGGTGCCTGGGCTGCAGTAGCTGCGGTTCCCGGCGCTAGAGTACAGGCTCAGGAGCTGTGGTGCACGGGCTTAGTTGCTCCACAGGATGTGGAATCTTCACGGATGAGGGGTTGAACCCATGTCTCCTGCATCAGCATGCAGATTCTTTACCACCGAGCCACCAGGGAAGCCCCTACCCCCAAATTTCGTGGCTTAAAATAACAAACATTTATTCTCACAGTTTCTATGGGTCAGGAATTTTGGAACAGCTTAGCAGGAGATTCTGACTCAGAGTCTGTCATGAGGTTACCATCAAGATCTCAACCAGGGTTGCAGTCACCTAAGAGCTAGTTTGGAACTTAAAGATAAGCTTCCAAGATGAGTCACTCAAGTGCCTATCGGCAGGAGTCAGTTCCTTGCACATGGATCCCTCCATAGGGCTGCTTGAGTGCCTTATGACAGGGCAGCCAGCATCCGCCAGAGCAGGTAATCAGAGAGAGAACAAGGAAGACGCCACAACACCCCTTACGACTTAATATCACAAGTCATATACCATTCCTTTTGCCATCTTCTGTTTATTAGAAGCAAGTCACCGAGTCCAGCCTGTACCCAGGGGAGGAGAATTAAGCTCTGCCTTCCTCTTGAAGGGAGAAACATCAGAGAATATGTGGACATATTTTAAAACTGCCACATCACAGTATATCATGAAATCATTCATTCCATTAGCTGTTCCTACGTTTAATGTTCTAAAATCTACATATTATTATTATTACTTATTAATACAGTAATCATTTTGAGCACTCCCAATGTGTCAGGCAGTGTGCTTGCAGCTAGGAATGTGGAATGAAGTGGCCGGTGCTTGCCCTCATGGAGTTTACAGTTTAGTGGGAAAGAGAGAATATGTCCGTAAATAGGATGCACATATATAAGAGACAGAACTGAATATAAACAAAGAGCTTTGTGTTTGCACTATCAGAAGGAAATAGAAGAAATCAGAAAAGGCTTTAAGGGAATACTGGTGGCATCTGAGGGACCATCTCAAAGCTTAGCTCACCCCCACCCTCCCAGTATAGAGTAGATCTTTGGCAGATCATGGGGAAGAACATCTGAGGCCAGGAGATGGGAATGTGCAGGGCTTGTATGGTGGAATTTCAGGTTATCTAGGGTGGCTTTAGTGGAAGGAAGAGGAAAGGGAATGGGAAGGCAGATTGAAGCCAGTCTTGAAGGCTTTTATGGAATAGATTGTGTTAAGGAAAAAGATTGAACTTGATTCTGAATACACTGGAGAAATCTTTGGAGCAGCGTGGTAATATGCTTAGATATATGTTTTGGAAAACAGAAAAAAACTGAACCAGAGAAAAGAGTTGTATGTATGTATGAACTCATTCATTCAGTGCATTCAGCCCTTCAACAAATTTTATCACAGATTCACTATGTGGCAGGTATTGTTTATATATATATATATATAAACAATATATATATATATAACAATATATATATAACAATATATTTGTTTATATATTGTATATATTGTTTATATATATATATATATTTATATATATATATAAATGGGCTTCCCTGATGGCTCAGCAGGTAAAGAACTCGCCTGCAGTGCAGGAGACATAGGGTACTTCGGTTCAATCCCTGGGTCAGGAAGATCCCCTGGAGAAGGAAATGGCAACCCACTCAGTATTCTTGCCTGGATAATCCTATGGACAGAGGAGCCTGGTGAGCTACAGTCTGTGGGGTCACAAGGAATCAGACATGACTGAGCACATGGTGCAACACAAAGCATGGATATATGAAATAGAAATCACTTATATTATACATATTTATAAATATATGAAATCATCACAGAGATAAAATTACAGGTGGTACAAAGGAAAGGTACATTACAGCACGTATTAGGGGGTTTGACTTGAGCAGAAAGAGAGAGAGAATGAGAATATTAGCTTTTAAGCCAGAATAATTTCTTTTGGTCTCAAATTGAAATAGCAGGGAACTTGATGTTTAATTACTATCTATTAACCATTAGAGAAGTTGGCACAGCTCAGAGTTGAAGAAAAAATGAGACAGTTTGTTTATCAGTAGGTCTAAAAATAAAGAAGTTGGAAGATTTGTCCTATTTCCTCCTGTGACTGCTAAAAAAGCAGAAGGATCATCTGAGGTCTTCCTGAAAATGAGAGAGAATGCCTTAATTTCTTCCACCAAATTTCACTCTTGGACTCGGGCCATTTCTGCTTTGGCAAGGCAAGAGGTGGTGACGTGGACTCTGTTCCCCGTGATGGTGCCCCAGGCTGGCCCAGGGGAGCCTTTGGAAATGACTGTGTTACAGAGCCTCTGGCTTGTCAGATGCCTGGCCCTGGGGTGGGGGCACCGTGGGAGGGGCCAGAGGAATGCTCATCTCAATCTTAATAGCACGTCAAGGAGCATTTCATTTTCTACCTTGTAGCAGAAGCCATCCAAGAAAGTGAACTTAGGCAAAAGGCTTGAAGTTGAGCCTTCTGCTTTGGATCCTGTCCTTTCCTCCAGCTCCCGTCCCCCCAGCCCCACCTCCCATTTTCATGGTGGATAGAATTACATTTTCCCAAAGGAGAACAGAACTGTTGAGGCAGGAGCGCTGTTCCCTCCTCTTGCTTTAGCCACAAAGCCCCCAAACCTTCTCCAAGCACAGCCCAGCGCCAGAACCCTGGTGTGGTCCTTACACAGGCCTTCACCTCACAGGGCCCTGGGACTTTCCCCTCCCATTGCCATCTGGCTGCCACTTCCTTCTGCCATCAAGCCCCTCAAGAAGAAAAATGCCATTCTTTAAGAACAGGGTCATTCTTGCAAAGCCTTCCTGAGTCCCGACCCTCTGCCCAGTGAACACCTGGCTTTTATGACCCTCTCCTGTTAGTTTACTGATAAGAAATGGATGTCTGCTCAGCCAGAAACCGCACCTGCTGCTCTGGTCTCTTCTTTCACGACTGTGCGGATGAATTCTACAAAGCTGAGTTGATTCCACCTTCATCATTACTTCATTCCAACTTGGAAGTCCTTTGGCAGCTTTCAAAGCATCTTACCAGCTTTATGCTCGAGAAGATGTCAGGGCTCTTTTCTGGGTGGAAGAGCGGAAATGAACTTGAGAGTTCTCCTGGTGTTTTCATCTGAACTTCTCCCAGGGTGTCTCATCATTTCCAGCAGAGGAAAGGAATTGGAAGAAAGAGTTCAGATTTGAATACTTACCTCTGGGCATTCTTCTCTCTCTCCTCCTTCCTTTCTAAAAATAGTGGCATAAAGTAATTTTTCAGCATCAAAAAATAACAATGGTTGGAATTGAAGGCCAGGTTTCTGGAAATCCTGGAACTGCATCGGTGACTCAAAAAAAAAAAAAAAAAAAAAAAAAAAGACCAAGTCAATCTCTAAGTCCATACCCACTCTTGACTTCTCTAAGCCACTTCCTGGTTTAGTGCAGAGGCTGCCAAACTGCAATGGGTCACCTGGAGGGCTTGCTAAAACCCAAGTTGCTGGCCCCATCCATGAGGTTGAGATTCCATGATAAGGCCTAAGAATGAGCATTTCTAGCAAGTTCCCTTGTGGTTCAGCTGGTAAACAATCTGCCTGCAATGCAGGAGACCTGGGTTCAGTCCCTGGGTTGGGAAGATCCCCTGGAGAAGGGAATGTCTACCCACTCCAGTATTCTGGCCTGGAGAATTCCATGGACTACATAGGCCATGGGATCACAAGGAGTCAGACACAACTGAGCGACTTTCAAAGAAAAAAAGTTCCCAGGTGCTGCTGGGGCTGCCAATCCTACAAATATACTTTAAGAACTAATGGCTTAAGTTTAATGGAAGTGACAAGAGCTTCGAAGAAAGGCTGGCTTGGGCTTGAGTCTAAACCTTCGGCTTCCTTATCAGCTGTGTGACTTTGGGGGATGTACGTGAGTATCTTTGCACTGGGCTCTTCATCCTTAAAATGGAAGCAGTAACATCTACCCCACAGAGTTCACTGACTCAACAAATATTTGTTTATGACTGCTGCAGCACCAGATTCTAAGCTGCACAGTGGGGACATGACTTCAGATGGGACAGTCTTTGATGTCAAGGAATTTTGGGTGGTTGTGAAGATTAAAGAGAGAAATTCACAAAGTCTGAGGACCATGAAAGAAGCATAGTAAGCATTAATTTTACATCCCTCGCAAGGGGCAACATAATTCTGCTTTTACTTTTTTGTGTCCAAAAAGGGAAATTTCTCAAATTTCATAACATGGAACCTAGAGCTGTGAGTTTTTCCTTGTCTAGATGGAACATGTGAAGTATGGGCACTGTTGTGAGTTGACTGGTGTCCTCCAAAAATCCATATGTACCTGAGAGCACCTCCTGAGTACTCTGAAAGTGAAAAGTGAAAGTATTAGTTGCTCAGTTGTGTCTGAGCTCTTTGCAACCCCCGGACTCTTTGCGGCCCCATGGACTGTAGCGTGCTAGGCTCCTCTGTCCATGGCAAGAATACTGGAATGGGTTGCCATTTCCTCCTCCAGGGAATCTTTCCAACCCAGGGATCAAACCTGGCTCTCCTTCATTGCAGGCAGATTCTTTACCATCTGAGCCACCAGGGAAGCCTTATCACCTCACAATATAACTTATTTGGAAATAGGGTCTTTGCAGATGTAAAGCTCAGATGAGGTCATTTAGGTTGGGCCCTAATCCAATATGACTGATGTCCTTATGAAAAGAGGAAATTTGGACTCAGACACACATAGGGAGAATAATACATGAAGACTGGGGTTCTGCTGCCATGAACCAAAGAACTCCGACGACTGCTGGCGGGAGAGGCTCAGAACAGGGTCTCCCTCACAGCTTGGAAGGAATCAACCCTGCTGACACCTTGATTTCCGGCTTCTAGCCTCTAGAGCTGTGAGAGAATGGATCTCTGTGGTTTCAGCCACACCACTAGGGGTGCCTTGTTACAGTAGCCCCAGCAGACTGACACAGGTGAAGGACAAATGGCAGCATTCATGGGTGCAGTGAGAAAAGGTGAGGAGGACGTTTACTTTCTATCCCACACATCTTTACTCGAATTCTTATTTTTCTAAAAATGTTTATTGATGGGCTGCATCGGATCTTAGTTTCAGCATACTGGATCTTCTTTGGCACACAGGATCTTTTTTGCCATGCACAGGTTTTCTCTAGTTGTGGCGTGTGGGCTTAACCGTCTTGAGGCATGTGGGAGTCTTAGTTCCCTGACAAGGCAGTGAACCTGAGTCCCCTGCATTGGAAGTCGGATTATTAACCACTGGACCACCAGAGAAGCTCCTTATTTGAATGTTTAAATACACATGCTAATAATGAAAAGATTTTAAACTAAAATTAAATAAAATAATGATTTTAGTATAGATATAATTATTGCTAAATAATTTGAAGAGTACATACCTCTGCCTCTAGATCTTTCGAATCTCTGTTAACCAACTGCTCTAACCATCTCTCAGGTCAATCAGAGATGTCCCCCCGCAGCTTGGAGTTTGGATTAGCACACTTCACTTCAATTTACAACAATATGACATTTTCCAAAATACCTGTGGAGTGTCTGTTGCAGGCAAAACACAGTTATTTAGGGATTGTCACACAGAAATGAGTCAGAGAATTTACCTTCCACTTGGGACTGGAGAACTGAGAAGTAACAACAGAACAAGGCAACTGACGATCATTGCCCCATAAGGGGTATGAAGAGTGGAGGTCTCACTTCTTAGAGGGATGGAGATTGTCTCCTGAAGGCCTGGGAAAGGGTGCTTCCTGGACTGGAGGAATGGGTGGGGTGAATAAGGTGAGGCAGGGCATTCTGTGGGATCAGAGGAGACAGTACAAGGCTCTCTTCTGACCCTTTTACTTGGGGATCAATTATAAACCCAGGCCACTCTGAAGGAGTCAGTGACAATGGCAGGGTGATACACTAAAAAGTTTATTTAATTTATTTTTCTGAACAGGTAGTACAGCCACATGGTAAGCAATTCAAAAGCTCTTAAGGACACCCAAGAAAGATCTGCATTCTCTCCCTTCACATGTGAACAGACTTTTCTGATTTCTCACTACTCTTGCCTGGAAAATCCAATGGATGGAGGAGCCTGGTGGGCTGCAGTCCATGGGGTCGCTAAGAGTCGGACACGACTGAGCGACTTCACTTTCACTTTTCACTTTCATGCACTGGAGAAGGAAATGGCAACCCACTCCAGTATTCTTGCCTGGAGAATCCCAGGCATGGGGGAGCCCGGTGGGCAGCCGTCTCTGGGGTCACGCAGAGTTGGGCACGACTGAAGCGACTTAGCAGCAGCAGCAGCAGCAACGGCAGCAGTTATTTCTAGAATGATGATTAAGTTAATGGAGGCCTGGGGTGACTTGATTCCAGCTTAATGTGACAGGGACTGAAGTCTGTGGGGGAAAAAACTTGGTCAACTGCTGGCAGTCTTTCTAAAACCACCTGCCCAAGGGCTTTCCTTGTGGTCCAGTGCTTAACTTTAATACTTCACCAGCCTCTCTGGTTCTCAGCACTCACAGTGCCCATAGCTGCTAAGACCCTTGGGTGAGACACACCAAACACGTCAAACATAATAAGAGAAACTGCTTCTGCCACCCTCCCTCCACCTGCGGGCTGAGACTTCCTGATTTCCTAATTTTACCTCTAAACAACATTTTCCCATGGGTCAGAGTCATCTGAGAAACACTATGACAGCGTCAGCTCCTGCCCAGGTGGGAAAATGCGGCCTCGGCCTCCCCTGCCAAGTCCTCCCTACATCTCCATTCTAAGAATCCTGTCAAAAACCGAAACAACAACCAAAAACCCAACGTCTCTCAAAGGGAGGCGTTAACGTAAAAACAAACAAACCAACAAAAAACTGGATTTAATTTTTTGAGGTCATTCATCCACATGGTAGTCCACTCAAAAAGTTAGAAAGGGATACAGAATAAAGAGTAAATGTCCCTCGCCCCCCTGACTCCCACCACCTAGTTCTCCTGCCAGGAAGTGATCCCTGCTCCCTTCAGACTTGCTGCTGAAGTTAATTTGCACTCCTGGGGTAGCCTGTAGCACGGGGGCACACAGAGGACACAAAGGCAAACCTGAGTCTAAGAGGATCAAATCAGAAGCAGGAGAAGGCTCATGGCACATGCTGGTCACAAAATCAGAGTATCACATGCAAGTTATGATGGGGTTCCTTTCATTTTAATTATTCAGATTGGGACTGAATGCCAGATATTATAAACCAGATTACAGACATGGATTGGAGGCAAAAAGAAAGCTAGGAAGTACTGAAGAAAGCACTTCTGTTTTAGATTCTTAAAGCATGTTATTTCTCAGCTGTCGCTTTCTCCCTGATACTATATGTCTGTATATATTTATAGTGTTCTTGCTTTGTTGTACGTATTTTATACTCTAGTTCCTTAGCAGACTGTCATGTGAACAGCATTCCCTGGGGTTGTGCAGTGCACAACTCACTCAGCTGGATGCAGCGGTCCCTGTAAATGCCAGGACTGCCTTGATGATATTTGTATCCCTTCACCATATTCTTAGTGAATATTTTTAATCGAATTACTTTCAGGTAAGGAAGGCTCCATCTCAAAGTGTTATGGCAGTATAAGGAGAGAGATGGTTGGAGAAGTAAGCAGGGGCCTGCAAGTGAAGGCCCTTGTAAACCTGGCAAAGAATCTGGTGCCAACTCTGAGGGCAACACTGGGGCAATGATTCAATCTGATTTGCATTTCAGATGGGTCACTCTGGCTGTAGTCTAGATGGTGGCTTGAAGAAGAGGAGGGAGCAAAGCCTGGGAGAGCAATGAGGAGGCTCCTCTAGGCAAGAAGTTCACTTTCCTGAGCAGCAGTGTGGGTGGAGACAGGGGGACTGATTCAAGAAATATTTTGGAGGCAGAAAATAGATAGGGTGTCAGTGATTATACACAGGACCTGAGAGAAAATGGTGTCAAGAACATGGTTCCTGGCTTGAAGAGATGCTGAATGTAACAGCGTCAATATCAGAGCAAAAGGATCGTGCCAAGATGGGTATTTTATTTTTTAAAGAAATATTTGTTCAAATATTTTAAAGAAATAAGCAAAACTAAATATTTAAGCAGTTCAAGTATACTTTCTATAACACATCAGGTAAAATGTATATTTATGAAAATATAAACATTACTTATCAATCTAATATAAATTGCTAGCTAGATAAAATGAATGAAGAGAAAGTGTTATTCAAAAAATCCTAAAGAGTCCAGAGATAAACCTATGCACCTATAGTCACCTAATCTGTGACAAAGAAGGCAAGAATATACAATGGATAAAAGACAATCTCTTCAATAGGTAGTGCCGGGAAAACTGGACAGCTACACACAAAAGAATCAAATTAGGACATTTTCTAACATCATACACAAAAATAAACTCAAAATAGATTAAAGATCTAAATGTAAGACTGGACATTCTGAAACTCTTAGAGGAAAACATAGGCAGAACACTCCCTGACATAAATCGCAGCAAGATCTTTTTTGACCCAACTCCTAGAGTATTAAAAATAACAAAAATAAACAAATGGGAGCTAATTAAGCTAAAAAGGTTTTGCACAGCAAAGCAAACCATAAACAAGATGAAAAGACAACATGTAGAATGGGAGAAAATATTTGCAAATGAAGTTACCAACCTAGGATTAATCTTCAAAATATACAACAGTTTATGTAGCTCAATATCAAAAAAACAACCCAATCAATATCAAACAACCCAATTAAAAAAATGGCATTTCTAAGTAGACATTTCTCCAAAGAAGATATACAGATGGCCAACAAGCACATGAAGAGATGCCCAGCACCACTAATCATTAGAGAAATGCAAATATAACAGCAATGAGATGTCACCCCGTACCGGTCAGAATGGCCATCATCAAAAAATCTACAAACAGTGAATGCTGGAGAGGGTGTGGAAAAAAACAGAACCCTCCTACGTTGTTGGTGGGAATGTAAATTGGTACATTGACTATGGAGAACAGTATAGTGGTTCCTTAAAAAACTAAAAATAGAGCTTCCTAAAGATCCAGCAATCTCACTCCTTGGCATATATCTGGAGAAAATCATAATTTGAAAAGATACATGCACCCCAATGTTCATTGCAGCAGTTTACAATAGCCAGAACATGGAATCAACCTAAATGCCCATTGACAGAGGAATGGATAAAGATGTGGTGCATAAATACACTATGAAATATTACACAGTGATAAAAAAAAAACAAAATAATGCCATTTGCAGCAACATGGATGGACCTAGAGTTTGTCATACTGAACGAAGCAAGTCAGAGAAAGACAAGCATGATATGATATTGCTTATACGTGGGACCTAAGGTATGGACATATTTACAAAAAGACATAGAGTCCCAGATGTAGAAAACAAATGTATGGTTACCAAGGGGAAACGGGAGAGGGATAAATTGGGAGATTGGGATTGATATATACACACTACCATATATAAAATAGATAATAAGCACTCTATAGCACGGGGAATTCTACTCAGTACTCTGTAATGATCTACACGGGAAAAGAATCTAAAAAAGAGTAGATGTATATAACTGATTCACTTGCTGTGCAGAAGAAACATAACTGTAAATCAACCATACTCCAATAAAAATTTAACAACAACAAAATGCTGAAGATCAGTATTGCCACCACAAAGCAGATGATAGTATAATTCAGTTAGATACAGAACAGCAGTGGAGAGAGCGTCTGAGAACTGTTTTTAAAAGTTGGATCTCTATGACCCAGCAATCCCACTGCTGGCCATACACACTGAGGAAACCAGAATTGAAAGAGACACGTATACCCCAGTGTTCATCGCAGCACTGTTTATAATAGCCAGGACACGGAAGCAACCTAGATGTCCATCAGCAGGTGAATGGATAAGAGAGCTGTTGTACATGTACACAATGGAGTATTACTCAGCCATTAAAAAGAATACATTTGAATCAGTTCTAATGAGGTGGATGAAACTGGAGCCTATTATCCAGAATGAAGTAAGCCAGAAAGAAAAACACCAATACAGTATACTAACACATATATATGGAATTTAGAAAGATGGTAGTGATAATCCTGTATGCGAGACAGCAAAGGAGACACAGATGTATAGAACAGACTTTTGGACTCTGAGGGAGAGGGCGAGGGTGGGATGATTTGGGAGAATGGCATTGAAACATGTATAATATCATATATGAAACGAGTCGCCAGTCCAGGTTCGATGCATGATACTGGATGCTTGGAGCTGGTGCACTGAGATGACCCAGAGGGATGGTACGGGGAGGGAGGAGGGAGGGGGGTTCAGGATGGGGAACACGTGTATACCTGTGGCAGATTCATGTTGATGTATGGCAAAACCAGTACAATATTGTAAAGTAATTAACCTTCAATTAAAATAAATAAATTTATGTTTTAAAATTTTAAATAAATAAATAAAATAAAAAATAAAATAACAGCTGGGAAAAAAAAAAGTTGGATCTCGCCAGTTCAGGTTCGATGCATGAGACAGGGTGCTCAGGGCTGGTGCACTGGGATGACCCAGAGGGATGGGATGGGGAGGGAGGTAGGAGGGGGATTCAGGATGGGGAACACATGTACACCCATGGCTGATTCAGGTCAATGTATGGCAAAAACCACTACAATATTGTAAAGTAATTAGCCTCCAATTAAAATAAATTAATTAATTAAAAAAATAAAAGTTGGATCTGATGTCCCTGAGGAATCCTGCATAAGGGGTTACAAATAAGGATTGGGAGCTCAAGCGTTAAGAGCTGAGCTCTAGATAAAAACTTGGAGTCATCAGTCCATGAAGGCAACTGAAACTACATAAATAGCTTTATGTAAGAGAGTTGAACTGAACCTTAGAAAAGGCTAGGATTTTAATTGAAGTAGAGGATGTGTAGGGATGGGTGGATTTACAAACTGAAGATAAGAGCAAGTCAGAGAAAGCTATGGAGTTTGGAATAAGTGGATGCTGTTAGTGGTGTGCTGGTAAATATTTAACAACTGACTCTCTAGGGAGGGAAGGGCAGTCCTACTTTTTCGTGTTTGCTGACTGCAGTGGCATGAATACTCTCATCATAGCCAGTTTCAAGTTACCAGTGTCACTGGGCATGGAGTTGGGAAGAGTGGAGTTGGGAAGAGATGAGCCTAGTCGTTCTCGTGAGCTCAGACGAACTCTAGCACACAGCTGGATGTGGTCCAGATGGAAATAGGATTGTCAGGCGGTAGTGGAGGATCCACCTAAAAGAGAAAGTGAGCCACTGATGTGACCATGAAGCTTCTGGTGTGGCCACAGTGCCACTGGTGTGGCTATGAACCTTCATACACTTCTGCTGCTGCTAAGTCGCTTCAGTCGTGTCCGACTCTGTGTGACCCCATAGACGGCAGCCCACCAGGCTCCTCCGTCCCTGGGATTCTCCAGGCAAGAACACTGGAGTGGGTTGCCATTTCCTTCTCCAATGCATGAAAGGGAAAAATGAAAGGGGAGTTGCTCGGTCGTGTTCGACTCCCAGCGACCCCATGGACTGCAGCCTACCAGACTCCTCTGCCCTTGGGATTTTCCAGGCAAGAATACTGGAGTGGGTTGCCATTGCCTTCTCTGTCATACACTTCTAGGGGGACTATTAAATGATGCAACCACTGTGGAAGACAGTTTGGTAATTCATCAAAAAGTTAGGCATAGAGTTACCATTTGACCCAGCAACTCCACTGCTAAGTATGTTCCCAAGTGATTGAAAACATACGTGCACACAAAAATTTATTCATGAATATTCCTAACAGCATTGTTGTTGTTAAGCTGCCCAGTTGTGTCCAGTTCTTTTGCAACCTCATGGATTGGGATTTTCTAGGCAGGAATGCTGGAGTGGGTTACCATCTACTTTTGCCAGGATATCTTCCTGACCCAGGGGTCGAACTCACATCTGCCCACATCTCCTGCATTGCAGGCAGATTCTTTATCACCTAGCCACCAAAAGTAGAAATAATACAAATATTCATCAACTGATGAATGGATAAAGAAAATGTGGCATATCCATATAATGGAACATTATTGAACCATAATATTAAGTATTGATACATCCTACAACATGGATGAATCTTGGAAACATTATGCTAAGTAGAAGAAGCCAGATAGAAAAGGCCACGTATTGTATGATTCCATTTGTAGGAAATGTCCAGAATAGGTAAATCCAGAAAGATAGAAAGTAGATTTGTGGTTACCAGGGGCTGGGGATAAGGAAGATGATGACTAATGGCTAATGAGTAAGAGTTTGAGAAACAGTGTGCTAGGAGATTGTGCTGTTGCTCACATCTATTTCTTCCACTGGAGTTACAGAAGCCTTGTCTGTTGGCCTTGTTCTCTAGGCTAGAGGTCTGTCCTCCAGGTTCAAGCTCTCCGTCCTAACCAGCTAGCACATCCAAACACCAAGCTGTCCTTGGAGAGTTTTGCACAGGCCAGGACCTAGTTGACCTGATTTTTTCATGTGTGATTAAAAGCTCAGGTGAAAACATTTAATGGAACATTTGACCTCATTAAAAACCAAGAAAGGTACACCTTTGAAAATACAATCTCATAAAGCCCTACTTTGTAGACAGATGTGTGTACCAAACTCTCACTTACCAGAAAGGGATTAGAATTTATAAAGGAACAGTTTGTTTCCTGGCTACAAAGCCATTTCAATCCTAGGGATATTCACCAGCCATATGAAAAGCCTGCTGCAGCTGATGGACTGGCCACAGTTTCTAAGTGTCATAAATGTCAACGGCCAGCCTTTCTCTTGGAGATTAGCTTTGGGGAAGTTTCTGGGGAGAAAAAGTGGGAAAAGGACAGATGTTGTTTCATATGTACGAGTAGACTGGGATCAGAGAAGAGGGTGAGTCAGGGCAGGTGGTAAACATCAGCAGCAGAACAGAGGAGAATCTAACTGCTGCTGACACATAGCTATTAGGCTAGAAATGTGACCTGACTCCTTTCTCCCTGTCCTGTTGCCAGAAAGAGCAGAGGAGGGCCTGGCTGCCCCTTCCATATGCCCCCTCCAAGCTAGGTCACAGCAGTAGCTGGCTGCTGCTTCTTTTTTAACCAGTTTACAAAAAGTGTTCCTGAACCTGATCTCCTAGTTGTCTTGACAGTCTGATGTTACTCAGTTTAGGGGGATTCTGTTAGTCATCTAAGCAGAGTGTTGGCATCCCTGTTCTATTTTGGGAGGGACCTGTGGTATGTGGAGACTTAATAACTAGTCATAATTGTTTAGTGTGGGGTGGCAAGAAGAGAGTCTAGATCTTTTGATTGTGATCTTGAGTGCCTGCATAGCTCCACAGCTGCTCTCAATGCATGCTTTTTGCCCTCAATTCAATCGTTCAACAAATACTTATTGGTAGCTGCTATGCATCAGGAACTCTTCTGGGCTCTTGGGCTACATCAGTGAACAGAAACAGAGATCCCAGTTCTTCCGGAGCTTACATCTGATCTGGAGTGAGGGCAGGGGCAGAAATGACAATGAACATAATGCATAACTGTAAGTTATAACGTGTGTTTGAAGGTGATATGTACTATGGAAAGCACAAGTCATTCAGGCTTTGAGGATCAGTGGGACTGAAACAATTGTGAACAGGGAGGTTGAGGCAGTAGGGGTAGTATTGGGGACTTGTGGGGACTAAAGGAAGATGCATGTAAAGTGCTCAGCCCAGAGCCTGGTGCGTGGGTGCTCATACCTGTGGCAGCTGTTAGCACCATACCAGTCCTGTCTCCCACGAGCTCCAGACCAAGCTGTGCTCAAAGTGGACAAGCAGCTTAGTAACAGACAGGTTAGATGGTGAGGTCAGGGGCCTGTCTGGCCCAGAGCATGGTGTCACAAAGTGCCCCAGCTGGGTGTAGAGACCCCATGTATGCTTTCTGTGATGTGTCCATGGCCAAACCAGCAAGGCAGGTCATATTGGAGAGATCAAGCACCATCTCTGCTGTTTTTGATCAAAATGGACTCTATAAATCCAGAGTTGAATAGAAAGTGCTGAAAGAAGGGGCAGCGTAAGGCCAGGGCTCCCCCATACTCCTGGGAGTCCCGGGGCTCCTGGCATCATGTTGCTAGGCAACAGCACATGGATTGAGGACAGTGCGCAGGGGTCAGCCTGCTTGGGGTCTGTCAGCTGGTGCCTGCTCTGGGAGAGAGAGGGTATTGCTTGTAGGCAAGAGGAAACCACTGACTGCATGAGGTGATTAAAGGAAGACCAAAATGCAGCCTTAACTCAGTGAATCTCTGCTTCATGCATGCAATTTCACCTTCAGGGATCTGCTCTTTCAAGTAAAGACTGGTGTAAAACTTTTTGGGATGTGGAAATTTTAATTTAAACAAAACCTTAAATTACTTAGGAATAAATTTAACAAAATAGTTGCAAGATCAATAAATGGAAAACTACAAAATACTGCTGAGAAAAATTAAAGAAATGAATAGATATACTGTGTTCATGGTCTGGAAAACTCAATATTGTTAAGATATCAAACCTCCCAAAATTTACCTATAGGTTCAATGCAATTCTGCTCAAAATTCTAGCAGAATTTCTTTTAATAAAAATTGACAGTCTAACTTAAAAAACCTAACTGAGAAGAATAAACATGTAAAAGAGATTTTAAATAAAACTTTGTTCTCTTAAAGTGAGGAATCCTCACTCACTTCTGAAGGGGCTGGCTCTCTACACCCCTAGATTCTGGAGCAGAATTTGAAAGTCCCTGGGTTAAGGTATTTAAAAAGTGAACAGCTTGTTTTGGGGGTAAAATATTAAGCCATTTAAAAGCTATGATTGCATTATTACAGATTTTAATGATTTTTCCTGTGTGTGCAAGGATGAATAACAGACTCCTTAGAGGATCTGATGAAAACTATGTCCAGAAAAATGCATATATCTAAAATTCTGGATCTGGTTGTATAGGGAAAATGGTCCAGGATCCTAAATTAAGGGACCTCTCCCATCTTGTATGAGATGTACTTATATGATTTGCTTCCTGTTGAGATAATTTTTTAAGTCTCCATAGAAGAGTGAGTTGAAAGGAGAAAAGGATTTAGCGGAGAATCAGAATCTTTAGAGTAGAGCCCAGGAATCTTTTTTTGTTTGTTTTTGTCTTTTTAGGAATCTGTATTTTTAACATAATCTTCAGGTGGTTGTGATGACTTGACAGATTTAGCCACCAGAGGTCGAGGGCTGGATATGTCTAGACCTTTAGGCTCAGATGGTAAAGAATCTGCCTGTGATGTAGGAAACCCAGGTTCGATCTTTGGGTTGGGAAGATCCCCTGGAGCAGGAAATGGCAACCCACTCCAAAGTGGATCCATGGACAGAGGAGCCTGGTGGGCTACAGTACAGTTCATGTGGTCGAAAAGAGTCGGACATGACTGAGTGACTAACACTTTCACTTCTTTTTTAGGATCCAGGGTTTTCTTGGTGGTTCAGAAGGTAAAGAATTTGCTTGCAATGCAGGAGACCCAGGGAGACCCAAGTTCAATCCCCTGGAGAAGGGAATGGCTACCTACTCCAGTATTCTTGCCTGAAGAATTCCATGGACAGAGGCTACAGTCCATGGGGTCTCAAAGAGTCAGACACAACTGAGCGACTATCACTTTCACACTTTAGGACCCAGGAGACACTGCTACTGAGCCAGCAGTCTTGAGGGTGGGAAGGAGGGAGAGAAAGGAGCAGAGAGGGAGTCTCTCCAGTCTGACAGAGAACAATCGAAAAGGTCCTACAAGGTCAAGGTCGCTGAGTCCCTGAGTGTTAACAGACCTTCCACCCAGAACCTGAATGAGAGCACTCCAGAGCAGAAAGAACAGACAGTTCTGGAAGCCATTCAGCTGGGGCTGGGCCACAGAGAAAGTCTCTTTGGGGGCACTGCTGTTCAATTCTGACATTTCACCACGATCTCCTCGTGCTGTGCTAAGCAGAGCTCACTCCTCCCTTCCAGGGAAGGGCTGGTCTCTCCTCGGCAGTCAGGATTGTTTAATGGGATCTGCTCCTGTCCGCATCACGGGCTTTCTCAGCAAAGAGGCATTTGCACTGTACCAACAAATACCTATTGACCCCACTGTACCAGCTCAGGTGTTTGCCTGGGGCACCCCGCCCCCATCTTGACATTCTCCCCCAAAGTATCTGCCTTTCAGGGATGCTGAGAAGAGAAGGGGCTGAACCTGCAGCTGGCGGAAGAATGGGAGGGGCCTCTTCCAGACCCCAAGGCCCTAGTCAGAATCCAGGTTTACTTAAGAACCTGTTTCTTGACTCAGGCCCTGTCCCAGCCAAGACAAACCCAAGTCATGTTGATCCCCTGCTTCCTTGGTGGCTGTGACTTTGTGTAGCACTGGCTCAGTGACCTTAAGACTCAGGATCTGAGACTCTGCTTGGCTCTGGCTGTCCTGTCTCTCTGGGCAGTGAGGGGGTTGGGGAGTAAGGCAGGGGCAGTGGCCAAGTGGTTACCTTTCTGGCCAGCAGTCTCTGGGCAGTGATTCTTAGCTTGTCATTGTTTTACTCAAGTGGATCCATTTATCCAAACTGAACAAGATTTGTACACTTCAATGTATATAATTTTTCCCTAAAAATAAATAAACCTAGAAAAACTAACAACAACTTTCAGTGGGGAAGAGTGGGTGAAAGTAAATAAACAGGAATGGCAGAAACTATAAGTACAGAAGCTGGGTGGTAGGTACCTGGGGGTCATCATATTCTGTCTTTTTAAAATATACATGTGAATTTTATTATAATATGAAGTGAAGAAATAAAAAAAGACTTAGAAATCTCCCTCCCTGGTCAAAAACCTCAAAGAAAATCATACTCTTTACCGTAGTAATTCCACTTCTGGGAATCTCTCCAAAGGAAATAATCAAAGATACACATAAAGCTTCATTGTAGTGCTATCTAAAGTAAGGAAAAATTGGACAAAACTCAATGACCCACAACAGGAGAATGGTTAGAGCAACTGTGGTGCAACCTTAAAGACACAAGAGCATGCTCATGACCTAAAATGTCAAAAAAAAAAAAAAAATCAGAGGAAGAAACTACATATCATGGGATCTTCATTTTGTTTTAAAAATGCATATGCATGGACTTCCCTGGTGGCTCAGTGGATGAGAATCGCCTGTCAATGCAGGGCATACAGGTTCAGTCCTTGTTCTGGGAAGATTCCATGTGCTGCAGAGCAACTAACCTGTGTGCAGCAACTGCTGAAGCCCACAGGTCCTCAAGCCTGCGTGCCACAGCAGGAGAAACCCTCGTGCCGCAATGAAGAGTAGACCCTGCTCGCCACAGCTGGAGAAAGCCTATGCAAAGCGACAAAGACTCAGCACAGCCAAAAGCAGGCAAATCAGTAAATGCGTATATTGTATGTTTCAGCTATGGTGGTTTAATTGCTAGGTCATGTCCAACTCTTGGGACCGCATGGACTGTAGCCTACCAGGCTGTCAGTCCATGGGATTCTCCAGGCAAGAATACTGGAGTGGGTTGCCATTTCCTTCTCCAGGGGGTCTTCCTGACCCAGGGATCGAACCCGTGTCTGTTACATCTACCCGCACTGGCAGGCAGGTTCTTTACCACTAGCTCCACCTGGGAAGCCCCAATACATGCATGTGCACATATTAAAAAAAATCTGTAAAGAAATGTAATAAAACATTAGAAGTATTGATCTCTGCTTGGTAGGCTTATGGAAGATTTTAATTCTCTTTTTAATTCTAGCCTGTATTTTCATAGTTTCTACAATTAACATTTCTTACTTTGATAATTACTTTAAAAACTGAGACGTGCCATTTTGAAGGAAGAGCAGGAAAGATGGAAAGAAAAACAGATATTCATACACATAGCAACTGTGAAATAATAAGGTGTTGGAACTGGAAGGAATCTTAGAAGTTTGAAATCACCTAAGTCCAACTTCCTCATTTTACAAATGAGAAGACTGAGGCCCAGAGCGTCGAATGTCCAGCTGAGCCGTTTGTTCTTAGTCTCTCTGACTGCTTGTTTTAGCAGCTCACTGAGCTCTCATGGCCCCAGGACCTTAACAGCCTGGGCTGTACCCCCGATGTTAACCCCTGGAGGCCTGTTTGGGGAGCAGTCCTTGGATTCTCCAGTTAGTCTGGGCCAGCTGTTGCCAGTGTCCTCAGCCAGTCCGGATGGAGAAATTACCTGTCAGAAAGGCCAGTGAAACAGTAGACCTCGCCACCCCCTAATCACCTAGAGCTTGTCCCTCAGACAGTTGTAGCTGGCCATCTCTGTCTTTTCAGCTCTGCTTTGGCAAAGGTTACTTCTAGGCAGCTAGGTCATATGTTCCTCCTGTGTCCCATTTAAAATTGTGACTTGGGGATATGTCATGTCATTGTGCCTAGGGAGAGCAAAGAATTATATGCTGGACATACGAATGAGATCTATTTGAGTGTCTCCTGGTAACTCCCTGGTGGTCCAGACGTTAAGACTCCGTGCTTCCACTGCAGGGAGCGTGGATTTGCTCCCTGGTCGAGGAACTAGGATCCCACATGCTCTGCAGTGCTGCCAAATATAAAATAAAATTTTAAATTTTTAAATGATTTTTTTCTAAAAAGCCAAATTAAGAAAAGAAAGATTAAAGTCTATGTTTTAAAAAATGTATGCATGTGTCTCCTTTGTGAATCTGCATACTATGTAGACCGTATGCTCTCCAAGTCAGGTCACTAGGTAAACTGAGGTTGTGTTGGGGAATTGATTTGTTCATAAAACTCTGAATATAATTGAGGAGTCCTGCCAATTATATCTCCGTCTAAGCCGACGTCTTGGATGGTGAGATCAACTATAGCTCAGATCTGAAACAGCTGCAGCAGAGCCACCTGCGTTGGATGGTGTGAATATCCCCAAGGGACATGAAGTAAATTAGCGCATATTGAAGGGAAATTTTCTAAGGCCCAGAACCACCATTTTCCCAGCAAACCTCCCACCCGAGTGGGACACAAGGGACACCAAATGAAAGACGACGCGGAGGCAGACGTGGCTCTCGAGTCTCCAACAGGCCAGATGCAGTCAGAGTGACTGAAATGATCTGCTCGAACAGATTCGATGTTTTAACACTAATTATCAGGCCTCAGAAGAGAGCTTGGCTGCTGGCAGACAACCAATACTGTCTTATTTAATTTTTAGATTTGGCTGTTAAATTTGGCCCAGCGCGAGACTGTGTTTGATGGGACCCCGAGAGTGAAGGATTCCTGGTAGGAAGGCCTGGGTTCCAGCTCTGTGTGACCTTGGACAAGCCATTTCACCCCATGGGGAGTGTTTTGTCATCTGTGCAATGGAGGAAACACCCCCTGCTCTGCTTGCCTTCTGGGGAGTTTGAAGATCAAATGAAATGGTGTAAAAGCACTATGCAAATGACAGGCATAATTACGTTCACAGGCAGAACATCGAATCTTTTCTGCCTGGTTCACTCAATTCTATGTAATTTACATACTGTGGATCTTACCCCTCTTCTTGCAGCAAAATCCTTTGGAGAATATCATTTTTAGACCCGAAATTGAAAATGTGTAGTTTCCTTATTCATCCTCAGAGTCCTCTGGGATAAAGAAAAGAGTGGAATTAAAAGAAAAAAGAGACTCAGAGTGATGGTAGCCCAAGGGCAAAAAGAATTCCCACCCAGGTGTTCTTTCTTTCCTAGATGACACTGACATCTAAAGTCAAAGCTTCTCATCCTAAATTAGACTCGCAGTTCCCCCAGCTCCTCCTTCTCCTTTGCATCTTCTCCCTCTGGATAAAAATGCCCGGTTTACACTTTGCTGTCCTGAGCCATGCTGGGCACAACCTCTAGTACCTCTAAGTGCTGGGCAGACAATAAATATTTGGTAAATATTTATATAGAAGACAATAGAAACGGAGCTCTAAAATGTTTCTCTCATTACCCTAAGTTTCTTACAGTACAGGTCAAATGCAATGTTTACCACATATCCACAAGTCTGGAGTAACATAGCTTGTAAGGCACACCAGTTTTTATGTCCCAAAAAGAAAGGAAAACCCCATCAATTAAAACATGACACAGTGCTTCCTTATTGTGCTGGGTATAAGCCACGACTTGATTTCATGGGTGTTAAAATGTGAAAGAAATATGCATCTTAGAAGAGATGAAATGCAGTCTATTTACCCCTTCCAAAAAGTACAGATTTCTCCTTTTGATTCTGATGAATTCTTAGGTTGGCCCACTTCAAACTGTCTCAGTTTTAGCCCCAGCTTCACTCCCTACATTGCATTTATGTGCAATCATCCTTCCATATGGGTAGAAAGGGGACATTAATTCTATTTTTCTTATGGATACAACAATACAAAGTACTTTAGGGCTTGAATATAGTTTTTGGTTAAGTGAGGATTGTGACATGCTTGTCAAAGCCAAAATCGCATTAATTCTGTGGCCTGTTGTTTGTGACAAGATTTAAAAGAGTAAGAAATGTTTTGAGTATTTGCCACAGCTATTGTGCTTTCTTTTCCCAAGTAGTGCTTTCTGTGATTATTGTTGCGGTGCTTCTTGTTTTATTTAATATGCTTGATTTGGCTGTGTTGTTGTTGTTACTCAGTTTATTCTTAGACCAGGTGAACTATGAGTTTTCACTGCACAGAGAAATTAGGTGTGAATACAGTCCATGGGGTCGAGAAGAGTCAGACATGACTGAGCGAATTCACTTTCACTTTTCACTTTCATGCATTGGAGAAGGAAATGGCAACCCACTTCAGTATTCTTGCCTGGAGAATCCCAGGGATGGGGGAGCCTGGTGGGCTGCCGTCTATGGGGTCGCACAGAGTCGGACACGACTGAAGCAACTTAGCAGCAGCAGCAGCAGGCTGATGTGATGAGAACCCATCATCTGCCTGGGCTAAATATGATGTTTTCATAAAATTCGAGGCAGGAATTCATAGCTTTTTCAGGGCAAAAGAGAGCATGAAGAATGCAGGGAAATCAGGGGAAATAGAAATACAGCTTTTGTGACAATCCTTTGTAATTTTTCATGGGCCAGTTCCTGTAGTAAATTCTGCAGTTTGGGACAAGGAGAAAGCCCCCTGTTTCTAGCCTGTTCTTTAGTCTCCTTCTCACACTGCTCTGGCCTAACAGGACATTATTTATACACAGCAGCAGAGAGACATGAAAAAGCGGGGCTCGGGGGGCGCAGTTCTAGGGACTAGACCATGGCCGGTGGAGAGGAAGGATCCACATGGCCATATAGGTCCTGTCTGTTCTTGATAAGGATCATTTCAGCTCCACAATGCCTTGCCCCTCCCTGTTGCAACCCCCTCCCCTGGGGCCCAGGGCCCATTACAGTGATGGTGAGTGTCAGTAGCCTTTGTGCTGGGCAGGAAGCAGGTGGGAAGCTGTTCATGCCTGACGGATGCTAACGCGTGCTCTGCCCCTTCTCTCCCCTGCAGTCTGAGTACCACTATGAGTACACCGCGTGTGACAGCACAGGTTCCAGGTGGAGGGTCGCCGTGCCGCACACCCCAGGCTTGTGTACCAGCCTCCCTGACCCCGTCAAGGGCACCGAGTGCTGTAAGCAGTCCTGCCTCGCAGCTTTGGCCTCTGCCCCAAGCCTCCTACCATCCGAGCTAGGCCCCTCCTGACAGTGCGGCTGCCTCGAGGAATCAGATCTCCCCACCCCTGCCTCTCCATCCACCAAATCCCGAGATTCGGTGCAGGAGTGCTATTTCATGGATAGGAATCTCAGTTTCTTTTTCTTTTCAAATGTAAATGCCATCACAGTATAAAGTAAAAATCATGCCGGCTGTGTGTCACGTAGATATTTTTCCCTGTTTGCATACATTTTCTTTTCTGGTCTGTGCATTTCTCTCCAGCCACAGTCACTCATTAGGAAAGATTGTGATTTGCAGTTGTTCTTGAAAAGGAAGCCAGAGAAGATAAATTTCTGCAGAGACAGATCTTTAAAATGCACTGGGCATCACTTCAGGGAACAAGAATGTTCCCTGACTGGGGAGCTGACCATGCAACCGGAAAGGCAGTGACTTGCCTGCAGCTCCCATCCCCTCCTCTAGGGCTCTGTAGCTACAACTTTCCTATCCCTAGCAGCTATTTCCCTGTGCTGTTCCTTTTAGAAAAGGCAAAACCAAAATATTTTTTATTTTTAACAATAAAGGATCAAGAAATCTTTGACTAGAATCAAGGAATCTTTGAAGATTTGGAAAGGAGGTTGAGGGCATTTAAAATCTAAAATATGCTTAGCCTAGTGCCTGGTTCAGTGGGTGAGCAAATAAATACTTGTTAAATTAGTGAATGGATATTGCTAAGATCTGAGTAGAACAGAGGTGTGACTAACAGAAACAAATGAGCCATCTTCAGTAAACTTGGTGCACCTGCGATGTGAATCACAAAGATAAATAAGGCACAGCCTCTGCCTTCAGAAGTGTACAGTCTGGTGGGAGGAGCAGAAATCCGTTTATCCATTCATTTTTTTCAGCGAACCTTAATGGAGGTCCTGCTGTGGCTGGTTGCTGTGCCACCATGCCTGGAGGAGCTCAGAGCCTGGTAGGAGGCACACATCAATATGATGTGTTATATGAGGTGAAAAGAATGGGCCTTATGGATGCTTAGGGATCAGAAACAGCTGGGAGAACCACTCAAGCAAAAGCCTGGAGGTGGGAGAACATCAGACACATTCAGAGAAGAGCATGTGGCCTGAGGTGGAGACAACACAGGGAGGGGATGGATGGGAGTCAGGGGAGAAGGGTCTGGGGTGCGAGATTAAGCTGGTTGGGATTAGGTTGGGGGAAAATTGTAAAAGACTTTGAATGCCAGGTTGAGGGCTTAAGTCTATAACCAAAAGTTGGTGGATGGTGCCTGATTATCTTTTAAATAACAGAAATAATAGTATGGGCTTCTCTGGTGGTTCAGTGGTTAGGAATCCACCTGCCAAAGCAGGGGTCATGGGTTCAGTCCCTGGACTGGGAAGATCCCACATGCTGCAAGGCAACTAAGCCTGTACACCCCAACTACTGAGCCCTTGCACTTCAACTACTGAAGTCTGCTTGCCTGGACCCCATGCTCTGCAACAAGAGAAGCCCCTGTAATGGGAATCCATGCACCACAACTAGAAGAGTTGCCCTGGCTCATGGCCAAAGAGATAAAGACCCAGTGCAGCCAAACATAAACAAATTTTAAAAAGAAATAAGTATGTATCAGTATTTTAGAAAGGTACTTCTGACCACAGAATGAGCAAAAACAAGCAATAGGCAACTAGTTAGGAGAACATTGCAGTGGTTGAGCTCACCTAACAGATCACAATAATCCCAACTAGCATGGTGGCAGTGGGACCAGAAAGGAGAAGACAGAGGCCAGAGACAACAGGAAATCCAAGGCCGAAAGGCCAGGCGCCTTTCAGAGGGGTCAGAACGAGAGACTCTTGTACCCTCTTTTACTGGAGAGCTCTCAAAATGGCAGAGGGTACCCCTCAGGAAATGAGAATAATGGCCCAAAAGTCCTGCAACAAGGTCCTTCATCTTTTCTGTTGTTGTCGTTAATAATGGCTTTGGGAATTCCTTGGCAGTCCAGTGCTTAGGACTCCATGCCTTCATTGCCATGCCCCAGGTTCAATCCCTGGTGGAGAAACTAAGATCCCACAAGCCATATGGCACAGCCAATAGATAAATCACCCCTGTATGGGGTGATGATGATTCACCCCTGTAAGTTCTAAAATTCAGTGGTTTTTAGAATATTCACAGAATTACATAATTATCACCACTATCTAATCTCAGAATATTTTTATCACCCCAGAAAGAAACTTCATATCCATTAGCCTTCTCTCGCCATGCCCCTCCCTCAAGTCCCTGGTGCCCCAGATCTACTTTCTGTCTCCATGGATTTGCCTGTTCTGGACAGTCCGTACAAGTGGGGTCATAGACGATGCACCATGGCTCTAAGTCAGTGCGTGAAACCCTTAGGTCTCCATCCTCTGCTCCTCCCTCTAGGATGCCCACACCCGCCCACTTCTAGGTGGCAACAGCCTCACCACCTGCCCTTGTCCCCGCTGTTGTGTTCCAGCCTTCTCTTGCAAAGCCGGGGAGTTTCTGGACATGAAGGACCAGTCGTGTAAGCCGTGTGCTGAGGGCCGCTACTCCCTTGGCACAGGCATCCGGTTCGATGAGTGGGATGAACTGCCCCATGGCTTTGCCAGCCTGTCAACCAACATGGAGATTGAGGACAGCACCTTGGAGTCCACCGAAAACTGTACTTCGTGAGTCGCCCCTCTCTCCCTGCTCCTCCCCCTTAGCCCCTCACCTCCTTTACCTCCCTGCTCCCCATGCTGGGGAAGGGGCTGCAGAGAGCACTCTACAGCCTCCTCTCCTTCTCCTTGGGGTGAGGACTGGAGCAGGACTGGACTGCTGGATGTGTGATGCCCACCTCAGCCCAGCCTTACTGCCCTAAGCTTACCAGCGACTGATAAGCACTTGTGACAGGTGAAAACCACCAGGAAATAGGCATTGATAAGATGGACAAGGGTCATATGGCCCAGTCTGTTTAGGACAAAATCCAATTCTACCATGGAATTTTGGATCAGCCAAAACACTTCCTTAATTTGATTGCAACACTATGTGCAAAGCCTCGAGTATCTTCCTGGCTTTGGTGTCAACTTCTAAATCTGGTCTCCTAATCCTGAGTTTACGAGTTTGAGGGGATAAGGTAGGACCAGAGCTTTGGTCAGTCATGGCTGAGATGTTCCAAACCCTTTGAAACCCTGGTGACCAGAGAATTTTCCAACTCAGAAGAGGATCTTTTCAGTAATTGAAAAACTCAACCCAAGGTGCTTACAGAATGTGTGAGCTGCCCTTATCCTTATCCTTATCCTTTACATATTTAACTCTAAGAATAAGAATTAAATGATATACCTTGGTTCAGGCACTATTCTAGATGCTTTACATACATTATTTTTTCTAATCCTTACGAGAACCCTTGTGAGGGTGAAACAGATTTTGTTGTTCCCATTACACAGATTTGGAACTGGAGGCTCAGAGAAGTTAAATGACTTGTCCTTTGTTATCCAGCTTACAACTGGGGAGACTAGAATTCATCCTCAGTCCCAAGCTTTCCACTGCCCCATGCTGCCGCTTTCAAATAACATTTAGTGTGTTCAAGACAATACTTAGGTCTTAGAGAGGAAAAGTGGGGGGTGGGTGTTGCATGGATGTAAAAGATAATCGTCCGCTACTCTTTGTTAAATATTGACAAAGAATATAGGAGAAAAGTACATGAAAGTTTTCTCTTTAATCCTTTAATCAAAAGGATTAAAAAAATTAATTGTATTACACCTGAATTTTTAAAGGTTAGAGCAATGTCTCCCATTCCTATACTTAAATATCTTAGAAACACCATTGTCTGAGCCAGGCAGCAGGTCTTTTAACATCCCAATGTTTATGTTATTTTAGGGTTCAGTATTATGAGTCAGAGGGCTTCCCCAATGGGTCAATGGTAAAGGATAAGTCTACAGTGCAGGAGACACAAGAAGACACGTTGTTCAATCTCTTGGTTGGGAAAATCCCCTGGAGGAGGAAATGGCAACCTACTCCAGTATTCTTGCCTGGAAAGTCCCATGGACAGAGGAGCCTGGTGGACTATAGTCCATAGCATCACAGAGTCAGACACGACTGAAGTGACTTAGCACGTATGCATGCAAGGTGGAAATGAGATGATACTTGGAAAGATTTGGAGCAATTCCTGGCATTAGAAATCAATCAAGACAGATTGTTATTATTAAACATGGAATGATCTTCACTAGGAACAGCTCTGACAAAAGTCAGAATTGTAATGCATTTTGAAAATGTAACCCATTTATGGCATCCTTTTAATTATTCATCCACCTTCAGGAGTTATTTATAGCTGATGCCGTGGAGCACATCAGCTTTAAGTGCTGTCTCTTTTAACAAGGAGAAATCAATACCGTTAGGTTAGCTGGGTATCTTGAATGAGCTCAGCTGAGGCATTTTGGATATGTCTTCACTTGAGAATAACACTAACTGTTGAAGAGCTGGAAGTAGCATATTATTCTGACAAACACAGGGGGAAAACAGTGAACTAATCTGAGGTTCCCTTGTCATTGTTCAGTCGTTCAGTCATGTCTGACTCTTTGCGACCCCATGGACTGCAGCCCGCCAGGCTTCCCTGTCCTTCACCATCTCCCGGAGCTTGCTCAGACTCATGCCCATTGAGTTGGTGATGAGGATTGGAAACCTTAACTGGTCATTATTAGTCACTGGCGACCAGGTCTGGTCTCAGGCAGAGTGGTGAAGTAGCACAATTGTCTTTGGTCACCATCTCTTACACTCATCTGTTTAATGCCCTGAGTCCCTCTCTCATGCCAGATCCATAGCTTGGTGCTAATGACACAGAAGTGAGCAAATTAAGTTTGGTCTCTGCCCTCACAGCATCGACAAGCCAGGCAGAAAGATAAGCAATTCAAGAAGAATTAAAGTGTGATCAGAAGAGATGAGATAAGATGTTCAACCTCATTAACAATCAAGGAAAGAAGATTTAAAGCCCAGGGAGACACCATGTTCTATCATATCATACTAAAAACAACATAAAATCTGACCATTCTAAATGTGGGGAGGTTGCAGGAGTTTTCTGCAGGTGGGTGTAGTTGATAATAGCTACTCTGGGGCATCACACACTGTAGCTGGTAAAGTTGGAGGTTCACAAACCCTGTGACCCAGTGGTTCTACCCCCGACCCTTCCCTCCACCAGGCTTTCTACTCAGACACGTGTAGGAGGAGACCAGCAAGAATGTTCCTAAAAGAGTGTGCACAAAGCAAAAACTTGGAAACAACCTAAATGCCCATCAACAAGCAGCACATAAATAAATGTGGGTGAACCATAGAAAGCAATCTTATATACTAGTGAAACTGAAGGAAGAGCTTTTATTCATGTGTGAATATCACTATACAAGGTGAAGAAAGAAAAGCAAGTTTCAAAAAAAAAGAAAAGCAAGTTTCAGAATCCATGAGTATGATACCATTTACACAAGTTTAAAAATATGCAAAGCAATATCATACCGTATATTGTCAGAAGATACATACACGATTAGTAAAGGGCAGAGAACTACATGGGGCTATTAAGCACCAAATTCCAGAAAGTGGTTACTTTGCATTGGAAAAAGCTTGTGTGACGTACATGAGGTTGACACTAGCTAGGGGAACATGAAGGCTTCTGCTGTGTTGCCTTTATTTCTTTTTTAAAATACTTGTTTGTTTATTTGGCTGCATTGGGTCTTAGATGTGGCACACAGAATCTTCACTGGGTCATGTGGGATCTTTCATTGTGCCCCACCGACTCTCTAGTTGTGGCGCAAGGGCTCCAGAGCTCATGGGCTCAGTAGTTGTGGAGTATGGGCTTAGTTGCTCTGCAGCATGTGGGATCTTAGTTCCCTGACCAGGGATCCAACCCATATCACCTGCATTGGGAGGTGAATTCTTAACCATTGGACCACCAGAGAAATCCCTGTGTTGCATTGCTTAAGCAAGGTGGCAGGTCTTGGATATTTCACATATTTAAATAAAATACAATAGGATTTTACTCCTTGGAAGGAAAGTTATGACCAACCTAGACAGCATATTAAAAAGCAGAGACATTACTTTGTCAACAAAGGTCCATCTAGTCAAGGCTATGGTTTTTCCAGTGGTCATATATGGATGTAAGAGTTGGACTGTGGAGAAAGCTGAGCGCTGAAAAATTGATGCTTTTGAACTGTGGTGCTGGAGAAGACTCTTGAGAGTCCCTTGGACTGCAGGGAGATCCAACCAGTCCATCCTAAAGGAGATCAGTCCTGGGTGTTCATTGGAAGGACTGATGTTGAAGCTGAAACTCCAATACTTTGGCCACCTGATGCGAAGAGCTGACTCATTGGAAAAGACCCTGATGCTGAGAAAGATTGAAGACAGGAAGAGAAGGGGACAACATAGGATGAGATGGCTGGATGGCCTCACCGATTCAATGGACATGGGTTTGGGTGGACTCTGGGAGCTGGTGATGGACAGGGAGGCCTGGCGTGCTGTGGTTCATGGGGTGGGAAAGAGTCGGACACGACTGAGCGACTGAACTGAACTGAACTGTGATCATGAGAGGGAAGCAGTAAGAGCTGAGTGCCCACGTAGCACAGGCAGGTCAAGGAGGACTTCTCAGATTAGGTGACATTTATTTTGAGACATGAGGAGGAATTCAATAGGTGGAGGGAGGAGGAAGTTTGTAGGAGGAGAGAACAGTGCATGGGAAGACCCAGAGGTGAGAGAAAATTTCACAGAACAATTGAAAGAAATTCTGTAGGGTGAGTATAGAGAGTGGGTGAGGGGTTTGTAAACTATCCCGAGGGCAACAGGGAGCCACAGACTGAGTGCAACCAGGGGCAACACAGCCACAGTGTCAGGCAGGGGAGTGATATGGGCTGATTTTCATTCTGGATGCTCCCTCCAGCCACATTGTAGAGAAGGGACTGGAGGAGGCAAGACGATGCCAGGAGGTGGGTTGGGATTGATTCATAGCTGAAGGGTATGTGGGGAGGAAAACGAAGAGCCCTTGGGTAGGGTAGACAGAATAGAGATACTTAGAAAATAAAATCAACATGCCTTCTCCCTTCCCCTTTCCCATAAAACCAGTTCCTGCTGCTGCTGCTGCTGCTGCTAAGTCGCTTCAGTCGTGTCCGACTCTGTACGACCCCATAGACGGCAGCCCACCAGGCTCCCCCATCCCTGGGGTTCTCCAGTCAAAAATACTGGAGTGGGTTGCCATTTTCTTCTCCAATGCATGAAAGTGAAAAGTGAAAGTGAAGTCGCTCAGTCATGTCTGACTCTTAGCGACCCCATGGACTGCAGCCCTACCAGGCTCCTCCGTCCATGGGGTTTTCCAGACAAGAGTACTGGAGTGGGGTGCCATTGCCTTCTCCTAGTAGCATCTAAAAGTGGACATTAAAAACAAACAAACAACCCAAACAAACAAAAAACAGATGGATTAGACTGGATAGATTTCTGAGTTCTACAGAACAGCTTTATCTACTCTCTTTGACAACTTTGAATTAGGCAGACCTGGGTTTGAATCTCAGCCCTGTCACTTGCTGGCTGTGTTATATTGGGCAAGACATTCAACAAGCCTCAGATTTATATCCATTAAATGGGGACAAAATTGCACTTCCTCTTACTGATAAAAAGAAATCATGAACACAAAATATGTAGTTCATTATCTGGGAGATAATAAGCAACCAATAAATGTTATCTACCCCCACCCCCCCACTCCTCACCTGAACAATATTGCCTGCTGTCTATCTTCTGGGTAGTTCCCTATAATGCGGGAGTGCACCCACCTGACTTCCTCTTGGCTGTACCCCCAGGCTCCTTGACCTAGAGGTCATTCTTCACTGAGCATTTTCACGTGTAAGCTTCTGCTTATGAATCACCAGTCTGAAATTCTGCAGAGACCTAGCAGGACATGAGATCTGAGATGGCACAAGCCCTGGTGGGCTGGCCTCCTGACTGTGACCTTGGCTCCTATTTCCTCACAGGTCCAAGTGGGTTCCACTGGGAGACTATATCGCCTCCAACACAGACGAGTGCACGGCCACGCTGATGTATGCCGTCAACCTGAAGCAGTCTGGCACTGTTAACTTTGAATACTACTACCCAGACTCCAGCATCATCTTCGAGTTTTTTGTAAGCCCCTGGCTTGGGGGCAGGGAGGTGGGGGGAGGTGGGAAGGTGGGAGGTAAAGACCCTACAAGGCTCAGATGCATTTACAGAAATCACACACAGTCCTGCCTGGGAAATTTTCACAGTCGTTTTTCCCTCTGGAGAGAACTGCGGTAAAAATGAGCTGAAGCTTCAAGAGTTAAAGAAAAGATGGAAGTCAGAGGACCCTGGTGGGGAACAGCACAATCTGGGAGAGTCCTAGGTGCTTTCCCGTGTTCCGGCATGATAGCTCTGAGTTCTGCAAAATTTCTTTAGTGTCAATGTACTGACATCCTGTGTGTGTAACTAGCTCCTGCCCTACTTCAAGGCTCATGAGTTCTGAGCTGTCTTTCTCCCATAAGAGGGGCCCTGTGGAAGGCTGGTGCTTTGTGGGGTAAGACACTTGTTTCCTTAGAAAGCTAAGACTCTGATCTCAAATTCCTGCTGCCTCAGGTTCAGAATGACCAGTGCCAGCCCAATGCAGATGACTCGAGGTGGATGAAAACCACAGAGAAAGGATGGGAATTTCACAGTGTGAGTATCAGAGCAGCCTTCTCCCCAGAGACCCCAGAAAAGGGACCAAGGGCCTCTCCCTAGAGACCCCAGAAAAGGGACCAAGGACAAAGGCCTCTTCCTCCCAGTCTGGGCCTCCACCCTTCTCTCCTTGGAGGGCAGGAGCCTGACAACATGAGGATGCTGTAGTTTCTCTTCTCATGAGTTGGCATAATATGGATGTGAACTGACTCGCTCCTCTGGCTTGACCCCAAGGACCAGAGCTCTGCAGGTTTAAAGGGCCCAGTTTCCTGGGGCTGGGCATGGATAAACAGAACCAGAGAAGAAAAAGGAGGGAGATTCCGCCTTGCTGTTGTCAGTATCTTCAGGTCCCTTCGTTGGTCTCACCGCAGAAATGCTCATGATATATGTGATTGAGGGTTCAAGGGAGAGGACACTGAGAGAGTTGGAGGAGGAGGCTTCGAAGGAGAGAGGAACTGAGCCAAGGGGGCAGAAAGGCAATGCTGAGGAGGCGGAGGGAGAGGAGCAGAACAGGAGCTGCCTTGCAGGCTGCAACAGGAGGGGTCCCCCCAGGAGGCTGATGCAATGGACCAGCAGCATCTGTCTCTGTGAGGGAACTCTTTCCTGTTTGTGGTTTTTAGGTCGAGCTAAATCGAGGCAACAACGTCCTCTACTGGAGAACCACAGCCTTCTCAGTGTGGTCCAAAGTCTCCAAGCCCGTGCTGGTGAGAAACATTGCCATAACAGGTACGGATTGTAGACGGTAGGACTGGGTCTGGGGTCTGATGCTGACTTCTGCAGGGAGGGTGGGGTTAGTCCCCACGGCCCTCAGTCTCCAGGCTCCATCCTTGCCTTTCTATGTTGTTCTTCCTCCCCAGGGGTGGCCTACACTTCAGAATGCTTCCCCTGCAAACCTGGCACGTACGCAGACCAGCAGGGCTCCTCTTCCTGCAAACTATGCCCAGCCAATTTTTATTCCAATAAGGGAGAAACTTCCTGCCACCAGTGTGACCCTGACAAATATTCAGGTGAGGGCAGGAAGAGTTTGGTGTTTCAGGAGCATTGGGGGGTTGGGGTGGGGGGAGTGGGGTAGGGTGGAATCGGGGGAGGTACCAACATATATACAGAGGTGAACAGGAAGTGGAGCCATCCTTTCAGCCAAGCTAAAGATGATTCTTCTAGAGCCCTTGCTTTCTGGGCCCTGGAAGAGCCTGGCTAATCCACCAATCACTCTTAAAATGAAATCATTCAATAAGTATTTATCAAGCCACTACTATCTGCCAGGCCTTATTCTGGGTGTTTGGAATACATCAGTAAACAAATTAGACAAGGATCCCTGTCTTCATGCTCTTCCCTGGTAGCTCAGTTAGTAAAGTATCTGCTTGCAATGCAGGAGACCTGGGTTCGATTCCTGGGTCAGGAAGGGCCTCTGGAGAAGGGAATGGCAGCCCACTCCAGTATTCTTGTGGAGAATTACATGGACAAGGAGCCTGGCAGGCTATAGTCCATGGGGTCACAAAGAGTCGGACACAAATGAGCGACTAACATTTTCACTTTCTGTCTTCATAGAATTTACATCCTGGAATGTAAATGGAATAAGTAATAACTATAATAACTAAATAATAAATATGTAATAAAGTGTATTGTATATTAGACAGCAAAAAGTGCAGGGTACCATAGCAAAAAGAAAAAGCAGCTCAGAATTAGAGGAATTAGAAAAGCTAGGGAAAGGGGTTGCGATTGTTTTTTGTTTTTTAATAAAACCTTAAATAAGATTATAAATATTCTATACAGTAGATAAAGAGGTATACATTTATGTTTTTAAATTTATAGCAATCATTATCAGTTAATTTAGAAGAGCCATGAGGTTGTATTGATGTGTAAAACATTTTGATAGCAAGAAGCTATAATCTTTTATCCATTGAACTCAAAGCATCCACTGAATTTAGAGCAGGCCTTGTCAAAAAGTCCAGGGTTCCTTGGAACATAGTTTGAAAACCACTCCTCTTAAGGAAGGTAAGATGACAACGAACAGCAGCCTATTTCTGCAGGCCCTGGATAACTTCCTGAAGCAGCCCAACTTGAGAAATAGAACCTGGCTACTTGAGAGGATCTTGGGAGCAGCAGGGATCTGGTATAAGATGGGCAGTGTCCCCAGAGGGCCCTGTGCTCAGACAATAGCCCAGGGACCAATCTCCAAGGCAGGTTCTGAAACCAAACAGATAGGGAGAGAGAAAGAGTCCTCTCCCTTCCCCTGTAAATGCTCATAACTATTCCAGTTTTCCTTTTTCACACAGAACTATATACAAATCCAGGCTCCCCTGATGGCTCAGTGGTAAAGAACGTGTCTGCCAAGGCAGGAGATGCAGGTTTGATCCCTGGCTTGGGCAGATCCCCTGGAGAAGGAAATGGCAACCCACTCCAGTCTTCTTGCCTGGGAAATCCCATGGACAGAGGAGCCTGGTGGGCTATTGTCCATGGGGTGGCAAAAGAGTCAGACACATCTTAGGAGCTAGACAATATACATAAGCTGAGCTCAAGGCCCTCTCGTAAGCAGACCTCCCCCCATCTTTACACAGACACACCCACCCTTCACACATGCATTACAGTACATGTTTGCTCAGCCAAGACCAGCCACTGACCTTGTGAACTGCTTATTTCTACACCAATCCTAAAACAAAAGTCCTATTTATCTACTCAGATCTTGCCCAATGAGTGTAGGTTTCAGCAACAACAGAGATATTTAGCTCTTAGGGGAAGTTTTTATCTTTAAGTCTAAATTCCTGTTTTTTCACTTGAATTTCTTATTTCTCTTCCCCACTCTGACAATAGCAGCCTTTGTTAGTCATTTTTTCCAGCTCCCTTTCCAACCCCACTGTGGTACAGGATTTGAAGGGCAAGGTGGTTCTAGAAAAAATGCCTATGGGTGTTTTGATCAATGCTATGTAAATAGATGTGTATCCACAGAGCTGTTATGAAAGTATTACTTTGGGAGTTTATATTCGTGCCATCTAGTCTTCTTTTGCCATTGATTTCTCAATCTACCCCTTTGACTGGAAAGTGAGTTTCTACTATGAAGAATATGTCCAACTCAGGGGTACAAAGAGCATTGAATTTCTTGGGGACTTGATTCTTCCAGAATACAGAGTCAGTGGGAGATTTCAAAAATGCAGAGTATGATGAGAGCCTATGGTGGAATGTGCATGAAGGGAGGGACAGGAGGCCCTGTGACCAGCTAGTCTTTCATTTGTAAATATATTCGGAGTGCTCAGGGCTTGGGCTGGGGTTAGAGCTGGAACCTGCCCTCCAGCTTATGTAAAAAATGGAAACGTGGTTGAAAAATAACACTAAGTATAGTACTTCCTCGGTACAGGAGGTGCTGAAATAGGAGTGTTGAGTGTAATGTGTGGTGGAAGCAAAAGAGGGGAGAAGTCAGTCCTCTCTGGGGAAGGAGGAAAGGCTGCATTAGGTGTGGCCTTGAAAGATAACTGTTTTGAAAGATGAGTTGGTGATTTGATGGAGGCAGGATGTTCTGGAAGGAGCCACGGCCAGAAGGCTCAGGGATCCAGGAGTAACTCAGCATCACTGGAGCTTACTTGGAGAGAATTAGCATCGAAGGCTAATAGGGAGGCAGGGAACAGGTTATGGATGAACCCTTCTGTGCCACTGCCACAGAATCCTATCAGCAGTGGAAGACATTAAAGAACTTAAAACTGGAGAATGACATAATCTGGCTTGTACTTTTGAAGTCCACTCTGGTTGCCATTTGGAAAAGCTATGAGGAAAGAAGAGCTGGAGACAGAGAACACAATCAGATTCCCTTCAGCAGGCGCCATTGGCCACATCCAGGACCTAGAGTGAGGAGGAGTGGATGGGGGTGGAGATGTCAAGGACAAAGCCTTGACGAAAAGTGTCTTTGATACTGATAGCTTAAATTTCATAACTAGGGTTAATTCCTTTGTGTTATGTTCAATACTAGGGACTCATTTCCTAGTAGAATAACATAGTGTTTCAGAGCATGGGCTCCAAGAACAAAATCATTACAGGCCAAATCCCTGCTCCACCACTTACTAGCTGTGCCACCTTGGGCAAGTCACTTGCCTGAGCCTCAGTTTTCTCACCTCTAGAATGGGAATGATAATAATTGTATCTGCCTCATAGTGTCCTTGTGTGGACTGGTGAAAGCAAAGAATTTAGAACACTGTCTGGTATGTAGTTAGAACTAGTTTTATTTATTCATTTGCATTAAGGCCTGTCCCAGCAGTCTTCTACTGTGACAACACTCTGGGTATAGGTAACAATAATAAGTCACTGGTACAGCACTTTACAGTTTATAAAACGATCTCATTTATTACTCATAGCACAGTGCAGGAATGACTTCCTCATTTACAAATGAATAAACAGAAGCTCAGAAAGGTTCCCTGGTGGCTCCGTGGTAAAGAAAAGAAAGTGATAGTGAAGTCGCTCAGTTGTGTCTGACTCTTTGTGACCCCATGGGCTGTCGCCTACCAGGCTCCTCTGTCCATGGGATTTTCCAGGCAATAGTCCTGGAGTGGATTGCCATTTCCTTCTCCAGGGGATCTTCCCAACCCAGGGATCGAACCTGGGTCTCCCACATTGTAGACAGACGCTTTACCGTCTGAGCCACCAGGGAAGTCCAATGGTAAAGAAACTGCCTGCCAATTCAGGAAACTCAGGTTTGATCCCTGAGTCAGAAGATCCTCTGGAGAAGGAAATGGCAACCTATTCCACTATTCTTGCCTAGAAAATCCCATGGACAGAGGAGCCTGGCAGGCTACAGTCCATGGGGTCGCAAAGAGTCAAACATGACTTAGCAACTAAACAACAACAGAGAGGTTAGGGATTTGCCCAGAGTCTGTGCTGGGGTCAGAGCTGAGTTTTGTGTTCATTAGGTACTTAAATGGTCAGGGGAAATGTTTTCTTTGGATAAAAAGGATCAGAATGAGAAGGTTGTACTTCTGGAGGAGGGAAGAAGATGCAAAAAGAGCCGGTGGAGCCCCCCAAAATAAACTTTATCTTCATACAGTTTTGCCCAGGGCCAATCCTACAGGAACCCACTCCAGTGTTCTTGCCTGGAGAATCCCAGGGACGAGGAGAGCCTGGTGGGCTGCTGTCTATGGGGTCGCACAGAGTCGGACACAACTGAAGTGACTCAGCAGTAGCAATCCTACAGGAATCACTTTTCATTTCCTCACCAAACATCTAGGCCAATCTTTCAAACTTGACCAGTCCCCACTTTTATTTTATTTTATTTTTTTTAATTTTAATTTTTTATTTTTTTTTAAATTTTAAAATCTTTAATTCTTACATGCGTTCCCAAACATGAACCCCCCTCCCACCTCCCTCCCCACAACATCTCTCTGGGTCATCCCCATGCACCAGCCCCAAGCAAGCTGCACCCTATGTCAGACATGGACTGGCGATTCAATTCTTACATGACAGTATACATGTTATAATTCCCATTCTCCCAAATCATCCCACCCTCTCCCTCTCCCTCTGAGTCCAAAAGTCTGGTATACACATCTGTGTCTTTTTTCCTGTCTTGCATACAGGGTCGTCATTGCCATCTTCCTAAATTCCATATATATGTGTTAGTATACTGTATTGGTGTTTTTCTTTCTGGCTTACTTCACTCTGTATAATTGGCTCCAGTTTCACCCATCTCATCAGAACTGATTCAAATGAATTCTTTTTAACGGCTGAGTAATACTCCATTGTGTATATGTACCACAGCTTTCTTATCCATTCATCTGCTGATGGACATCTAGGTTGTTTCCATGTCCTGGCTATTGTAAACAGTGCTGCGATGAACATTGGGGTACATGTGTCTCTTTCAATTCTGGTTTCCTCGGTGTGTATGCCCAGAAGTGGGATTGCTGGGTCATAAGGTAGTTCTATTTGCAATTTTTTAAGGAATCTCCACACTGTTCTCCATAGTGGCTGTACTAGTTTGCATTCCCACCAACAGTGTAGGAGGGTTCCCTTTTCTCCACACCCTCTCCAGCATTTATTGCTTGCAGATTTTTGGATCGCAGCCATTCTGACTGGTGTGAAGTGGTACCTCATTGTGGTTTTGATTTGCATTTCTCTAATAATGAGTGATGTTGAACATCTTTTCATGTGTTTGTTAGCCATCCGTATGTCTTCTTTGGAGAAATGTCTATTTAGTTCTTTGGCCCATTTTTTGATTGGGTCGTTTATTTTTCTGGAATTGAGCTGCAGAAGTTGCTTGTATATTTTTGAGATTAGTTGTTTGTCAGTTGTTTCAGTTGCTATTATTTTCTCCCATTCAGAAGGCTGTCTTTTCACCTTGCTTATACTTTCCTTTGTTGTACAGAAGCTTTTAATACAATTCCATTCACCATTGCAACGAAAAGAATAAAATACTTAGGAATATATCTACCTAAAGAAACTAAAGACCTATATATAGAAAACTATAAAACACTGATGAAAGAAATCAAAGAGGACACTAATAGATGGAGAAATATACCATGTTCATGGATCGGAAGAATCAATATAGTGAAAATGAGTATACTACCCAAAGCAATTTACAAATTCAATGCAATCCCTATCAAGCTACCAGCCACATTTTTCACAGAACTAGAACAAATAATTTCAAGATTTGTATGGAAATACAAAAAACCTCGAATAGCCAAAGCAATCTTGAGAAAGAAGAATGGAACTGGAAGAATCAACTTGCCTGACTTCAGGCTCTACTACAAAGCCACAGTCATCAAGACAGTATGGTACTGGCACAAAGACAGACATATAGATCAATGGAACAAAATAGAAAGCCCAGAGATAAATCCACACACATATGGACACCTTATCTTTGACAAAGGAGGCAAGAATATACAATGGAGTAAAGACAATCTCTTTAACAAGTGGTGCTGGGAAAACTGGTCAACCACTTGTAAAAGAATGAAACTAGATCACTTTCTATCACCGTACACAAAAATAAACTCAAAATGGATTAAAGATCTAAATGTAAGATCAGAAACTATAAAACTCCTAGAGGAGAACATAGGCAAAACACTCTCAGACATAAATCACAGCAGGATCCTCTATGATCCACCTCCCAGAATTCTGGAAATAAAAGCAAAAATAAACAAATGGGATCTAATTAAAATTAAAAGCTTCAGTCCCCACTTTTAACACTTTGATGAAACCTGAGCTAGGAAAGTGAGGTCTGGCTCAGCATTTGGGTTAATCATTTATTAAAACCAGTCTAGCAGTTGTCAGTGTGTAAACAGCTGGACCATTTTTGCTGAAACCTGGAGCTGGGGTGTCAGTTTGAATAAATATTTGACAAGCAGAGAAAGGTGCTTATGTGGAACACACTTTCTAACATGTAACTTGCAACTTGCTAAATCTAATATGCAAGGTCCTGGGAACTGATTTGTTTTCAGCATCTCCCCCCAAATTTCTCCTGGCTGGGTCTATCAAAACCAGGAGTCCCTGGATCCCGTTATGTTGAAATAGGCCCTTGCTTATTAACCGAGTAAATGAGCTCAGAAGACCCCAGCTGCTTCTCAGCCAGTAGCTTCCTCTCACCCAGGATAACAAGATGGGGACAGAAGAGGCCCCAGTGCAGACCAACAACATGGTAATAGGAGATTCTCAGATCTAGCAACTCATTTGTTGCCTTGGGAAGAAAGGGCCAGTTGAGAAATAAGCCTTAACTGGAAAGAAGGGAAACTTTAATCCTTATTAAAAGTCCCATGATGGTTACCAAATAAAAAGATTTCTTATAAATCCAGGTGATAATAGTTACCAGCATTTAGCAAGTTCCTTCTTACAATGTGTCAGGTATGTGCTGATTCCAGCAAGACAGATGTTACTCTTCTTGCTGTACAGGTTGAGAGCACAAAGGTTCAGAGAGGTTAAGTAACTTGCCAGAAGTGACACAGCTACTAAGTGATTACGCAGGATCCAAATCCAGATCTGTCTGACTTAAAAATCTCATTCCATTCTACTAAAATGCTCGTCAAGCAATATATAGAGGGAAGGTCTCACCATTGTCACCTGCTTACCTGCAGGCGACACAGCAGTCATACCAGGCACAGTAGCAGTCGGAGCAGTATTGTCCTGGCACTCTATAAAGCAGTGGTTTTCACTCTGGAGAAAGTGAATTCCCTGGAAATTTTTAAAAAATTTTATGAATTAGAGGATGCAGAGAAAAGGGAACCTTCTTACACTGTTGGTAGGAATGCAAACTAGTACAGCCACTATGGAGAACAGTGTAGAGATTCCTCGAAAAACTGGAAATAGAGCTGCCATACAGCCCAGCAGTCCCACTGCTGGGCAAACATACCGAGGAAACCAGAATTGAAAGAGACACGTGTACCCCAGTGTTCATCGCAGCACTGTTTATAATAGCCAGGACACGGAAGCAACCTAGATGTCCATCAGCAGATGAATGGATAAGAAAGCTGTGGTACATATACACAATGGAGTATTACTCAGCTATTAAAAAGAATACATTTGAATCAGTTCTAATGAGGTGGATGAAACTGGTGCCTATTATACATAGTGAAGTAAGTCAGAAAGAAAAACACCAATACAGTATACTAACACATATATATGGAATTTAGAAAGGTGGTAACAATGACCCTATATGCGAGACAGCAAAAGAGACACAGATGTAAAGAACAGACTTTGGGGCTCTGTGGGAGAGGGCGAGGGTGGGATGATTTGACAGAATAGCATTGAAACATGTATATTATCATATGTGAAATAGATCGCCAGTCCAGGTTTGATGCGTGAGACAAGGTGCTCAGGGCCAGTGCACTGGGATGACCCTGAGGGATGGGATGACCCTGAGGGATGGGATGGGGAGGGAGGTGAGAGGGGGGTTCAGGATGGGGAACATATGTACACCCATGGCTGATTCATGTGAATGTATGGCACAAACCACTACAATATTGTAAAGTAATTAGCCTCCAATTAAAATTAATTAATTTAAAAATTGTATGAATTAGGTATATTTTTCAGGATACAGGAAAGCAGTTCTTTTTCTTTTCAAACTCTGAAAATTATTTGTAATTCAAAAAAAGGTAAAATCCATTTATTTAAAGAGGGATTCAGGGACTTCTCTGGTGGTTGAGTGTCTAAGACTCTGTGCTCGAAATGCAGGGGGCCTGGGTTTGATCCCTGGTCAGGGAACTAGATCCCACATGCCGCAACTAAAGATCCTGCATGCCACAGCTAAGACCTGGCACAACCAAATAAATAATATTTTAAAATAAAGTTTACCATCACCATTTAAAAAATAAAGAGGGATTCATTGAAACAGTTGTTTCTATCCAGGGGTTCATAGGGTTAAAGCAAAACCAACCTAGATATAAGAACACACAGAAAGTAAAGTAAATAAAATGATAGTTCATAACATTTTTCATTAAGTCCAGGTCAAGGCTTAAAGAGAGCGATGTGAAGAAAGTGGAGAGAGTGGGATTAAACCATCACTTTATTTGCGTAGGATGGCTGAATGGAGAAGGGGAGATGCAGCAGTGGGAGGCCTTCATTCTAGGCACATATTAAGAGAAAATTCAGAGACACTGTCCTAAGCTTTCCTATGTTTTGCTTCAACCCTTTAGGAGTAGAAAAACCACCCGCACAGTCAGGGTTCTGAGGCACCTGGAAGATGGCAGGTTCCAGGGAACTGGGCTGGTGGTAAGAAATCTGCAGATGCTCCTTCTGGCCACCTTCCCCCTCACTGGTCCTCTGGCCAGTCCGCCTCCCCTGCCCTGCTCCACAGTGCGGGCCCAGTGGTTTCTCATCAGCATCAGGGAGGCAAGCAAAGCAGATATCTGAACAGGTCTTCAGGGACTGGAAATGAAGCCACTCGGGCAAAGGGAAGGTGTGTGTGCAGCACCGTCTACTTTCTGCAAGATCTGTGCTGTGCTTCACCCCAGAGTCTGGGGTGTTATAGCATCATGTGCAAGTGGTCAAGAGCTCTGCTTTCTTCACTTCAAATATTTGTCCTTGCTTCTGTCATTTAGAGAAAGGATCCTCCACCTGCAAAGCACGGCCAGCCTGCACAGATAAAGATTACTTCTACACTCACACGGCCTGTGATGCCAATGGAGAGGTGGGTAGCACGGTCTTGGGACCCCTTTGCCTGCCCCTTGTGCTTTGCCAGATTTGCAGCTCTACAGTCAGTGAAGCTGTCACCTGAGAAAACCCCCCCAGACCTCTGCAGTGACCCCGGGGCCAGTGGGGAGGCAAAATGAGATGACCTCACTCATTTTCAGGTCAGAAACTGTTTTTGCTACATTTGTTCCGCTGCTCACTCACATATGTTCTGCTTTTTAAAAATGCTTTCATTTTGCTTGGTTTCTTCCATTCGCTTCATTCCCTGGGCAATGACTGCCTGTCCATACATACTTATTTCTTCTTTCTCATCAGACTTGTCCCCTCGGCGCTGCTCTTGTACGCTGGTATAGGGGGTGATTCCTGCTTCCTGGCTCACTGGAGAACCGCCTGATTTATTCTGTCTCTCCCCCGTAGGCTTTCTGCCTCAGAAAGACTTTCCTTTGTACTCTGCTCCACCAGTGAGTCAGCGGGCATTTTTGAGTATCAGCTGTTGCCCTGTACTCCAGTCAGGGAACCCAAGATGAATAAGATGGGCTTCTGCCCTGAGGAGGAGAGGAGAAGGATGGTGGGGAGGAGAAAGCTGATGGGGAAGAGAAATGGTGGGGAGGAGAAAGATGGGCCTGACTGTATGCAGGGCACTGGGGGAACCCGGAAGAGGAGTGACCAGGTTGGAGGGTGGGGCCAAGGCAGGTCTTTCAGGGGAGGTCATTAGCTCCTGTGCACAGCCAGGTCCTGTGCTGGGCACTAGGTATGCAGCAGTTCACAGAGCCGAGGAAACATCCACTCTCAGGGCACTTAATTTCTGTCGGGGAGTGAGTGAGGGGAGAGACAACAGATAAACCAGAAACAGATCAAGAATCCCTCTTTTTTGGATTACCTTCCCACTTAGGTCATCACAGAGCACTGAGTGGAGGTCCTTGAGCTATACAGTCTGTTCTCATTAGTGACCTATTGTATACATAGTATCAGTAGGATGCATATGTAAATCCCACACTTTCAATTCTTCCCCCCTTCTCTTTCCCCCTTGGTATGCATACACCTGCTCTCTGCTTCTCTGCATCTCGGTCTCTATTTCTGCTTAGAGAGGGTAAGGATGACCTCTCTAAGCAGAGACCTGAGTCAGGTGGAGGAGAGCCAGAGTGCTCCCCAGGCAGGGAATGCAGCAGGTGTGGAGGAGGCAGGCAGGAAACTTTGAGGAAGTGAGCAGGGATGGCTCAGGGGCGCAAGTGGTGGGGTCTGCCTTGGATCACCAATTCTGGATGAACTGTCCTGTCTGTATCCCTGAACTAGAACCTCCCAAGAAGACAGGAGTGGGGAATTCTGCATCATTCAGCACTAAGCATGTGGTTGGCTATTAGGATGCATACGTGTTTGCTGGCTGGACGGCTGGCTGAATTCTCTTTCTGCTAATTAAGTGTGGGATGAAGTCCGGTCCTTAACGGCGATTGTTCTTATAGTTATCTCTTACCGCCCGTGTACTGGCTGGCCCCATTCTCATTTTTTGAGCAAAATCCCCTTCCCCAGCAGCCAAGCAAAATGATTAATCCTATCAGGTGTACCTTAGCCCCAGTTCTGAAGTGTCTGGTGTTCTTCATGACCTTGTAAGGAATTACTGTCATTTTCTTGGTCTCAGTGGACCCACTAATTAAGAGGACAATCCTGCTCCTCTTCTCCCTCCAGGATATGTGGTTGATTGTGGCTGTCTTTGCTTCTTCTGCCCCATTCTTTTCCCTCCTGGTACAGGCAAAGGACTTCTAGATCCACAGTGTGCTCTGATGCTTGCAAGCCTGGGTGTCTGCCATTCCCTGATCGCCTTGGGGGCCTATAGATGAGTGGGACCAGAGCCAGTACTCCCACCTTGCAGCCCAGCCACAGCACAGCTCAGGGAGGAACCCTGCAGTAGACATGGTCACCAGGGGTGTCTTATGGAAGTGTCAGCCCGCAGGCCCACGCTGGTTCTGCTCAGTCTCGGAATTTCGCTTTGTTTCTTAAGCTGTATTTTAAAATCAAAGGACTCCTGTGATTGCCTTCATGGCCTTTGCGGTGCCTCTGTGGTTTCTCGGGGACTGGGATCGCTGATCCACTGGGGCTGCTGAGTGTGCTGCTCCAGGAGGTGGCCCAAATCGTCCAGCTCCCCAGACACTTCTCTCTACAAGACTCAAGGAGACGAGCTGGGTGAGATGAAGTTGGGTCACTAGTCTGGGTCTCCGGTCACTGACTGCTCTTTGCACAGAGAAAGGCTGAGCTGAGCAGGGGCACAAGGACAGCCCAGGGCTCGTCTTCAATGAAGGCAACATGAGGCCCTTTCAAGACATTGTCAAGAACTCATCCTGAATAAAATGGACTGATGCCTTGTTCACCCAACTTCTTACATATATGGTATTATACCTAGCGCATTTGCATCATCGCCTCAATGCAATCCTTTTGTCTCTTGCCCAAGGACTACACAGGAAGCCTGACATTGCCCAACCTCACCCCTGACTCACCAGGGGCCTCCTGCAGTTCATCTGCTCTTCTCTAGCTAATGCCTCCATCGAAAGACTAGGGATGGTCCTAGTAAGTGACAGATACAGTGCTTCTCTTGTTCACTGACTTGGAGGCTGATCAGTTCTCTTGCCTTTTTCCCTCAGGTTTTTTGAGATATAATTGACACATATCATTGTGGAAGTTTAAGGTGTACCAGTTGATTTGATACACTTATGTAATGCAAGATGATAACCAACATAGAGCTAGCTAACTACCATCAAGGCACATAATTACCGTTTCTTTTTTGTGGTGAGAATGTTTAATGTCTACTCTCTTAATAGCTCTCAAGTATATAATACAGCATTATTAACTCTAATCACCATGCTAACTCTAATCACCTGTACCTTAGATCCCCAGAATTTTTTGATCTTATAACTGGAAGTTTGTACTCTTTAACCAGCCTTATTGCTCTTGCCTCTGTGTTCCAGAGAACACAGGGTTCATACCCCCTTGGGGGATTGGTATTTTGGTGCCCTTGCTAGGGTACTTCCCCAATGGCTCAAGCGGTAAAGAATCTGCCTGCAATGCAGATTCTTGACTTGGGTTCAATCCCTGGGCCAGGAAAATCCCCTCGAGAAGGAAATGGCAACCCACTGCAGTATTCTTGCCTGGCAAATCCCATGGACAGAGGAGCCTGGTGGGATACAGGCCATGGTGTCACAAAGAGCTGGACATGACTGAGCACGCATGCAATGCAGAGCAATGCCCTTGCTAGACGGTGAGCTAGCTCCCTGAGGGCACAGGCCACGTCCTTCATCTCTGAGTCACGTTTTATTAGACTTTCTATAGATGTCTACTGAATAAATGAAAAAACAAAGAAAGTACTTCGAAGACAAATTGGGACACCTGAGCCATCCTCTATTCCCCTAGGGGTTACCTAGGCACCCCCACTCCATGCCTTTTTGTGTTCTGGGATTTTCACCAGCTGCTTTTCCTGTGACATTTTAGTATTAATAATAAGATTCTACACTGGAATTAGGGCTTTCTCTGGAGGAAACTGGTCTCCTCTTCCCATCCAACACACGGGCCTCTCCCTCTTCATCCCAGTCCATTCGTTCAGCAGATATTTACTGAGCATGACCATGTGCCAGGTGCTAAGCAATGTGCCTAGGATACACTGGTGACCCAAACCAAGTTCCCCACCCTGCTGGAGCTTTCATTAGCGCCCAGAATCCCCCCATCCTCAAGGCAACTTCCTAAAGATGTGCAAATGCCACATAGCAGGCTGAGACAGGCTCTGTTTCTGCAGACGCAGCTCATGTACAAATGGGCCCAGCCGAAAATCTGCGGCGAGGATCTGGAGGGCGCAGTGAAGCTGCCCGCCTCTGGCATGAAGACGAGCTGCCCACCCTGCAACCCAGGCTTCTTCAAGAGCAACAGTAGCACCTGCGAGCCCTGTCCTTATGGCTCTTACTCCAACGGCTCCGGTAACCCCTCCCCCATCCCTCTCCCTGCCCCTCTCCATTCCCATGCCACACATACGGGTGGGCCACACGGGCACTCAGCATGTCAGCTGAACTCACACCATGTCCTTCCAAGGGAGGCAATAAGGGCCAGGCCACCTCTGAGGACCATATTCAGAAGAGAGGTCGGCACAGGCCCTGCCTGTGGGTCCACCTGAGAACTGCCTGCCTCCCTCCTCATTCCAACTGCGAATGTGACTCAGGCCTGAAGGGGCACACTCCTCACAGCAGAGGCTTCCAGCATGTGGCAGGGATGATAGCTAGAAGGTTTGGGGAGCTGGGATGGCCACCTTGACACAATCAGAATTTGCAGGAGAGGAGCTGGGGGGATCTATATACCTATTAATGTGAAGGCATTTGCTGATGCCAATATAGTTCATATAATATGAACTATATGTATTAGACTCGAAGATACACTTAAGCTTTGAAATTAATAATCTGATGGGCAGGTAGGGTACTGGGATATGGGATGAAGGGTCAGCCTTTAACCCCAAGTTTGCTAAACACATTGTCAGAATGTTTTTGAGTCAGCTTGCTGTTCACTGTGCTCAGCAACACCTCTGTGGGGCTGCCCACCACTGTTGCCACTTGTCAGTGCAACAACAGCTCCAGTCAGGGTGGCTGCAGCCTTTCTGCTGAATGCGTGTATCTTGTGGCTCCCCCAGATTGTAGCCACTGCCCAGCAGGGACCGAACCTGCCGTGGGATTTGAATACAAATGGTGGAACACGCTGCCCACGAACATGGAGACGACCGTCCTCAGCGGGATCAACTTTGAGTACAAGGGCATGACAGGTAACTACCTCCCCCCACCATGAGCTCTCAGCTAGCTGCCCTGCTGAAGGGGTTCTTCCTAGCTCACAGTTCTTCATAACAGTGGTGTCTAGAGAAAAAATGAGCTGATCGTGCTCACACTCCCTTGAATGCTCCACTCCCCATGGACAAAGAACATATATTCTGCAAACTTTAGCTTTAGAGACAGAACTAGAAACAATACACACTGCAGAGGTCTTGCTCTGAGAGTTTCAGAATTTTTGACCAAAGTAGCCTGATAAGTCGGAGAAGGCAATGGCACCCCCCTCCAGTACTCTTGCCTGGAAAATCCCATGGATGGTGGAGCCTGGTAGGCTGGAGTCCATGGGGTCGCGAAGAGTCAGACACGACTGAGCGACTTCACTTTCACTTTTCACTTTCATGCATTGGAGAAGGAAATGGCAACCCACTCCAGTGTTCTTGCCTGGAGAATCCCAGAGACAGAGGAGCCTAGTGGGCTGCCGTCTATGGGGTCGCACAGAGTTGGACTCGACTGAAGCGACTTAGCAGCAGCAGTAGCAGTCTGATAAGTAACATGGTTTGTGTTGCGTGATGGTTCTGGATGCCTCAAAGGATGGTGTTATTTTTCTTCCAGAGTGTCATCTGGGTGCACATTTGCCCTGCACTTGAGACCACTGGACACTAACTCATATCCTTCTCCTTTTCCAGGCTGGGAGGTGGCCGGTGATCACATTTATTCAGCTGTTGGAGCTTCAGACAATGACTTCATGATTCTCACCCTGGTCGTGCCAGGATTCAGGTGAGGAGCACAAAGCTAAGGGGAAACCGCGCCACCCTTGGCCACATCCAAGTCCCACATAGCTTGGAGTGTTGTAGATGAGAGGGCTTCTGGTGTGCAGAAGTGTCAGTCCAGAACAGAGAACGGAACAAGACTTCCTGGGGGTCCAGTGGTTAAGACTCTGCATTTTCAATGCAGGGGATACAGGTTCAATTCCCTGGTTAGGGAGCTAAGATCCCACATGCTGTAAGGTCCAGCCAAAATTAATAAACAAATAAAAATTTTAAAAATTAAAAATAAAAAGAAACAGTCTAAAAAACAAGAAAAGAACAGAGGAGACCACAGTAATGGTCTGATTAAGTTAACCTGAATGCTGACACATTCTTAGTTGCTGCCCACATTGATTACCTATTGCTCTCCCATACCTTCTAGCTTTTCCTACCATTTGGCCACATTCTACTCAAATTCTTCCTCCTCAAAGCATCAAATAAGATTTTAAAACCTGTAAAAAAAAAAAAATAGGGCCAGAATTGCCCATAGGTAGTTCATCTTTCAATGGGACAAGAAGACTGGTTTTATTGATTGATTGGTTTGGCTGCATTGGGTCTTAGTTGCGGCACGTGGAATCTCTCATTCTGGTGCACAGACTCTCTGGCTGAGGCGCCTGGGCTCCAGTTGCTGCAGCATGTGGGCTCAGTGGCTCCACAATACGTGGGATCTTAGTTCCCAAAGACCTAATTGTGTCCCCTGTATTGCAAGGTGGATTCTTAACCACTGGACCACCAGTGAAGTCCCTGGGAGGGACTGCTTTTATTGTTATCAGTCAGTCAGTTCAGTCACTCAGTCGTGTCCGACTCTTTGCAACTCCATGAATCGCAGCACACCAGGCCTCCCTGTCCATCACCAACTCCCGGAGTTCACTCAAACTCATGTCCATCGAGTCAGTGATGCCATCCAGCCATCTCATCCTCGGTCATCCCCTTCTCCTCCTGCCCCAAATCCGTCCCAGCATCAGAGTCTTTTCCAATGAGTCAACTCTTTGCATGAGGTGTCCAAAGTACTGGAGTTTCAGCTTTAGCATCATTCCTTCCAGAGAAATCCCAGGGCTGATCTCCTTCAGAATGGACTGGTTGGATCTCTTTGCAGTCCAAGGGACTCTCAACAGTCTTCTCCAACACCACAGTTCAATAGCATCAATTCTTCTGCGCGCAGCTTTCTTCACAGTCCAACTCTCACATCCATACATGACCACTGGAAAAACCATAGCCTTTATCCCCACCTCCCAAGAACACTTAGGATAATAAGCAATTTGTTTGCCATTTAAAAAGCCACTACAGGCAGACTGGTACAGTATAATGAAAACTGGACTATAAGACAGGGCACTTGAATTTTGCCACTTACTGGCTTGGTGAACTTGGGAAAGCCACTGTGCCCCTTTAGGCTTTGGGCTCCTTGTCTGTAAAACAAAGGGATTGACAGTCTGTGATTCTGGCCTAACTCCAGCCCATCAGTTCACACCACCGAGTGGACAGTAGCTGGGAACTGGAGGTCCTCAGAAGTCAATCACATGCCCAAAGCCAAAAAGAAAGCTACAAATGTGTTTTCAAAGCCCAAGTGAACTCTTCTGCCTGTATGTGCTTTAAAGATGAGGAGGAACCACTGAATCAGCATCCCTATCACCAATCTGGCTTTTCCATTCCCTCCTTCAAGCTCTCTCCTTCTATCCTGGGCACAGTGCTCAGCCACAGTACTTGCTCGAAAGGTAATAGGTTCCCTTCCCTTCCTTTACATTTCTCAGAGCTGAACAGCTATATCTTATGTTTCTGAGGGAAGCAAACTTCTTAGACTTTTGGGAGATAACACTCACCAAAATACTTTCCAACTTGCAAATATGGTTATAGCAGTAAAGCACTTTCTAACCCCACTCGCCCCACCCTGCCATCCCCATCTATCAGACATGGCTCTCTCTTTCCCCAAAGAAGGACCAGGCTGAGAACTTTGCTAAAAAAGCTATGAATCGAAGTACCTGCTCATTTGACCAGGGCAAATCCCCCACAGTTCAGGTGGGGATGGGGAGGGGGTTTGAACTGCTGAGTGAGTGTAGACGATTGATGTCTTATGCTGGTGGTCCTTCTTCAACCCTAACATGCGCATGGATCACCTGGGGATCACGTTAAGCTGCAGATTCTAATTCAGTGGGTCTGGAGCCCACACTCTGCTAGGGAAGCTATTCAGCATTTTAGAAAGTACTTCCACATCTGTTATGCCTTTGGATCACACCACAGTGATGGGCTTCCCAATGGCGCTAGTGGTAAAGAACCCACCTGCCAATGCAGGAAATGCGAGACCTTCAATCCCTGGTTTGGGAAGATCCCCTGAAGGAGGGCAAGGCAACCCACTCCAGTATCTTGCCTAGAGAATCCCATGGACAGAGGAGCCTGGCAGGCTACAGTCCATAGCGTCACAAAGAGTCGAACATGACTGAAGCGACTTAGCACGCATAATAATGGGAGGTAAATAAGAAAGATATTATCACCTTTTTACAGATAAGAAAGATAACAGTTTGGCTAGATCAAGGTCAGACAGCTAGGATGATAGAATTGGATTTAATTCATGTTCTTTCCAACATACTCAGAACTTAGTCCTGTCCCCCAGCAGACCCTTTGCTGCCATCTGCTCTCTTCACTAAGCACTGTCTGGCCCCTGGAACCGACTTTTGATTTCTGCCCCACAGACCTCCACAGTCAGTGATGGCAGACACAGAGAACAAAGAGGTGGCCAGGATCACGTTTGTCTTTGAGACCATCTGTTCTGTGAACTGCGAGCTCTACTTCATGGTGGTATGTTTTCCTTCCTTTGTCTGCTTTGGGGCTTCCAGGAAGGTTGGCCCCTCTGCCCTGTTGATGCATCAACATAACTGACACCCCTGCTTACAGTGATTTTGCAGACAAGGAGCCCAACTATTTGTCAGGGGCTGCACCATTTAATATGGGTCTAGGCCACTGTGATGGCCCCCAGGATGGCAGCGGTATGGGCGCCCTCTCCCCACAGTTGCCCAGCCATCATGCCTTCTTCATTTGTCTGTCTTGGGTTCAGGGTGTGAATTCTAGGACCAACAGTCCCGTGGAGACGTGGAAAGGTTCTAAAGGCAAACAGTCCTATACCTACATCATCGAGGAGAACGCTACCATGAGCTTCACCTGGGCCTTCCAGAGGACAACTTTCCATGAGACAGTAAGCTCCTCCCCTTCCTCAGTGCTCAGCGCCCAGAGAGACCTCCTAACCTGGAACAATTACTACCTTAGCTTAAGCATGCGGTCGAGTTTCAGAATCCAGTGATTAGAAGACTTGTAAGGAGTCGAGCAGAGGACTGCCTATGCCAGCCCCTGAGGAGCATCCAGCCTTGTCCAAATGACCCTGGAAACTCCTAAAATCACCTGTCCCTCCTCAGGAGACCTATCCTGAGGATAGGATATATGTGGTACCTGACCTGGTGTACCCTGTTCAGTCCTGTTCTTGCTTTAATAATAATAACTCTGGTTTTATCTTAACTCAAAGTAATGTAAGTTCACTGGAAGAAAACTTAGAAATAAGCAAAAAAAAAAAGCAAAAAGAAGAAAACCACCCATAATCCTACTACCCAGAGATAACATAGTTAGCATATGGAGTATCTTCTATACCATCTTTATTTCACTATAAATACTTTTTTTCTTTTATAAGGGGAAAAAAATCTGCTTTTTTTTTTTTTTTTTTTTTAAATCTGCTTTTTAAAAAATATAAATACCTACTACATATTTCCCCATGGTACTGAATATTTTTATACATCATCTAAATTGTTCAGTCCTTACTTTAAAATGGCAAAAAATGCACATTAAGAGATACTGTTCAGTTCAGTTCAGTCGCTCAGTTGTGTCCGACTCTTTGCAACCCCATGAATCGCAGCACGCCAGGCCTCCCTGTCCATCACCAACTCCCGGAGTTCACTCAGACTCACGTCCATCAAGTCAGTGATGCCATCCAGCCATCTCATCCTCTGTCGTCCCCTTCTCCTCCTGTCCCCAATCCCTCCCAGCATCAAAGTCTTTTCCAAAGAGTCAACTCTTCGCATGAGGTGGCCAAAGTACTGGAGTTTCAGCTTTAGCATCAGTCCTTCCAAAGAAATCCCAGGGCTGATCTCCTTCAGAATGGACTGGTTGGATCTCCTTGCAGTCCAAGGGACTCTCAAGAGTCTTCTCCAACACCACAGTTCAAAAGCATCAGTTCTTCGGCACTCAGCTTTCTTCACAGTCCAACTCTCACATCCATACATGACCACTGGAAAAACCATAGCCTTGACTAGACGGACCTTAGTCGGCAAAGTAATGTCTCTGCTTTTTAATACACTATCTAGGATGGTCATAACTTTTCTTCCAAGGAGTAAGCATCTTTTAATTTCATGGCTGCAGTCACCATCTGCAGTGATTTTGGAGCCCAAAAACATAAAGTCTGACACTGTTTCCACTGTTTCCCCATCTACTTCCCATGAAGTGATGGGACCGGATGCCATGATCTTAGTTTTCTGAATGTTGAGTTTTAAGCCAGCTTTTTCACTCCCCTCTTTCACTTTCATCAAGAGGCTTTTTAGTTCCTCTTCACTTTCTGCCATAAGGGTGGTGTCATCTGCATATGTGAGGTTATTGATATTTCTCCCGGCAATCTTGATTCCAGCTTGTGTTTCTTCTAGTCCAGCGTTTCTCGTGATGTTAGGTGAGTAAAAAGAACAGGGTGCTTCTAAAGATTTTTCTCAAGTATCACAGGATAAAAAAGATTAAGTCATATTCTGTTATTTCCAGAGCACTCAATTGCTCCTTCTCAGGCCAAGGCAGGCCAAGCTCACTCTCCTGTGTCTTTGTTTCCAGGGAAGAAAGTATACCAGTGATGTCGCCAAGATCTACTCCATCAACGTCACCAATGTCATGGACGGGGTGGCTTCCTACTGCCGTCCATGTGCCCTGGAAGCCTCTGACATGGGCTCCTCCTGCACCTCTTGTCCTGCTGGCTACTATATTGATCGGGATTCAGGAACCTGCCACTCCTGTCCTCCTAACACGATCCTGAAAGCCCACCAGCCTTATGGTGCCCAGGCCTGCATGCCCTGTGGTCCAGGGACCAGGAGCAACAAGGTGCCAGTAGTTGGCTAAGCAGCCTAACTTTGCGTCTCTGAATGGGCCAGCTCAGATGGTGCCAGGTCCTGGGTGGCGTTCCTAAGGGGCTGATATCCAAACTCCCCCTAGTACACTCCCAGGTTAGAGTCCTAGAGGAAACCCATCCAGTTTGTGACCATAGATGGAGAGTTCTCAGCTTGTACTGGTTGGTTTTCAGGGTCTGGGTCTCAGTCATCGACAAGTCTCATCTTCAGGTGATGGGTAATGGAAATCTGTGGCCCTCTGGTCCAGAGGGTTATTTAGCATCTGTGCAGAGACCGAAAGGGAAGCAGTCTTGGGACTTGTGGCTCAAATTCAGCCTACTTCATTCCAGCTTGTTATTGAGGGAAGTTGCCCCCCTTCTTGGAATGGTAACCCACCTTTGCTGGGACATGTAGTTACCTGTCATTGCTGCCTCCTCTCCCAGGGCTTTCTTCTAAAGTGAAACAGCAGTGCGGTTGGCCCATGCATTTTCTGAATCTGAGAAAGTGAATCCTACGACCAGAAGTTCTTAGTTATACATTAATTCTTTTCAATGAGCTTGTATTTTACTGATCACAACCCTGTGGCCACACATTTGTAAGACACTACGCAGTCTGCAGTCGTTGTTCAGTTTAGCTGTGCAGCAAGTGCAGCCGTTCTGCAGATCTCTGGCAACCTTACTGGGACACCCTGGACTCTTGCCACAGACTTCCTCCCTGCAGCCTCTTCTGCTGTAAAGGGAGGGATTGACCTTAAAATGACCAAGAAAGGGGTTTATGTTTCAGTTTCCTATAAAGAGACTTGGAAAAAGGAATCTAGAGGTCAGTGAATTTTAAGTGGGGGAGGGTCGACAGACTTGTAGTTTCTCTTCTGCTATCCTGGGCACCCTTCTTCCACTTCAGTTCAGTTCAGTTCAGTTCAGTCACTCAGTCGTATCCGACTCTTTGCTACCCCAGGGACTGCAGCACTCCGGGCCTCCCTGTCCATCACCAACTCCTGGAAAGTGAAGTCGCTCAGCTGTGTCCGACTCTTTGCGACCCCATGGACTGTAGCCTACCAGGCTGCTCTGTCCATGGGATTTTCCAGGCAATAGTACTGGAGTGGATTGCCATTTCCTTCTCCAGGGGATCTTCCCGACCCAGGAATCGAATCCAGGTCTCCCACATTGCAGGCAGACGCTTTGCTGTCTGAGCCACCAGGGAAGGAGTTCACCAACTCCTGGAGTTTATTCAAACTCATGTCCATTGATTCAGTGATGCCATCCAACCACCGCATCCTCTCTTGTCCCCTTCTCCTCCCACCTTCAATCTTTCCCACCATCAGGGTCTTTTCAAATGAGTTAGCTCTTTGCATCAGGTGGCCAAAGTATTGGAGTTTCAGTTTCAACATCAGTCCTTCCAATGAATATTCAGGACTGATTTCCTTTCAGATGGACTGGTTGGATCTCCTTGCAGTCCAAGGGACTCTCAAGAGTCTTCTCCAACACCATAGTTCAGAAGCATCAATTCCTCGGTGTTCAGCTTTCTTTACAGTCCAACTCTCACATCCATACATGACTACTGGAAAAACCATAGCCTTGACTCGACAGACCTTTGTCTCTGCTTTTTAATATGCTGTCTAGGTTGGTCATAACTTTTCTCCCAAGGAATAAGCGTCTTTTAATTTCATGGCTACAGTCACTGTCTGCAGTGATTTTGGAGCCCAAAAAATTAAAGTCTGACACTGTTTCCACTGTTTCTCCATCTATTTCCCATGAAGTGATGGGACAAGATGCCATGATCTTCGTTTTCTGAATGTTGAGCTTTAAGCCAACTTTTTCACTCTCCTCTTTCACTTTCATCAAGAGGCTCTTTAGTTCTTCACTTTCTGCCATAAGGATGGTGTCATCTGCATATCTGAAGTTAGTGATATTTGTCCCAGCAATCTTGATTCCAGCTTGTGCTTCATCCAGCCCAGCGTTTCTCATGATGTACTCTGCATATAAGTTAAATAAGCTCGGTGCCAATATACAGCCTTGACATACTCTTTTTCTTATTTGGAACCAGTCTGTTGTTCCATGTCCAGTTCTAACTGTTGCTTCCTGAACTGCATACAGATTTCTCAAGAGGCAGGTCAGGTGGTCTGGTATTCCCATCTCTTTCAGAATTTTCCACAGTTTATTGTGATCCATGCAGTCAAAGGCTTTGGCACAGTCAATAAAACAGAAATAGATGTTTTTCTGAAATTCTTTTGCTTTTTTGATGATCCAGTGGATGTTGACAATTTGATCTCTGGTTCCTCTGCCTTTTCTAAAACCAGCTTGAACATCTGGAAGTTCACAGTTCACGTATTGCTGAAGCCTGGCTTGGAGAATTTTGAGCATTACTTTGCTAGTGTGTGAGATGAGTGCAATTGTGCAGTAGTTTGAGCATTCTTTGGCTTTGCCTTTCTTTGGGATTGGAATGAAAACTGACCTTTTCCAGTCCTGTGGCCACTGCTCAGTTTTCTAAATTCGCTGGCATATTGAGTGCAGCACTTTCACAGCATCATCTTTTAGGATTTGAAATAGCTCCACTGGAATTCCATCACCTCCACTAGCTTTGTTCATAGTGATGCTTTCTAAGGCCCACTTGACTTCACATCCCAGGATGTCTGGCTCTAGGTGAGTTTCTGCTTGAACATAAGAAGGGCTATCTTGTTTCTTGAGGGAGTTTTATAATCTAGGCATGGGAACAAGGTACAGAATCTGATCCGACTACCCACTGGAAAATGAGAGGTTCATACATCATATATGTGCTAATACTGGCATGGCAAGATATACACAGCCTCCCTCGCTCCTCTTTCGCATCTTTCAATGCCCACCCCTAATCCACGCTTCCTCTTCTCTCACCCTGCCTGGGCTGGACCGGGCTGGGGTGACTAGCGCCGCTCTCCAGGGCCCCTTCGAGGCCCTGCCAGCCTGATGGCCCCTCTCCCCTCAGATACACTCCCTGTGCTACAGCGACTGTACCTTCTCAGTCAGCAGTCCGACCAGGACTTTCGAGTACAACTTCTCGGCTTTGGAAAAGACCATCTCTCTGGCTGGAGGGCCAAGCTTCACTTCCAAAGGACTGAAATACTTTCACCACTTTACCCTCAGTCTCTGCGGAAATCAGGTAAGCTGTATAGGACGGACAGCGTGAGAACAGAAAGGGGGCGCCAGCGAATCAGAGGCCAGAGGACATAGGAGGTTCAGATAGCAGCGGATGGGGCAGATTCAGAGATTTTCAAATGGTTATTATTCTTCCTGAGGACTTTCTCCTCTAAAATCAGATCATTTTGGATTATAAACATTTAGGAAAATGAACGTATTTGAAATCAGATGAGGGGAATTAAAAAATAAATTAAATAAAATAATGTGTGGGGGAATTCCCTGGCGGTCCAGTGGGTAAGATTTGGTGTGTTTCCTGCTGGGGCCTGGGTTTGGTCCCTGGTCAGGGAACTAAGATCCCACAAGCCGCACAGCACAGCCAAAATAAGTTAATTACTTAAATAAAGTAGAATAAGGTGTACATTAACTCCTCCCTGACCTTATTCCCTTATATAAAATGATATATAAAATATATAAAAAATTATATATAAATATATATATAATGACCTTTATTCCATTATATAAAATGATTATATAAAAACTATACTCATACATCAACTATACTTCAATTGAAAAAAAAAAAGCTATGCAGGAGAAAGATTTTTTTCCTTAAAAAAGTAGTCTTCAGAAATCATGACACCTGTCTTTTGTTTTCTAGAAGCTGGATAAAATAAACTACTCATAATTTCATCTACATGTATCTTTGCTGACACTACATGTTACCATTAGCATTTCAAGATGCCGCAAATATTCTGGATACAAATTTAAAAGGAGGAAATATTTGTACAGGGTAATCACACCACCACTGCACTTGACTAAATTACTAACAAGCCATGTTCAGAGGTTGGAAAGTTAGTTTCAAATGTTGCAAAATAAACAGCATCTTGAACATTTAATCTGTGACTCTATGTAGAGGTAAGGCCTTTACACCACACAGCTTCTACCCATCTTCTGCAGCATGCAAAATAGCTGGTTTGTGTTTATAGAGAGAACATGCCAAGAAATAAAATATCTGTGAAAGATTAGAGACAAATGTCTCTGTCCTGTTTTTAAAAAGTCTTTGAAGAAGTTAAAAGAAAGGCTCTGAAGTGACAGTTAGTGATAACTTGGGAACTGGAGACTAATTAAAGCAATCCCCATGTAGCAAAAGTTTTGTCGGGTGAGTTGGGAGAGAAAAGATGGAAATTTGGAGAGTCTGTGAGTTTTATTTTCTTTGCTTATTCTTATATAATGTAAAGATACCTTTCTGTTCTCATGTTCCTTTTCTGATTCTTACAATCTTGAAAAGGAAGGAAGACACCAGATTTAGCAACTTGGGTCTATTTCTAATTAAATTTATCATTTTGAAAATCCTGCATTATAAATGCTTAGTCCGCTTCAATTTAAAATATTGAACAAGTGACCTTATATTAGCAAACAAATTATAATTCATCTATAAATTTAAAGGATTTTGAAGGAAAAATATCTCAATATTTCTTCTATTACAAACTCTCAAAGAAGGAGTCCAGTTCCCACTGTTCTCCTGAGTTCTACTCTATAGAGTTTGCGTTGTTAAGGACTGGAGGAGAAGCAGTCTTTCTTCTGCTGATAAATATTTTTAAATAGAATAGGTTCCAATTGGTCCTAAGATGTTCTACCTCAAGGCAGGAAGAGGGCTGGTTATGGGGTTTGTTTTAACCCCCAGGACACTCTGGAAAGTCCTCCCAAGATAAGAAAAGAAAGTGTTAGTCACTCAGTCTTGTCTGACTCTTTGTGACCCCATGGACTGTAGCCCACCAGGCTCCTCTGTCCATGGAATTTTCCAGGCAACAATGCTGGAGTGGGTTGCCATTTCCTCTCCCAAGATAAGTATGGTAGAATCACAGCTCCATGGAAGACACAGAGAGTGAATGGGAAGCAGGCCAGATGCCCAAATCAATTTCATGAGATCAGTTACACATTTCAGGATCTGCCTAGAAATCTGACTAGGATAAGGAAGGCCCTTAACTGGTAGGCTGCTAGATTGGATCTGCCAATCAGTTTGCCACCATCCCAACACTGCTCATAAGGGGCTCCAGGTGATTCCAAGGAGATAAAAGACTGGGGATCTCTGGGCCAGAGTTCCAGAAACGAGGACACCCAGGCCTTATTCTTAGCTTTTTTTATCCTTTAAAGTCTGTCTTGTAATTAGCACAGGGATGAACCATTCCACTGCAGCATGCTCTTAGAAGGCTAAAGTCTTAAACGTGGAGGAACTGCTCCCTGTTCCCTTTAGGGATTTCTTCTGTGACCACACATTCCCTCCCACTTCCTCCCGTACCCCCCTGCGCAGGGTAAGAAAATGTCCGTGTGCACTGACAATGTCACCGACCTCCGGATCCCCGAGGGTGAGTCCGGTTTCTCCAAACCCATCACAGCCTACGTGTGCCAGGCGGTCATCATTCCCCCAGAGGTGACAGGCTACAAGGCCGGGGTGTCCTCGCAGCCTGTCAGCCTCGCAGACCGGCTTATCGGTGAGTACCTCAGTCTTTCTCACCTGTTTGAGTGTGTGTCTGTGTGAAGAATGAGTGAGGCTCCCAGACTCTAAGCTAAAAGGCCCCAGGTGAGGGGCCCAACCTCCCGACCTCTGTTTCCTACTCCATCCGGGGGTACCAAGGGCCCCTGGGGCCACTGATAAACCTTTGGTTTGCCCTCTCCTGAGCCACTCAGGGATGTGATGAGATGAAGGAAGGTGGGATGTGAACAGGTATTGGAAGAACTAAAGTGGTTGCCAGCTAAGTGCTACTAGTGAGAACTAATTAGGAGCTCTAATTTGGCAGGGGTGACAACAGATATGACTCTGGATGGCATCACCTCCCCAGCTGAACTTTTCCACCCGGAGTCCCTGGGAATACCGGACGTGATCTTCTTTTATAGGTGAAAATGAGAGGCCAGGCTAATGCAAGTGAAACCCAGGGCTTCTCCGCAATCTCTGTGGCGTCCCTCCCTCTTTAGCCACCTACTGCTTATCAAGCCAGAACAAGGTCTAGCAGACCCGCCCAGCAGAGAGCTCTAAAGCCTGAGAGTTCCCCAGCCCAGCTACTTGGGTATTACTGGGGCAGGTGTGCCCCTGGTGGCAGTGAGGAATATTGGATGACCTGGGGGGGACAACCCCTCCCGCCTAAGGAGATTCCAATCTTAATGCATCTGCTAGCCTTTCCTAGCGCTTCCCCGGTGGCTCAGTGGCAAACAGTCCACCTGCAATGCAGGAGACACAGAAGACAACAGGTTTGATCCCGGCGTGGGGAAGATGCCCTGGAGGAGGGCATGGCAACCCACTCCAGTCTTCTTGCCTGGGAAATCCCATGGATAGAGGGGCCTGGTGGGCAATAGTCCATGAGGTCGCTAAAGAGTCAGACATGACTGAGCAACTGAGCACAGCACGGCCTTTCCTAGACCAGTGCATTTCCCCTTGACCAGATCTACCTGACCCCCACTCTCTCCTATGTGTCAGACCACACTTCCCCAGCCAGGCATCTGCTCCATGCTAACTTCACTTAGCAGCTCTCCGATGGCACCAGTGAGTGACTCTCTCCCCCATGGGGGCTGTTTGCTCTGCAGGTCCAATGATGTGACCCAGTCTTGCAGCTCTGGGAGGTCAACCACCATCCGAGTCAGATGCAGCCCACTCAAGCCTGCTCCTGGAAGTCTGTCACTGCCAAGGTAAAGGGATGTGATACAGCCTCCCTTCCTTGGCATCACTCCATCCCAAGGACCAAACAGAGATTACCGAAGACGAGCAAAGGAGAAAATCGTCTGTGCTCCATTAATGGGCTCTTGGGGACACAGTCGTGGTTCCAAACACTCGATCTTTAGATGTCAAGGATGGAGCAGAAAGGTAGAAGCTATCCTCACTCTCTAGAGTGTGTGGGCAGCTGTGTAGCAGAGGGCCAGATTCAATTCCCCTCCTATACTTGCCAGCTCTGTTATGGATATAGTTCTTATCTTCTCTAGGTCTCTTCTTTATTTGCAAAATGAGGATGATAATAAATTCCTTCAGGGGGTTGTTATGAGGATTAAATGAGGTAATGAGACTGGAGATAATGAGATAATGTGCTTAGTTGCTCAGTCACTCTTTGTGACCCCATGGACTGTAGCCTACCAGGCTCTTCTGTCCATGGGGACTCTCCAGGCAAGAATACTTGAGTGGGTTGGCATACCCTCCTCCAAAGGATCTTCCCAACTCAGGGATGGACCCTGGCAGGGTCTCGCACACTGCAGGCGGGTGCTTTACCATCTGAGCCACCAGGGAAGCTCAATGAGATAATCAGTTCAGTTCAGTTCAGTCATTCAGTCGTGTCCGACTCTTTGAGACCCCATGAACTGCATCACTCCAAGCCTCCCTGTCCATCACCAGCTCCCAGAGTTCACTCAAACTCATGTCCATTGAGTCAGTGATGCCATCCAGCCATCTCATCCTCTGTCGTCCCCTTCTCCTCCTGCCCCCAATCCTTCCCAGCATCAGAGTCTTTTCCAATGAGTCAGCTCTTCGCGTGAGGTGGCCAAAGTATTGGAGTTTCAGCCTCAGCATCAGTCCTTCCAAAGAACACCCAGGACTGATCTCCTTTAGAATGGACTGGTTGGATCTCCTTGCAGTCCAAGGGACTCTCAAGACTCTTCTCCAACACCGCAGTTCAAAAGCATCAGTTCTTCAGTGCTCAGCTTTCTTCACAGTCCAACTCTCACATCCATACATCCATACCACTGGAAAAACCATAGCCTTGACTAGACAGACCTTTGTTGGCAAAGTAACGTCTCTGCTTTTGAATAGCTATCTAGGTTGGTCATAACTTTTCTCCCAAGGAATAAGCGTCTTTTAATTTCATGGCTGCAATCACCATCTGCAATGATTTTGGAGCCCCCAAAAATAAAGTCTGACACTGTTTCCACTGTTTCCCCATCTATTTCCCAAGAAGTGATGGGACCAGATGCCATGATCGTTTTCTGAATGTTGAGCTTTAAGCCAACTTTTTCACTCTCTTCTTTCACTTTCATCAAGAGGCTTTTTAGTTCCTCTTCACTTTCTGCCATAAGGGTGGTGTCATCTGCATATCTGAAGTTAGTGATATTTCTCCAGGCAATCTTGATTCCAGCTTGTGCTTTTTCCAGCCCAACGTTTCTCATGATGTACTCTGCATAAAAGTTAAATAAGCAGGTGACAATATACAGCCTTGACGTCCTCCTTTTCCTATTTGGAACCAGTCTGTTGTTCCATGTCCAGTTCTAACTGTTGCTTCCTGGCCTGCATACAGATTTCTCAAGAGGCAGGTCAGGTGGTCTGGTATTCCCATCTCTTTCAAAATTTTCCACAGTTTCTTGTGATCCACACAGTCAAAGGCTTTGGCATAGTCAATAAAGCAGAAATAGATGTTTTTCTGGAACTCTCTTGCTTTTTCCATGATCCAGCAGATGTTGGCAATTTGATCTCTGGTTCCTCTGCCTTTTCTAAAACCACCTTGAACATCTGGAAGTTCACGGTTCATGTATTGCTGAAGCCTAGCTTGGAGAATTTTGAGCATTACTTTACTAGCATGTGAGATGAGTGCAATTGTGCAGTAGTTTGAGCATTCTTTGGCTTTGCCTATCTTTGGGATTGGAATGAAAACTGACCTTTTCTAGTCCTGTGGCCACTGCTGAGTTTTCCAAATTTGCTGGCATATTGAGTGCAGCACTTTCACAGCATCATCGTTCAGGATTTGAAATAGCTCAATGGCATTCCATCACCTCCACTAGCTTTGTTCATAGTGATGCTTTCTAAGGCCCACTTGACTTCACATTCCAGGATGTCTGGCTCTAGGTGAGTGATCACACCATCATGATTATCTGGTCATGAAGATCTTTTTTGTGTAGTTCTTCTATGTATTCTTGCCACTTCTTCTTAATATCTTCTGCTTCTGTTAGGTCCATACCATTTCTGTCCTTTATCGAGCCCATCTTTGCATGAAATGTTCCCTTGGTATCTCTAATTTTCTTGAAGAGATCTCTAGTCTTTCCCATTCTGTTGTTTTCCTCTATTTCTTTGCATTGATTGCTGAGGAAGGGTTTCTTATCTCTCCTTGCTATTCTTTGGAACCCTGCATTCAGATCCTTATATCTTTCCTTTTCTCCTTTGCTTTTTGCCTCTCTTCTTTTCACAGCTACTTATAAGGCCTCCCCAGACAGCCATTTTGCTTTTTTGCATTTCTTTTCCATGGGGATGGTCTTGATCCCTGTCTCATGTACAATGTCATGAACCTCAGTCCATAGTTCATCAGACACTCTATCTATCAGATCTAGTCCCTTAAATCTATTTCTCACTTCCACTGTATAATCATATGGAATTTGATTTAGGTCATACCTGAATGGTCTAGTGGTTTTCCCTACTTTCTTCAATGAGATAAGAGATCCTTCTTATTATTAAATTAGTAAAGTTTAGGGAATCCTAAGAATCTACAGCTGAAAGACCCAATTTTGAACTTAATAGCCAAGGGCACTAAATCAAGGACTCTTGAACTAATTTGATTACAGGAAGCCCCAGGCTTCCCTGGTGGCTCAGTGGTAAAGAATCTGCCTGCCAATGAAGGAGATGAGGGTTTGATCCTCCAGGAAGATCCCCTGGAGAAGGAAATGGCAACACACTGCAGTACTCTTGCCTGGGATACCCCATGGAGAGAGGAGACTAGTGAGCCACAGTCCATGGGGTTGTAATAGAATCAGACATGACTTATCAACTAAACAACAACCACCTTCCCCCCTACCTTCCTCTTTTCACTTAACACTCACATCTTGAGGGTACCCATGTCTTAAGGAAGATGGTTTGGAAAATGCTGTGCTAGGCAATGCTGATCAGGGAGATGGGGAGCCAAGGGGCACACTGTGACCCAGCAGTGGTGTTAAAATGTATGGTCACTACTCTTGTTGCAAACATTACAGTAAAGTACATTGCAGGCAGCAGTGACCTGAAGTTCATTCCCAAACACTGGCCCCCACACTCAACCCTCCACAGGAAGCTCTACACACTGCTGTATTTAAAATGGATAAACAACAAGGTCCTACTGCACAGCACAGGGAACTCTGCTCAATGTTATGTGGCAGCCTGGATGGAGTTTGGGGGAGAATGGATACATGTACATGTATGGCTGAGTCCCTTCACTGTTCACCAGAAACTCTCACAACATTGTTTGTTAATCAGCTATACCCCAATAGAAAATAAAAACTTTAAAATGAAAGAAAAAGGTGACTTTTGCAAAATGTCCCATGTCCATGGGGAGAACAGGAGTTTCTGAGGGGTTAGTTGGGCAGTTGTGCTAGAGCTCAGACAGCTTACATGAGTTCTCATCTGATGTCGGGAGAAACATACGGGCAGAGGGTGGGGGCCCCGATGAAGGCCCTGGAAAGGCCTCTTATCATCAGGGAAATCAGAGAGCAAAACGAAGGCGAAGAACTAGTTGGAAGGGTCACGATGGAACTGACAGTCTGACAAGGAGAAGACGGATCAGGCAATTTATGAAATGATAGGACTCCAGCCAGATCTTCCTGTTGTTAGACTGTTGGTCCAGCTCAAGTCTCCTTTCTGCTCTGTTAGCAAGTGCTCCGATGGGACCTGTGATGGCTGTAACTTCCACTTCCTGTGGGAGAGCGTGGCCGCTTGCCCCCTCTGCTCAACTGCCGACTACCATGCTATCGTCAGCAGCTGCGTGGCTGGCATCCAGGTAGGCGTCTCTGCTTGGGGACTTCCCAGGAGACAGGCGAGTGTGATATCTGAGTTCCTTGTTTTTCTCCCCAACAGAAGACTACTTACGTGTGGCGAGAACCAAAGCTGTGCTCCGGTGGCATCTCCCTGCCTGAGCAGAGAGTCACCATCTGCAAAACGATAGACTTCTGGCTGAAAGTGGGCATCTCCGCAGGCACCTGCACCGCCATCCTGCTCACCGTCTTGACCTGTTACTTTTGGAAAAAGAATCAAAAGTACGTGATGGGTTTGGGGATGGCCAAGGTTGGATTGTTGAGCTGGGAGGAGAGTATCTGAGAGTATAAATTCACAGGGCTGCTCTTGGGTCCCTGGTGGCTCAGAGGTTAAAGCATCTGCCTGCGATGCAGGAGACCCGGGTTCGATCCCTGGGTTGGGAAGATCCCCTGGAGAAGGAAATGGCAACCCACTCCAGTATTCTTGCCTGGAGAATCCCATGGACGGAGAAGCCTAGTAGGTTACAGTCCACGGGGTCGCAAAGAGTCGGACACGCCTGAGCAACTTCACCTCACCTTACAGTCCCTGTGACTCTGGCCAGAGGCTTGTTGAGCCACTCATCCAGTATATGCCTTGATTATGCTGACTCCTCAGGGCTTCCGCAGTGGCTCAGCAGTAAAGAATCTGCCTGCTATGCAGGAGACATGGGTTCAGTTCCTCCAGGAAGATCCCCTGGAGGAGGGCATGGCAACCCACTCCAGGATTCTTGCCTGGAGAATCCCATGGACAAGGGAGCCTGGTGGTCTACAGTCCATGGGGTCACAAAGAGTCAGGCACAACTGAAGTGACTCAGCACACACGTATGCATCTTAACTCCTAAACAGGGATGGTACCACATGGCAGTCTATGAAAAGCTGTTAGATCTCAAAAGAAATGCAAAGAAAATTCTTACTTTGCTATTATTAATGATAAAAATGGTTTTACAGTTTCATGGTTTCTGTTCAGCTTTGAAATCATAGGAACACCTAGACTTAAGGGAAAAGATCCCTGACTTGGGAATCAGATTCCCTAGCCAAATCCCCAGCCTAACACCATTTTGCTATGTTTCAGTTCCATCACCCATGGCAAGGAAAGATCTCCTTTTAGCCCAACCTTTCTTCTTTTCCTTTTATTACAGTTTGGTGTCTTGTCTTCCCCATTCCCTTGTTTCATAGGCTAGAGTACAAGTATTCCAAGCTGGTGATGAACGCTACCCTCAAGGACTGTGACCTGCCAGCCGCTGACAGCTGTGCCATCATGGAAGGCGAGGACGTGGAGGATGACCTCATCTTTACCAGCAAAAAGTCACTCTTTGGGAAGATCAAATCATTTACCTCCAAGGTAGGGAGGGTGGCCAGTGCACTGAGGTCACCCTGGAGGCCAGGAGAAGACATCAGTCCTAGGACACTGAGACCCCCGACTGTTTAGGGACCACTGTTCTGCTCCCTACCCTCCATACTCTTCTATCCTCCCGCCTTGAGAATCCTGGCTTCTGTCTTCTGTGTTTTCACACAAATACCTTTTTCCCCTGAGGCCCAGGACTGCTCTGCACAAGGCTCCTTCTCTGCCAACATGCACTCCAGTGGATGGGCTATTTGGGCCTTTTAACTTCCAGAAGGAGTACTGAACCACCCATGTGGTTCAGAATCACCCTCCATCCCCCCAAAACCAAAACAAAACAATAAACCAAAAACCTTTTTGTATTTTGGAGGGAGGGGAAGGGATGACCTCTAGGGTCAACTGCTGGTAGAAGTGAGGCTCTCCTTTGGCCAGTGGAGGGTCCTGTCCCCTGGGTGTCAGGCCCCTGTCCTTTGGAGGCTGAGTTACAGCTTCATCTAAGTTGTTCACTCTTGAACAGTTCTGAACTGGGAGAGCTGACTCTCTATGTGTGGCTGAATGAGTCTGAAGCTCATAAACATAAGACAGACCACACTGTCGCTGGGCCTGGGGCAAGCAGAGAGCATTCGAGTAATTCCTCCAGGGTCATCGCCCTCTGCAGCCCCACTCTGCCAGCACCCACAGTTCACTGCTGCCCTGACCAATTTATCCAACCTGGGTGGAGAGGGTGGCAACAGAAAAGGAAAGGAAGGTGGGCAGGTGTTTACTTGGCCGAATCTCATTCCCTTTGGGCTGACCTTCCAGGGTAACTCTCTTGGCCTCCTTAGACCTTGAATGCTTTTTGTTTAACCAGTGGGAGAATAGTTTACCCTGGGATGCTTAGGTCTTTCTGGGACTTCTAGAATTCAACAAAGATGCAAAACAAGGGGTTTAAAGATATTTCTCATCCTCTGACTGACTGAAGGGAGCAAGAAGAATAGAGGCTATCTTATGTTCCTGTTTCCACGAAGCCACTGAAAGCAGGAATTTCAGGAGGGTTCTTTCTGTCGCCTCTTTTCCATTTCTCTCCTTTGTTCCCCAAACTTGCCCATGGGCAGCAGCCAGCTCCTGTCGCCATCTCTCTTTCAGAGGACTCCTGATGGGTTTGACTCAGTGCCACTGAAGACATCCTCAGGAGGCCCAGACATGGACCTGTGAGGGACACTGCCCTGCCTCACCTGCCTCCTCACCTGGGCACGTCACCTTGCAAGCCTGTGGCAACGTGGGTGCCACCCTCCTGCAGCACCCACTGCTGGAAATCTCTTCGTCGTGGCCTTATCAGAAGAAGTTTGAATTCCTGATCTTTGTTTTCTTTTTATAGAGTATCCAAACCTTCCTTTCTGCTTGCCTCAAACCTGCCAAATATACCCACACCTTGTTTATATATTACTCCCTTGCTTGCATCTTGTTTCCCAAAATGGACCAGCTGCCAGAGCCATAGCTTCATCTGCTCATATTTCTTATTGCTCTGGGACAAAAGTATTCCTCTCTTTTTAAGTATAGAAATGGCTCCCGCTGTCCTCTTATTTCAGGGCAGAAGCAGCCAGGAGTTTCTCCTGATCATTGCCCTCAGCTCATGATCTCTTTGGGAGAGAGGCTGGGTGAGGAGGGTATTGGCATCCCCTGATGGACCATCCATCTTCCTGGTTGCCTGGATTCATCTCTCCTGGATAACTGGCTCCAACTGGTATAATGGACAGGCTGGGGGCCAGATGAGTAAGCCCTGGGTAAGAAAAGGCCTGATAAGCACAAAGAGGCAATAAAGGAAGGTTTTATTTTGTTTTTTTAAACTGGGTACTTCATTCCCTTTTCTTGAGTAAGCTCTAACTGTTCTCACTGGAGCCAAAGGAAAAAGTTTGTCGAGAAAATGCCCAAAGCCCTGATGGATCTCTTCTCCCCCTAGCATCGCCTTTTGGTTTTTCGTATTTTAAACCTCCCACCGTCTCCCTATGACACTAAAGGGAACCAGGTAAGCCCCAACCTCAGATGTTCTAGCTTTATTCTCTATTTGCTTTTACCCAAAAATGACAACATTGCCAGCGGGGAAAATTCCTCATCCTTGAGCACCCCATACCTAAAGGCTTGGACCATATAAGGGAACACACATATTATATTTTGGAAGAACACAAGCAGGTCAAGGTTTTAATGGGGCCACACTGGAAAACCAGCCCACAACGGGCTGGACCTGGGGCGGTCATGGTGCCTGCTTCTAAGCTTAGTTCATCTGCTCGGCCACAGAACAAACAACCTGTAGGCTGGCCAAGAAGGCATGGACTTCTAGCCCGTGCCCCAGCAGTAAGTAAATCCAGATCAGTTTTCAGGGAGGAAACGCTGGGGGAGTTAGACAAGGTGTTCGCCAAACTGGGAACCCTCGCACTCTCAAGCCCCTGTCTTTCCTGCTTGTGTTCTCCTTTGCTTTGTGTGCTATAAAATGAAAATGACTTCTGGCTCCACCTTCTGCTAGCATCGTTCTTACAGGTGAGTAAAGTGAATGGCCTCTTTGCCCCTTTTCTCGACTTTCACAACAAGTGTAAGTGATGAACTTTAACTAGAATGGTAAAACCAGAGCAAGAGTTTCAGTTCTCTTTTTCTTTCGACCAATGGCAATTCTCCTCCCCTCACTATTTGGCTAGAATGACGTCCTGGTTCAAGGGCCCAGTTGCCCATGGTTTGTGCCTGTCTTCAAATGGCCATTTGGTGACCAGCTTGGAGATGACACTTGTAAATGGTTTGTCTGCTGCACAATGACCCGCCCCTGCTGCCCTGGCAATGGTCTTATAGAAGGGTCTGTGAGAACTGGAACCCTGCTATGACTTCTGGCCAGAAACAGCATCACCGAATGCAGGCAGTCCCTTTGATTCAATAAATCTAGAAGCTTTTCTTTGGTATCTAATTTCTTCCTCCTCCTGTGGGACTCAGGCTCTCAGAACCTGTGGCCATGGTGGAATTTCTCTCAATGGAGGCAGATAGTCAGCTTCTGCGTGCCAGCCGAAAGTTTTCCAGAGTCTCAACAATGCCCCGGGCATCTGCTTTTCCACCAAATAACTTTATTTTGTGACAAAGGCCACAGAAGGTACACAGACTGTGCTAGAATCAATCAGAAAAAAATACCTACCCCATTGATTTCCTTATTCTGACATCTTGAAACCGAGTGATCCTAGAGCAACCTCAAACTCCACTGGCTTAATCATAATACTTCAAAAATCTCCTTTCTATATCCCTTAGTGTACCGATTTCTGCAAATATTCCCTGCATCCTGCCAGGAACTCCTGAGATATGCTATAATGGTCATCTGTTGCTCCCTTAGCAACTTAGAAATGATAGATATTTTTTAATAGCTCTATTGAGGTATAATTCAAATTCCATGCAATTCACTCATTTAAAACATACAATTCAACAGATTTTAGTATACTCACAGAATTGTACACCTATTACCATAGTCAAATTTAGAACACACACATGTTATTTTACACGGGAAAAATCTTTAGTAAACCAAGACTATAGTGTTTTGCGCAAGCTTTTAGGGGAGGGAGAGTGGGCTCAGGAGATAAAATATTAAATTCCATTTAGTTACCTAGAGTCCAAGAATACACATGTAACTCTTATCATGTAGATGTCACTTGTATTTGGCTGAGAGTACAAATGAAGACTGGTGTATTAAAGGACCAGGGGATTTCTTATGCCAACAAAACTTTTTTTTTTTTTTTGGTCTCACTCTACGTTGAAGACAAGACAGAATATATTTATGCAACAGAGACTTTGTAATGGATTTTTCAACTTTGTGAAACCAAATTTTTATCTCATCAAGACTGATCGGATCTCCTTTTTACTCTGTATTCCAAAAGTTTGTAGTTTGTTAGAGGATGGGTATCGCGCATCACACTTTTTTTGTGAAATAAAAAATACCTTTCAGTTGTTTTTCTTAAACAGGTTTGATGGCTGGATGAATGAGTGAGAAATGGTAAATGCCCTTAAACCTTAAGCTGAAGAGGAGGACTCTGGAACCCCAGAGTGACAGAGATGAGAGCACACTTGGGAGCAAGAGGGACCTCTGCTACAAGCACCTCACCACCTGCTGAGGAATCAGCCACCCATCAAAGCCTCAGTTTCCACAACAATAAAACACACCTGAGGATGCCTTACCTCCTGAGACCGGGTGAGGATCGAAAAGAGAGCACATGGAACGCTGAGCGTGTCAGTTCCATCCCCCTCCAGTTCAGTTTTCTCTTGGGTGGCACTGAGGCCAGCCACATAGCAATGTGCCTACAAAGACAGGTGAAATTAGCTTATTTGGGTATGATATTGATTATCATGGACTAGATGTGGATAAAATCCTAGAGGACATCAAGGACCCACCATTTCCCAGTGCAGCTGGATTTTCCTGCTTCCATGCTTTCCTTTACTCCAGTTGAGGGCACTTAGTCCCTAGAAAGAATTCCCTCAGTTGGTTGGTTGTGACTCACATTTGTTTTGACTGGGTGGTACCTGGGTATTGTTATTGTTTAGTCACGAAGTCATGCCTGACTCTTTGTGACCCCATGGACTGTATAGCCCTACGGGCTCCTCTCGCCATGGGATTTTCCAGGCAAGAATACTGGAGTGGGTTGCCATTTCCTACTGCGGGGGATCTTCCTGACCCAGGGATCAGACCCTTGTCTCCGGCATTGCTGCTGCGCTGCTACTGCTAAGTCGCTTCAGTTGTGTCCGACTCTGTGGCGACCCCATAGACAGGCAGCCTCACCAGGCTCCCCTGTCCCTGGGATTCTCCAGGCAAGAACACTGGAGTGGGCTGCCATTTCCTTCTCCAGTGCATGAAGTGAAAAGTGAAAGTGCAGTCGCTCAGTCGCGACCCCATGGACTACAGCCCACCAGGCTCCTCCGTCCATGGCATTTTCCAGGCAAGAGTACTGGAGTAGGGTGCCATTGCCTCCTCCGTCTGGCATTGCAGGTGGATTCTTTACCACTGAGCTACCAGGGAAACCTGGGTTATACAGGTGGCTAGCTAGTTAATTAAATTTTGCTACACCATGCAGCCTGTGGGATCTTAGTTCCCCAACCAGGGATCAGACCCAGGCCCTTGGCAGTGAGAGTAAGGAAGTCTTATTCACTGGACTGCCAGGGAATTCCCTAAATATTTAAATATTTAAAATGTTACCCCTGCTTATGGGATAACATCTAAACTCTTAAATTGCATTCAGTTTTGGCTGCACTGGGTCTTCACTGCTGCATGCAGGCCTCCTCTAGTTGCAGGGAGCAGGGACTACTCTCCAGCTGGCGAACTCAGGCTTCTTCCCGCAGTGGCTGCTTTGTTGCAGAGCACGGGGTCTAGGGCGCATGGGCTCAGCCGACATGGCTCACAGCCTTACTTGCTCTGCGGCATGTGGACTCTTCCTGGATTGAACCCATGTCCCCTGCGTTGGCAGGGAAATTCTTAACCACTGAATCACAAGGGAAGTCCAAAATCTAAACTAAGCAGGAAAATAGGAAAGGAAACGTGCATAAATTAGACATCTCTACGTATCAAGCCTGAACTAAGTTCTTTCATAACGTTGCCCACCTGGTTCTCAGAACAGGCCTAGAGGCAGGTATTAGCCCCACTATAATAGGTGAGGAACAGATTTAGTAATATGGTATACATGGTCCCTAACTGTACACACTTATACTCTGTGTGTGCTTGTGCTAAGGCCCTTAAGTCGTGTCTGACTCTTTGTGACCCTATGGACTATAGCCTGCCAGGCTCCTCTATCCATGGGATTCTCTAGGGAAGGATATTGGAGTGGGTTGACATCCCCTGCTCCAGGGTATCTTCCCGACCCAGGGATGGAACCAGCATCTCTTACGTCTCCTGCATTGGCAGTCGGGTTCTTTACCACTGGCACCACCTATTCTACACCATACACTCTAACCACATTGAAATTTTCACTGTTCCTCAGTTACAAGCGCTGTCGTACCTCCCAGCCTTGACATATGCCGCTCTAACCACACTGCATTTTCCACTGCTCCTCGGTCATAAGCTCTGGCCTACTTGCCTGCCTTGACATATGCCTCTGCTTTTGCTTTCCTTTTCACCTGATAGACCCCCATCCAGTGTTCAAAGTAACTCCACTGTGAAACCCTCCCTGACTCACCCACTAGGGACGCAATAGTGAATAAATAATTACACGGGAGTGCTGCAGTTCACTGACATGAATTCAGCCATATACTGTACTGGGTCCCAGGGTATCAAATAAGCAGTAACATGACCAAGCTTGAAACTGGGACTGGAGAAGTGGAAGGGGTGAATGTGTGGAGTGAAACACATTGTCCGGTAACCAGGCAAGAAGATACTAAGGACTTGGTCTAATACTTAAAGAAGACATTTAATTAAGAACCACAGAGCCTCAATGGGTATTGGAGAAGCAGAGAAATTGAGGCTTTCTCAATTTGATACGGGGGCTTCCCAGGTGGTGCAGTGATAAAGAATCTGCCTGCAAATGAAAGAGACACAAGAGACGTGGGTTTGATCCCTGGGTCGGGAAGATCCCCTGGAGGAGGAAATTGCAACCGTCTCCAGTATTGTTGCCTGGAAAGTCCCATGATAGAGGAGCCCAGCAGGCTACAGTCCATGGGGTCGCAAGGAGTCAGACATGACTGAGCGACTGAGCACAGGGATGATACACAGAGACGGGAGAACTGACACCTCGCTCCAGTTTGAACAAGGGAGAGGCAGGGTCAAAGTTCCCTGTGTCCAGGCAGCCCTCCCTGACCATTTTTAGATGGTTCCTCCTTGTTGCACAAGTATAGCAACAGCAACTTCCTGTTCAGTTCAGTGGAAAATTCTGAAAAAGTGCAATACCGGACCACGTGACCAGCCTCTTGAGAAACCTATATGCAGGTCAGGAAACAACAGTTAGAACTGGACATGGAACAACAGACTGGTTCCAAATAAGAAAAGGAGTACGTCAAGGCTGTATCTTGTCACCCTGCTTATTTAACTTATATGCAGAGTACATCATGAGAAACGCTGGGCTCAAAGAAGCACAAGCTGGAATCAAGACTGCTAGAAGAAATATCAATAACTTCCTGTTCAGTTCAGTTCAGTCTCTCAGTCATGTCCAACTCTTGGCGACCCCATGAATAACAGCACGCCAGGCCTCCCTGTCCATCACCAACTCCCGGAGTTCACTCAGATTCATGTCCATCGAGTCAGTGATGCCATCCAGCCATCTCATCCTCTGTCGTCCCCTTCTCCTCCTGCCCCCAGTCCCTCCCAGCATCAAAGTCTTTTCCAATGAGTCAACTCTTCGCATGAGGTGGCCAAAGTACTGGAATTTCAGCTTTAGCATCATTCCTTCCAAAGAAATCCCAGGGCTGATCTCCTTCAGAATGGACTGGTTGGATCTCCTTGCAGTCCAAGGGACTCTCAAGAGTCTTCTCCAACACCACAGTTCAAAAGCATCAATTCTTCGGCACTCAGCCTTCTTCACAGTCCAACTCTCACATCCATACATGACTACTAGAAAAACCATAGCCTTGACTAGACGGACCTTAGCCAGCAAAGTAATGTCTCTGCTTTGGAATATGCTATCTAGGATGGTCATAACTTTTCTTTTAAGGAGTAAGCGTCTTTTAATTTCATGGCTGCAGTCACCATCTGCAGTGATTTTGGAGCCCAAAACAATAAAGTCCAACACTGTTTCCACTGTTTCCCCATCTATTTCCTATGATCTGATGGGACCGAATGCCATGATCTTCGTTTTCTGAATGTTGAGCTTTAAGCCAACTTTTTCACTCTACTCTTTCACTTTCATCAAGAGGCGTTTTAGTTCCTCTTGACTTTCTGCCATGAGGGTGGTGTCATCTACATCTCTGAGGTTACTGTGTGCCTAACAGGAGGCAGTGGGCAGTAGAACTGGAGGTGGTGCTGTCAGTTCCTGCTGAAGCAATATGATCACGGCTTCTGGAAAATGAGAGCTTAGAAGGTGCGGAACCAATCTGAGGGGAGAGGTGAGAGTAGCAGAGAAAGATCCAGGAGGAAGGAGGAATTAGCCAGTTTGGAGAACAGGAGCTGGAAATGAGAGTTCAAGGCAGAAGGAACTTGTACAAAAGTTCAAGGCCAGGAAGGGAGCCACAAAGAGCTCAGGATGCAGAGCTTAAGGGGGAAATGCCAAGAGAGAAAGAGGGACCATACTGGAGAAGTTGGTAGGGGACAGATCATGAAAGGCTTCGCAAGCTCTGTTTGAACATCTCCTGAGGCCAACAGGTAGGCACTGAAGGCTTCCTTCCAGCAGAGGAGTGAGAGGACAGGCCTTGCTTATCAAACCCTGAGCTCTACTTCAAACCCAAAAGAGCAACAGAAGAGCAACGAGCTGCTAAGGCAAGGCCCAGGAGAGCCCTCCCACATTAGCCAGCTCTGAACCGGTGAAAACCATGGATGGCATCTCTGCCTGGGTGCCCACCCTCTTTTCCAGCTCCCTCCCTGCAGGTACTTTCCCCCCTGGACTGCCCACAAGCTGCCCAGGACTCCCATGGTACTACCTCACCTAGGATTCTGTTTCCTGAACTTGTAACAAGCTTCTAGCCCCTCACTCTACTCCCTACAACTCATTCACTCAACAGGGATTTAGTAAGTACCCACCAGTGTAAGGTGTGGGGCTTCCCAGGTGGTGCTAGTTGTAAAGAATCCATTTGCCAGTGCAGGAAACTGGATCCCTGGGTTGGGAAGATCCCCTGGAGGAGGGCATGGCAACCAATTCCAGTATTCTTGCCTGAAGAATCCCCATGAACAGAGCAGCCTGGTGGGCTATAGTCCATGGGGTCACAAAGAGTCAGACACAACTGAAGTGACTGAGCATTTGAGTCTAAGGTGCTGTACTAGGTCCTGTGGAGATAAAGAAGCAAATATCCAATGGTTTCTGCCCTATAAGATAGTGTCACTTTTTTTTTTTTTTAGCCAGATTCCTCAAGGCCCTGTTTGCTGCTAAGGAATGCTAACAAAGGGACAAGCCCAAACATTGGACTATCTTAGATACTTATCAGGCTTCTCTAGTAGCTCAGATGGTAAAGCATCTGCCTGCAATGCACGAGACCCGTGTTCGATACCTGGGTTGGGAAGATCTCCTGGAGAAGGAAATGGCAACCCACTCCAGTATTCTTGCCTGGAGAATTCCATGGACAGAGGAGCCTGGCAGGCTGTAGTCCATGGGGTTGCAAAGAGTTGGACACGACTGCAAGATATTTACCACACAAGCAAGATACTTACCACACAAGCAAGATACTTACCAGTAATCAGGCTTTGGTTCCATTACTTAACTTCCCTGGGCCTCAGTTTCTTCATACAAAAAGTAAAGGAGTTGGGCTAACTATTTTCCAGAAGGGGTTCCTTGAACTCTGGAGTCCTCAGATGCAGCACCCAAGAACCATTCTCAGTATTATGGTCTAATAGAAATCAGTCCATTTGAAAGTGGTATGGCTTCACACCATCACTCTGTAACAAAAGTATTTATGTTGATCTTTGTTAGCTTCTGACAGAAACTATTCAGTGTAATAACAGAGGTATTTCCTGCTAACAAGAAAATCCTAATTGGCAGCCATACATGGCTGATTATCAAGGGAAAATGAATCATTTTTTAAAAATCATGTTAGACAAAAATATTTGAAAACACGGGGGAGAGGGGGATGAAAAGATTACAACTAGGCTAGTAAATCAGTGAAAGTGAAAGTGAAGTCGCTCTGTTGTGTCCGACTCTTTGTGACCCTGTGGGCTGTAGCCCACCAATCACCTCTGTCCACGGAATTCTCCAGGCAAGAATACTGGAGTGGGTTGTCATTTCCTTCTCCAGGGTATCTTCCCGACCCAGGGATCGAACCCGCATCTCCTGCCTTGCAGGAAGATGCTTTATCCTCTGAGCCACCAGGGAAGCCCGTAAATAAAGTCATCTCCAATTCTAAAAATCCTGTGATTCTAAGCTGATAAATGAAATATCCTATTAATTTATTACACTTAACAGGTAGCATGAGCATTTTAAAGGGAGATGTCAGTAAGGATTTGGGAATAGACATACTGTTCCTCAACCTTCCACTTTAGATGTCTGTAATCTAACAATAAAACTAAAGGTGAAAATTCCTAAGGAAATTCGGAGACATCAGAATTTTAAGGCCAGCCTTCCAATTACATTGACGACCTCCTTAAAGTGTTACCTCAGTGACCTTCATCCGCTCAGCCTGGGCCCCTGAAGCCTCAGGAACACCCGTCACTGTTTGGAAGCTTAGCAAACAATACACTTTGGCACTGCCTTCACTGACAGGAAAGCAGTCAGCTCCCATCAAAGACTTGCCCTCAGAAGATTTCAGGGAGCCCAGCCCTTTGAGGACAGTCTTCTTACACACTTTCTTCAGTGACTGTAGCTCCCAACACTTCCTTTACACTGGTTTTAAATCTAACATCCTGGGGCCAAACCCAGACAAAGGCGTTTCTCTTAAGTCTCCCCCGAGTCTCTACTAGTCAGCTCCACCACTGGTATTAGCCATGTCCTACACCTCAGAGTTGGCTTGGCAGAGCTTTGCTGGGGCAAGAACAGCAATGCCATACCCTCCTGACAGGTGCACAAGCAAATGGCGTAAGACCAAGGTCTTAGCACAGTTAGCTTTGCGACACTGAGGGTGGGACTCTCAACTCTTGGTAAAGTGGGAAGGATGTGGGAAAGTATGTGTGCATTCGTGCTAAGTCTTCAGTCATGTCTGACTCTTTGAGATACTATGGACTGTAGCCTGCAAGAGTCCTCTGCCCATGGGATTCTCCAGGCAAGAATACTGAAGTGGGTTGCCATACCCTCCTCCAGGGGATTGTCCAGACCCAGGGATGGAACCAGGATCTCTTACATCTCCTACATTGGCAGGTGGGTTCTTTACCACTAGCACCACCTGGAAGCCCATTCCCAAATCCTTCAAATAAAGCTCTTGTTACCAGGGAAATTTTTGGATAACTTTGGCTCCACTCATCAACCAGAATACTTCACTGTAAAGGCCTGAATGTTATAAAATTAAAATATGATGAAATCTGTGTTCTAGAAATTTTCACATAGATGCAAGACATGAGTTCAATATCTTAAACTGCCTTCAAATCTCCTATTTTCCCCTTGGAAAAGTCTCTTCAAGTGTCTCTCTGAAAGACTTCAATCCCACTCCTCCTACCCCAAGATCTGAAGCATTGCAAAAGAGACAGTTTGGTGTACTCAATAATCAGATTAAGAAAGGTATCCTAACTCATGTAGGAGAGGAGGAATTTTGAATTGAAGTAATCTAGGGATTAAAACGTTTTGCCACTCTCTTGACTCAAGATGGAGAAAAGAGTAGAGGTTCAGAGAGAGGGTCCAGTCTTAGGACTTGTAAGTCTTAGAAGCTTGTAAGGTGGAAACTGGAATCTACTGGAGGCCCCAGCTTCCAAGCCAGTGATTATACTGACAGGCCTTGTCTTAGATATGCCCTTTAATACGAGGAGGAAACAGGCACTCATGTCTCTTCCATGGGACAATTAGAGCCCCTACAGAAGCAGGCAGGGCTGGAAAGAAAGCACTGCTGCTGCTGCTGCTAAGTCGCTTCAGTTGCATCCGACTCTGTGCGACCCCATAGATGGCAGCCCACCAGGCTCCCCAGTCCCTGGGATTCTCCAGGCAGGAACACTGGAGTGGGTTGCCATTTCCTTCTCTAATGCATGAAAGTGAAAGTGAAATCGCTCAGTCCTGTCCGACTCTTAGCGACCCCATGGACTGCAGCCTACCAGGCTTCTCTGTAGGGGATTTTCCAGGCAAGAGTACTGGAGCTGGGTGCCATTGAAAGAAAGCACAGCAGCAGCTAAAACCCGCTCAAGAGCGGGACTTAAACACACCCCAGGGGGCCCACGCCCACCCAACCGCGGACCCGCTTCCGCTACAGCCGCTTCCGGTCCAGAGGTGGGGCGTCCCCATGCTTCCGCCGCGCCTACGCAGGAAGGGCGGATAAGTGCGCCGGTGCAGTGCGGCGGTCACAGGCTGACTGCTGTGGGACGAACCTCACTTCCCTTAGTGTTGACCCGGGAGAAGGAACGATGGTGCTGGATCTGGATTTGTTTCGGGTGGATAAAGGGGGGGACCCAGCGCTCATCCGAGAGTCGCAGGAGAAGCGCTTCAAGGACCCGGCACTGGTGGACCAGCTGGTGAATGCAGACAGCGAGTGGCGACGATGTAAGTACCGGGACGTGCGGAGTAGCCCCGGACCCTATCCCCAACTCCATCTCTCGGATCTCCTGAACTTCCACCCTTCGTTAAGACTCTCTCCCAGGTTGCGATGGCTCCGAAGCGCTCTCTGTCCCCTCAAAACGCATCCGGCACCCTAAAGTCGGATTATTCCTCTTTCCCCCTCCGCCGGGCTGTGCCACCTCCCTTCTCGGTGGGCTGAGTGCCGATCGCTACTTCTAAGTCTAGGAAAGGAGCGTGGCGCAGGCGCATCAAGAGCTGTCAAGTCTTCCGGCTGCAAGGGTAGCCAGAGGAAAGCCTGGGTGGGAGGTTTGGAGAGTTCCCCTTTCCGAACACGTGTCTTTGGTCGCCTTCTGTCTTTTTCTCATCTTTAGCGAGGTCATAGTGATCTTTTTCTCTCTCGACAGAATCAAAGGTTTCAACCTGAGTCATATCTACAGCGCAGTAGATTCACTCCGTCCATATTGAAAGCATTTTGGGACTGAGGCGGCCGCTCCTGGCTAAAAACAGTGATCCCGGAGCCTTGGGGAACTGAGCCTCCCCCTGAACTGTGGGCAAACCTTTAAGAACCGAGAATAATCTTCCTTGGTAGATCAGACATGGGCATAGGGATGTGAAGCAAGGAAACGCTTTTAATTATTGAGGCTGTTTAGTTGTGATTTGTGGAAGTTTTCCGGGAAGGACATTGGTAGAGTTGGGCTAGAACCTGGAACTGGACCGGGCATCCTTCATGATGCTAAATAACACCGTAGAACCCTCTGCCTATCAATCTGCCTAGACTAGGCGGAGTAGTCACCAGTTGGCCGGATACTGTCAAACACGTGATTTACTCTGTCTGATGCAATAGGTCTGCAACCAGCTAGAGAGCCAGGTTTATGACAGCTCACTGCATAGGCGGTCGCTGTCCAAAAATATGTTGGATTTCTGTTAGGAAAGTTGATTTTCCTACATTTTAGTGTCACCCGTGTAGGGAAGGAGTTGAAGGAAGAGTTGGTAATATAAGGGTATTGGGTACCAGGAGAATATTAGTTTAGCTCAGGTATTCTACTGATTCTGGTGGTTTGTTTGACTGAAATCCCACCACCTGAATCCACATGTGAAGTTTTGAGTTGCAATTGAATTAAATGGGAGGGGGGAAAAAACTAGTTTGGACACTGTTTACTGAGTCAGATGTCAGAAGTATCAGATTTTATATCAGTCTAGCCATTGTAGCTCAGACTGTAAAGAATCTGCCTGCAGTGCAGGAGACCCAAGTTGGATCCCTGGAGAAGGGAATGGCAACCCACTCCAGCATTCTTGCCTGGAGAATCCCATGGACAGAGGACCCTGGCAGGCTACAGTCCATAGGGTCGCAAAGAGTTGAATGTGACTGAGCTACTAACACTACCACTAGCCATTGTCCAGTTGCGAATGACTTCAAATGTGTTACCTAATCTCTTGGGTATAATGTAGAAGTTCTGTCTTGTACCTGAGGAGTGGGTATGTGGTGAGGGGATGGATTCTTCAGGGACAAGGTTGTGTTTTGATCATCTGTGTGTCAGTACCCAGGATGTACGTAGACATGTGTGTGCTAAGTCACTTCTGTTGTGTCTGACCCTTTGGAACCTCATGAACTGTAGCCTGCCAGGCTCCTCTGTCCATGGGATTCTCCAGGCAAGAATACTGGAGTGAGTTGCCATGCCCTTCTCCGGAGGATCTTCCTGACCCAGGGATCCATCTGGGGTCTCTTGTGTCTCCCTCATTGGCAGGCAGGTTCTTTACCACTAGTGTCACCTGGGAAGCCCCTGCATATACATATAAGATATACATATACACAAGTGTACATATAATCCCAGTACCCCTCACTGTACCTGGTCCTTAGTAAGGACTTGACAAAGGTTTGTTGAAGTCTGTGTTCAGGGCACTTATCCATATGAAAAGTAGTTCACGTAGTTTATTTTCTACATATCTATTGATTTGATTCTTTTCTATTTGACATCCCTAGAAATATCACTAACCTCAGATATGCAGATGACACCACCCTTATGGCAGAAAGTGAAGAGGAGCTAAAAAGCCTCTTGATGAAAGTGAAAGAGGAGAGTGAAAAAGTTGGCTTAAAGCTCAACATTCAGAAAATGAAGATCATGGCATCTGGTCCCATCACTTCTTGGGAAATAGATGCAGAAACAGTGGAAACAGTGTCAGACTTTATTGTTTTGGGCTCCAAAATCACTGCAGATGGTGATTGCAGCCATGAAATTAAAAGACGCTTACTCCTTGGAAGGAAAATTATGACCAACCTAGATAGCATATTAAAAAGCAGAGACATTACTTTGCCAACAAAAGTCCATCTAGTCAAGGCTATGGTTTTTCCAGTGATCATGTATGGATGTGAGAGTTGGACTGTGAAGAAAGCTGAGCACCAAAAAATTGATGCTTTTGAACTGTGGTGTTGGAGAAGACTCTTGAGAGTCCCTTGGACTGCAAGGAGATCCAACCAGTCCATTCTACAGGAGATCAGTCCTGGGTGTTCTTTGGAAAGAATAACGCTAAAGCTGAAACTCCAGTACTTTGGCCACCTCATGTGAAGAGTTGACTCATTGGAAAAGACTCTGACGCTGGGAGGGATTGGGGGCAGGAGAAAAAGGGGACGACAGAGGATGAACTGGCTGGATGGCATCACCGACTCGATGGACTTGGGTTTGGGTGAACTCTGGGAGTTGGTGATGGACAGGGAGGCCTGGCGTGCTGCAATTCATGGGGTCACAGAGTCGGACACAACTGAGCAACTGAACTGAACTGAACCAATAGTCTCTATAGCTATGATTTTTCTCATTTCTGGCTGCTTGAGGTGGGCATTGAGGGATCTTGATTCAAGATTCTTTTACATCTGAACCTCTGATCAGAAATTAGGGTTCTATCATTAACTGCAACAAGGAGTTGCAACCCAGAGCCACATTAAGAACTCATATCATGTTCCCTGACTGAGGACACAGCAAGCTTCATTAGGCCCTCCATTACGACTGTATGTCTGCCTGAAGACCGCCGAGGTCGAGGGCTCTGTGTAGGACATAAAGCTGCTATGACTTTGAGTCAGAGCACCATATTGGAGTTTACTACATCTCTTCTAACTTCAAGGATTTGAACTGTGATTTCTGCCTTTATTTCAGAGTAATATAATGAGGACACATTTGAGCATATATAATAGGCATTTGTCTCAACTACTTCCAAAGTCACTAAATTTCCATGTATCTTGAAATTATCTGCCACTAACTGCAGGAATTATCAGTCGAAGTTGTATTTCTTCTTAACCCTGTTGCACTGCCTTAAACCAGGCCCTTACCACTGGAGTAACTTTCTGTTTCTCTTTCACCCCAGTCTCAGTTTGTTCAGGCCTGCACCTGGGACATGTGATCCATATACGATATTTCTGTTGTGGCATTTATGTTATTTTTTATATACAGCCTTTTAAAACTAGGAATGGAATTGCTAGGTTGTAGGGTAGGCACTGTACAATCTTGCCCTTGATATTGGCAGTCCTTTTAATTTTAGCCATTCTGGTGGATATATAATGGTATTTTGTGGTTTTAATTTACCTTTTCTTGATAACTAAAAATATTGAGCACCTTTTCATATAGTACATGTTAGCATTTGGACAGCCTGTTTTGGGAGGTATCTGTTCAAGCCAGTTGACTAGTTTTTATTTGAGTGTCTTTATTGTGTTCAGTTCAGTTCAGTTCAGTTCAGTCGCTCAGTCGTGTCCAACTCTTTGCAACCCCATGAATCGCAGCATGCCAGGCCTCCCTGTCCAATCACCATCTCCCAGAGTTCACTCAGACTCACGTCCATTGAGTCAGTGATGCCATCCAGCCATCTCATCCTCTGTCGTCCCCTTCTCCTCCTGCCTCCAATCCCTCCCAGCATCAGAGTCTTTTCCAATGAGTCAACTCTTCGCATGAGGTGACCAAAGTACTAGAGTTTCAGCTTTAGCATCATTTTTTTTTACTTTATTTATTTTTTTTATCATTTTTTACTTTATTGTGTAGGAATTTATTCTGTATACAAGACCTTGTAGATTACATACAATGCAGATATTGTCTCCCAATCTATGACTTGTCTTTTCACTTTCTTTTAATGAGTAGAAATTCTTGATTTTAATAATGTCTAATTTATTGATTTTTTTTCTTTTATAATTTGTGCTGCTTATGCTCTGTTTAGGAAATCTTTCCATATCCCAAAGTACTAAAAAGATTCTCCTTTTTTTTTTTTCTAGAAGTTTTATCACTTTACATTTCACATTTAGGTAGATTTATCTCATTGATTTTGGTATATAATGTGAGATAGGGATCAAAGCTCATTTTTTTATGTGGAAATCTAATTGCTCATAATAAAATGCAGCCAGGTAGGAAAAGAAGGGCACTTCCTTAATCTGATAGTAGATATTTATCAAAAATCCATAACATTATTCTTAATTATGAAGTATTGAATACTTTACTTCTGAGGTTGGGAACAAGATGAGGATGTCTGTTGTCCTCACTTTTCATCAACATCATGTTAGAGGTTCTGAACAGTATGAAATAAGGCAAGAAAAAGAAAGAAAAGATTGGAACAGAAGTAAAACTGCCATCTGTCCTTATTTGCAGATGACTTGTTTGTATATGCAAAACTTGAACTACTAATATTAAATAAATTTAGTGAGATCACTGTATACAATGTATAGAATGAATAATGCTGTTTATATATACAAGGAACAATTAAAAAGCATATGATACCTACAAGTATATTTAATTAATGACATTCAAGATCCCTATGCTGAAAACTACAGAACATTTCTAGGAGAGATTAAAGATAGTGAAGGAACATGCTATATTCATTGATTGAAACATTCTGTATTGTTACTGTTTTTTAATTGTCATATTTTTCTTTTATTTCCCAGCATCTCGTACAGTGTTTTCTTTTGTATTCCCAACACTTAGCACAGGGCCTTGCCAATAAATGGGATTAAATCATTAAAAAAAAATTATAAGTAGATATAGATTTACAGAAAGTTACAAAAATAGTTGAAGAAATCCTTCACCATTTGCCCCACTGTTAACATCTAATGTAACAGATACATTATCAAAACCAAGAACTTGACATTGCTAGCATCCATAGACCTTATTCAGATTTCACCAGTTTTACATGTACTTGTTTGTGTGTGCCTGTAGTTCTGTGTGAATTTATTGTATATATGTGTAGATATGTATAACCACTGACACACTCAAGATACACAACTGTTCCATCATCACAGAGATCCCTTTTGTTAGCATCCCTCTGTACTCCATTCCCTTCCCCTGCCCTGTCTAACCCGTGACAACCCTTAATCTGTTCTCCATCTCTGTAATCAGTGTGAATAAGTGGATGAGAAAGTAGTTATATAGTTTGTACTGAAGTTTAAATTTAGGTAAAGTTTGGCACAACTTTAAAAGAATAGCCATGTCTAGGTGCTGTCTCATCTCTTTGTTGTTCAGTCACTCAAGTCATGTCCGACTCTTTGCAACCCCATGGACTGCAGCACACCAGGCTTCCCTGTCCTTCACCATCTCCCGGAGCTTGCTCAAATTCATGTCCGTTGAATCAGAGATGCCATTCAACCATTGCATCCTCTGTCGTCCCCTTAAGTTGGCTCTTCACATCAGGTGGCCAAAGTATTGGAGCTTCAATTTCAGCATCGGTCCTTCTAATGAATATTCAGAATTGATTTCCTTTAGGATTGACTGGTGTGATCTTCTTGTAGTCCAAGGCACTCTAAAGGGTCTTCTCCAACACAGTTCAGAAGCATCAATTCTTCAGCGTTCAGCCTTGTTTATGGTCCAGCTTTTACAACCATACATGACTATTGGAAAAACCATAGCTTTGACTATACGGACCCTTGTCAGGAAAGTAATGTCTCTGCTTTTTAATATACTGTCTAGGTTGATTATAGCTTTTCTTCCAAGGGGCAGGCGTCTTTTAACTTCATGGCTGCAGTCACCATCTGAGGTGATTTTGAAGCCCAAGAAAATAGTCTGTCACTGTTTCCACTGTTTCCCCATCTGTTTCCCATGAAGTGGTGGGACCAGATGCCATAAGCTTTGTTTTTTGAATGTTGAGCTTTAAGCCAGCTTTTTCATTCTCTTTCACTTTCATCAAGAGGCTATTTAGTTCTTCTTCGCTTTCTGCCATAAGGGTGGTGTCATCTGCATATCTGAGGTTATTGATATTTCTCCTGGCAATATTGATTCCAGCTTGTGCTTCATCCAGCCCAGCATTTCACATGATGTACTCTGCATATAAGTTAAATAAGCAGGGTGACAATATACAACCTTGATGTACTTCTTTCCCAATTTGGAACCAGTCCATTGTCCCATGTCTGGTTCTAACTGTGGCTTCTTGACCTGCACACAGGTTCCTCAGGAGGCAGGTAATGTGGTCTGGTATTCCCATCTCTTTAAGAATTTTCCGGTTTGTTGTGATCCACAGAGTAAAAGGTTTTGGCATAGTCAATAAAGCAGAAGTAGATGTTTTTCTGGAACTCTCTTGCTTTTTTGATGGTCCAACAGTTGTTGGTAATTTGATCTCTAGTTCCTCTGCCTTTTCTAGATCCAGCTTGACCATCTGGGAGCTGTCGGTTCACATACTGTTGCAGCCTGGCTTGGAGAATTTTTAGCATTACTTTGTTAGCATGTGAGATGAGTGCAATTATGCGGTAGTTTGAATGTTCTTTGGCGTTGCTCTTCTTTGGGATTGGAATGAAAACTGACCTTTTCCAGTCCTGTGGCCACTGCTAAGTTTTCCAAATTTGCTGGCATATTGAATGCAGCACTTTAGCAGCAGCATCTTTAAGGATTTGAAATAGCTCAGCTGGAATTCCATCACCATCACTTTGTTCATAGTGATATATACTACGTTATACTACGTAGTGATGTATACTACTAAGGCCCGCTTGACTTTGCACTCCAACATGTCTGGCTCTAGGTGAGTGATCACACCATCATGATTATCTGGGTCATGAAGATCTTTTTTGTATAGTCTTCTGTGTATTCGTGCCACCTCTTCTTAATATCTCCTGCTTCTGTTAGGTCCATACCTTTATTGAGTCCATCTTTGCAAGAAATGTTCCCTTGATATCTCTAGTTTTCTTGAAGAGATCCCTAGTCTTTCCCATTCTATTGTTTTCCTCTATTTCTATGCATTGTTCACTTAGGAAGGCTTTCTTATTGCTGTTGTTGGAACGCTGCATTCAGATAGGTATATCTTTCCTTTTCTCCTTTCCCTTTCACTTCTCTTCTTGTCTCAGCTATGTGTAAGGCCTTCTCAGTCAGCCATTTTGCCTTTTTTTGCATTTCTTTTTCTAGGGGATGATCTTGATCACTGCCTCCTAAACAGTGTCACAAACCTCTGTCCGTAGTTCTTCAGGCACTCTTATCAGATCTAATTCCTTGACTCTATTTGTCACTTTCTCTGTATAATCGTAAAGGGTTTGATTTAGGTCATTCCTGAATGGTCTAGTGGTTTTCCGTACTGTCTTCAATTTAAGTCTGAATTTGGCAATAAGGAGTTCATGATCTCATCTCTGGCCATCATTTTACCTGTCCAAAGCTAAAGGACATATTGTTGCTAAAACTTAGATTCAGGAGGTCCAACTTCTGCTAATCAGAGTTAGACTGATGAATTGCAATACCATGATGTTAATTTGGGCCAGAGTACCTATGCAGGCTGATTAATGCACAAAAGAAAACAAAATGTAAGAAATTGAATTCTTCTCAAGGCTGCCAGATGAGCATCGCATCAAAGCTAGGGAAGTTAACCATTTTCGGCATAGAGATGTAGCATCCAAGTTTTTGAGAATAGAAACTTGACTGCCTTTTTTCTAGATCCTGGTGCATACCACATAGTTTTCCTTAAATGAATTTAAGATAATTGAACAGGTTATAGTTACATAAGTCATTTCCAGGTTTCTCAGATTTGTTACTTTGTTTACAGTGGTATCATCCAAGTTATGATACTTTTTAATTTTAGTCCCAGAATGGCCTTTTCATTCACCAAATGCTGGGGAATCCTATTGTAATCACAATATAAGCTGTCTATATTCGGGGCTCTAAAGCTCTAAGATTTCACAACTTCATGAGGCACATCATTTTGTTCTGCCTGCAATTTGACCTTGGGCTGAGATCAGTCCAAAGGAACCATAATTAGGAATGAGGTGTGTTAATTATGTGCCTGTCTTTAGTACATTCTTGGGTTCTTTATTCTTCAGGCAGATTTCGGGCAGACAACTTGAACAAGCTGAAGAACCTATGCAGCAAGACAATTGGAGAGAAAATGAAGGTAAGAGAACTCAGTAAGAGACTGGAGAAGAGGCATTTTCAAGAATCGGTGACTCCATCTTCTGTCTGCAAGTATGCTTTAGTCCGTTCTGGCTGCTGTAACAGAGTTCCACAGACTGGATGGCTTATAAACAACAGAAATTTATTTCTTACAGTTCTGGGGGCTGGAAATCCAAGATTAAGGCACCAGCGGATTGGCAAGGGCTCACTTCCGGGTTCACTGACAGTCTTCTTGCCATGTCCTCATAGCGGAAGGAGCAATGGAGCTCTCTGGAGCCTCTTTCATAAAGGCACTGATCCCATGACCTAATCACCTCTGAAGGACCCCACTTCCAAATACTGTCACATTAGGTATTGGGTTTCAACATGTGAATTTTGGAGGACACAGATATTCAGTCTTGTAAAACAAGATTCTTGCCACACAAGTCATTGTCTCTTCTGTTCTTAATAATGTGAATTCCGCCAGTAATCCCTCCCAGTTATTTCCTGAGCTCAACCTACACTGCCAGAAAGGTTTTCCTGTGGTAGATTTCAGAGTCTTTATCCCAGTGTCGTCATACTCTTTAAAAGAACACACTGATATTGAGTCCAAATCCTAGACTTTGGTTTATGTGACTTCAAGCATGTTAACTTCTGAGCCTCAGTGTTCTTGTCTGTGAAATGGCAGTTCTAACACTTAGCCTTTAGAATACAATTGTGAGAACTAAAACTTTTTAATACAGAAAACCTGGCACAGTGCCTAGACCATGGTAGTTATTTAGCAATTGAGAGTAGCAGTGGTTGGCAAGTAGTTACTGGCCTTCATCCAAGAAAAAATTCTTCCTGTCCTGAAGAATGTTACATTTCAGCTCAACTTTGTTTTGGCAACCAGATCAGTTCATGTTTTTAATCTTTCTTCAAAAATGCCCTGTTAGCTCTTTAATCATTTTTCAAAAAACATGTTAAATGTAAGCCACAATCTGTCTTGGTTTTAAGTTGTAAACCTCTAAAATAAACCAAAAAATTGTGAAATGTAGGAACCTGAACCAAGAAAGATCATAACAAAAAGATTCCCTTGGAATCCAACACCTTATCCTTCATGATATTCTGCAGCCTTCTCTTTAACACTGTTTTGTTACACTTTCAGCATGTGACAGGCTATAGAAATTGACATGGATGATAATGGTACAGTTTTCTTCCTGTGGTGAAACCCTTGACACTAAATCAGTTGCATGTCAGGGACACCATACTAATGTTAATTTTCATATATACTTCTGCCTGAATGTTTTTGGGGCATATATACAGACAGTGCCAGCCAAGTATTTTTCTTAGCAAGAAGATGGGAGTATTTTCATTTGCATTAACATTCTTAGATCCCTAGCTGCTGGTCCTACAAGGAGTGTTCTCTCTCGCTGTCCTTTGAAACAATACTAGCGGTGCTTTAATTTGTATAGCACCTGAAAGCAGTCAGAATCCTTTCACAAACATCTCATTTTGGTTTTGATCTTTGCTGTAAACCAGGAGTATAGGTAGTACATTTGTTAGCCCTATTGAAAGGGTAGGAAATACCTACCTAAGGTATTGAAAGGGTAGGAAATGCCCAAGACAGGTATTTCCTAAATAGGCTTAGGAAATATAGGAGCTTGTCTAAAATCATGCCGTAAGTTAGTTGCAGAGCCAGAACTTGAATTTGCTCCCCTGAGGGATTATCAGAGAGCAAGAGGGCCTCAGCTATCTTAGCTACCAAATGGAATATCTTGAATATCTTGAGGTTTAGGCCATTTTTTTTTTCTACCTTGGTAGTCTATGCTTGTTCTTATCAAGACTCATGTTCTGATACTGTCAGACTTTCCCAAATTTAAAGATGATTTTTCTTGAATCACTGAAGGGTGGTGAGTTGGGTTTTGATAGAATCTTGACTTCTTACTTCGGTGTATGGAATGTCTAATGAAAGTGAAAAGTAAAAACTGCTCAGTTCAGTTCAGTTCAGTTCAGTCGCTCAGTTGTGTCTGACTCTTTGCGACCCCGTGGACCCCTTGGACACCATGCTTCCCTGTCCATCACCAACTGCTGGAGCCTACTCAAACCATAGCCCATCAGGCTCCTCTTTCCATGTAATTCTCCAGGCAAGAATGGGTTGCCATTCCCTTCTCCAGGGGATATTTCTGACCCAGTAATCAAACCTGGGTCTCCTTTATTCTTTACTGTCTGAGCCACCACAGAACCCTAAATCTTTAGAAAAACATGATTTTGTATATTATTTTATTTTTACTTACAAAGCAGACCCTAATTCTTCTCAACTTATTTTTACATGTGTTTTCCTGAGGTCTTACAGGTCTTGTTATAGTGGGCTTTGATAATCTTTATCTCCGTTTAACTTAGGAAGAATTTGACTCTTCAAATTATCTTCTCCTTAGCTCTGGGTAAAGTTTAAAAATGATGATTTGATAGAATATTGTGAGGAAGGGTGAGGAGAGAAATCAGAAGGGAAAAATATCTAGTCATGGGTACACCCTTGCCATTTTGCTAAGGCACATTGATTAAACTTAGTTTTGAATTCTGTGGCTTTTTTCCTCAAAAATTGTGTTTCTTTGGCTTCCTAATACTTCATCATCCCATCCATTTTTATCCTGAGCCTCAGGCCTAAGGGCTGGGTTTGTTCTCAGCAGGTAGACGGGGATTCACAAATTGATACAGAGGCATCTGCCCACCGCTGGCTCCTGACCAGCACTGAGCATTTTCACATGATCCTGGAACCATAACATTCTGTGTCCACGTCAGACATTTTCTTTTTGAGTTCCTGATACTGTCAACACTCTGACCCCAATAGGTTAATCCATCTGTCCAGGATCAGAAAGCTAGGAAGTGGTGAGATGAGGACTTGAAATCTTGACTTCTTACTTCTAATTTACTGATGTTTCTCCCATCTGTTGCCTCTTTTAGAGACTCTAGGTTATGTAGAATTCTGTGATTAGTTTATATGATGCATGAGTGTGCTGTGCACTTTATAAAACTATGTCAGAAATGTTCTAATTAATTTTTTTCCTTTCCCATAGAAAAAAGAGCCAGTGGAAAATGATGAGTCCATTCCAGAAGATGTATTAAATCTCGATGATCTCACTGTAGACACTTTAACTGTAAGTTATTGTCCTTTCCTGGACTGGGATTGTGTTCTTTTATCTTGACCTTGTTCCTGGACGAGCAAGTCCTGACTATGCTTCATCCAGCATTGCTGCATTCTTGAATTTCTGCAGCTGGGATGTAGCCTCATCTACCTTGTTAACTTGATACTTGAGTATTAGAGATGAGACAGGTGGAGTGGAAAAGTCAAGATTAGGAAGATAAAAAAAAAAGAGTAGAAAGAAGAAAACAAGAGCTGAGTTATATTTGATTTATATAACTCCATTTCCACAGAGTCAGGAATTTTTCAATTTATCATAATTCAGTAAATATTCACTACACTGGGCCTAAAGCAGTAATTTTCAAGTTTTTAGTCACTGAACACAAAACCTGCAACGCAGAAGCGTGACAAGAGCATAAACACAAAAAAACAAGCCCTTTGCTGTGCTTAAAGGGCTCCTGCCCTACCTGCTAAGGGTCTCCCCAAGAAATCAGAGGACACTTTGAAACCCCTGCAGTAAGGAATACAAAATAAGTTTAAGAGAAGTTCTCTTGCTTCTAATAAATATATATTGCACTTTTTCTAGAGAGCAATTAAATGTGTAGTATGTTGGTTTAATCAGGACACTGAGAGGTGCCCTCAGAAAATGCATGGCTGCTTCTTGTTGTGTGGCAGAAACTAACAACGATATGAAGTAGTCATCCTCCAATTAAAAATAATAAAATTTAAAGAAAGAAAAAGGAAGGTACAAGTTAAGAGAAAGGCTCTTAAAGAGTTATGGTATTAACACTCCTGAGATACATGGGAATAAAAGGAGTGGCTGGAATTTATCCATCTCTGCCTTAGGCACCCTGAAAGAAAATGCCAGTGGATTTGCCAGGCAAGACTATATATATATCCCTGTGTGAAATGACTCTCAGTTCTTTGAAAGCCTCCAGTGTCAATTTTGAAAATGCTATCACAAGAGTTGTCACTAGAGTGCAACAGGGTTGAGGCAACAGAATTTGTTCCCCACCCGGTCCTTGACTTACTGTGGCCTGGGGCGGGCGTGGCCTTGTTCACCTACAGAACCTGAAAGTCTCACAGATCAAAAAAGTCCGCCTCCTCCTCGACGAAGCCATCCTGAAGTGTGATGCCGAGCGGATAAAACTGGAAGCTGAGCGGTTTGAGAACCTTCGCGAGATCGGGAACCTCCTGCACCCGTCGGTGCCCATCAGCAATGATGAGGTAGGTGTCAGCGCCACAGCTAGCGGCTGCCTTGTGTTGCCCCTCTCCGCTGGGAAAGGGGGCGGGGTGGGAGGGGGACGGTGAAAGCTGGCACTCTCGGTCTAAGAAAAGCAGGCTCTTTGTGTGTTTGCCCTGCCCACCAATTGAGAACTGTGAAAGAGTCAGATCCCCGCCTGATTGGGAAATGGCAGAGACAGCAGGTAGGTGGAGACTCCTGGCACAGAAACCGCTCCTAAATCGGGCTGCTGCCCCATCCACTGCGTGTTGCCCCTGGTAGCAGCTCGCCTTGTGGGAGGGATCTGCAGAATCAACCTCACCCCTCACCCACACCCTGCTGGGAAGCCGCAGGTTGAAGGGAAATCTGCATGATAAAAGTTTCCTGCTGAGTGGGAGCTTCCCCAGCACAAAGCGGCTCAGAGCCCAGCCTTTGTTCCCTGACACCCCAGCAGTGGCAGGGCCCATCTGTGCCTCTTTCATTCATTCCCTGGAGAACTGAACATTAAACTCATTGAGGGCTGGGGTGGCAGACTCAGGAGGTCAGGGCCCCGAGCCCGCCCTCATGTGGCCCCAGAACCAAGGAGAGCCTGGAAAAAAAGAACTCTACATTCTCCTCTGTACCCCAGGCAGTGAGGATTGTCCAGGAGAGGGTTTTCCCTGTAAAGGATTTTCCAGGGAAATCCCATGGATGGAGGAGCCTGGTAGGCTACAGTCCATGGGGCCGCTAAGAGTCGGACACGACTGAGCGACTTCACTTTCACTTTTCACTCTCATGCTTTGGAGAAGGAAATGGCAACCCACTCCAGTGTTCTTGCCTGGAGAATCCCAGGGACAGAGGAGCCTGGTGGGCTTCCATCTATGGGGTCGCACAGAGTCGGACATGACTGAAGCGACTTAGCAGCAGCAGCAGCAGCAGGAGTCATTTGAAAGGGTTAAAAAAAGAGAGCGAATACTGCAGATCTTTTGGAAAATCATGATTTCAGTTCCATGGCTAGAATTGCTTCTAGGAATTTATAAATTACTATTTTTCTGTTGAAGGCAAATTTTGTACCGAATTCCCTTCTCTAGTCCCTGTACACAAGGGCCAAAACCTAGTGTTTGAGTTAAGTGGAGACATCACAGATTGTTCTTGGAGATTAAGGTTTGGAAAAATGGAGGCTTGTAGACTTAAGAGCTCATGCATCTCTCTCTCCTGCTCTTACTTCCTTAGGATGCCGACAACAAAGTAGAGAGGATTTGGGGTGATTGTACGGTCAGGAAGAAGTACTCTCACGTGGACCTGGTGGTGATGGTAGATGGCTTTGAAGGCGAAAAGGGGGCCGTGGTGGCTGGGAGTCGAGGGTACTTCCTGAAGGTAAGAGTGCGAGGTTGGTTATAACCAGTGAGGTTGGTTATAAAGAAAGAACTGCAAAAAAGAAGTGCAGAGGACGTAACCCACTTAAAGAGGCCAAACATCTGCCTTTCTATCACAAACTTACTGGCAATTAGATGCAATTCTGTTTCTAAAGCAGGAGAGTGCTTATTGGGATTCCCTGGAACAAAAGCCACTAAGTGATCCTCCACAATGAATATATGTTTTGTTGACTGAATTAGAACAGTCTCTGCCTTTAAGGAGCTCAGTGTAATTGGACAGTCAGACAAGTAGCATAAGTGCTGTGGTGTGAGAAGCCCTGGGTGCGAATGGATGGGCAGAGGCAGCAAACCCAGATCGGCTGGGACAGAGGGAGGATGCCTTCAGGAAAGCCTTCCAAAAAGCACATGGTAAAGTCATTTGGAAAATACTGTCCTGATAGGTTTATTGTGCATTTACAAATAAGTCCAGTGTTTTAAGACTTCGCACAAGGAAACTCTCCCATGTGCCTTGGGTACATAATCCTTTTCCTTTGCTTTGTATCTTAAGAGGGAATGCTTTTCAGATGATAAGCTGAGCTCTGGCGTTAAGAAAGAGTCTAGAGTCCATTGTTGTTGGGTCTGCAGTCTTTGCGGCCTCCCGTGTGCCCCCAGCTGCCTCTGGGTGTAAACACCAGCAGATGAGCACGATGGTGGTGGCCCCCAGTCACACGGTGCTCTGTCTCTGCTCCTCAGGGGCCCCTGGTATTCCTGGAACAAGCACTCATCCAGTTTGCCCTTCGGACCTTGGAAAGTCGGGGCTACACTCCCATTTATACCCCCTTCTTCATGAGGAAGGAAGTCATGCAGGAAGTGGCACAGCTCAGCCAGTTTGATGAAGAACTTTATAAGGTGAGTAGCCTGTGGCAGTGTAGCAGAATCTCCTTAAGGTAAGAAGTTTAATTTCGAAGACACAGCACTGCTCTCCAGCAAGACTTCCTTGGAGGACGGAAATGTTATATACAGCGGCTGTTGAGCACTTCGGTGGCTAGTGCAACTGAGGAAGTAAAATTTTAATCTTAATGTAAATGACCACGTGTGACTAGTGGCTACCGTTTGGACAGTCCAGATGTAAAGCCTATTTTTTCTTTCCCTACATGGTTTATGTGATGCACTGAAATTGATCTTTAGCACCGTGAGCTTAGAAAAGAAGCTCGTAGATTATTATTAAGTTTGGACAGAAGGAAATTGCCAAAGTGGCTGATCATCCCACTCCTGACCCCAGACAGGAAGCTTCCTCGGAGGAGATATACTTTCCTTTGGATGGATGTAGCTTCCAGTTAATGGCACTTTTTCAACCATGAGGCATCTCAGGGTGAGCCAGAGGATTTGAGTTGAGGTACAGAAGGTCATTCTGAATCAGTCAGCTTTAACATCCGCCATCGCTCCCGTCTGTGCCAGAATTTCTGGTGTCTCTACTGACGGCTGCCCGTCACAGCTGAGTTCACTGCTCACTTGTCCCCCTCCTTCAACACCGTCCCATCAGGGGTGGAGGGTTGGGAGAGGGACTGTGTTCCTGTTGGCTGTTTCCTTCTTAAATTCATGTAGGAAGTAGTTAGACAAGTGCTCCTGGCCTCATCTGATTTATCTATTTAGAGAGATAAGTTTACTACCCAGAACCTTCTTCCCACTAGGTCCTGTTGGTGAGGTCAGAGTTATGTTTTCTTTCAAGATGCCGTGGGAAACAAAATGCTCTCTCCAAACATTAATACAACCTTGGGACCCTCCTCTTCTTCCTTTTAATGAGAGGAACATGTGTATTATCAGACGGGACCTCTTTTTATCTTTTCTCTTTTTTTTCTTTCCTCCCATCTCAACCCCCAAGATTGGATAAGTGATCACTGACAGAACTTTGGAAGTAGATGCCCTGTAGGTAACACCAGGGAGAAGCTTATATGAAGGATTATGAGAAACACTACGTAGCAGGTGCTCCCTGCGTTCCCTGCATTCTCTGTCTCTCATCCAGATGCTTCTTGGATCCATAGGCAGGGAGAATCACAGATCTCCATATAGAGGAATTTGGGCTGGCACTTCTTAGCTCATAACCTCAGTTCATTAATTCTCTAGAGCAGTGCTGTCCAACAGAACACTCTGTAGTAGTAGAAATGTTCTCCGTGTCTGTCCTATCCAGTGTGGCAGCCACCAGCCACAAGTGGCTGTTGAACACTTGAAATGGGGTTCATGCAAACCCAGGAATTAATTTTTAATTAAAATAGCCATATATGGCTACTGGCTGTACCATATTAGACCACAAGCTCTATTATTTTTATGTTGCCTATGAACAGCCTCACACGGGGCTAAGTTCCCACTGTTAGTTAGCAAGGTAGTTTCCCAGATTTCCAAACGCTGGCCCAGGAGAAGTTTGCTCTCCTTTTTAAAAAAATTTTAATTAAATACCACATGACAGAATTTGTAAGCAGTGGTGGGAAATCATCTTCTTTCCCATTACCTAATACAGTTGTCACTTTTAGTATTCTTTTGGTGCCTTTTTTCATACATATATTATTTTCTCATACTTCTAATCACACTGTATAGATTGTCTTTTTACTTCACACTGTTTCAGAAGCGTTTTTCAGTGTAACTGCATGGTCTTCATAGCCATCACTTCTTAATGGTTACATAATATTACCTGGCATGGATATAGGCTACCTGATTTCTTCCCCTGTTGAATATTTAGGGAGCTTCTGGGCTTCCCTGGTGGCTCAGTGGTAAAGAACCCTCCTGCCAATACAGGGGACAAGGGTTCAATGCTTGGGTTGGAAAGATCCCCTGGAGTAGGAAGTGCATATTTATGGGGCTTCCTTTTTTTGCTATCAGTAAGTTACAGTAAACTCTGTTCTGTATAGCTTTTTTTTCTCTTTTGCATTACTTTCTTCCACTAAGTACCAAAGTGATTCTTCAAGGATTATAACCCTAGATTAACCCACAAGTATCACGAGAGCAGAGACTATGTCCTTTTGCCAAGCATTGGCAAAAAGAATTTGGCTTTTACTAAATGCCTCACAAACATTTGTCAAGTGGATTAATTCATATTGCTACCAGCTCAGGTTTTATTGGATACCTGCCATCATTGGCCATTATACATCATTTGTAAGTGTTTCATTTATTAGGTAAAGTAAAAACAGTATCACAGGGAATTCCCTGGTGGCCCATTGATTAGGGCTGCCTGCTTCCACTGCAGGGGGGCATGGGTATGAACCCTGGTTGGGGACATGAGATTTCACATGTCACATGTTACACCCAAGAGAAAAAACATAGTGTCAGAATATTTTATCTTTTGCATTACTTGATCTCTAGTAGGGACTACACTTTGGACTGACCCATTCACTCCCTTATCTTTTTAGCATCTCCTGCTCACTCTCGGGCAGGGACTGAGGAAAATTCATCCTCCCATCACGCAGATCTCTGTGGCTTCTTGCTGGAGCTGAGGTTGTCCTCCCTGAGTCTTAACTAGTAAACATTACCCTCCTCCCACAGGTGATTGGTAAAGGCAGTGAAAGGTCTGATGATAACTCCTTTGAGGAGAAATATCTGATTGCTACCTCTGAACAACCCATTGCTGCTCTCCACCGGGACGAGTGGCTTCGGCCAGAGGACTTGCCAATCAAGTATGCCGGCCTGTCCACCTGCTTTCGCCAGGAGGTGGGCTCCCATGGCCGTGACACCCGCGGCATCTTTAGAGTCCATCAGTTTGAGAAGGTGAGTAGACAGGTCAGGGCGAGGAATGGGACTCTTCTGTCTGTCTCTCCAGGGTGGTTAGTGGGGAGACAAAATCTGTGCCGTTCAGCCCCGTCCCAGCTCCAGTCTTTCCTCTCGTTGCCCCCATCTGTGTTTGTAGGGAAGAGTGGAGAGGCTGGAGGACAGACTCAGGAAGCAGGCAGCCTGAGTCCAAAGGCCCACTCCACCACCTGCTGCTGCATAACCTTGAACTAGCTGCTTAAACTCTCAGTGCTGTATCCTCCTCTGTAAAAGGAAGACAGTAGTAGTTCCTGCCTCATTAGGCTACTGTGAGGATGAGACCAGTCATCACATGGCAAGTGCTCAGCACAGTACCCAGCACATTCGTGGCGCGCTGTTGACAGCAGCAGTCGTTGTTGCTGCGGCCCCATCCAGCCCAGTGCACCCCCTATCGCTCCCCAGGGGCCCCAGCCCTGCCTGACCCCCAGTGGAGCAGGAATAGGTCTTTGTTGCAAGGATAGCTCCCACCTCAGCATTCGGTTTATTCACCCTACCCCGTCGTCCCCGTCTGCTCGGGTCTGTCCTTGCAGATAGAGCAGTTTGTCTACTCCTCGCCACACGACAACAAGTCCTGGGAGATGTTTGAGGAGATGATCGCCACCGCGGAGGAGTTCTACCAATCTCTGGGGATCCCTTACCACATCGTGAATATCGTCTCAGGTATCCGCCTCCCTCTCCTGCATCCCACAGACACCACCCGGGCCAGTGGGGCTGCCCTACAAAGAAATAGCCCGCAATCCAGTTAATTGCCCACGTTAATTAAAATATCACACTCTTCTCCCTTGGGAGCTTTTGGTGATAAGAATATCTGGGCATGATTTTTCTTCTGAGGATAGGATGTGAATTAAAGAATTCTTCAGGCTTGCTAAAGGTTAGCCTTCTGAAATAGCAAACCTCCTTCATGAATTCTAGGGGTTTTTCCTTGCAGGTTCTTTGAATCATGCTGCCAGTAAGAAGCTTGACCTGGAGGCCTGGTTTCCGGGCTCGGGGGCCTTCCGTGAGTTAGTCTCCTGTTCTAACTGCACAGACTATCAGGCTCGCCGGCTTCGAATCCGATACGGGCAGACCAAGAAGATGATGGACAAGGTTAGACTGTCCCTGAGGAGGCAGGCGGCGGGGCCTTTTAGCACAGAGCGGAGCCACCTTATTTTGGCTTTTGGGGGACATCATGTCCCAGCATCATGGGGAAACCTGAGCTGCTCACTCTAGGCCAAAGAGGGAATCTGAAAATGACTTTCACTGAATCAGGACTGAGTCCTTCTAGATGGAAACCTGAACCTAGCTCTGTTCTACAAAATAATTCTATTTTTTTCTCCTCTTGGTTTTGTTCTCTGTAACTCCAGATAAAGAGATATCCCCATTTATCCACACAGAACAAGGTGGAGGCAAGGTCTTCCTTCTCGTGCAAGAAGGTCTGGGTTGTAGGCTTATCTTTCCAAACCCAGTTTGCAGGCCCTCATCTTTTCCAGGTCGGGCTTGAAAGGGGTTGAAAGAAGGAGGCCGTTGGGTAGTCTGTCCCTTCCCTCAGAGGGCCAGGAAGGGCTTGAGTATAACTGCTCCGTCTGGGGACCATCTCCTCGCAGGTGGAGTTTGTCCACATGCTCAATGCCACCATGTGCGCCACAACCCGCACCATCTGTGCCATCCTGGAGAACTACCAGACAGAGAAGGGCATCCTCGTGCCCGAGAAATTGAAGGAATTCATGCCGCCAGGTGAGGCTCCCTGCCTTCCTCCTCTCGTGCATCTTCCCACCCCACACCAAGTTTTCTTGTTGATTCACGGGCCCCCAAACTCTGCCTTGTCCTCTGGTGCCAGACACTGCAAGGGGCACGGTTGAAAGTAGCCAGTACAGGTATGTTAGTCTGTTTAAATGCAGCTAAAATTCAGGCTGCGAAAGGAAAGGAACAGAGGAAAGCGGTGCCCACCGTTGTCTTGTGGAACTTTTCCCAGAGGTCCCTGGGCTTTGACCCTTGAAGAATGGCAGGTTATCTGGTTGACGCTTCCCTTTCAGGTCTCCAAGAACTGATCCCCTTTGTGAAGGCTGCGCCCATCGACCAGGAGCCCTCCAAGAAGCAGAAGAAGCAGCATGAGGGCAGCAAGAAGAAAGGGGCAGAGAGAGATGTTGCCCTGGAGAGCCAGCTGCAGAACATGGAGGTCACCGACGCCTGAACATTCCTTTGTCCCCTCCACCGGGCTTCCGCTGCCATCTGCTGCAATCTCAGAGCCTGCCCACAGGCAGGGAAGCCTAGCACGCATGCCTCGCCCACCCCGTCTGACTGCATTACTCAAAGGGGAGCCATCTGCCACGCACAGTGTGACTTTCTCTTTTCTCATTTGGGCATAGGGTTCATCACCAGTGACTGATGAAACCAAGTAATAAAGCATCTCTGAGGGAGGCCAGGACTCTTCCTCAGTCTTCTGCCTGGGGCCTGAACCCTGTTTCTGACAGTTCTCCCTGGAACCATATTCATCCCTGCTTGTCCTGCTATATATAAGGTTGTCCATGTAGCAAAGAGAGCCTTTGAGGAGGTAGGGGAAGGCAGGAATAGCTTTCCTAAGGGCTCAAGGGGAAAGTGAAAGCTTTGAGTCTTATACACACAGGCTTGCAGGGCAAGGGCAGGATCCTCCTTTGTAAATGCGCTCCTGCTTTGTTAAAGCAGTTAGGTAGGACCAGCTTAGAGACCTGAGTTGATATGAAAAGCTGCATAGCACATCTGTTCCCTGGGAAGGGCTTCACAGAGAGGGAGGGAGGCGGCGAGACATCACAGTGGATGAGACTATATTTAATCTCAAAAAAGCCCTTAGATTCGAGACACACGGAACAGGGAGGGCCTTATTCACAGCTGCCTCTCTCCAGTCATCCCCAAATGGGAGACTAACTGCCTGGCAGCTTGTTGCTACAGCTCTAGAGAATCGATAGCGCCCACAGGATGGGGCTAGTGGGAATGATGTCTTCCTTTCTCTGGAGCTTCCACCGTTGGCCTAATGGCCAGTTCACCCTTTCCCTTGGGGAGGATGCTGTTTAGGCTCTTAATTTACCTGCTGCCTTTCATCTGCAATCTGCAAACACTTCACTTTAATAACACCTCTGTTAGTTTAGTGCTTCTCCCCTAGGAGCCTCAAATACCTCCTGTAGGTGATCTCTTTTATCTCTGTGGCAGTCCCAGACAGGAGGGCGGGGACATGATTATATCTTTCCCATCACAGGGAAGACAGTACAAGGTGGGGAGGGGTGACGAGAAAACACGGCCTCCTGGAAGCCAGGAGTCCTGACTCCTCAGCAGGGCTTGATGCTTGCTGTGTTTCTTCGGCAGGATGAGAACAGGACTCTGGCCTGCCACGTGGGAGCTTTATTTCATTTTCCCTAGTCCCTAAGCAGCAACTTCCCTGGGCCTGCTGGAGCTTGCTTAGCACCCAGGAAAGAGGCCATATGCTTGCGTTTCCACTGGGGGCTTGGGCTGATCCTGTGGATCTTGCTGCTGGGAAACCCCATCAAGCCTGGGGCACCTGAAAGGGTGACTGCAGTGGCCCTCTTACCACAGGCAGGCTCACAGCCTGCCTCTACTCTAACCAGTGCCCCCACTTGGACAGAGCCAGGGCAAGAGAACAAAAGAGCAAGCTAGTCCCATGTACTTGGAAGGATGAGGTATTCACATTCCTGTAGCCTCAACTATTTGATTTGAAGAAAGGCAGTTTACACAGTGAGCAGAAGGCCGGTTTTGGTCATCACCACACACCGCTCTTGCTTGTTTGAAAAGCTCATTGTACTTTGGGGTTAGAGGCTCCAGTGCTCCTGAACACCCCTGCCTGGCCTGAGAGGTCACTGTAGGTTCCTCCTCTTCTCCCCACTCCCACCTTCCTGGCTGCTGGTGCTGGAAACCTTCCACCAGGAGGCACCACTTTTCTCTGTGACCCTGAAAGCACTCTGGGAGGGCCGAAGCTGGGGCTCTGAGCCCCTGGGGGCCCAGGCCCAGCTCCTGCATCACACCCCCTGGCCCCTAGCTGACCTACTTCCTTACCTGACTAGTTTTTTGGACTTGGTTGCCCGTGGGGCCTAGACCCCCTGCCCAGCCTTCCCTACCTGCCCTGCGGCTGAGCAGTGTGTGGGCTGGCCTGGGAGCCTGCCTAGTGAGTGGAGGCCTGGAAAAACAGGTGCTGTGTGGACCAACTGCTCTGTTAGCTGAAAGTGTAAACCCTCTTCCTGAAGCCACAGGACAGAAATGTAGTCATTGTGAGGGAAAGGACGATCCCATGGTTGAGGTCCCTCCCCAAGGGGTCGAGTACACGCAGGAGACATACATCGGCACACACACCCAGGTACTGCCCTGTGCCAGGTGCAGTAAGGAGCAAGGGTTACGGAAAGAATGGGACACAGCCCTTGCTCTCAAGGAACTCCCAGTCCTTGGGAAAGGTGTGGCTTACCTTCCAGCAAGCTGAAGACCAAGCTCCTTCCCTCCCCGGAGCGGTGGGATGGGGCTGATGTAAGTCTTGTTTAGGACAGGCCAGCCAGCCTGCAAGCTGAGGGCTGGGAGTGGGCCCAGATAACCTCGACTCCACCCTGACTGTTGCCTCTGCAACCCACGGCTGATGCCCTCATCCCTGGCACCTTGACCTGCCCCATCTCCAACCTAAGCTACCCAGGTTACCTCAGCAAACCCCCACAGGCATAGGGGAGTGAGTCAGAGCTCTGGGTCTCTCATCAACCCTTGGTTCCCACACCCAGGGACCAAGATGCAGGTTGAGTGCTTCAGTTGAAAGAGGAGCCACCAGGCCTCTCTAGCAAGAGAAAGACAGCTAGAAGCCAGACCTCCAGAGAGAAATTTTCATCTAAAGAGTTAGGCAATTGTGAGGCCAACAGACCAGGCTGCTTGCCCTGAACTCAGTCTGCTGGGAAGGTCACTTTATCCGCCAAGCCAAACAGGGTCAGTGAAGAAACCGCTCCTGGGAACTGATACTTTCCTTGTGAAGGGTCCTGCTTTTCCTTTTCTGAAGCGGTTCGTTTACCCAGGGTCTTGAGAACGGCCCTCCCTGCCACCTCCCCATACTTCCCACTGGGGGCCTGGGGCGGCCCTGGCTGCACTCCCAGGGTGAGTCTGGCAGAGCTGGGACAGGCCCCAGAGAAATGTACTGCAAGTCAGAGCCTGTGCCAGGATGAGGGGGCCTGCCCACTCCCCCAGTCACCTCCCAGCAAGGGGTTCCCCCAAAGCTCCTCCCAGATATGCACAAAAGGGGCCGCTACCCTGTGTCTCCAGTGGGGGCCATCCTAGTGGTGCCGAGACGGCCGCCTCTGACGTTGCCCTTTTAAGAGCTCACCACCACCCCCCAACGAGGGCGGGGGTGCGGCAGGCAGGTTCCTGTTGCAGAACCCCAGCAAGTGCGGCTCCCCATCTGCGGAAAGGAGACGGAAAGCCAACCTTGCCAGTTCTCAATCTCTAAGTCCCCGGACCTGCGGGCAGAGGTAGGGGGTCCCAGCGACCTCTGATTCTGAGAAAACCCCGTTTTCTTCTAGAGGGGAAGTTCCTCATTTGCGCTGTTCTCATTGGTTGGCGGGTGAGCCCTGCATTTTGGAGAGCGATAGGGCCCCTCCACGACAGAACCAGGGCGTCCCTCCCCTGCACAAACCTGCTGTTAGAAATGGTCTGGAAAATTATTTTCAATGAGGTGTAAATTACTGATAAGGTGGTGTGACCCTTCTGGGAGACTTCTTTTTTTAACCCTAAAAAAGGGAAGAATTGAGCTGCCATTTAGAATGTCTTCTCTTCCTTCCATCTTGTCTTAGAGAGGGAAAAAAAAAGAATTTTTTCCTACTCCTCCAAAACCAGTGCTTGTGTACTTATGCCCCAGATTTGGCCCCTGTTCAGAATGCCTGAGCCCCTCTTCTACAGCCAGCTCTCTCTTCAACCTGCCTCTCCTGAGCCTCCCCTCCCCACCCATTCCCCTCAACCACCAACCTGCTCACACTTCCCATCCAGGCTTTGCTATTGAATTATGATCCCAGTCGGCTCCTTTCCCTCAAAGAAAAATAAGCCCTGGACACTTGTAGGATCTGTGACCTCATCAATCTCCTAGTACCCACCTCCTCAAAAGGAAGGTGGAATGTTCCATACAGTGGGAACAGCATAAGGGAGTAGGAGGAAGGCCTGAATAGTTGGAGTAGAGGGTGAGGAGGGTTGGGTTGGGGCTAGAGAAGTGGTCTGGATAAGGAGACAAGGCTGCCCCTAAAGGCTGGGTCCGTGGGGCTCTTGCCTCTCACCTGCATGCTCTCTCTGCGTGTGCTCTCCTGCTGTACATCCCAAATCTGTGATCTCTCACCACATAACTCTGGCTCTGACCCACCTACCCCTAATACACAGTGAGCATCTCCACCACGATCCAAACTGTTAGGTCTAACCCTCTATCCGATCCTCTGCCTCCACCCTCCTCTGGATAGTCAGGCACCCAAAACACATACCTGGAAGTCTCGCCCTGGACCACTCCCTCCTCTTCTCCAGCAGCCAGCTTCTCACAGTCCCACTCTCTTCATTACCCAGATCTGGCTGCTTGGCAGCCTGCTCCTCAGCTGCAGTGCAGACTCCCCTCCTCCTGGACTGTTAAAGCCACCTCCTGCCAGTCTGCTTGACCCCAGCCCCTTTTTCAGATACAGCCTTCCCACTGTGACAGATGGTGCAGACACTCCTGCTCCCACTCCACCCCCAACCCCGCCCAAACACTTCAGATGGCTCCCTCCACCTATGAAATAAAGTCCAGACTTCTCAGCCAGATCCAGATTCCTCAAACTGTGGCCACAGTTCAGAATAGCAGGCTTCTCTGCCCACTCCAGTACTCTTGCCTGGAAAATCCCATGGATGGAGGAGGCTTGTGGGCTGCCGTCTGTGGGGTCGCACAGAGTTGGACACGACTGAAACGACTTAGCAGCAGCAGCAGCTGCTCTTCTTTTCTCTTGCTCTAGCCCCAGGGAACTTCTCACCTCTCCCAGGACTGACATGCATTACACCCTCCTTATCTGCTCCTGCTGTTCCCACTGCCCCATGCCTTTCCTCTGGCCTGTCCCTGGAACTCTTCCTTCTCCTTCAGTTCAGTTCAGTTCAATCGCTCAGTCGTGTCCAACTCTTTGTGACCTCATGAATCGCAGCACGCCAGGCCTCCCTGTTCATCACCAACTCCTGGAGTCCACCCAAACTCATGTCCATTGAGTTGGTGATGCCATCCAGCCATCTCATCCTCTGTCGTCCCCTTCTCCTCCTGTCTTCAATATTTCCCAGCATCAGGGTCTTTTCCAATGAGTCAGCTCTTCGCATCAGGTGGCCATAGTACTGGAGTTTCAGCTTCAACATCAGTCCTTTCAATGAACACCCAGGACTGATCTCCTTTAGGATGGACTGGTTGGATCTCCTTGCAGTCCAAGGGACTCTCAAGAGTCTTCTCCAACACCACAGTTCAAAAGCATCAATTCTTCGGCACTCAGCTTTCTTTATAGTCCAACTCTCACATCCACACATGACCACTGAAAAAACCATGCCTTGAATACACAGACTTTTGTTGGCAAAGTAATGTCTCTGCTTTTTAATATGCTATCTAGGTTGGTCATAACTTTCCTTCCAAGGAGTAAGCATCTTTTAATTTCGTGGCTGCAATCACCATCTGCAGTGATTTTGGAGCCCAGAAAAATAAAGTCAGCCACTGTTTCCACTGTTTCCCCATCTCTTTGCCATGAAGTGCTGGGACTGGATGCCATGATCTCAAGTTTTCTGAATGTTGAGCTTTAAGCCAACTTTTTCACTCTCCTCTTTCACTTTCATCAAGAGGCTCTTTAGTTCTTCACTTTCTGCCATAAGGGTGGTGTCATCTGCATATCTGAGGTTATTGATATTTCTCCTGGCAATCTTGATTCCAGCTTGTGCTTCCTCCAGCCCAGCATATCTCATGATGTGCTCTGCCTATAAGTTAAATAAGTAGGGTGACAATATACAGCCTTGACGTCCTCCTTTTCCTATTTGGAACCAGTCTGTTGTTCCTTGTCCTTCCCTTTCAAGGTGGTTCAAGTGCTGCCTTCTCTACAAAGCCTTCCCTAACTTCTTGCACCCTCACACAGATATTAATGAATAGGGCACTTGTCTCTGTCTACATTGGACTGGTTGCTCCTTGGGGCCAGAGCTGGAGTCTTGTCCATCTGTGTACTTCTCAGACTTAGCCCAGTGCCTGGAGCATGGCTAGGGCTGGAGAGGGCTCTCTCTTCAGCCTACTCCAATTTATTAATAACTAAGTTATTGCAGATGTTGCTTTGGGACTTGCTGGGCACAGCTCAGCCCCAGGCTCCGTCTCTTCCCTTCTGTGCTCAGGAGCCAAACGTGATCTCAACTGGATCTTAGACAGACTATACATCTGTATGGAATCTGCAAACAGCACCAGCACTGTTGACTGAAGCTATCATGGGTTAAGGCATCCAGTGCCATCTTTTGAGTCCCCAAGAAAATCTATCTAACTTGTCTGGGACATCAGGCTTGCAGCTCCTGACTGCAGCTAGCATTGGGAATACATTTTTGTGATTAACGTGAATGGGTTCAGGGCTGTGCAAAAGGAAACCTAGAGACTCAACTGGCTTCCCAGATGATGGCTCCAGGAATGACACCTGGTCACCCCTCTGTTCCATTCACCAGTTCCTCCATCCACCCATCCATTCACTCATTTGACTACTATTTACTGAATGCCTGCTACATATCAGCTGACATGCTAGATCCTAACTAGGTGTTTAAGGCAAACATGTTCTCGTTGCTCCTGGAGCTCACAGCTAGTAGGTAAGACAGACGTTAACCAAGTAAATTAATAAATAAATACGTACTTGTACTACAAATTTCAATATGTGCCATAAAGGAGGGGACATTCAATACCACCATATTCAATAGCTAGAAGGAAGCCAGGGTGCCCAGAACAGAGTGAAGGGGAAGAAATAAGAAGAGCCTGGGGCATTCCATCCCAAGCTTTGTGGACCCCTGTGAAGCTGGGTTTTATTCAAGGCACAACCAAAAGGTCGTGCCAGGTGTTTAGGAAGGGAGCCACACGCTCAGATTCAGACTTTGCAGTGTTACTCTGAGAAGGACACCATGAGGAGTCCTTTCATCAGAACAGTCCAGAAAGTGGCACACTCAACAAGAAAACTAGCCTGAACTTTTCAGTCAATACCACAAAAAAAGAAGGAAGGAAGGAAGCTAGCGAGGACGGATAGAGAGAAGGAAGGAAACTAAGGCAAGGTGTGGCTAGACGTGATGCGTAAACTTCTGGTTTAAAAGCACAGCCATCAGAGTTCTGTGAGGGAGTCTGAATTGGACTGGACACGAGATGACACAGGCATCATCCTGTTCCTGGGCGTGGCAGCGGTCCCCGTCCCACAGGGCTCTGACTCAGGCACTGGAGGGTGGGAGTCCATGATGTCTCACTTTCACTTCGTTCTCCAAACACTGAGAGAAAGCACAGTGTCAATGATTATTGAAACTGAGTGGAGAGTGTCTAGGGGTATGTTGTACCATTTCAGCCATTTTTCTGAATGCTAGACATTTGCCAAGACAAAAAATTGGGGGAGATGTTTTTCAATCTAAAAAAACAATTGTATTAATTTAAAAAATTTAAAAGATTACTTAGGCAACTGAGTGGTGACTGGTTTGGAGGGGGAACAACCTCAGGAAGATTCCATACAACCTGAGCCGAGCGCCCCCTGAGTGCCAGGCATGCAGTGGGGATGCTCAGAAATAGCCCACCCTGGGGGGGCACAGTTCTTGAGGCGCTAGCCTACTGTGTTCCCTCTTTGCCTGGCAAAGAAATAAAGCCACTCTTTGCTTCTCCTCTTTAAAAAATATAAAGAGCCCACCCTCAAGGCACACATCCTCTAGTTTTGAAGAAAAGTGCAGGGCAGCCAGCTGGGCACACGGGCAAGTGTGGACCGGAGAACATGCAGATCCCAGCCCGCCGGAGGCTGCCGCCCGTGGTCCCTGAGCAGCAGTGTCCGGAGCTCCCTGAGGCCAGGCTCTCCCCTCCCCATTTCTGTGCACTTTGTAGAGCAACAGCCAGGGCTTCTCCCCACCTCTCTCCTGACAGTGCAACTGTCCTGCCCACCCACCTCTGCCATTGGCAGCCTCCCTCCCCACCACTCCTCCCAAGCAGGCCATTGCGCCCAGATTTAAGCCCATGAGTTCACCAGGTTCTTCCCAGTCTGGCCCTGTCTGCCCTAGTATGCTGGGCCACAACACCCACCCCGATCTTATTAAATTTTTTGGCCATACAGTGTGGCTAGCGGGTGGGATCATTGAACCCAGCCCAGTAGTGAAAGCACAGAATCCTAACCACAAGACCAGCAGGCAGTTCCCACACCCAGCCCAGTCTTGGCTTCAGCCAAGGTGACCCTCATTTCATTCATTCGTGGCTTATACTGCTTAATCTGGAGCCGTATTGCCTGGGTTCCAGTCCCAGGTCTGCCCAGGTCTAGCTGGGTCACCTCAGAGAAGACCCTTAACCTGTAGGTTAAAGGAAGTTGCTGATGAATTTCTCTGGCCAGGAATGCAATTACTGATTCTTTAAGAGGCAACCAAGTCCTACCTCCTCCAAGAGGCCGTCTGAGATTTCTTCAACCCTCCCTGCTCTCTCTTCTGAATTCCTTTAGCCTTCTTTGTCTCGTCTGCTCTTGGACCACTTCACCCATGCTACCTTGTTCAGTTGAGAACCACATCCTATGCACGTGTGTATTTTCCAGGCTCTCCCTGCAGGTCACTTTCCCTCCTGAAGGCTGGCCTAGATGAGCAGTAATTTCCCTTTGAACCGACTCCAAGATCTTGCTGCACCTTGGATTTCTCCCATGTGGGAGGGAGATCTAAAGGTTCCTTAAGCTGGAAAGTTCTATGAAATAGGCAGGCCTTCCCTTAGGGGTCAAGGAGGACACCACCAGGACAAGCCCTAGTTTGAGACTCCGTAATGCTTAGACAAGGTTTCCCAGGTGGCTCAGTGGTAAAGTACTTGCTTGCCAATGCAGGAGACATGAGTTCGATCCCTGGGTAAGGATGATCTCTGGAAGAGGAAATGGCTAACCCACTCCAGTATTCTTTCCTGGAGAATCCCATGGACAGAAAAGCCTGGTGGGCTGCAGTCCATGGGATCGCACAACCACAAGGCTGCACAGAAGACACTGAAGTTTCCTTCCTGCTTTGGGGAGGGGGAAGCTGCTGAGGGCGTAAGAGCAGGTTGGGGGGACAGCTCTGTCCTGTGTCCCTGGGAGCAGGGTGGGAAGACTATTTGCCAAACTTGCCTGGAGATGAAGGAAGGGGTTCCTCACATCCCCAACTGGTCTGTCCTTGGGCAGAAAGGCTGTTTGCAACGAAGAGGGCTTCCTAAGCCCATGTTGCCTCAGCTCTAGGCTCCAGAATCAAGTTCCTCAGCCAAGGCTGCCATGCTCTCCCATCCAGCAAGCTTATTTTAGTACAGAGGGAGAGAGATGAATGGAGGGCTGCAGTTTCTCCGCGTGTTGGCTTGGGCCTTCAGCAGAAATGAGTCTCATTACCCAACCCCAATTCAAGGGATAATTAACAGATGGTATAATTTACGAGCATTCTCCGCACCACATGGCTATTAGGTGAAGAGCAAGATGCCCACGCAGCCCCTAGATCCTCCCAAACCACAGAGTCAAAGGGAGCCTGGAGAGGCGGAGCCCCGCAGAGGCCACTTAAGCCACCTTTTCTCTCTGGAGCCTTCCTTGGACTTGTTCATCTTCCGTCAGAGAAGAGGGCACTTCCCTGAGCTGGGGGTTCCCCTGCCCACTTCCTTCTCCTCCTCCCATCCACCACCATGGCCAGGAGTGTAGGCTCACCCTGATGCCTCTTGCTGTCACCAAAGCTCATCGCCTTTCCTCTTCCCCAGGGAGAAAGAAGGAAGCTGATTTCTCATTCTTGGCATTACCCTGTGGTCACATGGAGGTTGCTTGGGCCTAGAGGCCCGGAGAGGCGATACCCGGGTCTCCTGCCGTGATGCACGGAGAGTGACACTGATGTGGGCAGAGTGCCTTGTTGGAAAAGAGCGAGCATCTGACCCAATGCTTTTCAACTGGGTTCCTCCAGACCCTCAAGCTCCACAGGGGGCTCAGTGGGGATGGGCAAGACCCTGACTCCTACTTCAACCCCACAGCATATATTTTTTTTCAGATTACTATTTTTGAAACTTATTCTTAGTTGGAGGATGATTGCTTTACAGTGTTGTGTTGCTGTACAACCATGTGAACCAGCTATATCCCCTCCTTCGTGACCCTCCTTCCCAGCCCTGCCAGTCCACCCTCTAGGTCATCACAGAGCGTGAAGATGAGCTCTGTGCTATGCATCTGTTCCCTGTGCTAGCTATCCATTTTACACATGGATATATGTGATATATGTCTATGCTGCTTTCTCCATTTTTCAGCACCCCCCTTCTCTTACTGTGTCCAGAAGTCTGTTCTCTATGTCTGAGTCTCTATCCTGGCTCTGGAAAAATGTTCACCAGTACCATCTTTCTAGAGTCCTTATGTATGTGTTAATATATGGTATTTGTTTTTCTCTTTCTGACTTACTTCACTCTGTATAACAGGCTCTAGGTTCATCTGCTTCACTAGAACTGACTCAAATGTGTTCCTTTTTACGGCTGAGTAATATTCCATTTTATATATGTACCACAACTTCTTTATCCGTTCGTCTGTCATCTAGGTTTTTTCCATGTCCTAGCTATTGTAAATAGTAGCAGGACTATTTTTATCTTGCTTATCATCTGGGCTTCACTTTATATTTCAGTTAAAAAGGGATTCTACTGTTAAATAAAAATTTGAAGTTATTGAGCTTATTCTAGCCCATCATCTTACAAAAGGGAATTGGCACAAGCATTTGACCAAAGTCACACAGCTAGATGGTGGTGAGTTGGACCTCCTCCCCAGGCCAACCTTCATACCACTGGCCCCAGCCCCTCGCTGCTCACACAGTTGGCCCTGGGCCTCTGGATGGGGTATGAGAGAGGGAAGTCTCTTTGGATCACCCTCCACCTCCCAGTGCCTGGACCTACTTCAAGGTCTGGCTTCCATGCCTGGCCAGGAGTCCCGGAATCTCCCACGCCCCTTCAAGTGGCAGATCCAGTCTAAAGTCTGCAAATGGAGAGGTTCCGGAGCCCTGTGCTCTGGGCAGGATTGTTTGCAGTCACAAAGCTGAGGGTGGAAGGAGGGGAGTGGCAGCTGGATGTGGATGGGGAAGTGGAGAGGGGGCAAGAGGTCATCTCTCTGGACAAGAGGCCCTATGGGGCAGTGAAAACCACTGGTCTAGGACCCAGGAAGCTTGAATTAAAACTTGGTCCCACCTGTCTCCAGCCTTGTGACCCTGTACAAGGTTCACCCTCTGTGAGGCTCAGAACCTGCTAATATTAGCATGTTTATACCCACTGGCTTTTGCTCTGACATTCCCAGCCTACCTCCCCCTGACAAGCCTGGGTGGCATCCAGGTGGAGGTTGGGGTCATTCTGCAGCGCATTCTGCAGCTGGACTCCAAGGGGCAGCCTGATTAGATCACAACTTTGCTGAGGGGCAAGAAGAGCTAAGAAAGCCTTCCTCAGCAATCAATGCAAAGAAACAGAGGAAAACAACAGAATGGGAAAGACTAGAGATCTCTTCAAGAAAATTAGAGATTCCAAGGGAACATTTCATGCAAAGAAATTTCTGTCCTCGATAAAGGACAGAAATGGTATGGACCTAACAGAAGCAGAAGATATTAAGAAGAGGTGACAAGAATACACAGAAGAACTGTACAAAAAAGAGCTTCACGACCCAGATAGTCATGATGGTGTGATCACTCACTTAGAGCCAGACATCCTGGAATGTGAAGTCAAGTGGGCCTTAGAAAGCATCACTATGAACAAAGCTAGTGGAGGTGATGGAATTCCAGTGGAGCTATTTCAAATCCTAAAAGATGATGCTGTGAAAGTGCTGCACTCAATATGCCAGCAAATTTGGAAAACTCAGCAGTGGCCACAGGACTAGAAAAGGTCAGTTTTCATTCCAATCCCAAAGAAAGGCAATGCCAAAGAATGCTCAAACTACTGCACAATTGCACTCATCTCACATGCTAGTAAAGTAATGCTCAAAATTCTCCAAGCCAGGCTTCAGCAATACGTGAACTGTGAACTTTCAGATGTTCAAGCCGGTTTTAGAGAAGGCAGATGAACCAGAGATCAAATTGCCAACATGCGCTGGATCATGGAAAAAGCAAGAGAGTTCCAGAAAAACATCTCTTTCTCCTTTATTGACTGTGCCAACGCCTTTGACTGTGTGGATCACAATAAACTGTGGAAAATTCTGAAAGAAATGGGAATACCAGACCACCTGACCTGCCTCTTGAGAAATCTGTATGCAGGTCAGGAAGCAACAGTTAGAACTGGACATGGAACAACAGACTGGTTCCAAATAGGAAAAGGAGTAAGTCAAGGCTGTATATTGTCACCTGCTTATTTAACTTATATGCAGAGTACATCATGAGAAATGCTGGGCTGGAAGAAGCACAAGCTGGAATCAAGATTGCCCAGAGAAATATCAATAACCTCAGATATGCAGATGACACCACCCTTATGGCAGAAAGTGAAGAGGAACTAAAGAGCCTCTTGATGAAAGTGAAAGAGGAGAGTGAAAAAGTTGGCTTAAAGCTAAGCATTCAGGAAAGTAAGATCATGGCATCCAGTCCCATCACTTCATGGGAAATAGATGGGGAAACAGGGGAAGACTTTATTTGGGGGGGGCTCCAAAATCACTGCAGATGGTGACTGCAGCCATAAAATTAAAAGACTTTTACTCCTTGGAAGGAAAGTCATGACCAACCTAGACAGCATATTGCAAAACAGAGACATTACTTTGCCAACAAAGGTCTGTCTAGTCAAGGCTATGGTTTTTCCAGTGATCATGTATGTATGCGAGAGTTGGACTGAAGAAAGCTGAGCACCAAAGGATTGATGCTTTTGAACTGTGGTGTTGGAGAAGACACTTGAGAGTCCCTTGGACTGCAAGGAGATCCAACCAGTCCATTCTGAAGGAGATCAGCCCTGGGATTTCTTTGGAAGGACTGATGCTGAGGCTGAAACTCCAATACTTTGGCCACCTCATGCGAGGAGCTGACTCATTGGAAAAGACTCTGATGCTGGGAGGGACTGGGGGCAGGAGGAGAAGGGGACGACAGAGGATGAGATGGCTGGATGGCATCACTGACTCGATGGACGTAAGTCTGAGTGAGCTCCGGGAGTTGGTGATGGGCAGGGAGGCCTGGCATGCTGCTATTCATGGGGTCGCCAAGAGCTGGACACGACTGAGCGACTGAGCTGAACTGAACTGAACGGGGGTGGGGGCTCAGGATGGTCACTGTGTGTTCCTGAGGAAGTGGAGTGTCTCTTTGGCACAAGGGGGAGGATTTATACTCTTGAGCAGGGCCATTTTAGCTCAGTCTGACCCAGACCAGTGGCGGGGAAGCAACAAGGACTCTTATCAGCATCCAGCCTTTTGGAGGGAGGTGCATCAGGGTGGGCACTTGTCCTCTGAAAGTCCTTCAAAAGGTTTTGGAAACCTCTAAACATACTTAGGATTTGCCACCATTATTATCATTTGCTGTCTGGCTTCTGATTATTAATTTCCTTTGTAGACTGTCGTGGGAATCTGGCCCAGGGGCAGGCCTGGCGTGGGATTGGGATGGGCGAAGAAGGTCAGTAATGCGCGAATTCTGTATCACTGGTGCGGAGGAGGGCGCTAGGTGGGGCCCACCTCCTTCGGTGCGGCTGGCGTCGCCACTTTAAGGCAGTGGCGGCGCGAGCAGGTCTATGGTAATGAGGCGCCGCCGCCGCCGCGGCCGCTCTGCAGAGCTCGCCCGCCCGCCAGGGAAGCGAGGGAGCGTGGGGCTGGGCTCGGGGCCGCGGCGATAGCAGCTGCGGCGGCGGGGACGCGGGGCACGAGCGGCCGGTGGGGGGGGGCCGTCGGAAGCTCCCGGGGCCGGGCCGTGGTCCGGGTGCTCAGCTCCGGGAGAGCAGGTGGGCTATCCCGCGGGGGCGAGGGGCACTCAGAGGATCTCGGCGCGGCAGGGCCAAGGGCGCGCGGGCCCCGCGGGCGCCGCGGGCGCAGGTGGCGAGAGCCGGGTGTGCCAGTGGAAGCGCGGCGCCAGCCCGTGGTGGTCTGGGTGACCTGGCGTGGGCCCGACTTAGGGATCGGTGGGAGCCGGGGCGCGTGGGAGCGGGCAGCGCCGGGCTCCGGTGAGGCATCAAGGAGCAGGCCCCTCGGGGCGCAAAAGTAGCCCCCGGGGACTGGCGCCCCAGCCCGGGCATGAGGCGCGGCGGGGTCCGCAAGAGCGGGAGGAGGAGCCGCGGCCGCCGTTGACCCGGCCGGCCGGGAAGGGGGAGAGATGCGGAGCCCGGCGGCCCGTGCCCCACTTCCAACACCGCTGCCGCCGCTGCTGCTACTGCTGCTGCTGCCGCCACTACTGGGAGACCAAGTGGGGCCCTGTCGCTCCCTGGGGCCCGGCGGACGCGGCTCCTCGGGGGCCTGCTCTCCCGTGGGCTGGCTCTGTCCAGCTTCATCCTCGAACCTCTGGCTCTACACCAGCCGCTGCAGGGATGCGGGGACGGAACTGACTGGTCACCTGGTCCCTCACCATGATGGTCTGAGGGTCTGGTGTCCAGAATCCGGGGCCCACATCCCCCTGCCACCAGCGCCAGAAGGCTGCCCCTGGAGCTGTCGTCTTCTGGGCATAGGAGGCCACCTTTCCCCGCAGGGCAAGCTCACCCTGCCCCATGAGCACCTGTGCTTAAAAGCCCCACGGCTGAGATGCCAGTCCTGTAAGCTGGTGCAGGCCCCAGGTTTCAGGGCAGGGGACAGCTTAGCAGAAGAGTCCATGGGTGGACGTCGGAAGAGGAACGTGAATACCGCCCCCCAGTTTCAGCCCCCCAGCTACCAGGCCACAGTGCCGGAGAACCAGCCAGCAGGTACTCCTGTGGCATCTCTGCGGGCCATCGACCCAGATGAGGGTGAGGCAGGTCGACTGGAGTACACTATGGATGCCCTCTTCGATAGCCGCTCCAACCACTTCTTCTCTCTGGACCCGATCACTGGTGCAGTCACCACAGCCGAGGAGCTGGATCGTGAGACCAAGAGCACGCACGTCTTCAGGGTCACGGCGCAGGACCACGGCATGCCCCGACGCAGTGCCCTGGCCACGCTCACCATCTTGGTGACTGACACCAATGATCACGACCCTGTGTTTGAGCAGCAGGAGTACAAGGAGAGCCTCAGGGAAAACCTGGAAGTCGGCTATGAGGTGCTTACCGTCAGAGCCACAGATGGTGACGCCCCTCCCAATGCCAATATTCTATACCGCCTGGTGGAAGGGTCTGGGGGCAGCCCCTCTGAAGTCTTTGAGATTGACCCTCGCTCTGGTGTCATCCGAACCCGAGGCCCCGTGGATCGGGAAGAGGTGGAATCCTACCAGTTGACGGTGGAAGCGAGTGACCAGGGTCGGGACCCTGGTCCACGGACTGCCACAGCTGCCATTTTCCTGTCGGTGGAGGATGATAATGACAATGCCCCCCAGTTTAGTGAGAAGCGCTACGTGGTCCAGGTGCGGGAGGATGTGGCCCCAGGAGCCCCGGTCCTCCGGGTCACAGCCTCAGATAGAGACAAGGGCAGCAATGCTCTGGTGCACTACAGCATCATGAGTGGCAACGCACGGGGACAGTTTTACTTAGATGCCCAGACTGGGGCTCTGGACGTGGTGAGCCCTCTTGACTATGAGACGACCAAGGAATATACCCTACGGGTTCGGGCACAGGATGGTGGCCGGCCCCCTCTCTCCAACGTCTCCGGCTTGGTGACAGTGCAGGTTTTGGATATCAATGACAATGCTCCCATCTTCGTCAGCACCCCCTTCCAGGCTACTGTCCTGGAGAGTGTCCCCTTAGGCTACCTGGTCCTCCATGTCCAGGCCATTGATGCTGATGCGGGTGACAATGCCCGCCTAGAATACCGCCTTGCAGGGGTTGGACACGACTTTCCCTTCACCATCAACAATGGCACAGGCTGGATCTCTGTGGCAGCTGAGCTGGACCGGGAAGAGGTTGATTTCTACAGCTTTGGAGTAGAAGCCCGCGACCATGGCACCCCAGCACTCACTGCCTCGGCCAGTGTCAGTGTGACCATCCTGGATGTCAACGACAACAACCCAACCTTCACCCAACCCGAGTACACGGTGCGGCTCAACGAGGATGCAGCTGTGGGCACCAGCGTGGTGACGGTGTCGGCCGTGGACCGAGATGCCCACAGTGTCATCACCTACCAGATCACCAGTGGCAATACCCGAAACCGCTTCTCCATCACCAGCCAGAGCGGTGGGGGGCTGGTGTCCCTCGCCCTGCCATTGGACTACAAACTTGAGCGGCAGTATGTGCTGGCTGTTACTGCCTCCGATGGCACGAGGCAGGACACGGCACAAGTGGTCGTGAACGTCACTGATGCCAATACCCACCGCCCTGTCTTTCAGAGCTCCCACTACACGGTGAATATTAATGAGGACCGGCCAGCAGGCACCACAGTGGTGCTCATCAGCGCCACAGATGAGGACACGGGTGAGAATGCCCGCATCACCTACTTTATGGAGGATAGCATCCCCCAGTTCCGCATTGATGCGGACACAGGGGCCGTCACCACCCAGGCTGAGCTGGACTATGAGGACCAGGTGTCCTACACCCTGGCCATCACTGCCCGGGACAATGGCATTCCCCAGAAGTCCGACACCACCTACCTGGAGATCCTGGTGAATGACGTGAATGACAATGCCCCTCAGTTTCTGCGGGACTCCTACCAGGGCAGTGTCTACGAGGACGTGCCCCCTTTCACCAGCGTTCTGCAGATCTCAGCCACTGATCGTGACTCCGGCCTTAACGGCAGGGTCTTCTACACCTTCCAAGGGGGCGATGATGGAGACGGGGACTTTATCGTAGAGTCCACATCAGGCATTGTGAGAACACTGCGGAGGCTGGATCGTGAGAATGTGGCCCAGTACGTCCTGCGGGCATACGCAGTGGACAAGGGGATGCCTCCAGCCCGCACGCCCATGGACGTGACAGTCACAGTGTTGGATGTAAATGATAACCCACCTGTGTTTGAGCAGGATGAGTTTGATGTGTTTGTGGAAGAGAACAGTCCCATTGGGCTGGCGGTGGCCCGGGTCACAGCCACTGACCCTGATGAAGGCACCAATGCTCAGATCATGTACCAGATCGTGGAGGGCAACATCCCTGAGGTCTTCCAACTGGACATCTTCTCCGGAGAGTTGACCGCTCTGGTGGACTTGGATTATGAGGACCGGCCTGAATATGTCCTGGTCATCCAGGCCACGTCAGCTCCACTGGTGAGCCGAGCTACAGTGCACGTCCGCCTGCTTGACCGCAACGACAACCCACCAGTGCTGGGCAACTTCGAGATCCTTTTCAACAACTATGTCACCAACCGATCAAGCAGCTTTCCAGGGGGTGCCATTGGCCGGGTGCCTGCCCACGACCCTGACATCTCAGACAGCCTGACTTACAGCTTTGAGCGGGGGAATGAACTCAGCCTGGTCCTCCTCAACGCGTCCACGGGCGAGCTGAGGCTGAGTCGGGCACTGGACAACAACCGACCTCTGGAGGCTGTCATGAGCGTGCTGGTGTCGGGTAAGGAAGGGCCCAGGCAACACTGGGATGGAGTTGGCCCTTGGGGGAGGGCCTGGGTGGCCTTCTGAGGAGGAACTGCTGACCCATCTCTACCTGGGACTGGCCTAGTGTTTGAGGGGTGCAAAGCAGCTGGGGACAGAGCCCGAGGAATCCTGGCAGCTGTGTGGGCCCTGCCTGCCACCTCAGGCTGGGCCGGGCTGCTTCAGTCAGCTGCCCTCTGCCTACCAGCCTGTGACGTGGTGGGGAAATGTCGTGAGGCTGTCTTCTCTGTGGCTGCTGAGAATTGTGGAACAAGGCTCTGGGGTCTAAGAGAGCTGGGGCGGGATGGAGGGGATTGTGGCCCAGAGCAGCGAGCCACCCCTTCACACCCGCCAGCCGCCCGCCCGCCGGCACGTCCCTGTGATCTCACACAGCCTCGGACAGAGCCGAGGCTGTCGGGGCACAGAGTTGCCCCCACGGGGTCAGGACCCTGCGGTTGGGCCCCTTCTGGTTCCCGGCTGAGCCACAGACCAGCTGAGGGGGACTTTGTCTAGGACATTCTTTTCCCTCCAGGCAGAAAGAGCCTGGCCTGGCTTCCCCCTTCAGAGCTCCCACAGGAAGTGAGGCCGGAGCTCATTGTCTCTGTCCAAACAGACCCCACTGTCAGAGGTGGTGGTTCGGGGTCCGGCTTGGGGGAGGGGCCGCAGCGGAGCCCGGGGCAGGCCACAGCACTCCTGGGCCCCCTGCCTCCCCGCGGCTGTTCTTAGACGCCAGGCCTTCCCACGGCCCATGAGAGCCTGGGCTCAGGGGATGGGCTGTGGGGACCATGATGAGCCAGGGCGCTAGTGGCCTCTGAAGGCAGAGCCCTCAGATCCAGCGGCAGGGGAACAGAATCCTGGGGCGTGGGAGCCTGGCCAGGACCCAGGCCGGGCATTCCAGCTGCTTGGCCAAGCGCTCAGCCTGCAGACTCCTGGACAGAAGGGCTGGGGGAGGAGAGTCGGGGGGTGGGGGGGAGGGTGGGCAGCATTCTGTCTCTTCTGTCAGGAGCAGGGAGTGGACAACAGCGGCAGCAAGGAGCCGAGCCCCTTCCCTGGGCCTGGGAACAGCTGCGGCCCTCGTGAGCACTAACTGTTAGCTGTGCCTGGGGATGGGTGGGTCAGGGCACCCTCACTTAGACACATCAGAGAGGGGAGAAGAGCCGCCTGGCGAGCCTCACTTCCACCCCAAGGAGTCCGGGGCAGGAGAGGAGTGAGGCGTGCAAGACACAGGGCGTGGCTTCAGCCCCCTCCTCATTCATAGTCCTTTTGGGACAGACAACCCCCCTCCCCAATCCTCAGGTGGCCATTGGAGCCAGGGCACGTGAGCTTTTAGAGGTCATGGACAGGCTCTGTGCCTCTGGAAGCTTCAGTTCCTCTCTAGGGGGAGGTGGTGGGGGCTGGAGCTCTGCTATCTCGTGTCCTTCTCTGTGCTGGGAAGCAGTGGGGAGGGCTGGAGGGGAAGGGCCTCTCCCTCCTGCCTCCCCCAGTCCACCCTAGGTGACCGAGGGACGTGGGCAGAGGAGGCCCCACCCAGCCTTCACGCTCCTACCCATGCAGAGCCCCAGACTTCGGCTCCCCTAGAATAGATGGGGAGGCCTTGGCTGGCCCTCCAGCCCAACCCCACCCTTTCCCCTCAGCCCTGACCCTTGGAGGCAGTCACCACGGCAACCCCAAAGTCCGGGGCGGCTGGGGCGAGGGGGATCAGCTCCTGCTGCCCTTTGTTTCCCTCTCTTGCTCTTTGTCTCTTCTTTCTTTCCCGTGTCTGCCCTTGGGGGCCTTTCTGCACTGTCTCCTCTGTGGTCCTCTCCCCATCTCCTGTGTGACTCTCCTCCTTCCCCACTTTCTCCACTGCTGGCTCTTTTCCTGGGCCTTTGTCTTCCCCTGTTTGGTCTCTGTGTTTTTGCCTCTCCGATTTCCCCCTCTCTTGTTCCCTGGGACTTCAGCTGCCTTAGCATGGGCCGGGGGGCTCTCCTGAGGCCCAAATTCTCCTAACTCTGCCTCTTCCGAACCCTGCCTGGACACACAGCAGTGCCCGCTCATGGCCCACGACTCCCACTAGTGCATCTGCCAGGGCAAGGGCGGCTTGGCCTCTAATTCTGCCCCAGTCTGGGACTTGGCACTTTCCTAGGTGTGGCAGGCGAGGTTCTTGTCACAGAGGGTGTTTCCTGGGGTCAGGGCCCATCCCCACCCTCTTCTGCCCAGGAGGATGGCTCAGGCTGTGCACCCCCCACCCCGGTTCCCACCGTTGCCTTTGCACCTGAAGGGTGACCCAGGTCAAGGCAGGAGAAAGGAACAAAGAGGAAGGAGAGAGCGGTCCATTGACTGCTGGGATGGGGACAATAGCAGAAGGGGCAGGTGGCCACAGATGGTGGGCCAGATGGGAAGCAGCGGACACCCTGGGTGAGGGGTGCAGGCGGGGCCTGGGCCGGCAGGGGGGCAACACCGGGAGGGGTGCGTGTTCCTAGGGCTGACGGTGGAGAGGTTTCTCTTGCTTGCTCCGCCCCTCCCTGGTCAGTTAGGAGGACTCTGTGGGCTCTGGGCTCCTTCCTGTCCAGAGGGACTCTCACACCAAGGAATCACTGGGCACCAGGTACACAAGGGCCCTGGGCTGGCTCCAGAACTAAGTGCAGGGGGCTCTGAAAGAGAGAGGAAAGTAGAGCCTGAGGTCATAAATCTGGGCAGGCTCCCTGGAAAAGGTGAGTTTAGGGCGGGCTAGGAAACTAGGAGGAGTGTGGGCTGGTGGCTGGATAGTCCAGGTAGGAAGGAACAGTTTGTTCAGCAGCAGTCAAGAAAAGGAGGAGCAGAGGTGAGTGATGACAACAGGCTTGCTGGTGAGAGCAGGCAGGCCTCACATTCTCAAGCAGTGAGGCTGGAGGGCAGGTGGGCAGGGGGCCGAGGACACGGCTCAGATGTATGTCTGGCTTCAGCCTTCCTAGTTGCTGGCGCAGTCAGCCACCTCAAGGTGCTATGACATAGAAGCAGAAGAATCTATTCCCAGATCCCTTTCGTACACCCAGGAGTGTGCGCGTGCGTGCTTAGTTGCTAATCATGTCCAAATCTTTTCGACCCTGTGGACTGTAGCCTGCCAGGCTCCTCTGTCCATGGGATTCTCCAGGCAAGAATCCTGGAGTGGGTTGACATGCTCTTCTCCAGAGGATCTTCCCAACCCAGGGATCAAACCCTCATTTTGTGCATTACAGGTGAATTCTTCACCAACTGAGCCACTATGGAAGCCCTGTCCTACCTCTGTCCCACCCGAGAAACACTACCTCCTGCCTCATTCCTGCTAGGATGTCCTTTTAAATAACTACTTGGGCCTCCCTGCAGTGTTTTAAAGACCATTTCTTCATTATGGAGATCAAATAGATTCTCATGACCATCTGACTGAACACTTACTATGCGCAGAACATTGTCGTAACTAAACAATAAGAATATCGCTTATAGCCCAGCCAGGCCATTTCCCTCACCGCTTGGCCTCCAGCTTTCATTTTGAGCTGAATACAATCCATTGCCATGTGTTTGTGCACTCAGGTGCGCCCAGTATTTCTGGGCTTAGTGTGTGTGGGTGGGGTGAGACACCAGAGTGTTAGTACTTAGCTGTTTATAAGTGAGTGTGTGGCCCGGGGGTGTGGCAGGCACTGGATTTAATGCCATGAGCCAAGTGGGTGATGAGTAGCTGGAGGTCTAGGCCAGGAGACGTCAGCTCAGTGGGGCTCTGTCTGGGGCTCAGGGTGGAGAGCTACCCAGGCCTTTCTATCTCTGGCCCCCAGAACCCCACAACATCAGGGCAGTGGGTGGTGCTGCCACTGGTAAGGTGGCTCAGCTAGATTTCCTGGGGTAGGGCCCCCCAGGCTACCCTCAGCAACTCAGAGAGTTGGGCGGGAAGAATGCTTTGTGTGGGACGTTGCCATGGGGATAGCAGGCCTGTGCCCAAGCAGCCATGGGGCTTAGTGGGAGGGGGACTGGGTGGCCCACTGACCCAGTTCACCCTCCATTCTCTACTGCAATGGGGGAGGGGGAACACAGCCAGAGTCAGGTTTGTAGAGGTGTTGAGATATAGAGGCTGAGGGGGCAGGAGGATTATATTTGTGGGTCTCTCATGGTGCTCTGGGCCCTCTACGGAGGTAAGAAAAAGGCAAAATAAGATTCTCGTGCCGGGAAGCACCTGGTCTGGTATTGATACAAGGGAGCAGACCCATCCGTGGCTTGGGGCAGGGAAAGATGCGCAAACATTAAAAGATGTGTCCATGCTTTCCAACGGGCTTCCCTGATGGCTCAGACCACCAAGAATCCACCTGCAATGCAGTAGTCCTGGGTTCAATCCCTGGGTGGGGAAGATCCTCTGGGGAAGATCCTCTGGAAAAAAGAAGGGCAACCCACTCCAGTATTCTTGCCTAGGAAATCCCACGGACAGGGGAGCCTGGTGGGCTACAGTCTATGGAGTTGCAAAGAGTTGACAGGACCCAGCAATTAATGCACACACACGCTTTGCAGCAGAAGGTTTCTGGAAAGTATGCAAACAGAACTTCTGGAAATCAATCCCCCTGAGTGCTGCTGGGGTCTGAGCCCTCCTGGAGTGACTCTCTCTCAGGTGAGGCACACAGTGTCCTAAGGGCTCTTTTATGCCAGTTAGAAAAGAGCCTTTCTTGGCAACTGGGCAGTGCAGGAGTGTGCGAGCAGGGTTCCAGCCCACACTCATGCCCTCCTCCGGGTGCTCATACCCGGAGCCAGATTTATGGCTTGGGATCCCTGCCTTCCTGGGTGCTGACCATCTGGCCTCCCCACAGACGGCGTGCACAGCGTGACCGCTCAGTGCTCCCTGCGCGTCACCATCATCACCGACGAGATGCTCACGCACAGCATCACGCTGCGACTGGAAGACATGTCGCCCGAGCGCTTCCTGTCGCCCCTACTGGGTCTCTTCATCCAGGCTGTGGCCGCCACGCTGGCCACACCCCCAGACCACGTGGTGATCTTCAACGTGCAGCGGGACACCGATACCCCTGGCAGCCACATCCTCAACGTGAGCCTGTCGGTGGGCCAGCCGCCGGGGCCCGGGGGCGGGCCACCCTTCCTACCCTCCGAGGACCTGCAGGAGCGCCTGTATCTCAACCGCAGCCTGCTCACTGCCATCTCGGCACAGCGCGTACTGCCCTTCGACGACAATATCTGCCTGCGTGAGCCCTGCGAGAACTACATGCGCTGCGTGTCCGTGCTCCGCTTTGACTCCTCCGCGCCCTTCATCGCTTCCTCCTCCGTGCTCTTCCGGCCCATCCACCCGGTGGGGGGACTGCGCTGCCGCTGCCCGCCTGGCTTCACCGGCGACTACTGCGAGACCGAGGTGGACCTCTGCTACTCACGGCCCTGCGGCCCCCACGGACGCTGCCGCAGCCGCGAGGGCGGCTACACCTGCCTCTGCCGCGACGGCTACACCGGTGAGCCCTCGCGGAGGGAGGAGAAGGCCTGAGGGCGGTCCTGGGGGTGGTGAAGCCTGCCGGGCCAGCACAATCAAGGGAGAACCGGGTAACCTCTTTCTCCTGAGGGAATGTACAGGGTGCAATGGCCATTCACAAGTCCCACTTGCTCTTTCACAATCACCTGTTGAGGAAGGAAGAGGGGACCCTTGTTTCTCAGTCCCCAACCCGCCCCCACCCCCAGATGGTGTAACTGAGGTCAGGGCTGGCACTGGGGCCAGTCGACTTGCATTTGTATCCCAGCTTTGTCAAGAGCGGCTGGGTGACCTTGGGCAAGTTACTTAACCGCTCTGTGGGGTAGAATTTTTAAATGGGTGATGAATCTACTCCCATGACAAGGTGGTTGTGAGGATTAATTAAATTTAATACGGGTAAGAGAGCTGGCCTGTGGGAAGTGCTGGCTGTGATTTAGGGAAATACTGAGTGAGATCAGGTGGCTTGCCCCAGGTCTCACCTGGATTAGAGGTGAGGCTGGGCCTAGTACATGCACTCTCCGAACTGATGAGTGAGTTGCCTTTCAGAGCCGCAGCGGGTGCTTTTCTCCCCAGGTGTTGAGGGGAGGCACAGAAGAGCTGGGGAGACTGGTGGGGTTCAGGTGTGGGGATGGGGACTTTCAGATCATCTGCGTGACGTGGAGTCCACCCTTGCTCAGGTGTGTAAAGCAGGGCCTGACCAAAAGTCCTGTTGGCCTATCTCCAGGGGTCTTTACACATCCTGTCCCCAGACTCTCCCTGGGATCTCGCTGCCTCTGCTTCGTGCTCCGGACCCCTCCCTGCAGCCTCCTGCTTTCCCTCAGGAAATCCCCTGCTCTCCATGCCTTTCCTTCCCAGGGGCCGTAGGCCTTGCTCCCTCTCCCCCAGAGCCATGCCCACGCTCTTCGCCAGCCGTGGTAGGCCAGCCTTGCTGCCTCCCCTGCTGCATCTTCCTGCCCAGAACTTGCCAGACTTGACTCCTCTCAGCTGCTGCTGTGGGTAGGGGGGAGCAGAGGGGTGGGCTTGGGGGAGGGGAGGGAAGTCTTTGTCCAAGAGGATGGGGTAGGGGGGTGCTTAGAGTAGGCGAACAACAGTTTCCATGGAAACTAGAGCCAGTCACTAGGCACTGGAGCTGAGAACCTATCTCTAGAATCTGGGAATGGGGAGGGAGAGAAAAGGGTGGATTTTGCCATCTGATGTTGGAATTTTCAGCTCCTCCGTTTCAGCTCCCAAGGCTCAGTTCCCTACTGTCTCAGCATCTCTCAAGTGCACAGAGGTCCTCAGTCTGAACACAAGGGCTTGGGGCGGGAGTCCCTTGGCCCATTTCTGGAGAGTCCCCAGCTTCCCACCCACACCATCCCATAACTCCGACAAATCCAAGTGGAAGCCTGGTCTCATCTCCAGGGAGGGAAGCTGATCTTGGTGCCTGTGAGGGACAAAAGTGCCAGTGTGGGGTGGGGGTTGGCACCACCCCTTGTGCTGTCCTGCAGGCCCTCTCCTCCACAGGCATGCCCCCTGATGGGGCCAGAACACCCCCATACTTGCTGGGTAACCCTCACACCAAAGGCCACTAGGACTTAGACCTTGTGATCAGGGACCTCACAGGCCTGTGCTCTTAAGGCCCAAACAGGGGCATGGAAGGGACTGGGAGCCTCTGGGAACTTGCAGGACAGCGATATATGGGACTGTGGTGAGGATGCCCAGTGCGCCAAGCAGGGCATCAGAGGAGCCAGGGTTTCACAGAGCTCAGAGGGATGAGCACGTGAGAGGAGGTGGGGATGCTGGAGGGATGCGGAGTGTCATAGCAGTCATGGGAGACCACAGAGGGATCACTGGGCGTGAAGGAGTCCCAGTTTCCCAGGCACCTGGTGCTCACCTGCCTGACTTCTTGTCCAGGTGAGCACTGCGAAGTGAGTGCCCGCTCGGGCCGCTGCACCCCAGGTGTCTGCAAGAACGGGGGCACCTGTGTCAACCTGCTGGTGGGCGGCTTCAAGTGCGACTGCCCCTCCGGAGACTTTGAGAAGCCCTTCTGCCAGGTGACCACGCGCAGCTTCCCTGCCCGCTCCTTCATCACCTTCCGGGGCCTGCGCCAGCGCTTCCACTTCACCCTGGCCCTCTCGTGAGTGCCTGGGCACTTGGAATAGGGGCCAGGGACAGCCTGGGGGGCCTCCTGTTCTGTGGACGAGGTGGGAAGTCAGGCGGTGATGCTGTGTGGCAGGGCGGGGGAGGGGGAGGGAGTTGTTGGCAGAGCCAGGCCTGTACTTTGAGTTGCCCTGTACCCTTGCCTGGCAGGCCCCTCACCCACCAGAGCCACCTACACTCCTCCCAACCCACCCTCAAGGGTGGGAGCCAGGATGCCAGGGTCGTGCCGCTAGTCCTGGTTTGTGCTCATCTTCCACGCTCTAGCCATGTGGCCCATAGCCTCCACCCAGGAGTCAGCCCTCAGGAGATTTCTGAGTAGGACCAGGGCTGGTTAGGTGGCTGGGGTGCTGGCATCCAGGTGGGTGCCCCATTCCCTGCCGCCTCCCTTACTCCCACTCAGGTTTGCCACCAAGGAGCGTGACGGGCTGCTGCTGTACAACGGGCGCTTCAATGAGAAGCATGACTTCGTGGCCCTCGAGGTGATCCAGGAGCAGGTCCAGCTCACCTTCTCTGCAGGTGATCCCGCGGCCCCGCATCCTCGCCCGTCTCCCGGAGTCCCTGTGCCTCTCCGTCCGTGACCCCGAGTCACACACTCTCCCAGCCAAACCTGGGTGCAGCCCAACAACGAGTGCCCTGTCCCCATTCCCAGCCCTCAGCTGGTGTCTCAGCTCACCTGGGTCCTTTCCTCAGGGGAGTCGACCACCACCGTGTCCCCCTTCGTGCCCGGAGGGGTCAGTGACGGCCAGTGGCACACGGTGCATCTGAAGTACTACAATAAGGTGGGTGTGGGAGGGGTCACGGGGGGAGAGGGTCCTGTCCTGGGCTCAGATGCTCTCCCAGACCTGGGTGGCACTGCCTTGCTGGGGGCTGGTCGTGGTATGTTTGGCTGAACAGGGAGGAAGGGAGGGGTGGAACTTGCTGCCTCGCTGGGCATTCCCATCCTGCTAGGTGGTACAGACACTTCCTATTCTGCTAGGTACAAATGCAAGTGGACACTGAGGAAGGTAAATGGTCATGTGAGCACACATCTGTGTGCATGTGTCCATGTGTATACCACACGTGTATGCGTGTATAGCAGTACACAAACGGAGTGTGTATGTGCTGGGGTTTTCCTGCCTGCTGGCCCATGAGTGGCCCTGGCCCACTCTTTCCGCTCTCTGCCCTTCCCTGTCCACAGCCACTCTTGGGTCAGACGGGGCTCCCGCAGGGCCCATCCGAGCAGAAGGTGGCTGTGGTGACCGTGGATGGCTGTGACACAGGAGTAGCCCTGCGCTTTGGAGCTATGCTGGGCAACTACTCCTGCGCTGCCCAGGGCACTCAGGGTGGCAGCAAGAAGTAAGGAGGGGAGAGGGCTGGGGGTGCAGCGAGGTGTGGAGCCACACAGGGAGGGAGGGCTGTAAGGGGGGACTTTGGGAGCCCTGAAATGGGAACCAATTCCTTTCCCTCATCTGGCTTCCCTTTGCCCCTGCTCAGCCTTCTGCACGGGGGCTGGGTGGGGGCAGAGCCGGCAAGTCTGGGGGATTCGAGCTAGCCTTGGGCAGCAGTCTGATAGAGCAGCTCCAGGGTGGGGCTTCCCTTCCCCTGGCTGCTCAGCAGGGCCCCTAGGAGAAGGAAGAGCTGGAAGCACCCCACTTACCCTCATGTCTTGGCTGTTTCCCCGCCCCCCCCCACCCCGCCTGCCAGGTCCCTGGACCTGACAGGGCCCCTGCTGCTGGGCGGGGTGCCTGACCTGCCCGAGAGCTTCCCTGTCCGCACCCGGCAGTTTGTGGGCTGCATGAAGGACCTGCAGGTGGACAGCCGCCACGTCGACATGGCTGACTTCATTGCCAACAACGGCACCATGCCTGGTATGGGAGGCGGGGCAGGCTGAATGCAGAGAGGTGGGGTGTGCCTGGTGTGGGGGCTCCTGGGAGTGGGGGGCTCAGAGCCCCCTCTAGCCACTGCCACAGGTCTTCTGTCGGGAGCCTCTGCCTGAGCACCCTTCTCTCCACTCTAGGGTGCCCTGCCAAGAAGAACGTGTGTGACAGCAACACTTGCCACAACGGGGGCACCTGTGTGAACCAGTGGGATGCGTTCAGCTGCGAGTGCCCTCTGGGCTTTGGGGGCAAGAGCTGTGCCCAGGGTAGGTATGGGGGCAGCTGTCAGAGGTTGGGGCCTGGGAGCTGTCAGCAGTGCTCGGAACCCCAGCAGGGTCGGGCCAGGCCCTGGGCGGGGCCCAGCTGAGCTTGGCTGTGGGTGGAAAAGCATGTCTGGGCAGCGCCCTGAGAGGGTTAGCACGGGAGACAAAGGGCCCAGTCACAGGCAGGCCTGGGCACAGAGTGGGGTGGACCCGGAGCAGGTAGATGCTCTGGAGGGCGGGGCAGCTGGGGAGCCTGGGCACTAGGAAGGGCAGTACCCTGCCTCCTACTGCGCTACCCCCGCTGAACATCATACCCCCTGGGGCACTCGGCCACTCGGCCACTCCGCCCCTCACAGTCTGCCTCTATCTGCCTGCCCAGAGATGGCCAACCCGCAGCGCTTCCTGGGCAGCAGCCTGCTGGCCTGGCATGGCCTCTCACTGCCCATCTCCCAGCCCTGGCACCTCAGCCTCATGTTTCGCACACGCCAGGCCGACGGCGTCCTGCTCCAGGCTGTCACCAGGGGGCGCAGCACCATCACTCTGCAGGTGATGCAGGGAAGGGTGGGGCCGGCGGGCCCTGGCATGGGTTATTGGTCAGAGCTGGCTGGGCGGGGTCTTTCCCAGGAGAGAAAAGGCAGCTGGGTTCCTTTGGTGGATCACTGCTGCCATCTCTCGGGCCCACAGGAAATAATGCCTTTTCCTCCCTGGCCTCAGCTGGGCAGCAGGATGGGTTTGGTGGTCCAGGAAGGACAGTGGGCTGGAAGATGAGTTGATCAAGGCAGTCTGCTGACCCTCTTTTCTTCTGGTGCCAGCTTCGGGAGGGCCGCTTGGTGCTGAGCGTGGAGGGCACAGGGCTCCAGGCCTCGTCTCTCCAGCTGGAGCCAGGCCGGGCCAATGATGGTGACTGGCACCATGCACAGCTGGCATTGGGAGCCAGTGGAGGCCCTGGCCACGCCATCCTGTCCTTTGACTATGGGCAGCAGTGGGCAGAGGGCAACCTGGGCCCCCGGCTGCACGGGCTACACCTGAGCAACATTACCGTCGGGGGTGTTCCAGGGCCGGCCAGTGGTGTGGCCCGAGGCTTCCGGGGCTGTTTGCAGGTAAGCCTCCTGCTCTGCTTTCTCACCGCCAACACTGAGAAGCCCATTCCACAAAGGGCCAACACCACTATCCTCTCCCTCCCAGGGTGTTCGGGTCAGTGAGACGCCTGAGGGCGTCAGCAGTCTGGATCCCAGCCGTGGGGAGAGCATCAACGTGGAGCCAGGCTGCAGCCTGCCAGACCCCTGTGACTCGAACCCATGTCCTGCCAATAGCTACTGCAGTGACGACTGGGACAGCTATTCCTGCAGCTGTGATCCAGGTAGGCCAGGGGTCCAGGGAAATGGGACAGGTCAGCAGGTGTGGAGCGGGGGCGGGGGCTCATTCTGGCTTTGCCATGTGACCTGGGGCTAGTCACCTCACCCCTCTGAGCCTCTCATCCTGCACTGCAGAGCCACAGCCAACTGGTATAGCTGCTCAGAACAGAAGGAGGCGAATGAAGGCAGCTTTGAAGAAAATGCCAGGGGAAGGTGGGGACTGAGCCTCTCTTGTCCTTCTGGTTGGTCCCAGGTTACTATGGTGACAACTGCACTAATGTGTGTGACCTGAACCCATGCGAGCATCAGTCCATGTGTACCCGGAAGCCTAGTGCTCCCCATGGCTATACCTGCGAGTGTCCCCCCAGTTACCTTGGGCCATACTGTGAAACCAGGTAATGTGGATCCGTGCAGGCAGCTGGGGCCACTGCCGATGCCCACTGTGTCCCTCAGAGCCCTGGGAGCCTGGCTGGGCCACGGCTGGGGTAGGAAGGGCCACACATGGCTACAGCGTGGCTGAAGGAGCTCATTCCTCCCTGGTCCCTTCTCTGCAGGATTGACCAACCTTGTCCCCGAGGCTGGTGGGGACACCCCACATGCGGCCCGTGCAACTGCGATGTCAGCAAAGGCTTCGATCCAGACTGCAACAAGACAAGTGGCGAGTGTCGCTGCAAGGTGACTGCCCCGACCCAAGCCTGCACAGCGCTGCCTCGGCTGCTGTTCTGTACTTCCTGGGCCCTTGGGAGGGTGGGCAGTGGAAGAAGCCTCCCCACAGAGCGCTGAGGGCTACGTGCCTTTGATCTACTGGGGCGGGCCAGTGGCTATTTGTCCTTGTGTGTCTTGGGGTGCGGAGGGGGCCAGGACTTAATCAGTGAGCTCCGGGCCAGCTGTACTGGTTGTTTGCAGCCCATTCTAATTGACTGGTGTCTCACAGGTGGGTTAAACTCCAAATCATGACCAGTTAATAAATACTTTGAATGTACCATTCTTTGGGGTCAGGGAACCTCTCTCCAGAGGGGCCAAAGTGAGAGGATCTGTGAGCACCCAGGGAAGAGAGCTTGAGCCAGCAACCCTGTGTCCCTTCTCCCTCTCAGGAGAACCACTACCGGCCCCCTGGCAGCCCCGCCTGCCTCCTATGTGACTGCTACCCCACGGGCTCTCTGTCCCGAGTCTGTGACCCTGAGGAGGGCCAGTGTCCATGCAAGCCAGGCGTCATTGGGCGCCAGTGTGATCGCTGTGACAACCCTTTTGCTGAGGTTACCACCAACGGCTGTGAAGGTAGGGCTCTTGAGATGGGTGGGTGGCCCTCCCCACTGTGTGCCAGGCCCCAGTGTCCCAGGGAGGCCAGGAGCCGGGACAGGTTGCAGACCTGAGGCTGCCTTGGGAGGGCTGGAGAGCTCGGCCATCGCTGTAGGGGGACAACTGCTCCTGAGTGATGGTGCGCTTCCTTGCAGTGAATTACGACAGCTGCCCGAGGGCCATCGAGGCTGGGATCTGGTGGCCCCGTACCCGCTTTGGGCTGCCTGCCGCTGCCCCCTGTCCCAAAGGCTCCTTCGGTAGGTGCTGGAGGCCCGGAACATGAAACAGAGAACTTGGCCTTTGTCAGTAGAGTGGGGTGGGGAGTCCCTGGCTGTAGATCCCGCGACCCCCAACTTCTGGCCTCCAGGTCTGGGGGATTCCATGTCCCATGCTTCCTTGGCTCAATGCTCCCGTGCTTCCAAGTTTGCCTAGATGAAAGGTGTCTACATTTTGGACTCGTAACAAAAGTGCTGAAAACCTGCAGCATGCCTGGCACAGGACTGGGTACTAGAGGTTCAGAGATGAGTCACACAGGTTGCTATCCTCAACTCACCACCTCGTACTGGAGTTATGCCGCCAGAGAGACGGCCTGGGGAGCAGGGCACATGGGCTGCTGTCCCAGGGGAGCTGCAGGATGCAGGCTGGCTCTGGCCCTTGGATTGACCATGAGCAGAGATCAGAAGCAGAGTGTGTGGCAGAAAGTTCAAGGTGGTGGCCGGAGTAGGGCAGCCGAGTCCGGGGGCTCAGGGAGGCCACATGCCCCGCACTCCTGTAGCCCTCCTGTGGGTTGATCTCGCAGAGGTTTTGGCTCTGGGGCTCCGCACACGCTGGGGCACCGGACAGCAGGGCCCTTGTCTGCTAGTCTCCTGTCTCTGGTTCACGGGGGCTGGCCCTGGCAGAACTCAGCAAGGTCTCTCCCTGAGGCCTGCCCTCCTGGCTGCCTTCCCCTAGGGACTGCTGTGCGCCACTGTGATGAGCACAGAGGGTGGCTTCCCCCAAACCTCTTCAACTGCACATCGGTCACCTTCTCAGAGCTGAAGGGATTTGTAAGTGAACCGTCTCCTCTCCATCTCCTTGCCCCTCACCCTGTCTTCACCCAGGATGACTTGCCCGCCTTTCCAGTTTTGAGAAAGGGGACTCCGACAACTCCAGCTCCTGCCTCCGGGGGCCCCTGCCCAGAGGCTGCCTTTCCCCTTCCCGAGTCCTTTTACTCTGGAGTTCCAGTTCTCCCCTCTGGGAACCTTGCTGTCCCCTTCCTGTGCTGACCCCCCTGCCTGTCTTGGTCCCAGGCTGAGCGGCTGCAGAGAAACGAGTCAGGCCTGGATTCCGGGCGCTCCCAGCGGCTGGCCCTGCTCCTGCGCAATGCTACCCAACACACGGCTGGCTACTTTGGCAGTGACGTCAAGGTGGCCTACCAGCTGGCCACGCGGCTGCTGGCCCACGAGAGTGCCCAGCGAGGCTTTGGGCTGTCCGCCACACAGGACGTGCACTTCACCGAGGTGGGGCTCAGAGTGGGCAGGGTAGGTGGGGTGGGAGGAGGTCATGGTGAGTGAGCCGGCTCCTGGCAACTTCGGGGCAGAGTCTGGGGCACTCCTCTCTCTGCTTTTAGGGAGCTCCCAGCCAGCATGAGGCCTCCGTGAGACCCCCTGAGGCATGGCCCAGCACATGGGTCATTTAGAGCACCTCTTCCTGACCCTTCTTAAAGCAGGGTACCCATAGAGAATAATGTTTGTGTGAGGACCCAGTCTGACCAGGCTCACCAGAGGAGGGGCCCTCCCCACTGGCCCAGGACAGGGAGGAACCCGCATCAAATAATCTGTGTGGGCATAGGCACAGGCCCTGGGAAGCTGTTAGAGACAGAGGAGGAAGGATTAGTGGGCAGGGCATGGTGGGGGGCGGGGGCAGGGCTGGTCTAGGATGGGCTGGTGGGGACGAGGAGTGAGGCTGTGGGCACAGCTCTGCTGTGAACGTGCCCACCCTAGAATCTGCTGCGCGTGGGCAGCGCCCTCCTGGATGCAGCCAACAAGCGGCACTGGGAGCTGATCCAGCAGACGGAGGGTGGCACCGCCTGGCTGCTGCAGCACTATGAGGCCTATGCCAGCGCTCTGGCCCAGAACATGCGGCACACCTACCTGAGCCCCTTCACCATCGTCACGCCCAACATCGGTGAGGCTGCCGGCGGGCCGGAGAGGGTGTGTGCAGGGCCGCGCCAGGGGCCTGCCCTCCTCACCTAGGGTCTGACCTGTGCCCTCTCCATAGTCATCTCTGTTGTTCGCTTGGACAAGGGGAGCTTCGCTGGGGCCAAGCTGCCCCGCTATGAGGCACTGCGGGGGGAGCGGCCCCCAGACCTGGAGACAACGGTCATCCTGCCTGAGTCTGTCTTCAGAGGTCAGTGGGGGCCAAGGGGTGGGTCAGGGGGCCAGGCTGGGGTGTCTGTGAAGGACCCAGCTGAGTAGACAATGTCCCGATCCCAGAAACACCCCCTGTGGTCAGACCCGCGGGCCCCGGAGAGCCCCAGGAGCTGGAGGAGCTGGCTCGGCGGCAGCGGCGGCACCCGGAGCTGAGCCAGGGTGAGGCGGTGGCCAGCGTCATCATCTACCGCACCCTGGCCGGGCTGCTGCCCCATAACTACGACCCAGACAAGCGCAGCCTGAGGTGAGCGGCCGGGGAGACGAGTGGGTGGGGGTGCCAGTCAGTGGGTGAGCCACAGAGAGGGACCAGGGCTGGCAGCATCTCAGAGAGATAAGAAGGGTCCTCCAGTCACACAGGGCTTCCCAGGTGGCACTAGTGGTAAAGAACCCACCTGCTGATGCAGGAGACATAAGAGATGCGGGTTCCATCCCTGGGTTGAGAAGGTCCCCTGGAGGAGGGCATGGCAACCCACTCCGGTAGTCTTGCCTGGAGAATCCCATGGACAGAGGAGCCTGGCAGGCTACAGAGTCGTACATAGTCGTACAGAGTCGGGCATGACTAAAGCGACTTAGTATGCGTGCATGCCACTCACGCTAATACCGTGGTGACTGTGTGCCTGCCTGGCCAGAGTTCCCAAACGCCCCGTCATCAACACACCCGTGGTGAGCATCAGCGTCCATGACGACGAGGAGCTCCTGCCCCGTGCTTTGGACAAGCCCGTCACGGTGCAGTTCCGGCTGCTGGAGACCGAGGAGCGCACCAAACCCATCTGTGTCTTCTGGAACCACTCGATCCTGTGAGCCTGCACTGCCCAGTGCCCCAGGCCCCAGAGCACCGCCCCCTCCTGTCTCCTGACCCTGCCTCCCTCACACAGGGTCAGTGGCACTGGTGGCTGGTCAGCCCGAGGCTGTGAAGTCGTCTTCCGCAACGAGAGCCACGTCAGCTGCCAGTGCAACCACATGACGAGCTTTGCCGTGCTCATGGATGTGTCTCGGCGCGAGGTTGGGCCCGCAGGGCTGGGGGTGGGAGCCCAGGGCTCTGGACTGGGTGCTCAGACCCTGCCCTTCCTAATCTCCCTGTTTCTCTGCCACCCGGCCCCCTACAGAATGGGGAGATCCTGCCACTGAAGACGTTGACATACGTGGCCCTCGGGGTCACCCTGGCCGCCCTCCTGCTCACTTTCCTCTTCCTTGCTGTCCTGCGCACGCTGCGCTCCAACCAGCATGGCATCCGGCGGAACCTGACAGCCGCCCTGGGCCTGGCTCAGCTGGTCTTCCTCCTGGGAATCAACCAGGCTGACCTCCCTGTAAGATGTTCCTCCTCACCAGAAACCCCCAGTGTCCCCCGCTCTCACGGCCCCATGTCAGTCCTCCCCGGCGTTCCCCTCAATCCCTGCTTCTGCAGCCCTGAGGGGTAAAGAGCTAGCCCGGGGCCTAGCGCATGGCTTGCGCCGCTCCAGCTCCCCCTGGTTCCCCGGCGCACCCTAGAGGTACCTTCCCATGGCCCAGACTCCCCGCTGAAGCAGCATCCAGCACCCAGGCCCTCCTCCCCAGTCTGGTGAGAGCAGAGCCCACAGCCTGGGTGTGGCCTGGGCACTGACCGGGCGCGGCCTGGGCCCTCAGTTTGCCTGCACAGTCATTGCCATCCTGCTGCACTTTCTGTACCTCTGCGCCTTCTCCTGGGCTCTGCTGGAGGCCTTGCACCTGTACCGGGCGCTCACCGAGGTGCGCGACGTCAACGCCGGCCCCATGCGATTCTACTACATGCTGGGCTGGGGTGTGCCTGCCTTCATCACAGGTACCCCCCACCCCCAGCCCGGGTCTTGAGGTCTACATCCCTAGGGCCTCGGTGCACCTTTATGCCACCTTCTCCCACGTACATCCCAGGCCCGGAGGCCCCACATCCCTATGCCCCGGGCCAAGTTCTCCACAAGCGTCCCTCTCATTTGACTCGGTGCCTGGGAGCCCCACCCAGGGAGAGGGTCCCCTAGGCTGGAGAGGATGGCATGGACAGAGGGTGGACAGAACCTTTCCTCCCCTGCACCTGGCCCTTGGAGCCCACTTGTCTGCTTGACTGACTCCCAAGTCCCTTGACCACCCCTCCCCGCCGCTGTCACCGCCCTCCCAGGTCTAGCTGTGGGCCTGGACCCGGAGGGCTATGGGAACCCCGACTTCTGCTGGCTTTCCATCTACGACACACTCATATGGAGTTTCACCGGCCCCGTGGCCTTTGCGGTCTCGGTAAATGCTAGAGAGTGCCTGGGGGTGGGGCGGAGCAGGCTGAGCGTGACCTCATGCTGCCCTTGAGGAATGGTGGAGGTGTCCCCGGGGGTGGGATGGAAGCCGTCTGTGTCCTGACGAGCCCCCCTCACACCCCCTCCTCCCCTGCCAGATGAGTGTCTTCCTGTACATCCTGGCGGCCCGGGCTTCCTGTGCTGCCCAGCGGCAGGGCTTTGAGAAGAAAGGCCCTGTGTGAGTATGGGCTGGGGGTGCCTGGGCGGTGGGTGGGCACCAGCGTGGGAGGCCCTGCAGCCAGACTCACAGCGCCCCCGTCCCCAGCTTGGGGCTGCGGCCCTCCTTCGCCGTCCTACTGCTGCTGAGCGCCACGTGGCTGCTGGCACTGCTGTCTGTCAACAGCGACACCCTCCTCTTCCACTACCTCTTCGCTGCCTCCAATTGTGTCCAGGTACCGGCCCGGGCCCTGCCCCGTGGGAGGCCGCTGGAGTTCTGTGTGGCGGGGAGCGTGACTAGGAGGTCCGTTAATCAGCACTTACAGTTGCTGCTTCCTGCCTGTCAGGGCCCCTTCATCTTCCTCTCCTACGTGGTGCTTAGCAAGGAGGTCCGGAGAGCACTCAAGTTTGCCTGTAGCCGCAAGCCCAGCCCTGACCCTGCTCTGACCACCAAGTCCACCCTGACCTCGGTGAGGGAGCCAGGGGTCCGGGATGTGGAGGGGTCGTGGGGAGTATGAGGCAGGGGAGAGGCAGGAGGCCCAAGGAGACCATTCTCTGTGCTTTTTGTCCACTTTTTCTCCATCCTTATATCCTTTCCTGAAAGGAAGAAGGGGTGATGAGATGGTATGTGTGGCCTGGGAGGAGGGAGCATGGTTGGGGGTGGGGGAGGGGGGTGCTGAGTTGAGAGAGATGGGAGTGGAGCATGGGAGAATGTGGCCAAGACAGGTAATCGGTCATAAATGCCCCACACCTGAGAGTCCCTTGTGTGTCTTGGTTAATCTGTGTCTCCCAGGATGCTCTCAGGAGGGCCGTCTTTTGCTACCAACCCCTATTAGACAGCCGAGTCCAGGGTATTTGGGAGACATAGAACTGCTTCAGCTACGGCAGAGCTGCAGCTGCCACCAGGCCCTGAAATGGGGGCAGCAGGGACGTGGTGCCCCTCTCTCCAGTCCTTGGCACACGGTGGGGAGAATTTAGGGCAAGCTCCCTCAGCCCTTCCACTTCCCAGCCTGGGGCCACCCTGTCCCACTCCCCAACATACTGACCTGTTTCCCACTTAGTCCTACAACTGCCCCAGCCCCTACGGGGATGGAAGGCTGTACCAGCCCTATGGAGACTCAGCCGGCTCCCTGCACAGTGCCAGCCGCTCGGGCAAGAGTCAGCCCAGCTACATCCCCTTCTTGCTGAGGTGAGGCCTGGCGAGGTGGGGTGGGGGGTGGCGGGCTGGGAAGCGAGGAAGGGCACCAGGCCTGCTGGACCCAGGCCAGGCGGCTAGGAGTTGGGTAGCACACACTGTGGCTGACACGGTGGCAGCTTGAACCTAGAAGTGGTGAGGGACATGGGACAGGAACGGGAAAACCCAGGACGGACAAGAGAATGAGACACAGGTGAGGACCAGGCAGATGCCGCCAGGGTGTCTTGTCTTCTTAGGGAGGAGTCCACGCTGAACCCCGGCCAAGGGCCCCCTGGCCTGGGGGACCCTGGTGGCCTGTTCCTGGAAGGTCAAAACCAGCAGCATGGTGAGGACGGAATCTCCTGATGGCCAGTGGTGGGTGGAGGCCCAGCCACCCGGCTTTTACTGAGGGTGGGTGGTGGCGGATGAGCTGTCGTGATCTCTCCCCCACCTGCTAGATCCAGACACAGATTCCGACAGTGACCTGTCCCTGGAGGATGACCAGAGCGGCTCCTATGCATCTACCCACTCATCAGACAGCGAGGAGGAGGAAGAGGAAGAGGAGAGGGAGGCAGCCTTCCCTGGAGAACCGGGCTGGGACAGCCTGCTGGGGCCTGGGGCCGAGAGACTGCCCCTGCACAGTACCCCTAAGGGTGGGCCAGTGCAGGGCTGTGGCCTCTGGGGGCAGTGGGAGGGCAGAGGGGCTGGGATTTCTGGGAGGTGAGACTAGGGTGGTGATTCTCCTGACTGCCTTCTCTGGGCCTTATCTACTTCCTCTGTCCACCAGATGGGGGCCTGGGGCCCGGGAAGGTCCCCTGGCCAGGAGACTTTGGGACCACAGCAAAGGAAGGCTGTGGCAACGGGGCCTCTGAGGAGCGGCCACGAGAGAATGGAGATGCCCTGACTTGGGAGGGCTCCCTGGGCCCGCTTCCAGGCCCTTCTGCCCAGCCTCACAAAGGTGAGTGGGGTGTGCGCAGCTGCATGCTCCCCATCAGCAGCCCCCCACCTCACACCAGCCTGTGGCCAGCGGGCGTGCTCCTTCCACCTGCCCTTCATGGAGCCCACCCTCTGGCCCACAGGCATCCTCAAGAAGAAGTGTCTGCCCACCATCAGTGAGAAGAGCAGTCTCCTCCGGCTACCCCCCGAGCAAGGCACCACGTCTTCCCGGGGCTCCTCAGCCAGCGAGGGCAGCCGGGGTGGGCCCCCTCCCCGCCCTCCCCCCCGGCAGAGTCTCCAGGAGCAGCTGAATGGGGTCATGCCCATTGCCATGAGCATCAAGGCGGGCACAGTGGATGAGGACTCCTCAGGCTCCGAGTGAGTGTGGCTGGGTGGGCGGATCAGGGTGCAGCCCCGCCGAGGCCCTGCCTCCAGACCTCCCCCAGGCCACCCTGGTTGGCAGCAGACTGTGGTCCGGGGCCCTTCGGGCCACGTGCCCACAGACATGGTGCCCCACGGGGTCGGCCCACCCGGCGTCGGGTAGAGTGGGGGAGGGCAGGGGGCTGGGGTTGCTTTTCTGCTTCCTCCTTTGGGGAAAGCTGCTCCCTGTCTCCTCTGCTCTGACTAACCCTCTGTCTGCCTTGTCTGTCACTTTGCCTTCCTGCCTCTCCAGATTTCTCTTCTTTAACTTCCTGCATTAACCCTGGGCCGTGGTTCCTACACCCTGAGGCTCCCTTACCTTCCCCAGCTGCACTCATGCCCCCACTCCTGTCTTGTGCTTTATCCTGCCCCTGCTCCCCCGCCTGCCTGCCTGCAGCAGCGACGAAACGTCCATCTGAGGAGCCTGGGCCTTGCCGGGAGGGGCACCCACCCCACCCCAGGCCATCTAGTGCCAACTCCCTTCCCCATCATCCCCCTCACTGCACTTTGGACCCCTGGGGCCAACATCTCCAAGACAAAGTTTTTCAGAAAAGAGGAAAAAAAAAAAAAGATTTAAAAAAGGATCTCCACTCTTCATGACTTCAGGGATTAATTTTTTTTATACGCTGGAAACTGACTCCCCTTTCCCTCCCCTAAGAGGCTAGGACCCCCCAGGATGCTCTCCCAGCCTCTCCTCAGTTTCCCATCTGCTGTGCCTCTGGGAGGAGAGGGACTCTTGGGGGGCCTGCCCCTCGTCTGCCATCACCAAAAGGAAAGGACGAAGCCACATGCACCCAGGGCATTGTGCCCTGTGGGCTGCACCGGGTGGGCCTCAGCGCGGCAAGGGTGGCAGGATGGAGGGCGCTCCTCACCCTGCCCGTGCTGCCACCTCCAGGAACTGCAAAAAGCCCTGTCCGGAGAGGGGGCAGAAGGACTCGGAGCCCCCGGACCCCCAAATGCTGCATGAACACATTCTGAGGGGAACCCGCGCCCCTGGGCGGCGGCCGGGCCACCCCTGCCCCTCTCCTTTTCCTGGACTCCAGCCGCGCGCTGCAGCCCGGGTGTTTGCTCAGTTCGCTGACCCAAAAGTGCTTCATTTCCCTGCCTGCCCCATGCTGGGGAAGGCCAGTCACATGTTAAGTTGCGCTTCTTTGCTATTGTGTGGGTGGGACAGGGAGGAGGAAGACTGATGGGAGTCGGGTTGCCCCTGTCCACTCTCCCTCCTCCGGGACCAGACAAATCCCACTGACCTGCTGTGGCCTCTGAGACATGTTCTATTTTTATCTCCTTCTTGGAATTGGCTCTCTTCTTCAAAAGACCAAGTCCTGTTCCTTTTTCTCCCCCTCACCACCCAGCTCCCTGCGAAGAGAGAGTTAATATATATTTTTAATTTATTTGCTTGTTGTGTTGGGATGGGTCCAGTCCCAGGGGGTCTGACATGGCCATCACAGGTTGGGTGTGTACCCAGCAGTCCTGGCAAGGGGGCCTAAGGCCCTTGCCCTTGCTCCAGGCTGTCATCTCCCCACCTCTCCTCTTCCTCCTTGGTTTTGCCAGCTGCTATTCACTGGAGTCACGATTTACACTAAACATGTATTCCAGACTTGTCACCAACTTTCCTCTGGAGCAGGTGGCTAGAAAAAGAGGCTCTGAATAGAGAAAATATTTCTATTTCTCATTTGTAAGGCTGGTTTCTGGTTTTTCTGCCATGGATTCTCCCCCTTGGCCTCTCCCCTCGGCAATTCCTGCAAAAGGTTAAAAACTTAACTGGTTTTTACTACTGATGACTTGACTTAAAAAAATACAAAGATGCTGGATGCTAACTTGATACTAACCATCTGATTGTACAGTTTGATTGTTACTGTAAATATGGTAGCATTTTGTGTTTTGTTTTTTCATTTCACCGTACTACTGAATAAACTAGTTCCGTGCGGGCTGAGCACCGTCACTGTGTCCTTCTGTGCATGGCCCTGTCCTTCCAGAAGGGATAGGCCTGGTCTCTGGAAAACAAGAGCAGGCAGGGCCCTGGGAGGGCCCAGGTCAGGGGACTCAGATATCCTCTACCGACACTTGTAGCAGCGGGCTGCCCCTGAGCAGCCTCATCAGTACTGAGCCCATGTCCTGGCATTTCCAAGGAAGATGCGACCGGTAGCAGGGCAAGTATGGTTTTCACCAGGACAGGAGGGACTTGTATGGCTGGAAAGGCTGCACAGAGCAGGCAGGATTCCAGCTGAGTCCTGTTCTGGGAGCAGAATTCAGGAGGTAGGGAGGGCTGAGTTAAGAGGCTGCTGGGAATTGAAAGGTGCTCAGTGACTAGGTACCTCCTGACTTCACTCCTCTGGGCCGTCTTGTGTTTCTCCACATCGGAAATAGAGCAACTATTCATACTCTAGCCAGCTGTATACTCTGCCACATCACTCGTGTTCCCAAGTTTTGTGTTTTTTCGATCTGTTCAACAAACTAGATAGGGAGTTCACATGGGGGCCACAGAGGGGAGCTGTTTAGAACACAAACACTGGAACCAGACTGAGTGACTTAATCTCTCTGAGCCTTAGTTTCCCTGCCTGCAAAATGAGGATAATGGCTTCTGCCTAATTGAGCTTTTATGAGAATTAAATGAGTTAACACATGTGAGTGCTTTGGACAGTTCACAGTGCATAGTAAGAGGCCAGCAAACCTTGGCTTCCCTCCTTGGTGCTACCGGGTTGGAGGTGGAGTGCAGAAAGAGAAAAGACAAAGCCTGACCAAAAGGGAAGGAAGGAAGCAGGTAGCAGGGGAGAAGGGCAGCTGCTGGGGGGCATGGGGGGGCTCCTCCCCAGCTGACGCTGCCTCCTTAACACTGCAGTGTTGCTTAAGCAGATTTGCAGTGGGATTGGAAGAGCCGTCGACCTTTAACCAAACCCCAGACTGACCTAAAGGGCAAAAGGAACGTGTCTTGTCCTCTTTGGCCACCAGGTGGCAACAACACACGGGTCTGCTGCTTATTTTGCCTCTGAGGATCCGCAGGACCTGGCCCACACCCAGGCCACGCAAACATGCCATCTGCTGGCCACACCTAAGTGTGTGCCTGGACTTGCTTCTGTCAGACACCAGTGCAGGACGCAGTTGGGATGCACACCTGACGTTTTCTGGCCTCTGCCAAATCACTCCAGAGCTGAATACTCAGTGTCTATCTCCACACCCTGCCCCTGAACTCAATGTTCAGAAGCCCAGAGGCTGCAGGAGTTGCTGCAAGAGGCTCAGGAAAGGTGACGTGTAGACAGCTATTATGGTGATACAGGTGAATGAACCTGACGATCAGCCATAAGAAGGAAGAAGCCATGGTGGGGGGCGGGTGGTGGCTGGCCCTGGGAACAAAGGGAAGGGCCTGTTAGTGCCTCAGAAGGGGGCCTATGGATGTGTAAACCTGGGGCAGGGCACCAGCTGGAACGCACTCCCTCTATCCAGCTGCCTGCAGGCTTCCTTAAGTCAGAGCCTGGCCTCCAAGGAGGAAAGTCCTCTCAAAGCTCACAAGGAATTGAGCTGCTTCCGGTTCCAAGAATCAACGTCTGTGAGAAAAGGGAGACCCGTAGTTTAATCTGTTAAACCTTTTGTCCTTCATTTAACAAATACCCTCATCTTGCACTCAATTATTTTTTCAATAAATGAATGAAATCCTCCACCATGTATAACTCACAACACGAGGCACAACACAAGTTTATAAACCCTGGTGCCAGCCGTCTAGTAGGGGAAAAAGGAGAACACCAACAATTCTAAAGATGTGAGGCACAACATGATGAGGTGATCAGTATCTTCTACCTGAGACAACCAGCAAACATGAACACCAGAGTACCCACCCACGGGCTCCCTCATCCTTGGAGTACAGTGACAAGATGCTCAACTCCTAGGCAGCTCTATTCTCTTACCAGGAAAAGACACCCACATTTAGGATATAAATAATTTACCAAGACCCTGGTTTGATAGCCTCACATACTGTGAATTAAACTATACTTAAGTCGATCTGGACCCACTAATAACATAAGAAGCCTGGAAATGCCTGGGAAGAGGCAGCCTGTTCCCACTGAATGTCAGCAAGGGGGCTACTCATTGCCTGATGAGCTGGAATCTCAAGGCCCTTGGGCCTATTCAGCCCCCAGCCTGGGAAACCCATCCCGGCTCCCTCATTGAAAGTACACAGGAGTTTACTCCAAATCTGTTAGAAACTGGAGGAGTATTTACTTCCACATGTACACAGAATATAAAAATATACGCATTTTATTTTAGAAAAAATGCAGACCGATGGAGTAAGCTTATTATAAACTGGCCCATTAGGGGTCACAGAATCCACAGGAAACAAGTTCTGGAGACCAGATGCCTGCCTCTGCCTCTCCAAACAGGCCTGAGTCCAGGAGAGGATGTGATTCTGGAGGCCTGCTCCTCAGAGAGTAGGGAGGTTGGCCACAGAGGCCATTCACATGTAAATGCCCAGTGAACCGAAGCCCGGGAAGAAAATCAAACTTTGGACCAGGATACAAGAGTGGGGGTGAATGAGGACAAACACTCTCCAGCATTTCTTATTTTCTCTGTGTGAACTTCACCACTGGGAGGCAAACTCTTTTCCCTATCTAGTTTCAACTCAGAGTTTGATTCCCCTCCAGCTCAACCCTAATCCACCCCATCTCCCACAGTCTCTAGTCCTGAAGCACCAGCTGGGGTGGCAGCTCTTTCTTCTATCCCTGGGCCAGATCTGCTAGAAGCAGGCCTGCCTCCAAGGAGAAGGCTTGGGAAACCAAACAGAGGTGACTCCAGGCAGTGGCTGTAGTGGTTTGCTACTGAATTCTTGCTTGCGGTCCTGATCTCTTTACCTAAGGAGACAGAAGGAGGAACTGCTTTAAATTGCCCTTCTTTCACAAGCCCATTTGTCACCAGCTGAATTCAAGTTCCTCAGAGTAGGAAGCAATGGGACTCTGTGCCCCTCGAGGCTCCCTCCTCCTGCCCATCTTGCCTCAAGGGATTTGGGGCTGATGGGCAAAACAGCTTGGAAGTCCAGATGATAAGGAAGAGACAGCATCTCAGTGTTTTACCTGGTAGGTCCTGGGACAGCAACTTTCCTGGGAGGCTGCAGATTGCTGCGACCAGCACCAGAGATGGGAAGATTTGGTCGTTGAGAAACAGGAACTTGATGGGAGTCAACAAAAGACATGAGTTAGCAGAGAGTTCAACTGACCTTCTCAAAAAGAAATAGTGCAGTCAAGGCAGAGTGACTCTGGGATAGTGCCTTTCTTCCCCAAGGTAAAAACATAAGGTATTCGAAAACCAAGGCTTGAACGCTTTGCTCAAGCCCACATCCTCTCCTTAACTCAGTCTCCCCATCTCCAGACATAGCTATAATGAGGGTGGAAGAGTTGCTGTCACCAACTGGGAGAGTGTGTGCATGCTGGGCAAGGCCAAATATTACTCGTCCTGATTTCTTATTCTTGTCTGTTCTTCCTTACCTCTGTGCCCTGCTGCACTTGGTCTTGGAAGTCCTTTCCGAGCTGGCAGGGAATCTGAAGGAGGGGCGCCTTTGCTGGATGGGACACTCCGGCTGGCGAGTGGCATCCTGTTGCCAGGCCTGGGAACGGCCGAGGGAACAGGCAGTCGACTGGAAGGTTTAGCAGCTGCTCCCTGGGGCCGAGACAGGCGCTGAGAGTTGCTGGCAGGAGGCTGTGGGGCCAAGACTGGTCTGACGGGGGTAGGTGGACCTGGTGAGAGGGGTGGAGGAATTTCAGGGTTTGCACCACATCCTTCCCACTCCCTACACCCCACCCACCCACAGCTTCACTGCCCAGGTCTTCTCACTTGCTGTCGCTCTCCCACTGGGCCCGGCTTTTGCCCGGACCGGAGGAGTTGATCGGGCAAGAGGGGAAGACGCTGGGCTTTTGGAGGCAGGGAACAGATTGCACGTGGGCGACTCCTGAAACACACAGAGGGAGAAAAAGGACTAAAGTGGAAAAAGAATCTGTTCTGCTGGCTGACTCAGGGACAGAGGTGGAGAGTTTCGTAGATCCCAGGAAGAAGGGCAGAAGTTAGCTGCCAACAACAGCAGCGTCACCACCAACGCCATTTATTGAGAGCTTATTACAGAGCTTATACACAGATGCTGTGGTACGTGCCTTGTTTAATTCCAACAATTCTACAAGGTAGAATTTGACTATCTCTATCTTACCAACAAGCAAAATGCCTGTACTGGGTCATGCACAGTGTCGGAGGCACACATCTAAGCCAAGCCCTCTCAACTCACCCTCTTCACGCTGGAGGGCTTCTTTCCAGATGTTGCTCGAAGAGCCCTGACGGACCCCTTCCTATCGCTGCTCCGGAGTCGGGGTGTCAGGCTGCTTGGAGAGGGGGTGCTCCGAGCCAAAGAGCTCACGGTGGGCAGCAGGTCTCGGACAGGACTGTCCTTGAGCACAAAGGTCTCCCGCCGAGGGCTGGGCTTCACCCTTCGAGGCCCTGAGCCCTCGCCTGTGTTCTCCCGCTCCTGCAGGGCACACTGCTCCAGCTGAGCTGCCAGCCGGTTGGCTTCATGGAGGATTTCTTCCAGCTTCTCTGGACTGAGGGGACCTAAGCTGAGCCTCAGACCCGGGGGTGTGGGGGCCACTGCATTTGGGTCACTTCGATGGGAGAGGCCTCGTCGGAGGGGTTTCTCCGGAGTCACCAACACTGCTACATCTTCTTCCTCTCGACTGAGACAGAAAACAAAGCAGGCATCACGCCCACAGGAGAAGACTGCAAGGGGGACTGGGCAAAACCCCCACAGCAGAGCCAAGAACACAAATGCAAACCCTGAAGCCCATACTGGCCGTGAGATCTAAGTGATGAAACATCTGGTTCTACGAGGCCTTCCATGCTTACTGACATTGGAAATTATGCCGGGGTGAAGATGCCACAAATCCACTTACCTTCTTCTTAACACCCTGAAATCTCATTCCAGCTTATCACTCACCCCATCCCCAGCAGTGTCACAGGGCCCTAGTCACCCAGCCACCCAGAAGCCCCAGTGCACCCAACCTTGCTAAATTACCAATCCAGACCTGAGGCCAATAATTCAGCAGTAAGGGGTTAGAAACAATCATTGTGAGAAAAAAGTAAACAGGATAGAGTCTACTACCTGTCTGATGGTGACAGCCCCCCAAAGTCCAAGGTCTCATCCGCTATAAACTTTACGTCTGTAGGGGAGGAAAGAAGGAATGCCAGCTTTGGGTCCCCAACATGGTCCCATTCTTCCCTCCAGCGTTTCCTTACCTTCTTCTAAATCTTCCATGTTCCAGACAGCAGGAAAGAGTCAGCTTAGACACCTGAGCTGGAGAGAAAACACCTTTCCTCACGTCTCCATCCTGCCCAAGGCCTCCCAGCTAGACTCCGGGTGCAAGCCAAGGGTTGGGAATAATCGTGAAGGTAAAGCAAGCGTCCCCGCAGTAGGACCTGCCCCTGTAAACTTCCTCTGCTACCACTAGGGCGTGTACGGGCAGACTGTCCCGCACTCCCATCTCCCTCCACACACTGGCCCCCGCCCCTCTGCGACCCAACCTCCTCTCGCTGGAGCGGTCTCTGCGCCCCATCTTCCTCCCCGCCACCATCCTCCGGGTTCTTTCTCTCCCCAAGCCACCTTTCTACTCCCCGCAGCACCGCATCCACACCACTTCTACAGGCCACCCTCAGTTTTCAGTTTCCGAGCCGCCTCACCTACCGTGGAAGGTGCTTTCCTTCCACAACCTAGTCCCGGGAATCAGCTCCGAGGGGGCGGGGCTCCTTTCGAATCTCTCTGGTCCCACCCACTCCCCCCACACGCGCTCAATGATTGGTGGAGGCCAGCATCCCCACGCCCTCCTGAGGCGGGGCGGCGGAGGGGCAGTCGGCCGGAAGTCTGCAGGTGGGGCAGAGAGGAAAGCCGTTCTGTGAGACTCCATCCGGAGGGCCAAGGCGGGGAGGCCGCGAGCGCGCGCTCGTGCCCGGGAAATTTTGCTTGGATTCCCTCCAGCAGTCTGGACCTCGCGGCGGCGCGCGAGGGAACTGTCCAATGAGCGAGGGCCTCGTGCCCTGCCGCACTCTCTTCTCCGCCCCCTCCTTCTCCATCGGCTCAGAGCTGAGCTTTTAAGCAGTGAAATTAATGCTCTGCTTGGGGAAATTCGTTTTCTTAGGCTCAGTCCTTTCGGAAGCGCCGTGTGAGCCGATCCCTCAGTTAACATTTTTCCAAATTTACGGAAGCAACTAAACATTTATATTTTAAGTATATTGAGGTTCTCTAAGAATTGCATCTCCACGGGCTTTTTGGGCAAAAACATTCGGATCCTGAGCCATTCACGGTGTGAAGACAACAACGAGCTTTTCAGACAGGGAGATTTGGGTTCAGATTCAACCGTGGCTCCCCTGTTAATAAGAATATTGAGTACATTTGACCTCTCTGAGCTTATATTTGACATCTCGCTTATCTAAGAGGATTGTGATCGTCACAGTACATGGTTGCTGCTGCTGCTGCTGCTGCTAAATCGCTTCAGTCGTGTCCGACTCTGTGCGACCCCACAGACGGCAGCCCATCAGGCTCCCCCGTCCCTGGGATTCTCCAGGCAACAACACTGGAGTAGGTTGCCATTTCCTTCTCCAATGAAAGAAAGGAACAGTTAAAGTGAAGTCGCTTTCAGTACATGGTTGCTGCTGCTGCCAAGTCACTTCAGTCGTGTCCGATTCTGTGCGACCCCATAGACGGCAGCCCACTGGGCTCCCCCGTCCCTGGAATTCTCCAGGCAAGAACACTGGAGTGGGTTGCCATTTCCTTCTCCAGTGCATGAAAGTGAAAAGTGAAAGTGGAGTCACTCAGTCATGTCCAACTCTTAGTGACCCCATGGACTGCAAGCCTACCAGGCTCCTCTGTCCGTGGGATTTGCCAGGCAAGAGTACTGGAGTGGGCTGCCATTGCAAGAATAATTATGAATATCGAGTTTTATACCGTGTGCCTTAAGCGCTTTTGAGGGTAATATTTGTAACTGGCTTCCTCTAAATTAAAAGCTGTGTTGTAAAAAGTTTAAGCCTACTTGTTAGGGATTTTCTTTGTTGCTTCCAAGGGTTGCCTGTGAATAGACTGGGCCATCCGTTAATAGAGCTTCTCAGAAATATTAAAAATTTTTGAAATTAAAAGTCCCCAAAAGATGGTTAAAGAGTTCTCCCATTAACAAAGAGCCTGAACGTCCAGTCTCCAGAGTTTATGACCACTATTTTGGCTACTTTTTGTTTACTTCTCAGAGTTTAGCTGTAAAGTTGAGGTGGTGAGGTTTGCAAGAGTGAGATGTTATTGTAATAAATGCCACAGGAAGGAAGGAGCCTTAGAGTTTAGTAGTGTGATAAAAGGAAAGGATGGGGAGACCCAGAACTTGCAAGTTTATGTGAGAAAGAGCTGAGACAAGAGGACTGCCTCTTTTGCCTTGGGTTCCTGGTGAAGGTGGAATTTTAGGTGCTTGCAGGGTTCAGACTCTTTGGAGGTAAGAAAACCAAAGCCAGTAGCTTCCTTCTCTCTAGGCAGGTTGTGGCAAAGTGGAGATCAGAGGGAAAGAAGCTGTTAATTAACTGCCTTTCTTCTTCCCCTAGGAGCAGCCTGAGTAAGGAAATTCTTCACCCATCTTCAGGTAAGTGAAGGAAGCAGTTTTAGAAAGTTGGGAGTTAATTCCTCCTAAGGAAACTCATCTCCAATTTTCTATCACCAAATTATGATTTTGAAAGCTGTTGTAGAGAAATAAGCAATGGATCTACTTTCTTTTCCATCAGAATGACAACGAAAGCAGAAAATGTAGATTCCAGGCACAAGAATTCTTCACTCAGCATAAAGGCCTCTAATCTGGGAAATATGTGACCCTCTCAGGTCAACCCCAAAATGATATGTATGAATAGGTATTAAAGATTTTGGATAAATAATGAAGAGGTCAATTAATGAAGAAATCATACTCCCTCCCAGGCACATGGTAAGCCTTAGTTCAGAAGTTACTTTGAGCATAGTGTTGAGTGCATAAATGAAAAATTTAGGATTCCAGTGCAGTTCTCCTTGGATGCAGGCAAGCCTCTTGGTCATTGTGTACATGACTGGCTGGCTTTGGACTCTGGCTCCTGCTCCTTAACGGTCCTCCCAAATTCTCAGCAAGTGCATTAGACCCTACATATGATTAGTGTGACTGTTTTCTCATTTGTCCCAAGGATGCTAGATAACTAGTGACATTCTGGATGCATAGGAAGAAGTTAATTTATCACATGCAAGGAATGCCTTGGGACATTGGAACTTAATTCTCATAGAACTGCAGTTGAAAAAGGCTGGAATAGATACTTGGTCTCAATGGAAAATAAGCGTTTAGTCTGAACAGAAAAGCTCTTCATACTTAGCCGAAATAGATCCCTTCCTTTTTCAAAACTTTGCCTTATATTTACTGTCTTCTAGGAATGTTTTCTTTCTTAAGCCCATGATTCCAACCCAGACCCAAACAGTGGGGGTCCCTGGGTGAAAGAGATGAAAAGAAATATGGAAAGCTTGAAGTCAAACAGACCTGGTTCAAATTCTAGAGCTTCTACTTTCCAGCTGCATAACTTAGAGCAATTTATAAGCTTCAACTCACTCATCTGTAAAATGATTAAAAGAGATAAAGCCTTCAGAGCTTCATGCATAGAAAGCTGTTTTAATCATGTATTAATGTGTATATTTAGTGGTTTGAAACAGCAGCAACTATTCTTCTGCTCATGTATTGCTGGACTGTTCAAGGACAGCCTGTCTTTACACCAGGAGTAAATTGGGTTTGTCTAGAGCTGCGGGCTCCAAGGTGGCCCCACATGTCTAGGGCGCTGGTGCTGGCTGTCAGCTGGGATTCTTGGCTGTCCTTCATAGGCCTCCCATAATTCATCAATCTATGATGAGATTCTTTAATTGGGAACATGACAATTCTTTAATTGTGCACATGACTGGCTGGGAAGCCAGTCAGTTATGTACATAATGACTTCCAAAAGCAAAAACAGAAACTAGTAGACCTCTCAACTGGCACAGCATCACCTCCACTATGTTTTTTTGGTCAAAACAGGTCACCTGGTAAGCCAGATTCAAGCGGGGAAGAAACAGACTCCAATTCTGGGTGGGAAGAGCACCATGCCCATACCAGGATGGGAGGAATTATCGCTATCTTCTGCAGATTCCATCACAGAATGCCTTCAGTATGTTATTTGTTATAGAAATGAAAACATGTAAGCAAGAGCACATCACCTTTATTCTTTCTCTAGGGCTTATTGAGACTCTGCTCCACTTTCTTCACTGTCTCCCAGCCCTCAGGTTTTAGAGCTCTGTCTTTAATTAGCTATGCGTGTACATGTATCCTGTTGTCTGTTTCTCTATGATAGAATTGCATCCAGTTTTCCAGCTTATACTGGAAAGCGCAGAGAGGAAGAGGGCAGGTCATCTTTAACATCCCTTTGAGCACCTGATACTGTATAGCTTTATCATGACTGTCTAGAGAAAAAGACAGTGTTAGGGGTCTCTGTGGAAGAGAACATGGCTATAGGAAGAGAAAGAGGAGGCTTGGGGGTCCAGAGAGTCCATAAGTCTGGCTAAAGGATTGCAATTTTCTCAGCGGTTTTCTATATAGAAAGCCTCAAACAGATGGACACTTTTGCACTGAGGATCCACACTTTTATTTAGATTAGTCCAAACAGACACTGTGCTGGAGCTTCTTAAGAACACAGTCTTGCCACAGGCTTCCTGGAGGCACAGAAAAGAGAGGGTATGTTGTGGCCGTAACAGCCAACAGCCAGAGTGCATCGAGGCTGCTGAGGCAACCCGTTCACATTCTCTGCAGGCTGTGCTCTGAATTCTCCATTTATCCTGCTTCGTTGCTGCCACTGACTGGGAGAGATGGGAAAGGGCAACTAACAGTAACAAGGATAACACCAACACAATGTCAGTAACCTCAACCTTAACGCAGAGAGGGAACTGAGGGATGGCAAGAGAACTGACTGTGCAAGCCAACTGGCAGAGAGAGCTCTCCTGAGAAGTTTGCATTTTAATGCATCCCTCAGGGTTTTCATTTGCAATAGAGCAGTGAGAGGCTTAAATAAATGGCTTCTGGGATGGAATTCACTCTTGGGTTTCATCAGCCAGGAGCTGCAAGTCAGAGGAGATGTTGGGAACCAGTTCTCTTTAATTTTCTCATGAGCTTCCTTTCCACCCCACTCATCAGCTTGTACACAACATTTCTACTGTGAATGATGTAGAGTCTTGAAGGAGCTGTCAAGTTCTACATGACAATCTAAGTTGCCCTTTGTCAATAATGTGCTGCTTGGGACCGCATAACCCACATGTTCAATTATTATTGACATATAAGGATAACAGTGGTTTTCTTCTCTTGGAAGGGAAGGAATCCCAAAGCTTCAAAGTAAAAAGCAAGCAAACTAATCTTTTTTTCATCATGCTTAACATACTGTGGTAGAAACACTTATTGACAGAAACATCTTCTTCTCTCTTTTTCTGCCGTATGGTGGCCATGACCTCCACCATCCTCCACTCCTGACTGTTTCCTTGATGCCTTTCCTTACAGCACCTGTTCACTCCTTCCCACAGACCCCCCTCCACCCCACCCTTACAATTAGGTAGATGCCATCACTCTTCTTCAGGAGACCATTAAGTTTAATTCCTAACATCAGCTTGAGGATTACAGATAGATGGAGACTGAGACAAAAGTAGACCTCATCTATAGTAAATTTCCTCCACATGGATGATAGTATTTATTCACTTACAAAAAAAGTGGTTAAAAGAATTGTGTACACAGTTGCAGCTGCTCCGCTATCTCTCTCAAATGTTAGCACTGCCTCTAGCTCAAAGAGCTCCAGCCAAGGAGAAGGGGGAATAATTAAGGAGGTCTCTTTATGGTGGCTCAAGACTGCCTTCAAATCCATGGCTGGTAAAGCAACTGGCTACAAAAGCTGCGCCCTCTACTGGAGGGGTAAAGAAACCTCATCGTTAACAGGACTGGTACTATTGGCACTTGGTGAAATTAGACGTCATTACTCCAGTACTCTTGCCTGGAAAATCCCATGGACGGAGGAGCCTGGTGGGCTGCAGTCCATGGGGTCGCTAAGAGTCGGACACGACTGAGCGACTTCACTTTCACTTTTCACTTTCATGCATTGGAGGAGGAAATGGCAACCCACTCCAGTGTTCTTGCCTGGAGAATCCCAGGGACGGGGGAGCCTGGTGGGCTGCCGTCTATGGGGTCGCACAGAGTCAGACACGACTGAAGCGACTTAGCAGCAGCAGAAGTCATTAGATGAGCAAACTTCCCTTTCTGCGTCTGGTACAGAAAATTGCCCAGGACCTCAAAACAGATCTGAGCCTCTAGAGTGCAGCTATTGGTGCTTCACAGAAGGCAAACCAGGCCTCTCTTGTCGGCCTTTTTGAAAATATCAACCTTTGTGTTATTCATGCCAAACGTGTAACAATTATACCAAAGATATACAGCTAGCACCGCAAACGTGGAGAACCTGCTTAATAATGCACTATGATGGATACATTTCATTCTTTAAAAAAAAAATTCTCTTCTTCCTGCTATTGGTAGTTCTGAACATTATTTTTTTCTATTGAGTCAAAAGGTACCTAAATATATGTTTGCAAGTGGAAAAATGGGGGACAGAAATCAGGTACTGTTAGCTTCTCCGTTTCCATTTCTGTGTGAATTTTTAACATAAATGTGGGACCATAAAACATGAATGCAAGTCAAAATGTTTCAGTAAACAAGATTCAGCGGTTCAACTTTATAACAATAATAAATAACCTATCACAGTGGAACTATATGTAACTTTGTTCTGTATTTTTCAAGTGTCCTGTAAATGTGTTATCATACTTCCATAATTCAAAAAATAAAAGTGAAAGAGAATAAATAAATAAACCAGTTAAATTTTTCTGGACAATGCCAGCATTTGGATTTTTTAAAACAAGAAAATTTCTTATTGACTTCAACTAAATGGCGTTTATAGCATTTTAATTATACAGTAGATTCCATCCATTCAGTATACTTTTCTGAGTTGTCCTACATGCAAGTACATGTTTTTAATGTTGTCTGTCTTCTGGCTATGTTTGCTATTAAAATACATTAAACTACTTTTTAAAAAGTGGTTGCCAGTGAGTGTGTGGTTGAAAGGTCAGGAATACATATCTGTCCCAGATTCAACAACACTAACCATAAACATAAAATACTCCACTCAGACCCCCTGTCCCTCTTTCCTTACCTTCCTCAGAGTTACCCATTTCCGCTTAGGATGCCTCAATTAGGAGCTGCAAGAATTCAGACATTTCTCATTGTTAACATCTCAGAAATCTCTGGGAAACCTTTGAGAACATCAAGAAGGGATATACTTTCAGGTGTGGGAGAAGTCTGTGGGGCTAATTAGGAATCTATGCAGAGGGAAGAACAGGACATGTAATGGCCCGTTCAGCCCTGATTCACGCTGCATGCACTTAGAAAGGGCCCACTGGGTGTCATAAACTGGGCTAAACACTGGGGGACAAAGGCAAATAAGATGGTCTCTTCCCTCAAAGTGCTCATAGATCAGTAAACAGATCAGTAAACAGATCATTATAAACAATATTCTAAATGCAATGATGGGGACTTCCTAGCAGTCCAATGGTTAAGCCTCCACACGGCCAATGCAGGCTGCTTGGTTTTGATCCCTGGTCAGGCAACTGGATCCCACATGCCACAACTAAAGATCTTGCTGGCACAGCCAAATAAATAAAAATAAATTTAAAAATAAATGTAATGATGGCAATCTGAGCAAGGTGACAGGAATGGATAAATAAGTGAATGCTTGAAAAGAGGTAGAGAGACTATGCAGTATTTCTGTTTCACAACTGGAGATGAAAGTCCTTTGGTTTATCTGAATGCCCAACAAAGAGCTGCAGCTCTCTGGGACTGAGTCAGAAGATTGTACAGTTGAATGAAAACAATCTGGGTGAGGTCCAGGAGACTTGGCCTCTTTCCGCCACAGTGCCAACTCCTCAACTAACCAACAGTGGGAATCCAGGGTAAACTGCTCAGTCACCTCCCTGTGCTTCAGGTCTCTCCTTTGCAAAGCAGAAACAGCGATTCTTCCAAAATTACAGAATCATGATGGAGAAAAATGAAAGAGTGGATACTAAAGACGGCTCCTCAGCTGCATCCTGATAACGACAGTGATGAGAAGGCCTGAAGGGGAAGCCACCCAAGCCCTTCTCCTTCTAGGCTTGTGTCCCTGCCGTCAGATTTTCCACCTAAGGAGAGAGGAGTTACCTAAGGTGACAGGTGTGCCCTTACCTTTCACATCCACCCGACAGTCCACGGACGCCTCCCCCAGGGGGTTAACTGCCTTGCAGGTGTAGATGCCTCCATCAAAGGGGCCAGGCTTGCGGATTTCCAGGGAGCAGATTCCCAGGTGAGTAAGGGCTCTGTACTTTGGGTTGCCCTGGATATCCATCTTGTTCTTCAGCCAGATGATCTTTGGCTGGAAGATAAAGGTGAAGGGGGAGAGTAAGAAGAAACCAACACAACTCCATCGCCCCTGCCAGAGAGACAGCTTGGAACCTTGTGCCCAGTTGCTAGCAGATCATTAAATGACCAGAGAAGGCAATGGCAACCCACTCTAGCACTCTTGCCTGGAAAATCCCATGGACGGAAGAGCCTGGTAGGCTGCAGTCCATGGGGCTGCACAGAGTCAGACATGACTGAAGCGACTTAGCAGCAGCAGCAGCAACATTAAGTGACATCTTCATGTATGAGGAACAAACACTAAAAGGCAAACCAGAAACATTATCCCCATCGGCCTGTCCTGAACCCCAGTGCCCTGAGTGTTCCTACCTAACGTGCTGTGAAGGTGACAGGAATAAATGTTTTGGTTAGAATGTTCCTCAACAAGCAGAAAATAACACAGCCCAGCCATGCACAGACCTCCCTGCTCACCTTGGGGGAGGCACGGACACAGCAGAAGAGCTGGGTGTCGTAGCCAATGACCGCAGTGCAGTCCGCCAGGGGCTGGGTAAACTTCGGGGCTTCAGAGAAATCTCGCTGGGCAAAGCCCTTGGTCTTGTAAACAGTAGCTGAGGGGACCAACAAATGTCTGAGGGCCCCATCCCTTGCCAACTCTTTCTCCTTAACTCCTCGCAGCTTTGAGTCCTGGTGGTGCCTTACCTGCTTTCTGGATGTGGGCCAGGTCGGCAGTGACGGGGGCGTTCTCGCTGAGCCCGCACTGGTTCTCAGCAAAGACTCGAAATGCGTAGGAGTTGCCGACAATGAGGTTGGGGACCGTGCAGCTGGCACGGCGACAGCGCTCCAGCACAGTGAACCACAGCTGCAGGTGCCCCACAACACGCTGGGAGTGAGACCCCTGTTCAGGGAATTCACTGATCCCCAGCCAACCGCATGGAGTCACCAGAGCCCCATTCCAGGATGTTCGTGTTCCTCCCTCCCTCTCTCCCAGCCAGGCCTCACCCCAGATTTGGTGTCAGCCTTCTGCACCGTGTATCCCAGGAGGGCCGCATTGCCCATGTCTTGGGGAGGAGTCCACTCCAGGGTAGCGCTGGAGCCCCAGACATCCACCAACCTGATGCTCTGAGGAGGGCCCGGCCTCTCTGGAAGGGCCAAGCATGACTGTGGGCGTGACACGCCTCTCTTGCCATGACATCACTCCAAGAGGGGCTTCTGCTATGCCAGCCCTCCCTCCACCTTCCCCTGCACCCCACAGTCCCGCTTCCCCAGCTCTCTGTGCGGATACCCATTCAGGCTAGAGTGGGAGCCCCGAGGACCACCCAGTCTCCCATTGTCCCCACAGTACCAATGACCAGGATGTCAATGGTGGCAGTGGCCTCCAGCCCGCCCAGCTGCACAGTGAGCTGGTAGCGACCCGAGTCAGCACGCTGGGCCTCTCTGATGAAGAGGATAGAGTCCCGCTCCCCATTCCGCACACTCACACGACTGGTGTCCAAGGCACAGCCATCACGCGTCCAGATGGCTTGAGGTTTGGGTTTTCCCTGAGAAATAGAGAGATGACTGTGAGTGACCCCGAGAGGCCCCTCGCCCCTCCCAGCTACAGTAAGGGTCAGATCCACCAGGTCCACATGGTGACTTGACTCACAGCTGCAAATTCTTTGAGTGAGAGTTTGATGAACTGTCCCAGGGGACTTGCATCTCTCGGCAACAGTCTCAGGATCATGGGAAAGGGCTTTGTATCTCCCACCCTCTGGGAGTCTAGGTCATGGACACTCAGAGCAGCTGGGACTAACAGTAGCTGCCCAGACTCTTGTCCGTGGATGTGTGCTTAGTCACTCAGTCATGTCTGACTCTTGTGACCCCATAGACTGCAGCCTGCCAGACTCCTCTGCCCACGAAATTTTCCAAGCAAGAATACTGGAGTGGGTTGCCATTTTCTCTTCCAGGGAATCTTCCTGATGCAGAGATCGAACCCATGTCTCCTGCATCTCCTGCATTGGCAGGTGGGTTCTTTACCACTGAGCCACCTGGGATGCCCGCCAGACTCCTGAGAGCCCCACAAGCTGAGAGCTCTCAGATCTCTGCTGACTGAAGGGTGTGGATTAGCCTCGCAGCATACCCTAGGCATGCCTGGCCTGACCTGACCTGATCCCAACTCCCCTGAGGATTGCTGATGAAAGGGCCACCTCAAACTTTGGGGAACATGCACCCTCCATTCAAGGCTAGGATAGCTGCCACTAGCAGAACTCTTGGTTTTTGTTTCCAAATCAAAACCCTGACCTGGCTCTAGTCATGGACTCAACGTGGGCTGGGTATGATTACCTGGAATGGGATTAAAAGGTTCACTGTATCTCCAACCTTCCTGATGTAGGTCTGTCTCAGGGCCCGAGGTAGCCAGATCTTGGGGTGCTCTGAATGATGGAAAGGGAGAGAAGAGGGGGGAGGTGAGCTTCCTGTAGGGGGAAGAGGAGAGTTTAGAGGATGTGGATGCTACATCGAGTTGTGTTCCATAGGCAGGTGTCCCAGGCAACACTCAGCTAACTCAGCCCTCCCTCAGGGAATGAGAAGACGGCACCCGTTGTCTCACTGAGATTTAGGGACAAGCAACCAGCTGAAGGATCTGAGAGAGTGTGTGTGTTAAAGTATAGGCAGAAAGAGCACTGAAGGGTGAGCCTGACTCCTACCTCTTTTAATCTGTAACTCTCCACCACCGACTTTTCGTCAACTGAGATATTTTGTTTGTGCAGGGACCAGTCTAGCCTGAGTGGTTTGTCTTTCCACTCCTTTTCTACATTTGTCCTCAACAACACTCCTTTATCAAGGCCAATTTCAGTGTCAATCCTGGCCCCCAAGTATCAGCCCCACTTCCCAGTTTGGGGCCAGACCCAGAGGAGGAAGCTTTACTTTCCGCAGGTAGTCAACACTCTGAACCCACCAGGACAGCACTGACGTCACTGCGGGGAGACCTGGCTCCTGGGTCCCTTCCTCTGCGAGGCCACCCTGATCAGGGGCCTGTGTAGTGTCTTCCAGTCTGTGGAAGATCACTTTGTACAATCAGAATCTGGGAAAGATTAGGTCCACTGCTCACCCCACCCCCTGGATCTTCCAGGCTGTTCCAGTGAAAGAGAGATTAAATTATGTTTATTGGCTTCCAGGAGGAAGACAGGAGATGCTCAGGAGTAAGGCTGGAGGTTGGGTTCCCTGGGGGTCCTGGCTGAAATCTACTCTATTTTCCAGGCTTCTGGAGCTCCCCTTTCTCCTCCTTTCTCCGGCAGATAGCAGCTTGATAGCAGATTCCAGCCTTTATGATAACACACACGTCCCTGTAAATACGTTCCTTAACATTCACCCCAATACATGTATATTTACTTACAAATAGAACTGTTTAAAATGTACATTACATAATGCAGAGTTGGAAGGGTGGAGTTGAAAATAAAACAAAGGTTCTACAAAGCTCTTCCTACCCCTCAGTTTGTAGGTCTTGCTTAGAGACCAGGAACTTCACTCCCACACTCCACCCCCATCACCATCACGAGGTTCCTTGGGCTTTGTAGATGAATATAGACAGAAATGTTCTGTGCACGCTGTCCATTTTATTTGCCTAGTTTCCTTTTTCACCGAGCGGCTTACGTTTCAACCTGGCTTGTGCCGTCTTCGGCTGCGCCTCACCCCTCTGCACCAACCGCACAGGGACTGAGTGGTGCGGCGAGGTTGGGGGCGGGGCCGTGCTCTGAGTGCTGGCCCGCCCACGTGGCTCAGGGCCTGAAGCCTCAGCCAGGAGCGGGCCGCTGAATGACCCGCTCCGCTCGGCTGCCCTCTGTTCGACTTTGGCGGTTTGGGTGGAGGAGGGGCACGAAGAACAGAAGAAGTGTTGTGTGACGTGCTCCTCTCCTGTGGCCATCTTGGCAAGCGACCAAGGAGTTGAGAACAGGCGGATATGACTTTAGGGTTTTCTGAAAAAAGAGGGTGGCAGTTGAAAAGGAGGCTCGAAACCTCATCTTGTTGGCCTTGCTTCCCCACTGCTGGGTGGGGAGTGAACCCCTCACGCTTGCTGGGCAGAGGGCGAGGGACAAGCGAGCTCTGATGTCCTTTGCACTGCTTATAGAATCTGAGTTAGGAGGGACCTTGGGAGTTTCCTGGTTAAGCGGTTAAGACATGTCACCTTCCAAAGCAGAGGGTGTAGGTTCGATCCTTGGTCAGGGAGCTAAGATCTCACATGCCTTGGGGCCCAAAATCCAAAACCCAAAACATAAAAAAGAAAACAAAAACCTAACCCAGAAGCAATATTGCAATCAATTCAATAAAGACTTTTAAAAATGGTCTGCATGAGAAAAAAAAAAAAAAAAAGAAATGGGATTCCCTGACAAGAGGATGGATCAAGAGGGGGCAAACTTAAGTGACAAGAATGTTCCAGGTCTGAGGACGAGCAGGCGAAGATTCTGCTCTCAGCAGTCTCCCAGCTCCAGTGGGAGGGAGGGCAGAAGATGGACTTAAGGCTAAAGCTGCTGACAAAGTGCAGGAGGTGGCGGAGGAGTGTGTGACAGCTCCAGGTGTCTGGGCTGCAGCAAGCCCTTCCCCAGTGCACCCCAGGATTTGGTTTGCCCAGCAAAAGAGAGCAATCTGACCCTTGCTAAGAATGTTAATAGCAGAGCTCATCTGGGGCCTCTCTTTTCACACATCCACAGTCAGGCAAGGTGTTAATTGTACTGACCTTGGAGAAACCTGGCTTTTCCTGCTACCCAAGGTCTTTCTCCTCCTCAGATGCCAGGAGGGATGTGCACCAAAGACTACCGCCCTGAAGCACAACCTTGGTTTCCTGAGACCAGTTCTGAGACAGTGGCAGTTTGGTTTTCTCCCTTCACGAGTCTTAGGAAAAAGGCATTTTGAAAAGTGCTGTGAGAGCCCTTGGCTTCTGAGCTGTGTTGCTCTCGGCACTGAATTTTTCTCAGACAGAATACTGTCTTATAATTTAGTGGAGAAAGGGGACTTCCCTGGTGGTCTAGTGGTTAAGAATCCGCCTTGCAATGCAGGGTACATGGGTTTGATCCCTGGTTGGGGAAGATCACACGTGCCAGAGAACAGTTGAGCCTAAGAGCCGCAACTAGAGGGTCTGTGTGCTGCAGCAAAAGATCCCTCGTGCCACAGCTGAGACCCGATACAGCCAAATTAAGTAATTAATTAGGAAAAAAAAAAACCCCAAATTAGTGGAGAAGGAAGCTACTTAAAGTCCAGAGATCTTGACTCCTCTTGAATAGAAAACCCCTTCTGACTTCCCTAGTGGTCCAGTGGCGAAGACTCCGTGCTTCTAATGCAGGGGGCATGAGTTTGATCCCTGGTCAGGGAACTAGGGTCCCACATGCCATGCAGTTCAGCCAAAAAAACAAAAAAGAAAGAAAAGAGAAAAAAGAGAATCCCTCCTAATTCTGTCGAATTTCATCCTGCTGAGGTTTCCTTCTCTGTTCATGGGAATTAACTGTCAATATCCTCACTTAATTTGGTTTCACATGGCTAAAGACTTTCCTTCAGTGATTCCCTAAGGACTGTGTAGTTCAGAATGATGGTGTTAATTATGGTCTGGAGAGTGCGGGAACAAGATGGACACATTGAAAGAGTGAAGTGTACATGAGCGTGAGTGTGTGTGAGTGCCAGACTGTGACGGTATGTGTGTGCACAGGCCTGTGTGAGTAAATCGTTACTGAAAGAGCAAATCCACAAGGCAAGCTACGGCTTCCAGTAACCCCAAAGATTTCCATGGATCCAAAAAGTATCAGCATTTCTTAGAGAAACATTAGCTGATCCACAGGATATAACATGCATCTTACACTCCTCTGAGGAGAAGACTCTGTCACCCTCTTCTCATGCTGATGACGGTAACACTGACTCAGTGTCACTCTCTCCAACACAGCTGAAGTCAAGATTCTTGGACAAGCCAACACCCAGCCTTCCAGTTCCTGCAGGGCCGCCTCACAGCCTTGCCTGCCACTCCTCCAAAGATTTCATCCTCCCCTGCTTCAGCCCTTGGTTCCTGTAGTCATTGTCTAGGCCAAAAGAATAGAGTCTAGCCACTCTAGAATCTGAATTTCAAGCAGCCCACTCTCTCGGCACCGCCTATCTATCCCGTCAACTCTCTCCCTCTAGTGTTTCACCAGCAGCGACCCTTCAGCCCACCAAGACCTCTGATCCATTTTCCTCCCACCCCTGCACTCTCCATCACCCCTCTCAGTGTTACCATTTTCTTTCTCACCCAGCTTAGACTCCACGGCTGTCATCAGATTCACTCCTTGCATACCCACTCAAATCCCTAATCCTTTCCATGTCCTAACAACACCCAGCCCCAGCTAACTACCACACCCTTGGTGCCTGCATCGGTACAGCCCAACATGGCTGGGGAAAATATTACAAAACCGTACTGACTTTAAATTGATGGCCAGGACTTCCCTGGTGGCCCAGTGGTTAAGAATCTGCCCACCAAAGCAGGGGACAATGGCTCGCTCCCTGATCCGGGAAGATTCCATATACTTCGGGGCAACTAAGGCTGCGAGCAGCAACTACCGAGCCCACCCGCCCCAACTACTGAGGCCGGCATGCCTAGAGCCATGCTCCCCAACCAGAGAAGCCGCCTCAATGAGAAGCCCTCACAACACAACTAGAGAAAGCCCATGGGTAGCAACAAAGACCCACTGCGGCCATAAAAAAAAAAGCAATTTAAATGGATGGCCACTACCTCTAAATAGACACTGGCATTTCTGCCAGACTTCCCTAATCCCTTCAATCTCCTATTCTCCCAGGTGACTGTTGCACATCCTCCTCTCCTAAAACTTCCATACCTTCTCCCAAATCTTCATTGTAATTGATGATCTTGCTTGTGTCTAAGGCTTGCCTGTAGCCTATCTGGGAGCTAGTGAAGGACAGGGAAGCCAGGTATGCTGCAGTCCATGGGGTCGCAAAGGACTGGACATGACTTAGCGACTGAACAACAACAACACAGCCTATTCTTAGCAGCCAGAAAAGTTTTAAAACCTACACCTAAAACCCTGTACTGGCTGCCCCTCTGTCTCATAGCTGAACCGGTATTCACAATGGTCCTGCTACCTTGTGGACTCCAAACCTGACATTCTCTCCCTCACTCAGCTTCTGCCACTGCAGCCCCAGTCCATAAGGCGCAGTGCTGCCTCAGGGCATTTGCACTTACTGTTCTCTCACCTTGGAAAACCTTCTCCTCAGTTATCTGCAGGCATTGCTCTTGTCTCAAGTTGCTGCTTAAATTACCTTATTAACAAGGCTTTCACTGAATATCCTGTTTAAAAACCACAAGTGGACTTTGGTGGCGCAGTGTATAAGAATCTGCCTAACAATGCAGGGGACACGAGCTCGATCCCAGGTCCAGAAAGATCCCACATGCCCCAAAGCAACTAAGCCTGTGTGCCACAACTACTGAGCCAGGACTCTAGAGCCCTCAAGCTGCAGCTACTGAGGCCCGGGTGCCCCAGGGCCCATGCTCTGCAACAAGAGAAGGCAGTGTAATGAGAAGCCTGAGCTCTGCAATGAAGAGTAGCCCCCACTCACTGTAATTAGAGAAAGCCCAAGGACGGCAATTAAGACCCACCACAGCCAAAATATAAAGAAATAGATCTTAAAAAAATAATGGAAAAAAAGACAAACTTATTAAAAACAAAAACAGCAAGCACTCTTCCCATACCAGCATTTTCTATCTTCTTTGTCTTATTTTTCAGCACAGCAGTTTATCACTATTTATACATTTTATTTGCTTATTTATTTATTATCTGTCCCTTACATAGAATGTAACCTCTACAAGGAAATTATTTTAGCCTATTTTGTGCATTTTTGTAACAGTGCCTGGCACATGATAGATATAAAATAAATATTTGTAGAAGGAAGAAAGAGGATAGGAAGGGAGAGTGGGAGGGAGGATGGTTGCTTCAAGGCTAGGCATGCAGCTTCCCAAGCGTGAAGACACAGCACGGTCCAGACTGAAAGAGGGCCCAGGGTCAGCAGGAAGCAATCGAGCTGAGATCTACAGATGGGCCCTCCCTCTGGGGCTCAGGGTCCCGTCTTCTCCATGTCAGGATACAGCCTGTCCCATGGCCTCTTATTATTAGTATTTAAAATTTTTTTTAATTTATTTATTTTTGGCCGTTCTGGGTCTTTGTTGTTGCAGTGACTTTTCTCTAGTTGCAGAGAGCAGGGACTACTCTGTAGTTGACAGTGCTTGGCCTTCTCATTGCGATGGCTTCTCTTGTTCTGGGCACAGGCTTTAGGGCGCGCGGGCTCATGAGCTCAGTAGTTGTAGCTCCCGGGGTTTTGGAGCACAGGCTCAATAGCTGTGGGGCATGGGCTTAGTTGCTCCAGGGCATGGGGGATCTTCCCCGGGATCAGACGGTGCCTCCTGCATTGGCAGGCAGGCAGATTCTTTGCCTCTGAGCCACCAGGGAAGCACGCCTCTCACTATCATGAACGCTCTCCTCTGGCCCCTACCCAGTGTGGCCTTCAGGACACAGTGCCTCCGTGTGTGCTGAGTGTGACAAAGGATGCTTTCCCAGTGCCAGCCTCCTATGTCCACTTACTTAGCCATGGAGAGCACTTTCTTGACTAAAAGCTCAGTGTTGGCCAGTTGCAGTTTATTTTGATGTTGCAAATATTTTGACACCTGTTCTATTTCACGTGTGCTCACATGCTCACTGCTGTGCCTCTCTAGGTCCCATAGAACTCTCCATGAGAAAGAGGAGGCATTAAGAGGAAGAAGTCCTTGGCGCTCATAGGGAACTTGGGGGCCATCTAGGCCAGCACCATGGCACCCCTTAAAGCCCTTCTTCAGTAATTCTGTGAACTCCCTGAGCTTTGTTGAGCATTTTTCTTGAAGCAAGAGCCCATAGCTTTCGTTAGGTTTTCCTAGGGATCCATATCCAGCAAAGGGTTCAGAATTCTGATTTAATTCTACCTCTCAATTGACAGGTTAGAGATGGAAGCCCAAAGGGGTGGATTAACTTGCCTAGAGTCACAGGACAGAGCTAGCATTTGAACTGTTTTTCCAAATGGGTAACAGATGCAAACACTTTGCACAGTGTCACCAGGAGGCTTTACTGTCAGGGGCCTCTGGGATGCCAGTGGGTGAGACCACACACAAGAATGTGGTCCTTCAGGCCTCACTTATGGGCTGGGGCTATCAGGAGCTGACAGCCCACAGCATCCACTCTGTGGCCAGAGGGTTAAGTATGGGGAGATGAGCACCCTCTCCCAGGGCTTTGTAGAGACCAGTGGTCAAGGAGTCAGAAGTCCTGGCTCTCGCCCTCCCTCACCCTGGCTTATTCCCTGGGTCTTTTGGGGGATGAAACTGGCTTTCTGCCTCAAGACCATTCCAACCTAACATGTTCCCAATAACTTCTGCTCTCTTCATCTGTTTTTCAGTGGGGGTAAACTCAGTTGGCTCTGGGCCATTGACATTCAAACAGCGTCTGAAGACTCATTGTTTTCCATCGGATGATAGAGGCTATGGACTTTCCCACTGCAACCCTGTTTGCAGGTAGAACTCAGCCTTTACTCCTGACTTGGAAATACATTATCTATTCACATCTTCATTTGGCCTCTTCAAAAGCATGTTGGATTATCTCAACAATCCTTCCAATTACCTTACCAGATAGATACTAATAATCACCATTTTATAGAGAGTAACTGAAGCCCTGAAGTCCATTGACTTCACCAAGGTCACGGAGCTGCTGGAGGCGGCCCTGGGAATTGAGTCTAGACCCTGTCTTTTCTTCTTCTCCCTGTCCTGGCATTCCACGCTGTCTCATTTGTGGTCTTTGCGTCCTCTGCACTTAAGGCTTCAAGGGGCCACAAGTGGGGACTTTGTACAGGGAACATGTTTCAGTGTTTCTTTGCAGGAGAGGGCAAAAACTACTCTCCCTTGGTTGGCTGAGCCAGGCACAATGGGAGCCACTCCAGCGAAGTCTCTTAGCTACAGAGGCCAGTTGTGGGGCCAGGGACAGATGTGGGGTGGGCAGCAGGGCTGCAGGGAACTTCAGGGCTGGTCAAGGCACCCACCACCTCTTAGATCAAAAATACCTCTTTGATGAGAGGCTCACAGAGACCACAGAAAAGGAGCCTTAGAATGCTTCTCCTTGAAGGCCTCTGCTTCCGTGGCGCTCGGGTTAGGAGAGGCTAGAGTTTCCCATGGGAGCCGGTGGGGGTATGGGGGTAGGTCTCGGACTCCTGGCCCTGTTGAGGGCCAGACAGAGTGTCACATTCGTTCAGCACTCAGCCTCCCCGTGGCTCCAAGCTTTTCATTTCCCTCTTCTCCGGGTCCAGATGGATACAATCTCACCCTTCATTCCCTCCCTGACTGATGTTAGTAATATATCAGGTCCTCCTAGTCCCTGTGACCGACACATTTTAAAGGTAAAAATATAAACCTATCAGTATTAGTTACTGTAGCGTACCACAAACACCGTTCACTGGCTTCTCAGGTAAAAAGCAAGAACCCAGCAGAGGCAGTTGAGCAGCAACAGTCCATCAAAGAGGGGGTGGGGGTTCCGGTGGATGCTCCTCCATCCTAAATCCTCATCCCATGAAAGCATTTAGCTCTGCAAAACCCACGAACAACATCCATTGCCCGGCCTACCCCCTCCCCACCAGTCACCTTCTATGGGGGGCAGGAGCTGGGGAAGGGGGCTGCCGGCCCCCCGCTGGGATGAAGTCTGAGGTCCGTCAGCATCTGGTGGGCTGGCTTCTTTCACCTTCAGTGTGGGTCCCAAGGCTGCCTCCTGAGCTGTGGCTGCCTCCATGCTGGGCCACCCAGAGGCTAAGCTCCAGGGGAAGATTTTCACTGTTGATGGTGAGGGAGGGACTGAGCACCTGCTCTCCAGCCTGGCCTCCCCAGGGTCATGTAACTGGGCTGTCCTGTTCCCACCCACTGACTCCCATGAGGGATGAAGCGGGGGCTAGAGGAAGAGGGGGAGCAGATTGCAGCCCGGAATAGCTGCAGGAGGAGGGCCCAGTGGCCCTGTTATCTTGGGAGAGAGACGACACCTCTCACACAGCACCAGGCAGGGAGAGGAGCGCTTGAGCTTCAAACAGCCCCTCCCTGCTCAGACCATTCACATGAGGACTCTGGCTTCTGGGGGGGAGGACTGGGTGACATCTCAGCTCCTGATCTCCATCCAGCTCATCCAAGGGTGTCTGGGTCCACAGGAAGGGGCCCCATCCTCTCATTTCCACCCCACCCACCTGTCCCATGGAAGTAGAAGGCAAAGTCTGCATCCTGGAGCCAGACCCCCAACTCCTGAAGCCAGACCCTCAACTCACTTTGGCTCCATCACCAATTGGCTGTGCCTTGTAACAACAGTCTCTCTTAGGTCTGTTTCCTCATCTGTGAAATGGAGATAAGTCTTAGGGCTGTTGTGAGCATTCAAAGAGGTAATCTGTGTAAAGTGCTTAGCGGTGTGTGGCCAACTAAGTGCTCGATAAATGTAAGCTATTTTTAGGTTGGGCCAGCACTTAGCCCTTTCAAAGCTCCCTTGCCTATGAGATAAAAGCGCAAGTAAACGAGAAGCAGCAGTTGTGAGAGGGGAGTCAGGGGCCTGGGGTCAGAGGACTTGAGTGTGACCCTGGCTCTGCTACTTATTCCGCTCCTAGGCGGCCCCGGGAAAATCATGGACTCTGAACCTTAGGTCCCTGGTCTATGAAATAAGGCATGGCGATGCCAAGATCGTGCTGAGGACAAAATGGTAGAAGTGTACGAAAGTGGCCAGAGCATAGTAGGTGTTAGTTACATACTAAAGGTCCTGTGTGGTTTCTAGTCTCACTAGGCCGTCACTTACACCTCCCATGCAGTACGGCCGATAGAGCAGATTTCCTATTGTACTCTCCCTTTCTCATTTCCAGAAGCTGGCATCTCCTCTGTGAATATATATATTTTATGTGTATATATATATATATATGTATATATATATATATTTTTTTAAGTAGACTTTAAAAGAGCAGTTTTAGGTTCATAGCAAAGCTGAGTAGAAAGTAGCAAGTTTCCACATCCCCCCTTTCCCCTCTTTAAAGGAAACCAATGAGCATGGTTGAAAGAATTAGCTCTTTACTCATTTTTCCCCTTTGGCCCTCAAACTGGGGGCAGCCAATAGCATCCTCGGAGTCTGTGTTACTACCTCGGGTCATGGGACAGAACCCCAGAACTCATCTTTGCAACTTGTATTGGGACTGAGGGCAGGACAACTTGTAGACCCACTTGGGATCCAGGAAACTGTTTTATCAGGAGCTAGGATGGCTGAGCGACTTCACTTTCACTTTTCACTTTCTGGCATTGGAGAAGGAAATGGCAACCCACTCCAGTGTTCTTGCCTGGAGAATTCCAGGGATGGGGGGAGCCTGGTGGGCTGCCGTTTCTGGGGTTGCACAGAGTTGGACACGACTGAAACGACTTAGCAGCAGCAGCAGCAGCAGCAGGATGGCTGAAGAGGGTGACTATGGAGCTTGACCGCTGGGGCTGGTGGTGAGAGGCTGTGCTATGTCAGGACTCTCAGGTGTAAAGGCCTTTCTGACTCATTTCTCTTATCTGAACCAGCCAGAGCCCTTACAGGTCCAGACAGTATACCAGGGTACTCCAAACACCCCTCTTATCCCCATGCTTTGATGAAGAGATTGGTTCAGGCTTTTGGTATTAGCTCCTTGTTGCAATTGAAGGTATGAAAGAATCAAATAGAAAAGGCCAACTCCTAGGGTCTTATCCACTGGAAAAGCTAATTTAGTAGGTCTGGGTGGGATATGCATTTAAAAAAGCAACTTACTGATTCTGTCGCAGGAAGTCTGAGAACACTATGTTAGAATTCTTGAAAATAAACCACCCTGGATAACCTCCCCAGGGGGACGACTCTTCCAGCAGACATGGGGTCCTCAGGAGCAAGGTCTCTGCCTGGTCATCTCCAGACCATGGCCCCAGAGTAAACACTACATGGAAAGACCCCCCACCCCCCACCCCCATCCAGGACAGCAGGCTAAGCAGTCACTGGCTTGGCTAAAGGCTAAATGTGGGTGGGCAGAAACCTCCACCGAAAGAAATTATTTTGGAGTCAAGATGCAACTCTTAGAAGGTCCTTAATGAAAGGGGTTAGGAAGGACTATGAGTAAGAGTAGCAGGAGAAACGTGAGAGGGGCAAGCGGGCAAGTGCTGAAGGTAAACACCTCAGTGTTGTTGCCCGTGGAACCTGCTAAAGGATCATGTAATTCAAGAGAGGAGTGACAGGCGGCTGCGTCCAGAAGGAAGAACGTAGCAATCAAAGCTGAGCAGCTGTACCAGGGTGGGTCGGCTATACTTCTGGGGAGGAAGAAAAAGAAATCTGGTCTTACAAACACCCATGGTGGGGGCTAGATCTTTGAGCGCATGAAGAAGAAAAAAGTGAGTAGTTTTTCCCATAAATTACCTAATACTCTTCATGTAGGACTTACAGACGCATAGTCCTGACTCATTAATCGACGTTCTCTGATTGCTGGGGTTCGATTTTTGAAGCTACGAAAGTGGAGAAACTTTCATATTAACAAACTGTAGCTTAGTCATTTTAGTAGGTCAGGTAATAAAAGTCCAGTCTGTTTTATTTCTAACCCAAATATTGCAAATATACAGAAAATTACCAGTACAAAGTTAAACACATCCAGATTTATTTACACAGTGCTAAAGAAATTTGAGTTTTATTTCCATTTTGTGGAATCTTATTTTGGGGTCTGGCTTTGTTGTGCAATTGACACAGGTCATTGAAACTTGATTATTCCACCTCACATGCAATTTTCTGTCCCAAGGGAACAGAAAACTTGGGTTTTTAGTGCACATGCAGTAATGATCTTAATACTGCTTTAGATTTGAGTAAGAAGGCTATCTGACAGCTTGGGGAGGAGGCAGAGAAGGTACAGAACCAAGAGGGACCACATGCTCAGACAGGGAACAGGAAACAAGAGAGGGATGGATACCAGGCACACATGGGGACCCTGAGCATATCTGTGCACGAGGATGAGGAAGGTACCATCAAAACCCTACCCTCCTCCCTAGACGTCCAAACACAGGAGGTGGGCAGAATCATCAGGAACGCTCAAGTCACGTGACCACAAACTGAGGGCATGCGGAGGATGAGAACTGCATTAAGAATTTGGGCATATCATTAACATGTACACTATACAGTTTATACATGTATATATGTACACACACACATATATATAGAAAGGTACAGATTAGTTTATGTTATTCTATATAAACAAGGATGCTTAAGAATGTACCGGTGTGAAAAAAAATGCACACAGTAAGTTGTTGAAGACAATTTCTAATTAGAGTTCTGATTCTTATTTGTTATAATGCAAAGTAACCAAGAAATCAACATATTCCTGCTATTTCAATCATCCTCCATGAGGGTGAGGCCTCAGCCCTCCTGGGGCAGGATGGTGTCCCTGGTGCAACCTGAGCTGGGCAAACTGGTGGCAGATAGAACAGTCTGGCCTCCCTATCACTATCATGTGGAAATCTTAAACTTTGGTTTTTGTTTGAGAGACATGTAAGTCCATGTTTATCTATCTGCTTGAGGGAAGGTAGGAGCAAAGTTGAAAAGCAGAAGCTCTTCCTATTTTAGCAGTTCCAAGTATCCAGGTTAATGTGGGACAAGGGGGCGGTACCAACAGTGAGCAGGGTGAGCTCCAAGCCACTGCATACAGAAGCAGAGCTCTTTAAAGCTCTCCTAAGAGGAAACAAGAAACTCTCTACTGCAATCATTTGCTTAGAAAACAAAAACTGCCTGCCACGTGGGGTGGATGTGGACGGCCCTGCACCCCTCTATCCTTGTCCCATGGTGAAGGCCACGGGAGAACCAGCTGTGGTAGACGGAGCCAGTGGTGGCCAGCACATTACTGATCTGCCAGGGATGAAAGGCCAGCTTCGGCATGCAGAGGCCCAGAGGTAAACCTAAGAATGAGACAGACACCCTGGAAAGCCTATTCAGAGGCAGATGACAAATTCTAAAGCTTTAGTTACAGCTAATCTATTAAATCTCCTGAGCCCAGCCTAGAACTGCCACAGTCCTCCAAACACTTTCACTCTTCTAAGTGGCGTTCCCATTTGATGATCAGCTTAGGCATATGCATCCCTGGTCTCAGGTCTCACTGAAAACCAAAAGCCCTCTTAAGTCCAAGACACCTGTCCACAGAGCATGAAAGATGGTTGAGTTCACCACCTGGATTTCAGAGCTCAGGTCACTCTGGACAGTCTGCTATGTCCAACCTACCTTATGATGACGCTAACTTCTATTACTGAAACAATCCCTTTTGCTATTAAGCCTGACACTACACTTTATTTTCAGAGATAATGCTCCAACCTGACATCAGTAGGACAAATCAGAAATATTTTTTTCTTAGGAGCTATCATGGATCTATTAGGCTGTTTTCATCTTGGGCCAGGGACATACACTTGTGAGATGAGGAAGGCTGGCCAGCCAGGCTTGCTAGCAGTCCTCAAACCGACTAAGCTCTCCAGCCAGTCATGGGTCGGGGACAGGGAAACGGAGAGGGTAACTCATCAGTGGAGACTCCATTCCCACACTCTTGAACCACCGTGACCAATGAGGTAAGGGGTGATTTCTAAACACATACTCAAGATTACCGTTACTTTTGCTTTCAGCCATGAAAAATTCCCTGTTTACTAAGGTGGCAAAAGAGCTCTCCATGCTGCTCTGAAAGAAAGGCCACTGACCTGTGCCCTGAAGAACTGCAAGACGTTTCTAAGAAAGCAGCCTGCTCCCACCTGGTAGCAAGAGCATCCATCAAAGTGCATGAGATCCGAAGACAATCACCATCACCACTCATGACTCACAGGGACCTGGACACCTTTACTCCATTTTTGTACCTCAGCTCCATCTCTAATGGGGATTACAAACCCTGTGTTGTTGTTTTTTTCAATCTCACAAGAATGCTGTGAGGTTCAAATGACACAATGCAAGTGAAAAAGTGCCATGAAAACTACCAAGTTCTACAGGAACCCCAGATATCACTGTCCCGAGTCTTACATGGTTAGAGAAGAGTATTAACTCTCTTACATGTGAAACTAATCAGAGAATTAGTCGGCACATCTATTCGATGGGTGTGTGTGGGGAGAAGAGTGCGTGGTCTAAGTAGGTCTTCTCTGGGTGCCAAATTCACATGGGGCAGGAGGTGAGGGTGAATGGGATGAAAGCTGAGACTTTTCAGTCATTTGTGAGCTGGTGTATCTTTGGAATTACTTTCAATTTAAAAACCTTACAAAAGGAATGAGATTTTCCTAAAAAACTAGTGCTCTCTGGCTCTAACAAATATGAACTCTCTTCACAAAAACTGCCTTAACTTTATAGTTCCCTGACTTCCGTTAATCTTACTGCAGTTTCAGTTTCTCCAAAATTCTCCATCCACTCCCTCCCCTGCTTTCCCTACTGCTGTTAATCCATTCTGGTGAGAAGACAATTCACCCATCTGCTCACACATTCTGACAAAAGTTCATTTGGCACATTTACTTTTTCCTGACTTTCTAGCCATAAAATGAACTAGCAGCAAAATGGCAGTTACCAAAGAATGTCCCCAGCCATAATTATTGGGAGAAACTGTGACCAGCACAGTAGGTGTGCGAAGACTGAAAACGTACTGCTATGTTCGAGTACAGCGAACAGTCAAGCTGCGCTAAATGATGACAGCTTTCCATCACTGTCTGGCCACCCAGAAATCCACCTTGCTACATTTTCTAATTTATGTCATTAAAAAAAAATGTCAAAGGGAACATTTTATTAAATTTAAGATATGAACTTAATGTATCACACAAAACATCAATCTGCACTAGAAGTGTGTTTTTCAGTTGGTTGGGCTCAAAGTTTCAAGCCAACAGATTACTTGGCAAAGCTGGGGAAGTGGAGGGGTAAGGAGGAGAACTTGGTAATAAAACTGAATTTTTTTTTAAAGCCTGAATCTGAACACATGTCTAGCCATGGCTCCACGTAGAGCAGCGACCTAAGAGGAAGCAAATAAGCAGCCACTCTAATGCTTCACGGATGAGTCGTCCTCAGAGGCTGTGCTGTGCATGTCACCAGCCGCTCCAGTGAAGAGGCTGCTCAGCCTGGGTACCTAGCTTTGAGCCCCATCCTTGAGCAAGCCCACTGGCACACACATAAGGCATGGCTTGAAAGATCTTGGAAGAAGCAAGAATTTCTCCTTTAATAGGTGCTAAATCTAGTCAGTTCTCTGCTTTTCCCTTCTTCCTGCCCCAAGTTAAAAATATTGCCCTTTAAGTTTTCCTGATTTAGTGTCTTGGAAGCACATGTAAGTTAGTTGCCAAAGGGCAATTAACAAGGGTACTGCCTAATTAAACAGGGGAAAAGAAAAATCACTGTGGCCTACCGCTCCTGAAAGAAATAACAAAAAGCAGTGAACTGTGTGAGGAGCTGGTGCACACTATTCTTGGAGTGGGGCTGGCCCCAGAGGGAGAGAGGCTGCCCAGGCTGTGCCAGTCATCGCAGCCTCTTTGCTCATCTCTGCAGCTGCTTCATGGTGCTGGCACTGTCCAGGGACGGCACAGCCCAGGGATGGCACCGAGGGCTTCACGAGAGTTGATGACAAAGCTGGCCGGTGCCCTGGGGTAGGCGCCACACAAAACATGCGACTGTGGGGTTAGTGAAAAGTTCCCTTCAATTCCATTTCATTTCCCTTAAAAACCAAAACCAAAAAGGGCCCATACCTTGCAAAAACACAGAACTCGTAAAGTTAAAGAATTAAAAATTTCCCCTCTCTTCTCCGAGCCAATTGGCAAGAGTGTTTCAGGTCCCCACCCCACTATTTCTTTAGTGTAGGTCCTTTTGGCTTTGATGGAAGCAGCAGAAACAGAGCTGGGTCCTTCGCAATGGGAAATTTATTTCCCTAAGTCGGAGCCACAGGGAGTGTAGGAGGTACTGCGGATCCATCATTCGTACTCAGTCCCAGCTCTTTTGAGGAGCTATTCCAGAAGGTCCTGAAAAAAAAGACATGGGCCATATTATTTACAGACCAAAAAAAATCCCTAATCCTTATTTTGAAAGCCATTATGTAGCTTCTGGGTTGGCCAAGTCTTAGTCATTAAGTTGCTGCTTCCAGCTTAAACCCTCTGTTGCTTCAAACATACCTTGGTCTTAAGTAAAAAAAGAATCGCTCTTTTTAAAACTTCTGCACCACCCCTCAAGAAGAAACAGTCTCACCTCATCTGAGTCATCATGATAACCGCTTTTGTGAGTGTGGGAGGCCGTATCCAAAGCATCCACACCATCCACACCATTAGCCTCTGCGTGCTGCTGGAGCACTGAGTATCGATGCACCAGGAACCTGGGGGTGGAAACTGCTGTCAACCCTCAGGTGGTGAGGAAGAATGCATTTCTTATAGGGCTGTGGACTTTCCAAGTTTTACACACTCATGGAATGAGTCACACATACAAGAAGCACAGCCTATAGTTGGCATATGAAAAATGGAAGGAAAGATTTGAGTCTGATGTTTCACTAACGTCACTTCAACTAGTCAGTTTTCGCCAGCAACAGGCTCTGCCCTTGGCTGACTTGTGGGTTTGACTGATTCTGGTTCCTTACCTTCCACCACAGACATATTTCTTCACAATGAGCACTCCTGCTATGACTGTGACCAGCATCAATCCCACAGTGGCCAGGATAATTGGAACAGAATTTGACTTGGAATTCTTGATAAATTAAAACACAAACACACAATCAATTTTGGGCGTGCATATTCCAGGACTGAATTCAAACAGGCTGCTCAATTTCTCATTTCTCTGTTCAACGATCTGCAGTCTCTAGGCACCTAATGATGAAATGTTCCCAAACCCCTCAAGATGACCATCTCAGTGCTACCAGGAGAATACCACAGCTGGCAGAGGGTAATCGAAACCTGAGCTGCCTTGAAGCTGTCAGAATAGTGCAAACTCAGGGGCTTCAATGTCAAAGTTACACTGGAAGCTATGGTAATCACCTAGATCAAATATAATTGTGGCTGTTCCCCATGACCACTGATTCTAAGTCTTGGCGCTTTTAAAGGTGAAGCAGAGAAGGAGACCGTGACAGTAAGTGGGTGAATTAATCTAGCATAGGGCCATCACCTGGGGAGGAGCTGTGCCAATGCTATGTCAGGCAGGCCCTCCCATGATACCAAGATTTGTCTTTTAAGTTTTCGTATGTTGTTATAAATAAGCTTTGTCATATCGTTGTTTGAGTGTGACCTACCTGCTTCTGGGTGGGAGATAGGGAGTGTGTGTTTTCAGTGTATCCCAGAGGAGGCGGAGCTGGATTCTGGGACAAGCTGTGTCCCTGTGGGCGGGAGTCCTGTGCAATCACACACACAAACACTCTGAGGACAGCCACCAGGAGTGCAGGGCAGTGATGCAGAGAAGCAGGAGCTTGCCCCCAACAAGTACACACACCCACACACTCTTCTCCCCCTGCCTTCTTCCACCCCGTCAGGCCCTCAGTCCTGAGAAGGTCAGACAGGAGGGACTGCAGACTGCCCATCTCTCAATTTCCAGATTAGGCACCTGGGGTCCACAGTCTTCTGTTCCCAGTCACACCGCTGGGCCAGTGCTTCTTTATCAAGAGGGTTCCTCTTACCAGATCCCCATATCCTGGCCAGACAGTTCAGTGCTACAGATCTGGAATCAGCCCCCAAACTTGCTTCTAAATCAAAACCAGCCACTTATTACCGCGGTGCAGGTTTTCCTTATGAACATACCTGACATACTCGGCAGAGAGATCCCCACTAATTAGGGTCTCATGCCCTTCCCTTCCACATGTGCAAAACCCCAGCCCTTGATGGCAGGACTTGTTGAGTCTTTTTTCTAAGTGACTCTGAGCCTCAGAATTTTTCTCAACCCTAAGCTTCTAAGACTTGGATAAATACTGAGCACCATTTTCCCTCCCCCAAAAAAGTTTTCAGTAGATGAGCTTACTGTTGGCTTAAGTGACCATCCTTCCATCCTAACAGTTTCCTGTGCAACGGGAAACCTGACATAAGTGGTCTGGCCACTTGTATTAGGTGATAAAGTTCTCGACACACTGTAACTCTGACCTTCCTGGCGGAACTCGAAACCCCACTTGTATCTACACTAGATCTACTTTAACACACCTGCTTTTCTGGACTCAAAAAGTTGCTTGTGCATTTCTTTTTCAAGTCTTTCACTTCTCGAACTGGATTCACGCCACCCTGGCATTTGTCTCCTGGGATTTTCCGGTACCTGAGGGGCAGAGAAAAGGTGTTGACAGAATACAAGGATGCACTTCTGGATTCTTGCTCACTTCCTGAAAACAAGATTTGAAAAGCTGCAGAAAAACTTCTGGTCCTTACACCGTCTTTCAGGGCTTGGGGGAGATCCACAGGTGTGTTGGGGGGATGTTCTGAGTAGTTTCGGTCCTTGGACAGACCACACATCCCTTGCCATGCTGCATGACATGCCGACTTTCTGCCCTATGAGACTGCCGGGGAAAGCCCGTCAGTATGCAGTATAGATACAGGGGAGGGGAGAGTCATCAGGGGAGTCGGCAGTCAGGCTCCTCTAGAATGGCACTCTCTGCTATGGTGACTATTTACTTTTAAATTAATCAAAATTACTTCAGTCCCTCACTCCAGTGTCAACAGCCACAGAGGGCTAGGGGCCACAGCAGGTCACAGAGCATTTACCCCATCACAGGAGGCTCTATCGGACAGTGATTTTCTACTCTCTCAAGTACTCGGAAGTGCGTGGAGGGCAATTTCTCCCTGCACAGGGGAAACGCAGGCCCGACACGGGAGGAGAAGCTGCCTCACCCGCTTGTCGTCAGGTGCTCTTCTCTTCCATACAAACAAAACTCGAGGTCGTGGCCCTTCAGTTCTGGCTGTTCCACACATTTGGAGTCATTTTCTGGACGGAAGTAGCCAAAATCACTGTAAGAATCAGCAAAGAATGTATCTTTCGAAGTTGCTGAAAGGAGGCAAATAGCAGTGAAGGCTTTATGTGGGGCAGAGGATGGTTAATATTCCAGGCGTGGGTTGCCAGAAAGCAGCTAAGGAAGTCTGTGACATATAAAGAGGTCTCTTTAGGAACAAAAGCACACAGACAGGGCTTAATTGGCACGGGGTGCGGGGGGGAATGGCATATAGATTGGGTCTGGTGGACTGAGGACTCAGTAGCTAGGAGTTCCACATAAGCAGCTCACGCTCAGGGAAGGGAAAGCGTGCAGTCTATAGGGGGTGGGGATACACGCAACTAAGACACAGAGAAACAGTGCGTCAGCCACAGACCTAAACGCATGGACACTTAGCAGTTCTTCCATCTCCAAATAACTCATTATGTCATACCCATGAGAGTGTATATCAAACCTTTCCTGCCTTCCCCACATCTGTGTCCCTCTCAGCTTCTTAGATGGTGCCTGACGCCAATGTGAATGCCCATCCCCGCCCTCCATCCCATCCCATCTCTCCATAGTGCTCTGCTTTCCCCAAAGAAGGACGTGCAGGGCCTTGGCACCTCGTGCCCCTAGGTGGGGGCTTGCTGCATGGACAGCGTGGAGGGGCCGCCAGTCCCCTCACCCTGCCGCTTGTCCTTAGCCTGCACCTGTCCTCTTCCTTCACCACCCTCTCCCTTATTGGCCAACTTTCTCTTCTACTTGTTCTGTTTTACTCAGTTACTTTTTATTCTCTGCATCTTGGCTTGAACCCCCTGCTGCAGCCTTGAAAATGAATGTCTGTGCCCCCGCAGGCCCACCAGTCACCCAGCCTTGGGGGCTTCTCTGTCTTGTCCACTTTGGCCCCTGGCACGCCGCTGTGCCACACCTGCTGCACCCCGAGAGCTGCACTCATCTGTTTCTCTGGCCACTGTTGGCTCTGCTCTCTTCCTAACACGCAGGTGCAGACGTTGTCCAAGATTCTATCATTCATTCTCTCACTCTGTATCTGCTCTCCTTTCGTGAGCTTAACTACTGGCTGCAACTAGACTTCCAGGTTTGGACTTCCCTGGTGGTGCAGTGGAGAGGAACCCACCTGCCAACGCAGGGGACATGGGTTTGATCCCTGTCTGGGAAGAGTCCACATGCCTTGGACCCACTAAGCCTGGGAGCCACAACTACTGAGCCTGTGCTCCACAACAACAGAAGCCACCTCAGTGAGAAGCCTGCAGACTGTAATGGAGAGTAGCCCCTGCTCATCACAGCTGGAGAGAGCCTGTGCACAGCAACTAAGACCCAGCTCAGCCAAAAATACAAATAAATAAAAATTTTAAAAAATTAATAAAACTTCCAGGTTCTACCTCTCTTGAGCTCTAATCCTACATTTCCAAATACTTGCTGAACACTGCCACATAAATCTGTTGACAGAACCTCAAAGAAACAAAAATGTTCAAAATGTATCATGTTTCCTCCTTTGTGCTGGCCTCTCCTGTCATTTCTTTACGTTTGTCCAGGGCGCTATCTTCCTGAGCACCCCCATCTGGACGCCCTCATTTCTTTCCTGTGATAGCCACGGCTTCCCCTCACAGCCTATCTTCCGGCATACTCTTTCTTTTTGAAAATTATTTATTTATTTTGGGCTGCCCCGGATCTTTGTTGCGGCAGGTGGGCTTTGTCTAGTCGCGGCAAACAGGGGCTCCTGTCTGTTGTAACGTACTGCTCCTCACTGCAGCGGCTTCTCTTGTGGAGCTTGGCTCTAGGCGCCAAGGGCTTCAGTGGCTGCAGCATGTGGGCTCAGCAGTTGTGGTGCACAGGCTTAGCTGCTCTGGGGCATGAGGGATCTTCCCAGACCAGGGATTGAACCCATGCCTCCTGCATTGGTAGGTGGATTCTTCTCCACTGAGCTATCAGGGAAGCCCAGCACAACCTTCCTGATCGTGCTGTCGGGGGCCTACGCTCACATCAGTCCACTGGCTTTAATGATCTGCTTCTTTCCAGATGCACAGATCAAATCTTACAGCTCATCGGGGCTCAGCTCAGATGCCACCACCTCTACAAAGCCTCTCTGATCCAACTCCTTTTAGGTCTGGATGGAAGAATCTCTCCCTTCTCTAAATCCATAAGGTACTTACCACTTTCTCTTTTCAAACATAATCATGTGACTCTTACCAGAAGAGTCTATAGTAAAATGTCTGTTCTCACTTTTGCATTACCCTGTGCATAACAAATATTCAAGGAATATTTGGTAAATATATAGATGCTGCTTGGACTTCAAGGTTTTCTGACAAATACTGAAGGGAGGGGGTAGGAAGAACAAGAGAAGACATCATGCCTCAAATAGCAAGGAGAAATTTCTGGCAAAAAATTTGTGTGTTCAATCCAAAATTCCAGGGACCACACCCTCCCCACTCACAAAGTATACATTCCTCAGGCACGTGGGGTGTGTGTTCAGGCTCTGGGGTAGAACTAACTGCCAGGTTCACATCCCAGCTCTATCACGTGACAGCAAGTTAGTCATGACCCCCTGTACCTTTGTTTCTCCCTTTGTGAAATGTAAATAAGCACAGCACCTATCTCAAGCGGCTGCTGAGGAGAGGTGTAAGTTGCTTAGAACAGTGCCTGGCACAGAGGCAATGTTTAAAAACGCGAGCTGCTGTCATTATGACTGTGATTATCAAATACAATATGTGCTCAGGGAGTCTAGATTTTAATGGTGGAATCTAATCTGTACCTAAGAATTAAAATATAGTGAGTGCTGTAAAAACATAGTGAGTGCAGTGGGAGCCTAGATGAGGAAAAACTGGGGAAGGCTTTAGGAGGCAACATCTGAGCTAAAGCATTAAAGGCCAAGGAGGAATTCACCAGGCTTGGGGGGTCAAGCAGCAAATGTGGAAAGACCTTCCAGGCAGGAGCAGCAGCATACACAGTGGCATGGAGCTCTGAAGCCACAGAGCAAGTTTGGAAAACAGAAGTAGTTCAGGTGACTGAGAGTCAGCCTGTGTGCCATTAAGGGTGAGAGAGCCCTTCAGAGTCTGACAGTATCCACAAACTCCAGCCCTATTATAATATCCAAGTGACCTGAGTGCCATTTTCCCTTGTAGAAATAGAGAAGGGAGGACCCCTGGCCATTCCACATACAGATGTGAACACCACAGGAGGAAACACACTGGGTCAGACTGGGTTTTATTCAGTCCCATACTCCTGTCACCTACAGTTTGGGGGAATACACTGTAGGAGCATAGGACTGCTATCTTCTTGTCTTCTTTTCCAAACCCACTTCTACCTCCCTGACAGCATCTTCTGCAGCTAACACGTTCCATAAGATTATTACCTGTGATGTGAAGCAGTTCCTCTTATTTGCCCTAAGCTAGGCTACCAAGGGACTCCCTTGCCCCTGTACAATCAACTAACCCTGTGCCAGCCACAAAACCAATCCTTAAGCCTGGATGGTTCTGAACTCTAGGGGTCCACCATGATGGCTCCTGAGCCTTGACGGGATATAGAGACCAAACATTCTGATGTCATCTCCTCTCTCAGGACAGAGCCACACTCTCTCTGCCTTCAGTCCTGCAGACAACCCCAAAGCTAGCCCTACCTGCTGAACCCAGGCAATCAGGCTGTTTGCTAAAGCCCAGTTTCCTCTAAGCTCTCAGCTCCTGCCCTCTTCGCTTGGTGCTTCTGTCCTATCGCCTTCTCTCTCTACCTTCTTACTCTCATCCTCATTCTACACTCCTCTCCTCCCTCACACAGGTAAGTTAGGATTTCAGGGGTTGTTGCTGGTCCTGCACAATGATTAATGGTCTGATACAATAATGTTATTTGTCCAATTACTAACAATTCTGCTTCCCTTCCTCTGTGCTTCAATTTCCTTGAGGAAAGAAGAAGCAACAGTTTTCCACTCTTGAGGAAAAAAGGGAAAAAAAGGACTGAAATAATTTTCAACTGTCTTTTGCCTCCTCCAGCACAGGAAGTGGCTGACAGGGATCTGAGGGGTGCGGATACCAGAGGAAGTCCTCCAGGGAGCAGGGACAGACGGACGGCTGCTTGGTCACAACATAGTTTCGACCATTCTGACAGACAGATGACTTGCGTAGCCGGAGGTATTGTTCTTTATAGCCTAAAATGCAGCCATCTCCATAATCTCCAGGGTCTGTAGAGTGAGCCAGCCAGATGGTATAGTCCTTCTCTTCACCTAAAAGAAAGACAGGCTCTTCAGGAAACTACTGAATCCACCCATGTGAGACAGCTGCCAGGCAACAGAAAGAAAGGAGAGGAAAAGTACAGATGTCTGACTTAACCTATTGTTTCGCTTTGGAATTGCAAAAGAAAGTTGCATTAGTGGGAGCCTACTAGCGATTGGCCTTTCCTCAAGCCAAGGGAGGAGTCTTTGCAGTTCATAGCCCATTTGAGTTTTAGGAAAAACCTTGTGCAGCAGGAAGGTGGATGGAGAACCTCTGAAGCTACTTCCAGACTGAGAGGCTGCTGTCTTTAAGTCTTGTACACTTGTGCTCTCGGTCAGGAGCTGTCAGAGATAAGCAACCAGATGTTTGCCTTTAGGGCAAGATGCCAATTAACCAAAAGTAAGGGTTTAGTTGTACTATGGGTGAGTATGCTTTGAAAGGAAGGGGAAACATTCTCTTTCTAGTATTTGTGCTGACGAAGCAAGCACAAACATTCTCCAGTCTTTTAACTCTTGTTGACTGGCTTTCAAATGAAGACTGCTGATGACAGTCAACCTGGCTCAGTGTGTCATATCATTCACTCCTGGAAAAATGACTCAAAGGCTGTGGCCTAAAGACTGTGGATTAGGCTTTTATCCTTTGGGATATGAAGACTAGCACCCAGCCTGTTAAAGAGCAGTGCTTAACCAATCTTTTAATGATGTTAAACTTCAGGGATAACTAGAAGCTGCCTGCATCTGCAGAGGGGAAAACTCATAAGCCAGCTCTTTTACAGTCTATTTAATGAATTTAGATTATAATGACTCTCTGGTTTTAAATCATTAAAACATCTTATAGAAAAGGTCCAAACCAAGTGCTTCTACTTCCTGCAGGAGTCACTAAATTAACATGCTAAGGAAATGGGCCCCTAACATAGTCTAAAAAAGTCAGGACCAAAATTTAACCCAAGCATCTTGAAACTTTATATCTTCTTTCATATTATGCCAAGTAATCATGGGTCACAGGTGGTCACTTTTTGTCCAGTTTTTCTTTTATCCTTCTTATTTTCAATACAGTGTCAGCATCTTTAGTACTAGGGGTCTGGGTTTGCTTGTGATTCTTTAGGAATACCGCAAAATGAATTTTTTAACTCCTTCTCTGAAGCCATTTTCTGGGTCTTTAACATGTCTTCCAGTTTGAAGTCACAGCATTCAGAAATGGTCAGTGTGGGCTTCTTGCCTGCTCAGGAGCCAGTCTAGAGTCTCAGTTGTGACTGACATTCAAGCCAAACTCTTTGCATGAAAACTTCCTTACTTCAACATTTTAATAAATGACATAATCAATTAGATGTAACACATTTTCCTCTAAAGTTTCCTCTTTATAGTTCTGCTGTAACCAGCAGTGAAAAACCCTGAAGTCTTATGAAATAATTTTAGACAAACATAAACATGCATTATCCTTACAAGCAGAAAAAAACTTTCAGAAAATGCTACAGAGATCTAAAGTGCAAAACTAAACTCTTCTAGATATCCACATGCGGCTGGTGTGAATTGAGATTTACAGTAAGGGTGAGTGTAAAATATGCATCAGATTTAGAGGACTCAGAAGAAAGAGAATATAACAGATGGCCAAAAAGCACATGAAAAGATGCTCAACATCATTATCAGAGAATCAAAACTACAATGAGGTATCACTTCACACCAGTCAGAATGGCCATCATCAAAAAAATCTACAAACAATAAATACTGGAGAGGGTGTTGAGAAAAGAAAACCCTCCTACACTGTTGGTGGGAATGTAAATTGGTGTAGCCACTATGGAGAATGGAATGGAGGTTCCTTAAAAGACTACAGATAGAACTACATGTGATTCTGCAATTTCATTCCTGGGCATATAACCAGAGAAAACCAGAATCTAAAAGGATACAGGTACCCCTATGCTCACAGGGGCATACTGCAGTTCATACTGCAGCACCATTTATAACAGCCAAGACATAAAATAAAAGCGTCAGCAGAGGAATGGATAGATGCTGCGGTACGTATGTACTGTGCTGTCCGCAGCATGTGTGTATGATACGGCACATCACACGTAAACGGAAGATGTGGTGCACATGAACTATGAAGTATTACTCAGCCACAAAAAAGACTGAAAGGATGCCATCTGCAGTGACATGGATGGGCCTAGAGATTGCCATACTGAGTGAAGTAAGTCAGACAAAGGTCAACATCTTATGATATCACTTATATGTGGAATCTAAAAAGAGGTACAATGAACTTATTTACAAATAGAAATATCCACAGATATAGAAAAGAAACTTATGGTTACAGGGAGAAACTGGGGAGAGTGATGAATTGGGAGACTGGGATTGACATATATACACTACCTATATATAAAATAGGTAACTAATAAGGACCTACTGTAGCACACAGAGAACTCTACTCAGTACTCAGCTTACATAGGAAGAGTCTAAAATCGAGTGGGTATCCGTATATGTATAACTGATTCACTATGTTGTATAGTGAAACTAATACAGCATTATAAATCAACTATACTCCAATATTTTTTAAAAAAATCTTTACAAAAAGAGTGTAAAGTATTTCACTAATTATAAAATATTGTTTTACATGTAAAATGATAATATTTTAGACATACTGAAATAACTATATTATTAAAATGAATTTTGCCTCTTACTTGTACAATGTAGCTAGCGGACAGAATAATTTAAATTATATACGTTGCTCTCATGATATTTCTCTTGGACAGTGCTAATCCAAACAGGGAAGTGCTTTTCTGGTAACATTTCACTGCCTGCTCACCCACGTGGAGCATCCTTCAATCCTCTTTCATATACATGATTTTCTTACTCCAGTTAGAAGAAACTGAACTGGATGGGTTATTTAGGAAAATGGGTTTACAAGTTTCTGATAGAAAAGGTCAAAGAAGACACTCACAGTTCCTTTCAAGGATGTCTTTAAAGTCGACGGTGTAGGAGACCCACTGGCGAGCCAGGAAGGACTCTGTGAAGCCCCAGATGCTGATGTTCATGGACCTGGCTCCGGGCTCTGAAGCCAGGCCCGTAAAGTAGATAGGCTCCCTGGTAAACGTGTAGGTTTGCCAGCACTGGCCCTCGTCTGTGGAGAACCTGAAACCACAGTTAGAGGGAGACCGTGACAAAGGACCAGCGTTGACCGGAGTATCAGGAAACCGCTCCAGCTGTTTCCATCCCCAATCAGAGAACTCTCATATTTAGGTGACAGCTTACCGACTGACAATTATATTAATTTCTAATGCCTGCAGTTCACAAGGAAATGGGATTCACTCAAACAGTATGGAAGAAAATGCATTTATAAAAATTCTTCCAAGGGCAAGAAAGAATAGTGACCCATATAAGAATGGGCTTCTGAATCAATAAACAGAAATTATACAATAAGAACTTGTACTTAAGGAGTCATTTCCCATCCAGAGTGCTTCAATGCATCCATAATATTCTTGTGGGAAGACAGAAGAACATATTTTTTTTTAAGTGATTAAAAATGTTAGCTAGCAGAGTCAGAGGAAGAACACAAAGCCATTTAATTTGAGTTGCTCTGAAGGCAACCCCTTCAAGCACCTCCCCTGCAGCTCTGCAGAATGCCTAAATCTGAATCAGGGTCTGGAACTTCCCCACAAACTGAAAAACATCCCGGGGTAGCCCTCTGGGCAGACAGTGTGGGTGGAGCTGAGCTCATGCATACTTAATCACATTGATCGGATGGCTGCTGTGCTCAATGGCTACGATGATGCCTCCAGAATCCAGGATGGTGTAATAGTGGGGTCCTTCCAGCATCTTCATCCAGGAGTAACCCCCGTCATCTGAGATGTACACATCTGGGACCATCACGGAGATGGCATCCCCCACGCTACCTACAACACAGCCCACCATCTCATCAGCACACATCAGCAGTGAAACAGAGAGGATTCACTGTCACAAGAAGAATTCTGAATGAGTTTATTCAGATTATTTCCCATCAGGCCTCTTGGAAGAAAAAAAATAGGCCACGACAGTTTGGTAAAGGAAGAGGTCATGCTGCTGCTCTCTGATAGGAGTCCATGAAAAACCCAAGAAATTCTTGGGTTTATCTTGCAAGAAATTCTGCAAAGGGTGGTAAAAGCCACGGATGGTGGTTTTCTTACAGGGTTCAATGCTATGACTGAGCTTCAATGTGCTCAACTAGTTCTTCCCACAGAAGTGAGCGAGGGCTGCTTACCATGGGCAATGACTATGCCAACTGCATTAGGCTCTGACAGTGGGGCCATTGGAACGTTTAGTTTCTGAGAGATGCTATAGGAAGCATGAATATGAAGGCTGCACTGTGGAAAGAAACCAAAGCTTACATTAAAACCAAAGGTGTAAATTTTTTTATTCATCTCACAGAGTCTTCTAATAATAAGGCTTTTTAACTTAATAACCCAGACTTCAGTGGGATACTCTTCTTTTTAAAATTGTGGTTAAAATAACATACCATAAAATTTACGTTTTAAAGGGTGCAGTTCAGTAGCGTTAAGGACATTCACACTGTTGTGCAGCCATCACCATAATTCATCTCTGAGACTTCCACGTCTTGCAAAACTGAAACTTCTGTGTCCATTAAACCATAACTGCCTATTCCCCCTTTCCCAGACCCTGGTATTCCCAGACCCTGACACCACTCTACTTTCTTTCTCTATAAATGTGATTATTAAATTATTATTAAATGCATTATGCATTTAAGAAGCAAGAATATCCCACTGAGCCTATAATTCAATAACAAAAAAACAAATAACCCACATTAAAAATGGGCAAAGGACTTGACAAGACATTTCTCTAAAGAAAATGAGAGGCTTCCCAACTTGATGACTGCCTGCTGTATTTCAGACACTGAACAAGATGTGGTGATTTGAAATAAGACCCAGTCCTGTCTTTAAGAAACATTTCTTAGAAATTAGTTGAGTTATAAAGCAGGATGGCAATCCTTTAAAGGATGCTTTAAAAGAGGTTCGGGAGACTTCCCCGGTGGTCCAGTGGTTAAGACCCTACCTTCCAATGCAGGGAGTAAGGGTTTGATCCCTGGTCAGGGAACTAAGGTATGGGAACTAAGGTCCCACATGCCACAGGGTGTTGCCAAAAAAATTACAAAAAATAAACAAGTAAACAGAGGTTCAAATTGGTTAAAATGTTAATTTTATGCCATGTGCAATTTTATTGCAGTAAAAAAAACTTCATGTAAACTGCTGATGAAATGAAGAGCAATGATTAGTTCTAACTAACCAGTCCATCCTAAAGGAGATCAGTCCTGAGTGTTCACTGGAAGGACTGATGTTGAAACTGAAACTCCAATACTTTGGCCACCTGATGAGAAGAGCTGGCTTATTTGAAAAGACCCTGATGCTGGGAAAGATTGAGGGCAGGAGAAAGGGACGACAGAGGATGAGATGGTTGGATGGCATCACCAACTCAATGGACATGAGTTTGGGTAAACTCTGGGAGTTGGTAATAGACAGGGAGGCCTGGGGTGCTGCAGTCCATGAGGTCATAAAGAGTTGGACACGACTGAGTAACTGAACTGAACTGAAGGACGGTCAGGATTTCCACTAACCCTAATGAACTGGGGGGAGGGGAGACAGGGACGCCCTCCCCAGGAATAACACGGGCTAGAGGCACATGCAGGGTGTTCAGGGAGCAGCAGAGTTACAACAAGGGGTGTGTCGGTGACAACGACAATGAAATGGGCAACAACAATGAAAAGGCAGAAGAGAACCTGCCAGGGGAGGAGAGGACCTTCATTCACCAGATCATGGGCAAAAGAGAGCCACGAAGAGTGCTAGGGAGAGAGAGGCACAGCAGCATGAGGGTGGCAAGGTAAATAAGGAGGCCACTGCGCCTGTGCCTGTGCCTGAGGTGGGAAGGGCAGGAGCAGGGCAAGGCTAGGGTGGAGGGGTGGGAAGGGGAGCAGGAGGGGAGAGACTCCACAATAGTCATGAAGAAACACAAGGGAGAGAGTGTGATGGGAATGGTGTGGGTACATTTATCTCCCACTGGTTGAGTCTCTTAAAACAGAAAGCCCAGTCAGGACAGCAGAGTACATACCAGCTGTAGGTAGGTACTCAGAAGAGAGCCTGGAATTACCAATGCTGTCACTTTTAAAGGAAACTCTCAGGGTTCTGCTAAGCTCCTCTCAAATTCTCTAAAAGAATCAGACACAAAGCTTGCTTTTTTTCTTTCCTGTCAAGACCTGTCACTCATGGAACCTGGATCTCCTGCAGCAATGCCTTTGAATCTCTAGTTTGTGGCCTTTCCTCAGAGGGCTAAGCTCTTGAATCCACATGTTAGACCAGGTCACCACCTACATCCACAGGCCATGTGGAGCCCTGGTGGAAGGGAAGAGAGGCCAAGTTCTCCTCCATTTGTTTCTGGCCAGTACAGCTTTGCACTGCTCATGAATGGCTGGTCAATGGCTTTCTGTAGAGTTGCTGAAGTCTCATAGCTGCCATCATGACTCCTAACTAATCACTGGCCCATCTGACCACTCTGTGTTCATTCAGCAATTTAGTATAACACAAACTGTTAGCACAAATTGCAGGTCAAGAGGCAACAGTTAGAACTGGACATGGAACAACAGACTGGTTCCAAACCAGTAAAGGAGTATGTCAAAACTGTATATTGTCACCCTGCTTATTAAACTTAAATGCAGAGTACATCATGCAAAATGCTGGGCTGGATGAAATACAAGCTGAAATCCAGATTGCTGGGAGAACTAGCAATAACCTCAGATATGCAGATGACACCACCTTTACGGCAGAAAGGGAAGAAAAACTAAAGAGCCTCTTGATGAAGGTGAAAGAAAGGAGTGAAAAAGCTGGCTTAAAACTCAACATTCAGAAAACTAAGATCACGGCATCCAGTCCCATCACTTCATGGCAAATAGATGGGGAAACAATGGAAACGGTGAGAGACTTCATTTGGGGGGGCTCTAAAATCACTGCAGATGGTGACTGCAATCATAAAGACGCTTGCTCCTTGGAAGAAAAGTTATGACCAACCTGGACAGCATGTTAAAAAGCAGAGACATTATTTTGCTAACAAAGGTCCGTCTAGTCAAAGCTATGGTTTTTCCAGTAGTCATGTATGGATCTGATTATGGATGTGAGAGTTGGATTGTAAAGAAAGCTTAGTGCCAAAGAACTGGTGCTTCTGAACTGTAGTGTTGGAGAAGACTCTTGAGAGTCCCTTGGACTGCAAGGAGATCCAACCAGTCAATCCTAAAGGAAATCAGTCCTGAATAGTCATCAGAAGGACTGATGCTGAAGTTCAAACTCTAGTAATTTAGCCACCTGATGCAAAGAACTGACTCACTGGAAAAGACCCTGATGCTGGGAAAGATTGAAGGTGACAGGAGAAGGGGACGACAGAGGATGAGATGGTTGGATGGCATCACCAACTTGATAGACATGAGTCTGAGTAAGCTCTGGGAGTTGTTGATGGACAGGGAAGCCTGGTATGCTGCAGTCCATGGGGTCACAAAGAGTTGGACATGACTGAACACCTGAACTAAACTGACTGAAATTGTTAGCCTTCAGTATTGGTTTTCTTTAAAGACAAATAAAGCGTAATATTTTAGTCTTTCTTCACAGTTCAAATTTCTTACATCCTAGTTAATTTCAACCTCTCATTTCCCAATTTTCCACTGTTAGCTGTGGACCCTCAGCAAGTACAAACTTCATTATTCAAAAGCCTGGCACTAATGAGAGCAGAATGGCTGCTTTGCTCCAAATACATATGACAGTAGGAGTAAGACATACCTCATTCTTATTTTTTGCAGTAGCATCGCATTCACTGTTCTCAGGCTTCCTCAGGTGCTTCCACCTTCCTCCTTGGTCAAAAGTGATCATAGTCTGGATAGAATTATCTGAATAGGAAAAGGATGACATCAATCTTGATATATTGATTAGGAAGCACCCTGATCAGTTCAGTTTATCATTGTATAACTCTCTAACAGAGATTATGTAATACCAATAGAACCCTGGAGTCCCACAAGATGTTGACATCCTGTGAAATGGGTCAATACTGGTGAGTATGATACTTGAAAGAGGCTTCCCACCTGAACAGGGATTCTACTGATTCCAGAAATCATCTAGACTGATACTCTTGAAAAAAGATCCCATTTATCTCCTTATCAGCACAATTCTATTCTTCCTTGCTTGCTTGCCCTGGAGGAAAATCTGCAATGGGAAGGCACTCTAATGTGGACTAAGGCCATGATACCAGGCTTATTTTAGGAAATCTCAGGATTTGAATGTATCTGCATTAAGTCTCAATGAATAATTCCCAGCTTTTGCCTCTTTACCGCGCCATATCCTATTTCTCTTAAACATTTTTTTTTCTTCATGTGTCTTCCCTATTCTCTGTTGCTAATGATACATAAACTGTTGCACATTTAAATTAAAAGAAATGCTTTGAGTTTTCTTAAGGAAAATTTTAAAAAGAAAGCTAGTAAAGTAAATTTTATTTACCGAATAAATGTTTTATTGCCTATCCACTATATGAAAATTGCTATAAGGCTTTGGGAATATATCTGTGAACAAATTAGAAAAAAAAAACAAAAACCTCTGTGGAATATATATTCTAGTAGGGTGAGACAGACAAACACTAGACACTGTAAATAGGTAAATTACATAGCGTGTTAGAAAATGCATGCTTTGGAAAAATCTTGTACAGATAACTGGGAAAGAGGGAGTGCATGTGTGGCAGGGAGGCAGACTGACATTTAAAACAGGATAGTCAGGGCAGGTCTCATCAGAAAGTAACATGACCAATGGCTGGGAGGAGGAAAGTGTTGGCCATGCAGATATCTGGGGAAAGAGGTCATTGCAGATCTCTCAGCCAAGTGTGTGAACCTGATGTGTTTAAGGACTGGCAGAGGACTGGAGTGACTGCAAGAGTAAGCAAAGGTGCAAGGAGCTGGAAGTGATGTCTGGGATGAACTAGGGGCCAGAATCACTTAGATCCTGTAGACAACTGCAAGGTGTTTACAAAATTAAAACAAACATCCCTCACCTCCTACCAAAAAAGTAAATACATAAATAAATAAAACCTTAAAAACCTTTGTACTTCAGAGTAATGTGTTTATTTGTTCAACTGGGCTCTGCAGAGCCATTGAAGAGAACACAGGAAAAATCTGGGCTGGCTATTGCTCCATCCTTGACAATCAGAAAAGCAGTAAGTGATTCAAACTCCTTCCCATAGGCCTGAACTTCCCAATACATAAGACTTTTTTCATAAACTAAATAACCTCAAATCTTTCTTTATGCCTGCTGTTGCTTTGTTCTTTCTTAGTTCTAATCACCGTAGCTTACTTAAAATAGAGAGCCAGAATTCACACAGACAGGCTTGCTGGCCAGCCAGGCACCACTGCTGAGGGGACAGGACCATTGGTTTCCCCCAACGCCTCCACTCTGGGCATATTCAGCTGAGGGACCCACCTTCTGAGAGCACACTTGTCATGTAGACCCCACGAAGGGAGGTCACATTGGTGAAGTCCGTCTCGCCACCCGTAGTGGTGTAGAGATGTCGGTCCAAGGATTTGGAATAGACAATGCCGCGATCATCCGAGGTAAATATGGTACCAAATCCAGTGTCTGGAATAGGCAAACAAACAAACAAACAAAAACCCACCAAGTCTTGGGAGGGAACAGGGAGAAAAACAACAGTCTAATCATACACAGGACACACACACACGCACACATCAGCCACCTGTCCCTCTTCACGATGCAGACGCAGACCTGGGAGTTAATCAGGGATTCACAGTTAAGAGCTTCGTGGCCATCTTTAATTCCAGTACCCAGCTTAGTGCCTGAATATAGCAGATGATGAATCTCTTTAATAAATTACTCAGATGTTACAGAAAAGCTCTTATATTTTAGTATAATCAGTTATATTTTGGTAGCAGAGGCATTGCATTCAGCTTCATATCTTACACATCTTTAAATCTTTTTACTCTAAACGGATGCTTCTCAAACTCTCTGTGATGATCAATTTTAATATTTTAATTATGTCACAAACTGATGCTTTTGTAAATATAATGAAAAACTTATCACTAGAAAAATGAAATACAAAAGAAAGAAAAAAATACAATCTTCAAATTTTTTTATTATTAGAGTCAACAGATACAAAATTTCTTTGTCACAGAGCTCTAAGAGTTTCTAAATGCTTGTTGCTGCTTTCTGCACTGATTTGTTAATGAAGAATTTGCAAATCAGTACTAGTTCTCTGACCATTCGTTGAGCAGCACTGCTCCAGAACACCTGGATGTACCTACAAACCACATTAGAGGGTCAAAGAAAGTGGCCTTTTTAACAGAGGCTACATATCATCTCTAAAACAAGTAGGCCACTAATAAATTCCCAGCGGTGAAAAGAAACAAAGAACCCGCCTGCCAATGCAGGAGACATAAGAGATGTGGGTTGGATCCCTCGGTTGGGAAGATTCCCTGGAGGAGGGCATGGCAACCCATTCCAGCATTCTTGCCTGGAGAATCCCATGAACAGAGGAGCCTGGCAGGCTATAGTCCACAGGGTTGAAAAGAGTCAAAAATGAGTCAGCATGCACACTAAGAAGGAAAGCTACTAAAACAGGGTTCGGAGTTTAAGTCTCTATGCAGTCAAGGGTGAACCATTTGCAAAGCTCTTACCTCCAGGTTCATCTACATGCATGAACACCATGTCGTCATTAGCTGCTAGAATAGAGTAGAACTGTTCTTGCCCCACAGATGGGAGCTGGGCCATGCTCCATGTGTCTCCTTGATCTGTTGACACATGAATCCTTCTTGTTGTATCCTGGAACAAATGCCGATACTTATCTTTTAAATATTCCACCAAGATGCCATATGCAGTGACATTAATAGGCACATTATTATTTAATAATTATACTCATTACCTATTTCCTCACTAGGTACATCTATTATAAATGAAAGGTCCTAGTACCAATTATCCAAGCTTTTTCTAACCTCTTACAAAGATCCAGGCACTGGAACAATCCATTCTATTGTAAGTAAGGTTATCCAGGCTTTCTCTTTGGCTTCTTCATTCTTGTGTGGCCCTCTAAGATACCAATATTATCCTCCTAAGGCTATGGTTTTTCCTGTGGTCATGTATGGATGTGAGAGTTGGACTGTGAGGAAGGCTGAGCACTGAAGAATTGATGCTTTTGAACTGTGGTGGTGTTGGAGAAGACTCTTGAGAGTCCCCTGGACTGCAAGGAGATCCAACCAGTCCATTCTGAAGGAGATCAGCCCTGGGATTTCTTTGGAAGGAATGATGCTAAAGCTGAAACTCCAGTACTTTGGCACCTGATGTGAAGAGCTGACTCACTGGAAAAGACTCTGATGCTGGGAGGGATTGGGGACAGGAGGAGAAGGGGACAACAGAGGATGAGATGGCTGGATGGCATCACGGACTCGATGGACCTGAGTCTGAGTAAACTCCGGGAGTTGGTGATGGACAGGGCGGCCTGGCGTGCTGCGATTCATGGGGTCGCAAAGAGTTGGACACGACTGAGTGACTGAACTGAAATGAACCTCTGACATGCCAATTTCCTTCACAGAGATAAGGGTTTGTTGGGACCATGATGAGCTTGGCTCTGCAGCCATTTGCATACATTTGCTCAGATAATTCTTAAAATGATGGCTGCTGCATAGAAGTTTGGTTCCTTTCAGATAGCTCTGGCATCATCGAAAGAATTAGGTAATGGGTCTGGAAAATGGAGATGAAACCCAGGTTTGGAAGATCATGAAGTAAATCATAATGTGACACGTCTCCTCTTTAAGGAAGGCTCTCAGAGCAGCCATGACGGAGGGAACGGGCCAGGCTGGAAAGAGGGCAAGCAGAGTCAGAAACTAACATGAGGAAGCTGATCAGGGAATGTCTAGCGGTCAAAAGGGGCCTCCCTCATGGCTCAACGGTAAAGAATCTGCTTGTAGTGCAGAAGACTCAGGTTTGATTCCTGGGTCAGGAAGATCCCCTGGAGAAGGGAATGGCAATCCACTCCAGTATCCTTGTCTGGAGAATCCTATGGACAGAGGAGCCTGGAGGCAACAGCCCACAGGGTCGAAAAGAGTTGGACACAACTGAAACAACTTAGTACAAATCCACAGGTTGAGGCAATTAACATGTACTATCTGATAAATAGTTTAAAATAGCTTCTAGATACAGTTCAGCCAGGGCACGAGAATTAGTCTTTTTAAAGTTCAGTGATGAGTCCATTTAACTTACTTTTCTAACTTACATCTTAGATGTTTACTTTGAATCTTATACTCGCTGTTATAGGTAAAAACTGGAGTTCAAAAGCACATAGTAGAATTTTAATTTTGTGGACACCAGCAGTGTACAGGCAGCTATCTCTGGAATTACACAGTCTGGTTTCCACCAGAGTTCCACCTAGACAAGTTACTCAATTTCCTAAACTGAGATAACAGTATGAACTATAGGGCTCTTGGGAGGATTATTACAAAACTGCTTGAGAGCGTGATGTGTAGTTACCTTGTCTACTTTTCTTATCTCTAATTCTCTCTGAACCCACTCCAATCAGTCTCTTAACCACAGTACTCCAAAGAAACTGCTTTCATCAAGGTCACCAGCAACCTATACTTTGCCAACTCCAGTGGATAATTCTCAGAACACATCTAACTCCACATCTCAGCTGAATTTAATGCAGCTGACCATTTCCTCCTCATTGAAACCTTTTTTTCACTTGGCTTTCAAGATATCACCATGTGCAGTGACATTAACAGGCACATTATTATTAATAATTACACATCTCATTATCCACTTCCTCACTGGGAACAACTGTTATGAAAGGTCCTATTCTCCCCCCTCACCAGCCCCTCCCTCTCAGTCGTCTCTGCTGGCTTGTTCAGTCTCTTCCCACCATTCCGAGAGGGGCACCAGGGCACCAAGTGCTCAGCCCTCCCACCTCTTCTCGACCTACTCATTCCCCTACCAGATACCATCTAGTCACACAGCTAGATGAGACCATCCATATAATTCTACTATATAATTTTGGGAGATTCATATACCCCAATGCTTACCTGACATTTTCACCTAGATATCTTACATACATCTCATATCCAAAACTGAATTCTTGATTTTCTTCCCACAGACTTGCTTCTCCTGCAGTCCTTTCCGTATCAGTAAATGGCACCACCATTCACGCAGTTGCTCAGGCCAAAGACTCTAAAATTATCCTCGATTCATCTTATTCTCTCACAATCTGCATCTAATCTACCAGCAAACACTATTGGTGATGCATTTAAAAACACATCCGTGATCTTACTACGTCTCCCCTCATCCACTGTTAACAGCCTGGTCCAACCTACTGTCTCTCTCACTGCTGCTGCTGCTGCTGCTTCCATTCCTGACCCTTAGGTGACACTATGCACACCTATTCCATCAAAACAAACAGCCAGTTAAACCATTCCCCTGCCTGCACCCCTTTCACAGCTTCCCAATGCACGAAGAATGGAAGCAAGGTCTTCCTCACAACCTACAGAGCCCCTGTGTGATCTGGCCACTGGCTGCCCATCTTGGGACCACCCTTTCCCGTGCTGCAGCCCTGCTGCCCTTCTCACTTTTCTTCAGCATTCCAAGCATGCTCCAGCCCGAGGCTCTTTGTGCTCACTGTTTCCTCAGCCTAGATATCGACGCAGCTACGCTCTCACTTCAGTCGGGTCTCAGAGAGCCCTTCCAAACCACCCTATCTGGAACAGCACTGCTCCAGTTCCTGCCACTTTTTATGCATTTATTCTGTTTTAGGTTTCTTCATAGTTTTAATCTTTACCTGATATTATATCATATTTGTCAGTTTAGTATCTATCTCCCTACTTGAATAGAAACTCTGAGAGCAAGACATTTATCTGTTTTGTCCACTGCTATATTCCTAGAACCCAGAACAGTACCTAGTATACAGTACGTACTCAAAAAATGTTACACGTTTCCATTATTTTCATTGGATAATGAGCAAGGAGATTGCTTTTTTCAGAATCCATGTGTGAGAAAAGCCCAAACACTGGGTCGATACATCCTAAACGGACACGAGAATTCAGCTGGTGACACAGGCCACAGTGAAGAGAAGTCCAGAAGAATCAATCAGCCCCGATAAACGGAAACACTTCCAGATCTAACAGTGACACTGAATACTACAAGAGGCAAGAAACTCCATCAGTACCTGCACGGAAGCTATCTGTTTGAGGCACATTTACAGAAACATCAGGACCCAAAGAAAAGAGGCAAACACCCACCTTATCAGCCATCACAGAGGCAAAAAGGAAACGTCCCCCAAGACCAAATGAGTAGATTTTCACACCAATGGTTTTGAAGCTTTTCCCCAAGTCTGAAGTTCTTCGTAATTCCAGTGCCCCAAGGTCAGCTTCTTAAACAAGACAAAATGTTAATTAAAATTTCACTTACTGGTGAGCCTCTAGTTCAAAACAATTGTTTTAGAACTACTCTTAGTTTTATAGCAACAGAATTTTCAATGCTATGCATGTTAATCAGGTAACAATATAAAATGATATAGGAATTGACACAGGAAATTCACACTTTGGTTTTACCTTTATACATGTGAAGTTTTATATTGGACAGGAAGAGAGAATTAATTTCAGTACAGTGTTGCATTAAAACACCACAGCATCCTGCTTTACTTTCTTCATGACACAGTTTGAAATTATCTTATTGTATTTTAAGTTGTATCATTTGAGTTTTGATTTTATGGCTGATCATCCAACATGTCTACATGAATTTAAGCTCCATGAGAGCAGGCCTCGGGTGTTTTGTTCTCACCATCCTGAGAAGAGTGTTAACATACCACTGCAGGTGTTCGAATGAATGAATACATGAAATGAATCTGTTGAACGAATAAATGGAAGATTATGCTTTCAGCTTTGCACCACTGACTGGAAAGCCAGTGGCTTCCACCAACACAAACACAGCCCATGCTCTTTGGCAGAAATCACTATGCATTTCATTTTGTTATTGGTTGTAGCCTAATATTTACTTTATGTACACTGCTAAAATTAAGTATACTGTCTCTGTGTATAGCCTGCATTTTTTATTTGATCAAGGCACAGCATAGTATTTGGTTGTTCGTGCTTCCAAGATTTTAAAAATCACTAACAGCTAGTTATCTTTAGCTATTAAAATTATAAGAGAATGGAAGGATCTTTGATGCTTCTACCTATTACAGCTCAGAATATTCTACCATGAATGGACACCAGGACACTTTTCTGGGACTAAAATATACTTACTGCAGGAGCCATTCACATAGGTGGTAAAGAAGATGATGTTTTCTGATCCCCTACAATGAGGCAAAGACAGGGAAAAGACACGGTTCAAGACTGCTAACAGACTGCGTTAACCTTAGTCACTCAGCTCCAGGCAGGTCTAATAAGCGTCACCCATGGGTACTAGCCAAAACAGCCTTCTCGGATGCTGTACACATGATTCTTCCACAGCATCATATCTAGGCGACCCCAGTCTGCTCCCAGGCATTCTCCACACTCCACTACTTCTTTATGTGAACTCTTCCAGCCAGTCAAACTGGTCTCCTTACACTCTCCAAGCCTGCCTCCTGCATTGGTTCAGACTGTTTCCTTCCTAAAATGTTTTTCTCTTACGTGACTAAATCTTACCCTCACAATATTTAAGCTCCAGGTTAAAATCTAGCTCTTCCATGAAGTTTCCTGTCACTCTAACTTGAAGACTTCTTTGCTGCAAACTTCTAGAGTGGTGGTTCTCAACCAGGGCCGACTTTGCTCCCCAGGGGACATTCTTGGCTGTCACCAGTGGGGCAGGGGAGATGTTACAACTCTTACGTGGGGAGAGACCAAGGATGCTGCTAAATATCCTGCACAGGCTTGTCCCCCACAACGAAGAACTATCCAGTCCAAACGCCATTAGTGCTTGGGTTAAGGAATGCTGCTCGAGAGCCCGTGCAGCTCTGTGTCAGCCACCTGGCCATTCCTTTGTCTCCTGTTTGGCTATTCTAATTGCATACTGTGTGCCTTGCCCCTCCTACTACATCACTGAATTCTTCACAGCAGGTACTAAGTTTTGTTGTTTCCCCTTAGAACCTAGTTCACTGCTTTGCATGAACTAAATAATTTAGTTCTTTCATCTGAAGTAGACATCTAGGTCAGAAGTTGAATTATTTAAACTCTAACTTGGAAAGGGAGTTCCAAGGAATTAGATTCAGACCTTGATAGGACTTATAGATTAGCACCAGCAAAAGGTGCTGGCTATCAGATATAGAGAATAATCTAGGGGTTTCCACTGGGGAGAGGCGAGAAAGGGGTGGGAGATTAAGAGGTGGAGACTACTATGTCTAAAATAAATAAGCTACAAGGATACATTGTACAGTGCAGAGAACAAAGCCAATGTTTTATAACTATAAATGGAGTATAACCTATAAAATTTTTGAATCACTATGTTATACACCTAAAATGATTATAATATTATAAATCAACTGTACGTCAATAAAACAAAAAAGGTGCTGGGTCTGAGTACGTTCTTTCAGAGCTTTAGACTGTAAATTTCTAGACACCAAAGATCTAAAGGGTGAGTAGACAGTCAGCAGCAGCCCAGACCTCATATTTAGACACTATTCAATGAAGCAAGGTAACAAGAGTAAAGATTCTTATATAAGATACAAAACAAAATACCATTTAAAAATAACTCTTTAGTTTTAAAGATGAGTTTTCTGTTGTTTCCTTTAGCTTTACTGAGGTATAACTGACAAAACTGTAAGACATCTAAAGTGTACATTGTGGTGATCTGATATATGGATGTAAAGATGAGCTTTAATGATTAAAATTATTATATTCTTATCTGAACACACACTACATATTTTAGGTCTATCAGGAGCAAAATAATTTGTTAACTTCGTTACTTTAAAAATTCCTTCCTGATGAGATCATATAAGATATAAAGACAATTAATTAAAATACATAAAACGAAAGCAGACACGCGATGCGTACCACAGTAGTGCTATAAAAACCTCATTTAACTAGCATTTCCTAAGAAAGGATGCTTGCTTAAGCATCATTTTTTAAATGTTTTGGTCAATTTCAATGGACATATTTGGCAATGTCTATATCACACATTTTCCTACCTCCCTAAGCAGAGAACAATAAATACCAAACTCTTCCTTGGGATTATGGATCACTGTCATGAACACCAACTGTATGAAACTGTAATGCAGTGTTCCCATTAGAAGTTTCTGAGGCTTCTGTGTTCTCCTGAAAGTGAAAGTGAAGTCACTCAGTCATGTCCGACTCTTTGCGACCCCAAGGACTGTAGCCTACCAGGCTCCTCCATCCATGGGATTTTCCAGGCAAGAGTACTGGAGTGGGTTGCCATTTCCTTCTCCAGGGGATCTTCCCAGCCCAGGGATCGAACCCGGGTCTCCCGCACTGTAAGCAGACGCTTAACCGTCTGAGCTCCTGACATAGCACTAAATCCCTCCATCCTGTCTGCTTCTCTGTCTTGTTCTCTGTCTCTGCATGTTCTTAGAGCTCTTCCTGCCTCCGTGTGGCTCCCAGGCAGCAGACTCTCAGGCTGGTCTGTGCTTGCTGTTTACACTCACATACCCCACTTCTGGCAGCAACCTGCTATCAACTGGGAAACTAGATCAATGAACTTGCTAAAATTAGTCAAAGTGAAAGAAGAAAGAGGCTCTAAACAAGAATCTGAGCCTAATCAGGATTTGGAGGTATGACCGCTCTTAATTCTTGCTCAACCATTCCCCAAACTCCCCAAATAAATCTCCTTTCATAGAAGGAACAAGCTAAATCCCAGAAAAGTCAAGCCACTGACTAGCAGCTGATCCAGGTTAGAACAAAGGTGACCTGACTCCCGAGTAAGAGCCTCCTCCACTGTATCCTCTGTAAGCAGATGGGGTGCGCAGTCAAGAGAAGTGAATGAGTTGCGATGCATGGATAGCGTGACTCTAGCAGCCAGGAAGCTTTCTGAGCTTTCTTCCTGATTCCTCACTACATTCCACCTAACTGGCATGGATCTCTAGATGAGGGAGCATAAATGTGCATGCAGAGAAGCATATAAGTCCCCCAATCAAAGCTGTATTTTATGCTATTGCAATTGATGTCAGCGTTTACACAGAATAAACCTTTTGCAGGCAGTACCTACTTGGTGACGTGCCTTGTTTTATATTTTAACATTTAGTGAGACAAGTCTTCTTTCCCAGCAGAATGAGAAGTTCCTCCAGGCCAAGGTCTATGCTGCACCCCTCTCTCATATCCCTTATGGCACCCTGAAGAGCACCTGGCACATATTAAGTGCTCAACACTGATTCGTGCGACTTCTGGCGGCATCGTCAGGGAAAGTTTAGGGCTCTGCACAGATGGACTCTTCTGTTACTCACCATTTGGCCAAACAGACTGCTTTGTGGATTTCTTCCCATTTTCCCCCAAAATTCTTGGACACCCACAGGCCATTCTGAAAGATTATAAATGACTTATCAAAATTCCAGCTTTATCATGTGCAGCTGCTTGTATGACCTTTTAATAATTCATATCCAATCATTCAGGGCAGTAAAAACACACACTGAAATTCCAGCCAAGCTGCCTGAGCTCACAGACACACACAGTTTATGGGGCCCTCTCTAGGGTCTTGGAACAAGTTCAGAATAACAAATGCTTATGAAGTGCCTACTATGTGCCAGGTATACCAGACACTGCACTGGGGATACAAAGATGAATAAGACATACTCCCTGCTCTCAAGGAGCTTACAGTTTAACAAGGGTACACAAAAGAAAGTTCAATACACATGGTAAGTGTTATGGAAACATGGTCTCTGGGGTAACAGCAGGGAGAGACAAAGCATTAGAGCTGACTTGTGAAGAAGACAGCCAAACGGAGTCTTAAATGATGAGCAGTGTAACCAAAAGAAGGCAAATGGAAGATGAGATGTCAATGCACGAAGAGATTAGTACAAGCAGAGACAGAGAGGTGGTGAAACATCTCAGTGTGTGCAGGGAGCTGAAGCCTTCAGACACAGATGGAGCAACATTTCAAGGGGAAGAGAGGAGCCAGTGCTGGGGAGGGGTGGCAGCTCGTGCAGAGGAATCTGGTCATTATTTTATATGGGATACTGGCAGGAGGGGAATGACACAACCAGTTTTACTTTTTTAAAGAGGAATACTTGGGTGACAGTGGGAAAGATGGATTTCAGAGGGTTCAAACTATTAATAGAAGCAGTGACTAATTGCTGCATTGAGTTAGTGAAGCCTGAAGCCACAGCTGTGAGGAAAAGGCTCAGAAATAATATAGACTCTAAATTCAGTAGAACTGGACACTTTCCTGTAGGGCAGGATGGAGTGCGTGCGTGCGTGCGTGCGTGCGTGCGTGTGTGTGTGTGTTTGTGTGAAAGTTGAACACTCTGGGATTCTTGGTGAGGGGAAAGCAGTGTTGTGGAATCTTTAGCCAGCATAAGGATGAAGGGAAGAACAATATGGCTGAGAAAGGTTAAGTTTGAAGGACCTGTGGGACATCTAGCTAGAGATACCCAGCAGACAGCAAGGAAGGCATCTGCAGCCCCAGGAAGAAGCCAGGAGCAGAGGTAGGCATTTGAGAATCTGACACATCACAGTGGTAGCAAAATGGTAAAGAGTGGGAGAGTAGAATGAGCATTTACTCAGAGCAACATGAGCAATAGGGATTTAAGGGGAGGTTGAAAGGAGTTTAAAAAAAGAGACTAAGAAGCAATGGTTAGAAGGTAGGAAAGAACGAACCAAAGGGACTGCCACAGAAGCCAAGCAAGTAGAATTCCCAAAAGGAGGTCAATACTTTCAAGTGCAGCAGAGACTTCATAACATAAAAACAGACAATTTCAGGGACATTGGCAATAGGAGTCTAGTGAGCCCAGACCCCCTGGCGGTGGGACTGAAATGTCCTGGAGCAGCTCAAATGAAACGGTGATGATTTAGGCAGAAATAACTTCAGCGGTCCTCCACTCTCACCCATCATTCTTCTTTAACTCTTCCTCCTCTAGTAACATTCACCTCCCAGCATTCCTAATTAACCTAATCCACTTAGAAATAGGGAACGGTCTGATATCACCTATTTACACTTTAGTACAAATTGGTCCATCTCTCCACCCTGATTATTTGTACTTCAAACTCACCCTTAATGGGAAGAAATTTCAGGTCTAAAGGCAGATTGTGCCTGCCTCTCCCTAAGATAGCTGTTTTAATAAACTTAAGGTACTTGGTAAGGGTGATGGGGTTTTCAAAGGCAGATCAATGGTTCTGTCCATTCCAACAGGGGTCTCTTAGTTCCCCTGAAGGGCCTACAGCTCAAGCTGCTGCTGCTAAGTCGCTTCAGTCGTGTCCGACTCAAGCTGCTGAAGGCCAATTCCCAGGAACTGTTGCTTTCAGATGTGATGCCTATCCGGTAGGCTAGTTTTCCTCCTCTGGCTGAGTTTAACTCTGACCTTCCTTGAGCCTCTCAGCCTGACCTCAGCTGAAAGTTCTGCCCCCAGAAGGCCCAGAACCCTAGACCTCTCTTCCAAGTGTCCTTCTCATCCTCCCTATGCCATCCTGTTGCTCAGCCCAACTTGTCTGTATTTGATAACCCTATTTCCATTCCCAGAACGGTCATCACAGCAGTGGCTCTCAGACTTTAGTGCGCAGGCTCATCTGGCGAGCTTGTTAAAAACACTAGCCACCTCACTGACACACTATATCCAGATCAGGGCCAAGCAATCTGCATCTTAAACCAGCTCCCAGGGATTTCTATCTGATCCTGCAGGTCAGCAAACCACACTCTAAGCAATACGATGAGAGAGAGCCATATAAACACAGAATGTAATTATGACTACTACCATAGTCTGGCAACTCAGCCACTCTGGGCCCTTAACATCTATGATAAAACAGACTGGTCCTCCAGGAATGGTAAAGTTGAGCTGCTCCTCAGGAAACGTTCAGAACAAAGGTGGGAGGGCCACCCATGGTTTCTGGGAAGAGTACAGGAATGGGGTAGGGGGTGCAGGGAATTAGGACTCTGGATATTTAATACATGGGCATCAAAGACAGACATCAACAGGTTTTTATACTAAGGACTGAACAAGGAAAAATTATAAAGGTGTAGTTTGGCCATAGGAAAGAAACAATAACAATCTTAAAAGTTTAACAATTTATGTCTGTCTCTTGCAGATCACGAATGATTAAACTGTTTCCTAGTTCATTACTCTAACAGTAAGTATCTGTTCATTTTTAAAAAAATTGTAATGATAACTAGACATACACCTATCTGGTATAGATAGCATATGAAAATTGTGTCCTTTACCATATAGGAAAACACACACACACACAAACCAAAAACCCACACTTCATACCATAAGAAGTCACTAGAAGACAGTCCAGCATAAAAAGCATCACCTGCACGGTCCTCTTAAGACAGTGTATTTTGAGACTATAAAAACACAAAAGGCAAGACAAGTTCTTCAACTAGACTTACTTCAGTGCTAAGAGCTAAAAGATAATCAGAATTTTGCGGGCTATACATCATCTGAGTCAGAGGATGAAAAGGGAGATTGGTCTGGACAAAGTTCTTTGCAAAATCTGATGATCTGAAGATTCTTCCTCCATGACTTCCTCCAGATACCTCTGCTGTTAAAATCACCTGGTCAGGGAGAAGGAAGTTCAGAACCAGGGTATAATACTATAAAAGTACACAAAGTCCCTCCACCATTTTCACCAGACATTTGTTCAAAAATTTTAGTTCCAAAAGTAGGAAGAGTTATAAAAATAGATTAGCTGATACACTCTCTTCCTGAAGTATTAGTCTTAAGAAAAAACTACTGTCCTGAGCCAGTGCACTGTATCTATGAAGATAAGCTTGATCAGTCTGAGATCAGCCAGTTTTCCCAAAGACTAGAAGGTTGTCTTTAGATGTATACCTTGTAACGCTAAACAACCACCACATAATTATGAAGAGTTTTGGTGCATCTTAGACAAGGTCCAAAAAAAGAACTTGTATGCAAAATGCCATTCTTTTGTAATGAGTATTGTCTCATTCTATTATATTGTAAATATTGTACCAGTAAACTAAATACATTGCTGTGTACCACTAGACCACTCACGTATCAACATCTGACAGCCCTGCCTACGGTATTATGCAGTTTTGTACACATATGAACGGTCTTACCTTCCCGGAGTTCTCAGGACCAATAGCCATGCCAAATTCAGTCCGAATGAATGTGTTATTGATGAGATTTGTGATATCCTTAAAGTTCTTTCCATAGTCCTCACTGAGAGGGGAAAAAAAGGACAAATTCAGAATGCAGAGGTCATGGGCACTGATGGGTTTGTACCTAGCTTCCCTCACCCTCCTGATTCTACCCCTACCCGCAGTGGTGGGCCTAATTAGTGGAACGAAGTTCCAATCCCTCATGGGTGACAGGGTCAGGAATGAGGAAAGGACCCAGACTGAGCCACTAAGAAAAAACTGGGAGAACTGGAGTCTATTAGGAAACACACTTAAGACAACCACTTAATGAAACGGTCTGTCTTCCTTAAGGATCAGTGGTTCTTAACCAAGGTATTTTTGCCCCAGGCCCCCACCCCACCAAGCAAACATTTGGTAAAGTCTGGAGACATTGTTCATTATCACAACTCAGGGTTGGGTGCTACTGGCACTGTACTGGCATCGTAGTAGGTAGAAGCCAGGGGTGCTGCTAAACATTCTACAATACATGGGACAGTCTCCCAAAAAAGAGAGGGCCACAAGCATCTGGAATCGAATGGTGCATCTGGCCCCAAATGTCAATGGCATCAACGCTGAGAAACTCCCATATTGTAGCATGTGAATGCAAAACAAAACAAAACAAAAAAATGCAACAGGCATTCTGATACAGTGAGAGCCCAACTTGAAGTAGACACCAACGTAAGCGGCCAGCACTGCTAAAATAGCTCTGGGAGTCCAGAGAGGCGGCCTGTGACCCTGCACTGAATCGACCCATCCTTCCTCTGTATTTAGTTATGAGCCATGAATTCCCTTATTTTTTTAAAATATTTTTTGATGTGGACCATTTTTAAAGTCATTATTGAATTTGTTACAATATGCTTCTGTTTTTTACTTTGGTTTTTCAGTCCTGAGGCATGTCGGATCTTAGCTCCCCTGCTGCTGCTGCTAAGTCGCTTCAGTCGTGTCCAACTCTGTGCGACTCCACAGACGGCAGCCCACCAGCCTCCTCCGTCCCTGGGACTCTCCAGGCAAGAACACTGGAGTGGGTTGCCATTTCCTTCTCCAATGCATGAAAAGTGAAAAGTGAAAGTGAAGTCGCTCAGTCATGTCCGAGCCTCAGCGACCCCATAGACTGCAGTCTTCCAGGCTCCTCCGTCCATGGGATTTTCCAGGCAAGAGTACTGGAGTGGGGTGCCATAAACCACACCCCCAGCATTGGAAGGTGAAGTCTAAACCACTGGACCGCCAGGGAAGTCCCAATTCCCTTATTACTTAAGCTATTATATTAAAAGTTTGAGTTGGGCTCTCTGCTAAATGTAGTCAAAGGCCTTCTAACTAATTTATCAATGCATTGTATTGTACTCATGATAAAGCTTGTAAGTTAAGTAGCAGGATCTTGAGTACCTCCTCCCCTAAAGTTACCACCCTTAGGCACAAATCTCTTAATGCATGCAGCACCCAGCTAAAGAAGACAGATAAACTTAATCTCAACTGCTAGGCTGTTTAAAGCTTTACCCAAAAGTTCATTTCAACAATACCTTTGAGAAGTATTAAAGTCAATTTTTAGATTTCAAAACGTAAGAGAAAAAAAAGTCAGGAGTATTTAATACTATGCATAGCTCTAACATGATATATAATGCTAGATCTTAATATTAATTAAATTTCAGTATCCATAAGTGATGATCACAGTGCACTGCAAGTCAGTTGCCCATGATAAATGCAACGTACAGTGGTCTTCACTGATAGAATATATGACTTGAGAGGCGGTACAGTTTTGCTATCAGCCTCAACAGGAAAAGAATCGCAGAACCACAGACCAGAGCGAGGCAAGGAACCAAAGAGAACATCTTGTCCAACTCCCTTATTTCACAGAGGAGGAGGTTCACGGGGAAGCAATTCATCAAAAGTCAACCAGTCAATTAAGGGCAAAACTGAAACTACAATCTAATTCTTTTAACGCTCAGCCCCTAACTTGAGACAACTTTTAATTATGTGTAAGGAATTCTTCCTTTGCAACCAGTGGTCCTGCTCTTTCTTGCCAGGGCTTGTGGCTTGTCAGGAAAGGTCCACTCAGAGGAAACTGGAGAGAGACAGGAGGGAAGTATCTCTGAGTGAACATACAGGTCCCTTCACTATGCTAACGCAAACTACATGGGACTTTTCAGTTGTCTTTCCATCTCTTAGAACACACACAGAGAGAACTATATAAAATAGGGATTAGAAACCACCCAACAGATTCCTGTTACCCTTCCTTTGACTTCTGAGTACAAGAAAAGTTCTTATCTTCTCCACAGCAGGCCAAGAGATATGCATATTCGAGTTCTAGTTCTACAGTGCATACATCAACAGCTCAGACCATGTCCTAAAGGGTTTGCAGCAGCTTGATTATCACCAGTTCACAAATCACCCCTCCTTCATGACATCCCAGGGAACCTCCACAAACCTGCTGGCAAGTGCGCTTGCTTTTCAAGAACTTGGCACACAAACACATCCCTGCCCTTCAGAAAAAGAAAGCAACACGAGGGAAACAAAAAATCATCTGCTACAACACTCTGGCACTTTAGCCAGATAAACAAATGGAGCATGATAGACCAGTGTCAACCTGCTGGGATTTAAGTAGTGTTTTGTCAAAGCTATGTTGGGGCCAGGAATATATTTTAATATGGCACTTTGCTTTAAAGTGGCTTTATTTTTATCAGCATATATACTGGCATACATCATATATCATGGAGAGGAAATCAATGAAATATATTGAAAAATAAATAACTTTTCAAATCCCATATGATAATTAAGAGTTATGAACAGGAAACATTAACAAAGCCCTGTGAAACCATCTGCTTTAGAAGTAAGTCTTTTTGATAACAATTCTATACATCAAACCTAACAAAACTCTTTCTGGTTAGCAAAAATAAATGATCACTTTTGCTATATCTGTGGTGTAAACATGTATAAGAATATGTACATTTGTAACTGTGGTGTTGGAGAAGATGCTTGAGAGTCCCTTGGACTGCAAGGAGATCCAACCAGTCCATTCTGAAGGAGATCAGTCCTGGGTGTTCATTGGAAGGACTGATGTTGAAGCTGAAACTCCAGTACTTTGGCTACCTCATGCAAAGAGTTGACTCATTGAAAAAGACTCTGATGCTGGGAGGGACTGGTGGCAGGAGGAGAAGGGGACGACAGGGGATGAGATGGCTGGATGGCATCACTGACTGGATGGACATGAGTTTGAGTGAACTCCGGGAGTTGGTGATGGACAAGGAGGCCTGGTGTGCTGCGATTCATGGGGTCGCAAGAGTCAGACATGACAGAGGGACTGAACTGAACAACAAAAAATAGTACTGGAGTACAAACGTTTTTGGGATAGAGCCTAATACCACCAAAGAACAGGAAAAATCTAGAGATTATTTAAATAAATGGAAAAAAAGTAATCATCACATGGAGTTCTGATAAGACATAGCATTAAAATTCCTCCTAAGATGAAGGACTCAGGAGGGTATTTTTCCAGAAGACTAACATGTTGACTGACATTCAACCCAAATGCCAATAACCAAGAATCACACCTCCAATTTTTACCACTTTTCATTTATAATACAGAGGAACTGTGACAATGGGCATTTGACCTGCAGACATTCAGTGAAAAGTAACAATAAAAGAATCCTACAATAAATATCTCAGAAAATCTTACATTTTACTTTTTTCAACAATCAAACAAGCATAAATATCCTTGCTTGGTTGACTTTCAGGCCTACCTACTTCTTTACTCCTTTAATTCATTTTTGCCGTGATTAAGTCACTATAAATTATTACATAAAAGCAAAAAGGAAGACAACAAACTCCAAAAAAGTTAGTTTTGTAGTTTTCACTAATTGAGAAAGCTTATACAGTTAATCCTCATTATTTACAGATTCCATATTTATAAATTTGCCTACTCAGATTTGTAACCCCAAATCAATACTCATGGCACTTTCCTAGTCACTGGCAGATATGCATAGGGCAGCAAAAATTGTTGGGGCTCATGTTCCCTTCTGAAGTCCAACAAGCGGCTGGCCTGCTTTCTTGTTTCAGCTCTTATTCTGTGCATGAGTATCTTCCTTACAGTCTGTTTACTGCTCTGCATTCTGCATTTTTGTGCCTTCTGTTAGTGCTTGCTATTTAAATAGTCCCCAAGCATAGTTATGAAGCGCTGCTTAGTGTTTCTGGAGAAAATATGTGAGTTAGATAAGCTTCTTTCTGCAACAGTTGGTTGTGAGCTCAATGAATCAATAATACACATAAGGTATCTTTAAACAGAAACACACATAAAACAAGGTTAAACAAGATCGACTGATGAAAATGAATACTGTGGCCAGAAGTTTGAAGGAACCTAATTCTGTATTTCCCTTAGAAGCAATGGCTCAGTATTCACTAATTCAGTAATTCACAGAGACTGGAGAACATAACTACTGTGAATGAGAACTAACTGGATTGAGATTTCCAGTTAAAAGATCAATAAGGAGAATGTAGCTTATTAAAATGTTCCAAAAGATTTACAGACCTGAAACCACTGCTGGGTGAGCTGGGCAGAATCTGAATCTACATTAAACCGAATTCCCAATACTTCAGTTTCTTTGTTTTAACCCCAACTGTCTGATGCTACCTTATGTGTTTTAATTTAATTGTCATTGTGTTTTATACTTATTTGAAAAGGATGCATGTTTTCTACAGAAATTTTGAAAATACAAGTAGGAAAATAAAGAGGGTGAAATATTATAAATAAAATCACACAACTTTTTATCAGAAGGAATGTGAGTATGTATCTGAGGTCCTTATTTTGCTCTGATTGATAATAAGACAATTCTAAGAACAGGATTTTCATTCCCATGAAAATCATGGGAATATTTAAGTGACAAAAACCACCTAGCTTCATGGTTTTTATATGCCCTAAGTTTGTAAAAAATGAAGGTGCAGTAACATGCCATTATCATACATTTCAATAAACTTTAAGAAACAAAAAGTAGAAAGATATATTCTGCAAACAGAATTTATGCTAACCTTGTAATCAGAATATCCAGTCATTGCTAATAATCTACTACGGTGAAAACTGAGCCAAGCATATCATTACAAAGGTTGTCATAACGAGATGCCTTGGAGAACCTGGTTTACTGAACTCTGCTTTAATATCTGCTGCATATCTTTATTGTTTATTTATTTATTGACCATGTGGGTTCTTAGTACCCTGACCAGGGATCAAACTTGCATTTCCTGTGGTGGACGCATGGAGTCTTAAACACTAAAATGTCAGAGAAGTTTCTGTTGCATATTTTAAAGTTATCCTTTTTATTAAACCTCAGGTAACTTCCTGAAAAACTTACATTGACTACAGTATAAACTTTAATGTGAAATCTCTTAGAGATTCCCTTACCAATTTCTAAAATTTGAACAACTTTCAATAGGAAATAGAAATCACAAGTAAAACAGTCCAGCAGTTTTCTGTTAACTTGGTATAGAATTTTGCTGTACATAATGTGCTTCACTAAGTTAATCTTACAATGAAAGGTTAGACTCAAAGGGCCATAAAACAAAAAGGCACACAACATTTGTTGCTGAAAATCAAATTATCATCTTAACTATAGCTAGTTATTTCCTTTTTAATTTCATATTTGCAAGTGAGAGGTAAATGAACTTTATAATCTGTTATATGAATTAATATTCTTGAAGAGGGAATCAAAATTTATACTATTCAAATATGATTCCCTTTAACTGAAGATATTAGTATGTTATTCAATTCTATCCAATCATTAATGCCCAGGGACTTTACTTCCCAAATCTTTTTTTTTTAATATAAATTTATTTATTTTAATTAGAGGTTAATTACTTTACAACATTGTATTGGTTTTGCCATCAACATGAATCTGCCACAGGTATACACGTGTTCCCAATCCTGAACCCCCCTCTCACCTCCCTCCCTGTAACAATCCTCTTTCTGAAGTGTGCTCCCTCTAACTCGGCACAGGTAACAGAGACAGCTAACTTCCTTCTCCTCATGCATACCTCCATATGGTACTGCTTATGGCAGGTGGCATCTGATTAGCTGCCTCCTATTTGAACCCCAAATGAACCTTTGACCACATAAGACTTGAGAGAGATAGACAATCCAATAAATAATACAATCATTAAAGCTGCAAAAAACAGAAGAGTCTTCAGAGCAGATTCAACAGGCTTTTAATTGATTTCTCAGTTGTGCAAGCTCAGCATATTCAGGACTCATTTTGCTCAAATTGCTCCCTCCCTTTCCCATTTCTGAAGCAACACGTGACTCTTGGCTGGTGTGTCCAACAACATGAGTCACTTTAGACTAGGCCAGGCCAGCCTAGCTGGAGAGGCAACAAGACATATTTACAGTGTCCACCCAAATTTTGGAAGAGTTTTCACTTCACAGCAGGGAGGAAGTAATTAATATTCAAAATGACCTTGCAAAACCAAACAAACCCAACAAACAAACCTGGTGTGCAAAATGAAGAAAAAGAACCTTACTAACATACTATACCAGAAACAACTTGCTTTACTCTCTAGTAAAGTATATATTAGTGGTTTCTCACAAGACTAGGCAAATACAGGATGGAAAAAGGCTGAGTCAGAGGGTGGTAGGTATTTAAGCAGTAACATAGTGATACTGTTTTGTTTGGGGTTGTCTCAAAGTAAGCACAACGCTGAAAATCAGCAAAAGGACAGGAAAAACAGTCGTGAAAACACTTCACTCCCCATTGGTATGACTCTGGTTTGTCAGGTCCAGTTCTAGCCACCTGATTGAAGAGCACTATAGAGGCTAACACGTGAATTGAGAAGGCAAGCAAAAAAGCAGCCGAAGCAACAGGTTTCGAACATAATTCAACCAAGAGAAGGAGTTTAGTAAAGGATTCAAAACATGCAGAGATCAGAGAGGAGGTTTTCATTTGCTACCATAATATAAACTGGAAATAGGCATCTTCTTAAGAGAAACCCAAGTAAGACGGTAGGTGTTGCAAGAGGGCATCAGAGGGCAGACACACTGAAACCATAATCACAGAAAACTAGTCAATCTGATCACACGGACCACAGCCTTGTCTGACTCAATGAAACTAAGCCATGCCGTGTGGGGCCACCCAAGACGGGCGGGTCATGGTGGAGAGGTCTGACAGAATGTAGTCCACTAGAGAAGGGAATGGCAAACCACTAGTATTCTTGCCTTGAGAACCCCATGAACAGTATGAAAAGGCGAAATGATAGGATACTGAAAGAGGAACTCCCCAGGTCGGTAGGTGCCCAACATGCTATTGGAGATCAGTGGAGAAATAACTCCAGAAAGAATGAAGGGATGGAGCCAAAGCAAAAACAATACCCAGTTGTGGATGTGACTGGTGATAGAAGCAAGATCCAATGGAAATCAGTCTTGGGTGTTCATTGGAAGGACTGATGCTGAAGCTGAAACTGCAATACTTTGGCCATCTCGTGCGAAGAGTTGACTCATTGGAAAAGACTCTGATGCTGGGAGGGATTGGAGGCAGGAGGAGAAGGGGACAGAGGATGAGATGGCTGGATGGTATCACCAACTCAATGGACATGAGTTTGAGTAAACTCCAGGAGTTGGTGATGGACAGGGAGGCCTGGCGTGCTGCAATTTATAGGGTCGCAAAGAATCGGACACGACTGAGTGACTGAACTGAACTGATGACATACATGTGTGATATTTATCACAGCAGCATTAACAGTAGTGAAAAAACTACAACTTAGGTGTCCAAGAGAATAATGACTAAGTAAATTCTTTCAATCTAACAAAAATTACAAGAATTTGACAAATATTATGGTAGGAGCAGTGACCAATCAGAATGGTTATAGTTCATAACATGAGGTGTTGGTAACACTTGCATGTTGGCTGGGGTAGGGGTGTACTTGTAGAAGCTATAGAGGCATCTGGGGGCAGGCAGGAAATCACCTTTTATCAACTGGTATGGAAGGGTTTCAACTCATTTAGAAAACTACTAACAGTACCGCAGTGCCAGTACATGCTGGTCACATGCCACACCTGGCCACTGGCCAGGCAGCAGCTAACAGTGCCAAGTTCTTATTCCATGACAGGTGCTGGGAAGCACAGCTCTCAGTGGCTCTAAGGCGGCTGTTATTATCATCTTTCTTTTACAGGTGACAGAAAGACTCAGGGAGGTTAAATGACTTACCCAAGTTCATTCTGCTCACAAATAACACTGAGATTCAACCCCAGGCCTATATGCCAAGAGGTAACTTTACACTGTACCATGTTGCTTCCTAAGGCTATAGAGTTATATGGTATAACATTAAAGGAGAAAAGTCAAGATAATAAACTGTAAATAAGATTACTTGACTTAAACGTGATTTTTTTTTCATTTAAAATTTCCAATGTTTTACAATATGATTGCATTGTCTTTTTAATGGAAGGTGAATAGGTAAGAAAAAGTGTATCACAAACACTTTTACAACAGCAAAGTTTCTTAAAAAATGGAAAGAGTTTACTAAGGTTACAAAAATGTTAATGCATTTTTTTCCTTCCTAAACAGGACACTTCATCTACCCGAAATGGTTCAACTAGTTTTCTAACTTATAAACAAAATCACCTATAAATTACAGTCCCTTCTAGAATTAGGATTCTGTAATACCTTGTCAATCCTTATCAAACAAATAAAAATACTATTAGCCTGAGAATTATTAAAGAAGGCAAGGCATTCATTCATTCAATTAATACGTACTGCCTGTCTGTTATGTGTCAGTCATTTAGTTAGTTGCTGGAGAACCCCAGGTCAGTCAAGAACCTGCCTTCATGCAGTGTACAACAATTTCAAGATGGCAATTCTTTCTTGACCTATTGTTAAATTAAAGTCTCTGTGTTGAAGGGCAGAAAGCACTGGCTCCAGACTCAGGAGCAGCAGTCAAGGGTCACCTATTGGGAAAGGGAGGCTGGACTGATATATATCAGAGTTTCAACATGGGTTCATTCCCACCTTGGCCAGCGTCAACAATCAAGCAAAGAACCCTGAGAAAGTATGGTAGCTTCTGGGAGATCCTTTGGCCCAGAGGGTAATTTCTATATTATCTGCTGAAATGTCAAATTTCTTTGGGTCTCTAGGCAGAAAATGGGATAGACACCCATGATGGAGAAGACAATCAGCAACTTCTGGGAGTTAGCTGGCTTTGAATCTTACAGGTAAGGAAAAGAATCCTACCCTTTAACCAAGGTGGACCTTTGAAAAGACAACTCTCAAACTTTGTGAATGTCACAGTATAGACTATAGTCCCAAAACATATATTACCATCATCATTACCAGGCACTTTGGTAGGTATGACCTGAGAACCTCCTTCGGACCTAAAAACAATCTGTTTGGGGCTCATAATGTTAGATGAAAAATATTATCTAATATTTTAGATATTAGATATCTAACTTCCCTGGCAGTCTAGTGTTTAGGACTCCACATTCTCACTGCCAGGGCTTCAGTTCAGTATCTTATCAGGAAACTAAGATCCCTCAAGCTCCATGGTGGGGCCAAAATAAAAAAAAATCACTTGGAAGGTACAGTAAGGATTGTTACTTCAGGAGTTTAAAACCATTTTGTCCTGATAATAAATAGAAAGGTGGCTAAACTCTATGCTGCTGCTGCTGCTGCTGCTGCTGCTAAGTCGCTTCAGTCGTGTCCGACTCCGTGTGACCCCACAGACGCCAGCCCACCAGGCTCCCCCGTCCCTGGGATTCTCCAGGCAAGACCACTGGAGTGGGTTGCCATTTCTACTCTATGCTACCTCCCCACAAATAAATACCCATTTAAATTAACATACACACATGCCTATAGACTCTTCATCTTCTTTTACTGTTCTGCCACTCAGTCAGGTCAACCTTATTTCCTTGGAACTAGATTCCTTTTCATGCTGCTTTAGGTTGCTAACTAGATAGATATTTAAAAATGTGCTGAGGGCGACAATCTAGTGAAAATTTAAGACGGCCAGAAGATCTTTAAAATCAACTGTTAGATCCCATCATGCCTAGAAAAGCAGAGAACTTACAGTCACAATATGTTACTCAATCAAATTCCCCAATCATATGCTAGGCATCTCACCTTCGATATAGCTTGGACTGTCCAAAAGTCATAATTACCAGTGGTACATGGAAGGTGGTTAAGACTAGAATGATCTGAAGAGACAAAAGCATGTGGTCAATAAGAAACATAATCCAATTACATGTTTGCAATATCTGAATATCAGAAATATTGCCAATAATTCTGCTTCACAGTAGCCTATATTGTAATACATCTGAAAACCAAGAAGGACCAAGTGATTACGGCTTACAATGATTCGAATTCTCAGCTTATTTTGTTGAGATGGTCTCACTGCCTACACCTGACGCAGCGTGAAACAGAGCTGATCAACTCCAAATAACAGTAAAGGAAGAATTTAACTATTTTGTATTCACATTATTCTGAGATATTCTCAGTTGAGAATCATCTCTCTTTCCGCTTACAAGGCTAGAACAGAGTGAATGCTCTAATAGAGGCTGCTGTGTCACATCTGTCCTTTTCTTCTTCTCCCTGCTATTAGTTCTCCATGAGATCAATTTTTAAAATAAGTATTTTTCTAGAGAAAACATACATGAAGATATGATTGTGATAAATTGGAATAAGAGGCTAGGGAGTCTCATACAGCCATATAACAAGAAATCTTGGAGATACCAACTATCTTAGATAAAGTGATAAATCATGGGAAATAGTGAACAACTCAAATTTTAGAAGCAAATGAGACAGGCTTAAAGAAATTCTACCAGCAATTTAAAAATTAATAACTTGCTCTTTAGTACAAAAATTCTATTTCTTTTGGCTTCTGATATAGCCTCACGTACCTCAGTGCTCTGATACATACATTACTGGAATACTGGAGGGCATGAGCTGTGGTCCCTGCCCTTGCTCAGGCAGGATAATAACTAACTGTCTCATTCCCCCGATGCTGGTAGTACCTACCTCCTTTGTGGTTGGGGAAAGGCCAACAGATGGAGCTGAACAGTGATAAGCCCATGGCTGCCACAGTCCTTTAAAACTAACTATGGGAAAGGATACCGGAACAAAACAGGTCGGAGGAAAAATGCCAACATGTGTAAGGTGCCACTTTCTGCTTCCACATAGAAGTTTTCCCAAGAATTGTACGGCTGCCTTTTCACACAGCACTCTCCTCTTTTCTTCTTCTTGCTCATCTTGATATCAAGCAGCCACCAAAGACTAAAAAGGTGTTTAGCTTTCTATTATGGAAGAAGGTGGTCACAAGATGTTCCTAGTTCTAAAAGCAAAACCAAACCAACCACAGCCTTCTGGAAGTCTGTCCTACAAACGCATTTCCTACAGCTGAAGTTGGAGACAGTTTCAGAAGGTAAAACATTTAGCACTTAAACTCCCCCAAATCTATACCATCTTCTTGCTAGGCTGAATCAACAAAGTCAGAGCATTACTTACCCCAGTGCTGTCTCCAACCCAGGACAAGGATACTGAGCCACTGAGATCATCGAATACATGCTATAAGGGGGAAAAAAAACCTCATTTAGAAATGACATCTCCTCTTCAATCTTCGACTTCTTTAAATAACACAGACCACTATTACTTTCGAAGTAATTATCTTTACAATTAAAAGGGGATATGGATTTCTGGAGCAAAATTTGGAAGAGACAGCATTTAACTACTTAACCTGAATCACACATAACTTGGAAATTTTAATTCTCTCTCACATAAAGTAAGCAAAGCAGATGAGTTCTCTTCACTGTACCAGATGGGGAGATGGGATAATCTATTTGCTTTCTCCAACAGAACTAAATATAAAGATATAGAAAGTATTCTTAGGATATTTTAAAACAAGAGATCACAGCCCACAATGACAGATATAATTGTAAACCAATCAGCATAATTTAAATTTTTCTAAGGAGCCTTCACAGTACAGCCAAATAGCTAATAGCTGGATTACTTTTGTTTCTAGGCTGATACATCCAAATGACAAGGGAAAGAAGCAAGAGTAAATGCCCTTGTTTCACCTTTTTATTTAATAATAATAACTACAACAGTAATAATATTAATAATAATAGAACCACCTTAATAAAGTTGTGGGGAAACTTTATTGCGGCTTATCGCTCTGGGGAAAGTGAGGAGACAAAAAAGGGAAAGCTGGTATACTGTATCCAAAATATGGTAATCACATTAAAATTTATTATAATTATTATTGTAGGTCCTTTTGAGTTTTGGTTTTCTAATACTTTCTTCTCTATTTATAAAATAATATATATCCATCATAAAAAAAGTAGATGATAATGTTGTTGTTTAGTCACTAAGTCCTGTTTGACTCTTTTGTGACCCCATGGACTGAAGCCTGTCAGGCTCCTCTGTTCATGGATTCTCCAGGCAAGAATACTGGAATGGGTTGCCATTTCCTTCTCCAGGGAATCTTCCCAAGTCAGGGATCGAACCCATGTCTCCTGCTTGGCAGGTGGATTCTTTACCACTGAGCCACTTGGGAAGCCCAGAAAATAACAGAGACACACAACAAAGAAAATATAAACCTTATCACACAGAGATACTCAAAGTTAACATGTGTATAATCTAGTCACTATCACTTTTTTAACCAATAAAGAAATAATACCAAAAGGCAACATTGGCACTTGGTAAAAACTTCTTACTACATATATTAATATTAGAAATGTATACAGTAAGAAGTGAAGATCCTTCCTCTTCCCCACCACAACCTCACCACAGCCCCACGACCCAGAGGAGTTAGTAGTTTGTTGATGACTATGCTTTTCTTTTCTGAAGACTTAAAAATATTACAAAGATGTTTAAAATCTTAAATATGCCTTGCCTTTCCAAATATGAGCAGTTCCTTAGGAGCCAAGGATATAATTTTTATAGTCGCAGTATGCCCTGTGCCTACCATGATACTTTGCATGCTCAATAAGCATTTGTTGAATTATACATCCTTCCCAAACCACAAAGTTGACTCAAAATACAGCATGTCTATAATTGGTGGGATTCCAGCTGCATGGTTACTCAGGCCACCAATCCCAACAGAGATGTCTGAAGAAACAGAACACACACATTAACTGTTTGGCTTATCTTCTAATTTTCTTCTGTGGTCCTACTAGACGGGTCGCTAAATTCACCTATGCTATTTTCCCCTGTACTGTAAGTAGCTTCGAGGTTGACAGAATCTCTTGTACAATCTCTGTAAATAGTACACTCAGTGCCACACAGATGGCTTGCTCAGTAAACGCTAGTTAGCTCTCAAATGCTCAGAGCTTCTCACAGCCACTGCAGGACAGAAAGGCTATTCATACATGTAAGCTGGCCAAGCATCTGAGAAAAAGTAGGTCTGCTGCTAGAGACATCTGGACCCATAAGCTTAAAAACGGATACAGCAGCACGTCTTCTAAGATACCACACAGAGCAAGACAGCATGTTCTCTTGAGTGAGGATACAGTGTCTGAAATTACATCAATGAGCTCCTTGAGGAGAAACAGGGATATCCAGAGTTTCCACAAATACCAGACAGACTGCACGGGCTAACAGTTATCTAAACAAAGGCTATCGTTCCAAGACAGGCTCTGGGCACAAAAGCTGATTAGGATAAAAGAAAAATTCCATCACTGGAGCTCTTGCTAGCTTGATCAAGCTTTCACTTTTCAGGCAATGTTCTCCACACCTGACTCAGTCAGCAGACACACTGGCATTACTCATATCTTCTATTGCTCAGCCACAGAAAGAGGAGGACTGTTAGATGACACTAGCAACCCTCAACTTAACCCAAACAAATCCAAGTATAGTTGACCTCATTCACCATCCAGAGTTCCTTTGGGAAAATGGAAGTGAAATTCATTAACTGTAATAGTGGCCTTCTGCTACCCTTAGTCTTCCCTTCCCAGCAACCAACTATATTTTACTTCTGAAAATGCATAAATTCACTGAGAAAACTCATCCACTTAGAGAAAATGCAATCAATTTTTTATATGTCAGTCTTTACCACTCTAACAGTGCTGTAAATAAAAGAAAAAAATGAAATTAGATCTAACAACAGACCAAAGCTCAGACAGAAAGAAAAGGTCATATGGAAAGGAAACAAATCCAGGAGAATTGGGGAACCAAGACCACAGATTCAATCCTACCCCTTTAACAGGAAGATTACAGATGTCCAGGAAAAGTGTGGACAATCTGATCATGATTAGAAGACAGAATTTACAAATGTCAGCAAAAGGCCATTAATTCTACTGCTTATTTGTGATGTTTGCAAAAGGTACATGTCATTCTACACTGTGGCAGCATCTTAGACATTTCAAATCATATATTACTTCTAATTATAGCAACAAGACTCATGCCTGCCTCCCTCATTAGATCTGAAGCCCATCTGGTGCAGGGACCAAGCCTATTCATTTTAGCAACTAATACACAGCATAGTGTGCTCAGCTGCTAAGTCGTGTCTGACTGTTTGCTACCCCACGGACTGTAGCCTACAGACTCCTTTGTTCATGGGATTTTCCAGGCAAGAATACTGGAATGGGTTGCCATTTCCTCCTCCAGGGAATCTTCCTGATTCAGGGATTGAACCCACGTCTTCTGCATTAGCAGGCAGATTCTTTATTGCCGGCACAGTGGTAAAGAATCCATCTGCTAATGCAGGAGACTCAGGAGATGTGGGTTTGATCCCTGAGTTGGGAAGATCCCCTGGAGGAGAGCATGGCAACCCACTCCAGTATTCCTGCCTGGAGAATTCCATGGACAGAGGAGTCTGACGGGCTAGAAAGAGTTGGACATAATGGAGCAACTGAGCGCAGCACAAACAGCATAGCACATGGAAGACAATGAAGATTAAATTCATTTCTTAGAAGGACTCAGAGCTCTGAAGGGAGGATAATGGAGTGAAAAGATAAGGCCAGATCCACTTAACTTCCTCAAGACAGAAATGAGTATGCAATGTCAAAGTTCTATTCTGAGAGGACTTCTGTTTCCAGCCAAGATGGAGTAACATGGATCAGATTTACCTTCCACCTGAAACAACTAAAAATAAAATAAAAACCAACACAGAATACATAAAACAGTAATTTTCAAGACACTGGACTTTCGGCAATGAAGGACAATGATCCCTGAAAGAGAAGCAGCAAATGATGGCCTACATCTGCCCTAGTGTACTGTCCTGAAATAATTTTCAGGCCATGGTACAGGGAAGGGGAGACAGGCAGAGTCCAGAGGTCTTTCTCCCTTGAAGAGATGAGCTGACAGTCTGGGGAGGCCAAAGAGGCTGGAGTTCACAGTGAAGTGTGTGACAGAGGAGAGGGCTGTACAGAATGAGAACAGTGGAGATCTGCAGATGAGGGCTCCCTAACCACCCTGCCAAGTTTTCATCTGAGTACTAATCATCACATGAATGCTAGGAATCTACCAGAGGCCAGGGTAAAAGCTGAAGGAAACAATATCAGGGCCTTACTCAGGACCAGAAACAATTCCTGTTTCCAGCAACCATACAGAAAACCTCATATTTCACAAGGAACTGGACAGAAAGAATACTCAGAAAAGTTTTACCTTGGTAATGAAGAAAAAATAACCCTAAACGCTATTCTAGTCTTGCCTAAAAAACTTAAAAACAAGACTGAAAAGGATCAAACTATTAAGTAACCTAACCATGACCCTGAACACAGTTTAAGGATATTTATAGGAATATTAAAATATATAGCACTCAAGCAGGTAAAATTCACCATGTCCAACAGTCAACAACAATAGAAAAATCCAGACATGCAAAGAAGAAAACAGGACCTATAATGAGGAGAAAAATCAACCAAATTGACCCAGAAATAACACAAATAATAACATTAAGGACATTAAAAGTTATAATACTACTCCAGATGTTCACTCAAGAAGTTAGAGAATAGACTGAGCAAAGATGAGCATTAAAAATATGGAAGAGTATTTTAAAAAATTCAAATTGCACTTCTAGAGATGAGAATTATACATCCTAGATGAAAATTACAATGAAAAGGATTAACAGGAAACAGACATTGTGGAAGAGAAGATTAATAAACTGGAAGCCATACCTAGTGGAAACTATCCAAAGAGAAACACAGCACACACACACACAAAAGGCCAAAAATATAAATATTAACAGAGAATCACTGAGCTAAAGAACTTCAAGCAACTATACATAAACGAATTAATACACACACACACACACACACACACACACATATAACTGAAGTCTAGAAGATATGGAGGGTGGGACAGAAAAAAACTGAAGAAATTATAACCAAAGTTTCCCCAAATTTAATGAAAAATATAAACCCAGAGATCCAAGAACCTCACAAACCCCAAGCTTAAGAAACACAGTGAAAACTATATCAGGGCAAATCATGTTCAAACTGTTTAAAACTGGTGATAGATAAAACTCTTACAAGTGTCCAGAAGAAAAAATGATATTACATACCGAGGAATAAAGAATCATAGAAGATCTCTCTTCAGAAACAATGCAAATCAGTGTATCAAAATCTTTAAAGAACTGGGGAAAAACTGTAAAGACAGAAATCTATACCCAGTGAGAATACCTTTTAAAAGGTCAGGTTTTAAAGAAGGGTTCTGTTCTGAACTTTTCCAATGCTCCTCAGCATTATATGGCAGGATTTTTTTTTTAAGTTTATTTTATTGAAGTATAGTTGATTTACAATGTTGAGTTTAATTTCTGCCGTACATCAAAGTGACTCAGTTAAACATGTATACATTCTTTTTCATAATGGTTTATCCACAGGATATTGAATACAGTTTCCTGTGCTATACAAAGCAGAATCTTGTTGCTATCCATTCTTCTACAATAGTTTGCATTTGCTAATCTCAAACTTCCAGTCTCTCTCCCCTGCAGTCCCTTGGCAACCACATGTCAGTTTTCTGTATCTGTGAGAGTGTTTTTGTTTTGTAGATATATTCATTTGTGTCCCATTTTAGATTTCACATGCAATTGATATCACGGTATTTGTCTTTCTCTTTCTGACTACCTCCTCTTAGTACGATAATCTCTAGATCCATCCATGTTGTTGCAAATGACATTACTTCATTCTTTTTAATGGTAAGTAATATTCCACTAGGGCCTCCTAGGTGCCACAGTGGTGAAGCATCTGCCTGCCAATCCCTCGGTCAGGAAGGTTCAATCCCTCGGTCAGGAAGATCCCTTGGAAGAGGAAATGGCAACACACTCCAGTATTCTTGCCTGGAATATCCCATGGACAGAGAAGTCTGGCAGGCTACAGTCCATGGGGTTGCAAAGAGCCAGACACAGCTGAGTGACTAAGCACACACATATACACAGTGTTCCACTGCACACAGGCGTTTTCTTTATCCATACATCTGCTGATGGGCATCTAGGCTGCTTTCATGCCTTGGCTATTGTAAATAGTGCTGCTTATGAACAGAGGGGTGCATGAATCTTTTCAAATCAGAGTTCTGTCTGGTATATGCCCAGGAGTGGGAATGCTGGATCATATGACAATTCCATTTTTAGTTTTCTGAGGAACCTCCACACTGTTTTCATAGTGGCTTCAGCCCATATTGTGGGTGTTTGTTTTTGACAGCCACAAGAGAGGGACTACACCAGTGCAAAAGATCTGAAAGACAGCTGAAACCCCATTTTTCCATGTAAAACCAACCATTCTAGTTCCTAGTTATCAGAGCTTGAATGATCTCTTCTTAGGTATTACTTTCCACAGTGCTTACGGATGCTGCTTGTACTGTAAATTGTACAGTACTCTCAAAGTACTGTTGCTTGTACTCTCAAATTATGCTGGGACTTCTTAGATGGTATATAGTATGATCTAGTATTACCCATCAGGCCTAGCACAAGATCTTACAAGATATTAAGAATTCCACGAATAACTCCATAAAAGTCTATTCACAAACCCTTGCTACCAAAATTGACCTGTGTGTAACCCCCGCCCCCTCTAATGTGGTTTCCACCATTTCGGTAAATAATGGCTAAGTAGGGTTTCTTCCCATGCCCTTACTGCAGCCAAAACATTATTAAACACTAGTGTGTATTCTTGAGTGTTCACATGTACAATAGTGATCTTATTCCTCTCCTTCCACTCTAGTTCCCATCAACTCCATATGGTCAAAAATTGGTGAAGTTCCCCCAAACATCAACGTGTTTAGCGGCAATGGCCAGGAGTTGACTATACAGAAGAGAAACTCAAATATTTGACTATGAAGAAATAAAAGTCTGTCCACTGAGATTTAAACAGGGCTTAAGGAGGTGGGAACAGATATAAATAATAGTGGATATGGCAGAGGGGGTTGTGCAGGCAGAACAAACACGAAGATATAGGCAAGTATTTTGAAAAAATTCAAAGGGTAACACTGATAAAACAAATTATATTAATTTCACCAACTAGTAAAGTTCTGAGTATACAGTATATCAAGTACTTGTTAAATAAGAACTTCAAGATCAGGATAAACACAGTTATGATGGGAAGAAGGATAATGAAAACATAGAAAATGAAATGTGTGTGAAAAGAAAATCACTTCTTGAAATACCCAAAGAAAACTGACACGACGCCACAGGATCACTTACTCACACAAGGAAGGTTTCCAACGGTATATACAGCAGAACATAATCAACTAGTAAGTTATGGTTCAACTGCTCTAATCAAGGCAAAGTAAGATGAATAAGAGAAATAAGAGCAGAGGACAAAGTTCTGTGGATAGAAAGAACCACAAGGCAGAATAAGCCCTTCAGGAGCAGAAAACCCCAAACCTCCGACACAGTATTTCCAATGAACTCCCTACAATATGCAAATAATAAATATCCAAAAACATGTAGGAGCTGAGGGGTCCAGCCAACAGCAGGTAGAGAATCTGCCTCAAGCATTGTTACAAAAAAAGATGGTATGTATTAGCTGTATGCATGACAACTGATATGGAAAAGGTGGCAGAGCTGAGGCCTGTTTTATTCCTGACAAACAATAGATGTGTTGCCCCAGTGTAGTATGCCTAAGAGGTAGATTATTTAGCAGAAAGACAACACGATCTGGCCACTACATATTGCTAAACAGCCAGCCAAATGTAGGCTCTAGAAGCAAGTCAGAATTAAGGGAAACCACGTAAACATGCTGTTTGTGTGATTAGTGATCCAAAACCAGCATCCAGAGGAACCACAGAGTAAATATAGTTCAGATTACATAATCATACCCTATCATAGAAAGCTCAGAAACCAAGAAATTTAAGACTAGTTATGTAAAATGTCAGCTTGATCCAATCAGGAGCAGATGAGCGTGAAACTTGGCCACATCCAGTGAGAGATCTGTTAATCCCATTGCACAGTTACTGGCACAGGAATAGACAAGACAGATCAGTAGAACAAAACAAAGGTCCAGACTAGACAAAGTTTCTTTTAATGTATGATAAAGCAGGCATTTCAAATCATTGGTAAAAGAGAGCTGGTAAAGCTAGCTATTTGGAAAAAATAAAAAGCTGGATTCCTAACTTCCTTCCTACCACTCCCCCACTCCAAACTAAATTCCACATAGACCAAAGATTGAAACACAAAAAGTTAAGCCACAAAAACCCTAGAAGTGTGAGTGAATATTTTTACAAACTTAGAATGAGAAGGCCATTTCAAAAATGATGCAAAAGCCAGAACCCTTAATATATCAATTACTTTGACTATATACAAAATTAATAGCAAAATATTGGACATAAAGTTGAAACAAAACTGGAAAAACTATCTGCAACACAACAAAGGGTTAATACACAAGTGTTCAGGTCAATAAGAAAAAGACAAAGGCCTCAACAGAAAATAGGTAAAAGACACAAGCACGCAATTCACAAACGGACACAGAAATGACCAATAACCTTTGAAAAGTTATTCAATCTCACCAGTAATCAAAGAAGAAGAATGCGATAACATTTTCCCCCTTTTGGAAAAGCTTGACAATAGGCATCCAGGGAGAGGTGGAGACCAGAGCGCCTGTGTATACTGTGGGTGGGAGTGGAGTATACAAACGGCTGTTAACTTTTCTGGAGAGCTATTTGGTGATGTGAATCAACTGAAAATGTCCCAACCACATGACTCAAGCAACCCCACTCAGGAATTTACCATCAGGGGCTAATTACACATCTTCACAGGGGACGTTACACACCTGCACGTTCACTACATCCTGCAGGCCATCTACTGTGTTCAACGCCTTACACACATTATCATTTAATCCACATAACAACCCCATATTACTTTATCTGTATATTCTAGATGAAGAACTGATGCTTTGTTAAGTAAGTTATCTCAGGCAATAAAACAATATACCAGGTGTCACTGAAAATGTTCAGGTATTTACCGACTTTGAAAGGTTCAAAACATGTTGAGTAAAAAGCAGATTTACAGAATAGGTAAAATTGTGTGTTTATGGTTAAAAACAAATTCTTCTAAATATTAACAGAAAGCACCTTTTATTGGTAGAATTTATGGTGATGTTTCTTCCTTATAGTTCTTGCCGAGTGACTGGATTACTCTCCACTTCATCATCTGTTGAAAGGACTGTGATGTTCAGTGTCCCGGGTGGCACTGATAGCCATATACTGACCCCAGCAGGGGAGCTCTGGGTAGAAGGGAGTCACTGATGGGCATTTACAACCAAGTTGGCTTCCAGGGACTCATTATGTTACAAAGTAGGTGACAGCCTTCTGAAATACATTCGCCTTGACATTGGATAATGCAAGACTCATCCAGACATTTAATGCCCACCATTTAAAAGCCTGAGGTTCACACACTTAAGAGACCATGAATGAACACAAATGTCCGTTTCCACGCTCATCTGGCTCATCCCTAGTTCCATCTTGGTCTTTCCTGGTGGCTCAGTGGTAAAGAATTCGCCTGCAATGCAGGAGATCTGGGTTCAATCCCTGGGTTGGGGAGATCCCCTGGAGGAGGGCATGGCAACCTATTCCAGTACTCTTGCCTGGAGAATCCCCATGGACAGAGGAGCCTGGCGGGCTACAGTCCATGGGATCGCAAAGAGTCGGACAAGACTGAGTGACTAAAATTTAAAAAACTTTTTTTTTTCAGTTTCATCTGGAAAAAAAGAAAGGCCACAAAACACAACATTCTTCACAGAAATAACTCTGTCTTCACATCTAATTAAACTAGAAGCCTAATTAAATTACTGTTGCTATGGCTAGGAGAACTCACAGTTGGTCCCAAGAGTCACTGTAGCTTGGGAAAAAAAATATTGGTAATGAGAAATCTCTGTCTATCTTTAGTTATATACCCGATCGAAAGTAAAATACTGAAAGAACTCACACCAACACAACTGAGCCTGGGTCGGTTTCACATGGGGGAATCTGGTTTAAAAGCCACTTGCAGATGACCCGACTGCCTGGCCATCAGGAACAGCCTCTCTGGCAAATAAACAGGGAGTGAATGATGTCACCCTTCACACACATGCCTTCTTTCCACAAAAAATCTGCTTGCCTACCACGTGCCAGACCCTCTTTGGGGCACTGGGGACACAGCAGTGATAAAACACATACTGTGCCCGTGAAGTTTGTACTCTGTGAACACACTTAACAGAAGTCTAAAAATGAAGACTGAACATGCAAGATATTCAACCTACAGAAGACAACCTGTCACTGAAGATAAAACTGCAAAAGAGTGTTAAAACCTGGTCTAGTAACTAGCTGGTTGGGAAAGTAGGCACAACTCATTTTCTCTCTCGGGAATCTATTATAATTCCTCAGGAATAAAACTGTATTATGCTCCTTCGCTCACTGGAATAATGAGAGTCAAATGAAGTAACAAGGCACTGGTGACTCCATAAAGGCTGAGAGTTGACGGTTCAGGCTTCCAAACCCAACCAGGAAACACAGGGATAGACAGGACACAGTGATGTGTAAGAGAGGTCTGGGACAAACCCAGGCAAAGCTCCTGCGGGCAGGAAGACAACCTTAACAGAATACAGTTCAATTAAACAAGGCACTGCTAGGATCACACAACATGAGCCAAAAATAAGATCACAAATGTTCCAGTTCTCCTGGAGACTATCCTTAGAAATAAAAGAGCTAAACATAAAACAGCATACAAGCTTGCAAACCTATTCAATTATTCAGTTTCCTGTGAGGCCGGATGATACAGAGAAAGCACTGACTTAATACCTGGTCAACTGGAATTTTATTTCTGGCTCTGCCAATACCTCTGTGAATCTGAGCAGTGCAACCTAACTTCACCACCAAGGTGACAAAGCTGGAACAACAACATTTCTAATTCTTGTAAGCATTAATATTATATGACTCATTGATAATTTCACAACTCAGTTTGCTTTTCCACTGCTCTGTCTTCGTTTGGAAAAAAAAATCAGCTCCTTGTTCCACAATAGTCTAATGTCAACAAGAAAGGGCAACAATAATCCCGTATCTAGAAAACTCAACAACCTGGGCACTCACTGAAAGGAAGCAAGGGAGAGAGATCTCTGACGCCACTGTCCATGCAATAATAACCTAAGGACTTGGCCACTAAGAGAAGTCTGCAGACCATCACACTAAATCAGCTTGCTAAACCTGTTATACTGTCTAAAATTGGTAATCTGTTTTCTTAGTTTACAGAAGTAAAATTAAGCTAAGTAAAAATTTTTAGTTTATAGAAGTTAAATTTGGGGGACAGTGTTTCTAGAGACAGGAACAGCAGTGAGAAGGAACAGGATCTTGAAAGGGGACTATCATTTTTATAGGAAAAAAAAGAGTAAACTTCAGCAAGGCAAACCATTTCACTAAGCTTATAACTCTGGGTCATTCGAAATGGGTGAAGATAGCCCCGCAAATCTCAACAGACCTTGAGGGTATTAATGCCACACCACGTTAAAATAATGTGAGTCGTGGTACAGCATAATTTAATCTCCTTAATGATCCAAGATCCTACTGTTGACTAAGGAGGCAGAGAAGTATTTTAGAAAGATATCCATTAAAAAACAAACAACAAAAACTTTGGCACTTAAAAGGGTAGGCATAGTTATTGAAAAATTCATTTTCATGGGATAATTCATTTCTATTCATGCCTAATAAAATCAGTTAAATTTCAAAACTCTTAGGATTTAATTACTACATCTTAGTCTGATTTCAAAGGAAAGAAAGTGATGAAAGGGTCTGCACCAGTTGCCAGCTAGCTGAATCATAGCTTACGGCTCCTGACAGGGTGTGGAGGCCAGCCCCTGACTCTCTCTGCGACAGTCACACGGGCCTTCCTCCAGACTTTTGGAGGCATTATGCTCTTTTTAGCCCCACATCTGTGAACATGTTGTTCTCTCTGCCTGGGACACTCCTACAGGAAAAATTCTATTCATCTTTAAGCACCAGCTTAAATAATTTCTCAGGAGCTCTATCAGTTGCTTTTTTCCTTCTTGGTACTTCCTGTATTTATAACTACATATTTGTTTAATGTCTATTTTGTCTGCTGGTCCATAAAGGCAGGGATCTTGTCTGTTGTGTTTTGTATCAGTTCCCAGGACCCAGTACAAGGCCTAACATGTGGTAGGTGCTCAATAAAAAGTGGTTGAATTAAAGAATAATAATAATATTGACCTTTATTGAGCATTCATGATCTATAAAGCATCACTGCTACTTTATAGATGAAGGAAGATCAGAGAGGCTAAGTAATTTGCCCAAAGTTACATACCTGACAAAGTTACATACCTGGATGAGCCAGATGAGCGTGGAAATGGACAGAGCAAGAATGCAAGCGTCTGTCTGACTCCAGACTAAGCATTTGCTGACTACTCTTTCTCTAGCACTGTGTGAGGCAAAGAGTTAAGGGGCATGCTTGTACTGTCTTTAAGAACTCTATAATCTGGAGAATACCATGGGATAAATGAAATTGAATGCTATAGTAAAGTGCTCGGTTACAAAGCGCTGTTAAGTGCCATAGGAGAGAACAGAAAACACCAAGCAGAGCTAGAAAGGCAGAGAGGAGGAACGCCGTGAGAACAAAGAAGCAACAGAGCACTCGGCAAGCTAAAGCGACTGGTGAGAAGGCAACTTCAACTAGAGCAGAGAGTTAATGTAGGCCAGGAAGTGGTGCAACGCTACTTTAAAGAGATCTGCACATAATAAAAAATCATTCAATACTATTTCTCTTCTCCTTCATTAAGCTTTAGGCTTTTAAAAGCATTTATTTTTGCTGTGTGGGTCTTCGTTGCTGTATGGGCTTGCTCTAGCGGCAGCAGGGACTACTCTGGTTGTGGTGCACGGCTTTTCAATGTGGTGGCTTCTCCTATTGCAGAGCGCAGCCTCTAGGGCACACGGGCTTCAGTAACTGTGACCCCTGGGCTCAGCAGTTGCGGCTCCCAGGCTCTAGAGGACAGGTTCAATAGCTGAGGCACACGGACCTAGCTGCTCTGAGGCATATGGGATCTTTCTGGACCAGAGACTGAACCCATGTTTCCTGCACTGGCAGGCAGGCAGGCAGGCAGATTTTTTACCACTGAGCCACCAGGGAAGCCCCAGGCTTTAGGTTTATTATGCAGTTTTACACCTATGGCTGACTCATGCTGGTGTATGGCAGAAGCCAAGACAACACTGTAAAGCAATTATCCTCCAATTAAAAATAAATAAAATTTTAAAAACAGACACTTTGGATAGATAGTCTCTCCCTCATCAGACCCAGTTTTTTTTTTTTAACTCCAAGTCCAAGAACATAAGTAGAACGTACTCCTTAATCCAGATTTGGTTCTTGTGAGTAACCATACTCATTCTCTTGGAATATTTCAGCTATGAAAAAAATTTTTAAGCGCATAGACAAATATCTGAGCATCTAACTAGTAATCCACTAGAAGCTGTGTGAGGATAATCATCACAAAATACCTTTAATAAAGGATGAATACACACCAAATCCTAATTAATCTTCACAAGAATCTTAAGAGGTAGGTATTTATTCTTCACAAGGACCTTAAGGAGGTAGGTATTAGTATATCCATTTTATAGATGAAAAAACTAAGGTTCATTAAGATTCATCTGTCCCTGGTCACCACTCAACTTTGAATCCAGGTCTAACCTGAGGTCACATTCCTTCCTAATCCTCCTAAAAGGGTTCAAATTAATATTACTTGTTAGTATCACTCATATTAACAAGTTAAATTTTGCTGTAATCATGAAGGTTAAAAAAAAAAAAGAACACATATGCTTCTTACACTTCTGCCAATCTTGACTCACTCTCATTCTTGCCACCCCCACCCAAGGCTGTCACTCAACCCTGCCAAGTGATGAAACCAAATACATTTTTGCAGCATCTGTCTCCTTTTATGCACATGTTCCTCGGGAGCTGGTATTTACCAGCATCATTTGGCTGACAATTGGGCTCTATGGACACAGAAACAGATTAACAGGCCTACTAAGAAATGACATAAATCCTACATATATGGTAGGATTCAAGGTTTTCAAAATGTTTTCTCTTCAAAGTCTTATGATAATACTCCTATTTTACGTGATGGGGACTTGAGGCTTAGAAAGGCTAACTGAGCTCTGTTGAGGGAACCATGACCTTAAGGAGCAGAGAGGAATTCACAACTACATGACTTACAGCTAGGGTCTATAATCTTGCCTTACCTCTAAAGCAAATGAACTGACTTAAAATACCTCTATGCAACCTTCCAATGCAGTGCCACAGGACGTACATGTTCTACACCCAGCTCTTGGCCTGTAAGCAAGTTATTTAGCTTTGTTGGTAAGAGAGTTGACCAGCTAATCAGCCTAACAATCTATGATTCAAACTGTTAAGCACATTATCAGCAAGAGTTCAATTTTATCCTTGTTGACAGATGTTCAGAAAAATCTGTTCACAGGCTTCATTGTCTTCTAGCTCCTGAACGTCTCATCCCTGGGCTCACTTCCCCCTTCAATAAGGTCCAGGAGTCCTGGAGTGTTCCTTGAAACCTTGAGCACTTCAAGGACAAAAGATGATCTGCCTTGCCCTCTGTCCTGCTCCGGGCTGGACATACTCTTCCAAGATCACAGAGAATGGTCGATCTCTGAAAGGATAACTCTTCTTGGCTCTCCATTTCCACCTCTGGTTTATCTAGCTCTAGCCTCCTGTCAACCACTAACTGTTAAAACACTTTACCCAGTAAGTACCATTAGCAGATTCCCTCCCCGTACTTCCTGTCTCTTTCCTTTCCCCTACAATGAGCTATCTTTTTAACTAGTTTTTTCTGGAAACCTTATTCATACTCATCAACTACTTCTTCCCAGCAGAAAGTCTCTGCTGATCATCCCTTGAGCATATCATGGACTTCCCTATCTCCAAGCCTTTACAGGTCTCCCTAAGAATTCCCTCCACACCTTGATTCTCTCTTTATCCATGAGGCCTTTCCAGACTACTGCATTGCAGTCATCATGCCTTCTTCTAAAATTCTTTCAGACTCTCAGCAAACCATCACCCAACAGTTAAATCCTTAAGATGACAACAATACAGATTTTTTTAATGTTTAACTCTTCTTTTGCACAGGCCAGAACTCCAAAAGTGTTTAAGTGAAGGATGCCTACACAACACTTTACTTTTAACAAATATTTTGATAAAACTTCTCATTTGACTCTCCAAATAATCCTGACTCTCTAGCAAAACGAACAAACAACAACAAAACTATAAAGGTCAGAGAAGTGATTATAATCATACAATACAGCTATGAAACAGCAGAGTCAGGATTCAAATCCAGTATTATGCTTAGTCACTTAGTCGTGTCTGACTGTGACCCCATGGACTGTAGCCTTCCAGGCTCCTCTGTCCATGGGGATTTATTCTCCAGGCAAGAATACTGGAGTGGGTTGCCATGCCCTCCTCCAGGGGATCTTCCCGACCCAGGGACTGAACCCAGGTCTCCCACATTGCAGGCGAATTCTTTACTGTCTGAGCCACGAGGGAAGTCTGGGTATTAAGATTTCTTTTTTGAATTTTGTATATAACATGCTTATGACAGGAATCCCTTTGACAAAGAGCAGGTACCAGATAAACATTTGATCTGAATTATCTGAGAAGTACTAAAGTCGGTTAAAAATTTCCTTCCCAGTTCAATTTCTCTTGGTACTTCAGGGTGATCTTACTGTTGAACTAGATTTGCAAATAGGTTCAACTATAACATTAGCACTTAGTTTTTTAGAACATTCAGGTAAAAAGAGCAAAACTCTTAACAAAAGCAAACATGAGAAATACATAAGCCCTAGAAGGAAAAAAATATACATTTTCTTCTAATGAAGAAGAAATCTAAATCTAAATCAAGACAATTAATCACATTAAGTTTCTAACTAGCACAGGGCCGAGTATATTTATGGGAGGCTGACCATCTCTTTTCAAACACACAAGCAGCCATGACAAAAAGAAAAAAAAAAAAAAAGCCTCATTTTTGGCAGAGTATTATAGGGAAGGAAAAGGAAAACAAATTTACTGTTAGGTATCTATTTGGTTTTCTTTTGGACTATCCAAGCTAGTAGCTTTGATTAACATTAGATTTTTTCCAATCAACAAGGAACAATAAAGTATTTTTGCCCAAATAAGAGTTAAATTTCTCATAAATATATGGACAAAAACATGCCCCTTATCTTTAAGAACACTCCTATTTCACTGAAGCAAGCTCTGGAAGTAGTAACAAATTACCCCAGATGTGAAATCCAGGCCATGTTCAAGTTCAACTGGGAAGCAGGATAGCCACAATTTGCTTCTAAACTTGGAATCAACCAATAAACATTTGTGATCACAACCTCTAGCCTCCTCTTCTTCTATATGAATCACAGAATTTATTAGACATTTTCAATCTAGTCCAAACCTTCTCATGTGAGAAGTTGAGGGCCAGATATTGAAATGCAAAACAGAAAATAAATTACATTCATAGAAAACTTTCTCAGCAAAACACCACGGGCTCTGAATGGAAGCTTCTGTCTTTGCTATGGTTTCCTGACACTGGGGTTGAGAACAGAGAAGGAAAAATAGCTCCAATCTTAAAAAAAAAAAAGAAAGAAAGAAAGAAAAAACAACCAAAACACCCTCATATGTCCAGCATTCACCTTCACCTAACAGCCTCTACAAGTATGAAGACTCTATCATGAAGATTCATCCAACCCAGCTAGCTCAAAGCCACATACTATTAACACAGCCTTGACTGTAGTCACCATTACAGTGTCAAGGAAAAAAAACACCAAAAAGACCTGCCTAGAACAGACTGAACTTGACCAATTTGTCCCTCAAGCCCCATTTCTCCTCGGAACCACCTACACACAGATCAGTGAGGCCACGAAGACAGCGGGAAGAACAAGCTTTTCACCAACTGTTTAAAAAGGAATATAAGATACAACAGAAACATTGGTTAGAAAAAGATAAAGAGATAATTAAAAAAAAATTTTTTTTTTAGAAATTTACAAATGCAGTATCTGTTTTATAATATTTTTTGAGCCACTGACACACAGCCTTTTGCTAAAACAGCTGTATTTTTAGTTACATGTCAAATCTGATATCTGGTCTACCTTAACTTCTGGTCTAACTTAGCTTCTAATTGTATAAAACATCTGTACTTCATTTCTCCAGTGTCAAGGCACAGTCCACTTTCTGAAGAGAGAACTTTGAGGAGTAGGAAGAGGAAATGTGCCTGCCCTGATCTGACCACTGCAACTCAGCATTAAGCACTGCCCTTTCTTTGAGGATCACAAGAGAGTAACAGGCCAACTAGGGAAAAGTCGTGGGGCACGGTCTCTGTAGCCACTCACTGAGAACCCAACATTTACTGGCGAGAGTTGATTTGAAATCAGCAGAGTGCAAAAGAGGCTGTTAACTGCTTCTGTGAACCTAACACAAAATATCAGATCCAAACAGCAGGATGAGGAGCCTATTATTATCACCACTACAAAAAGAAAATTGCCAGTAGAAACTGACCAGTGTTTTTAATTTTCTAATTAAAAATCACTATGAGCAAAGCCAAACATTTGAGTCAGCAGAGAACTTACCTAATTGTTACCCTGTATCCCCCTGGAGCCGTTTATTCTATGTGGCTAGCTCTCTACCCTCACCTTAATCAAACCTCAGATGATAACTAACTCCTCCCCAGATAAGTATACTTCATCAACTTGGCTGATACTGCTAATTGAAATCCCTGACACAGAAGTCATCTGAACATCTCCTAAGGGTTACAGGTCTCATGGATATACTATATGGATGCAGAGTCCTCAACAGGATTTTGCTCATTCTGCTCAATCAGGACCAGGAAGGAGAGCCTAGAGAATTCCTATTCCTTCACCTCAAAACGAATGGATGAAACAGGGCTCAAGAGAAGATTAACTAGAGGGTGAAGGTGGGAGTGCTGGGGGAGGTAGTATAAAGAGACGCTGGGTACTGCAATAAAAGAGGCAGTTAGAAAGTTTCAGGGCAGTTAAAGGCACTGACCTTCAGATTTCCGGGTGTGACAAAGATCCGCAACAGGCTACGAGCAGTCGCTCCGCAAAGCCTCCAACAGGCACATTCAGTCCTGTCAGCCTGGACTCAGTCCTGCCAGCACCAGCAAACAAACACACACATTCTTCTCAGAACTGACACCCCATACAACAGGGCCTCACTACAGGGCCTGTTTTATTTAAGAAACCAGACACTTTGATGTTGGGGTAGAAGTTGTGAAGTTACATGTAAAGAAACAGTTAATGACAGGAACAGAAGGACAGAGAATGAACCACAGTTCCTGGCTTTATTAATCCTAAGTGTTAAAAGTTTTAAAGAAACTGTCAAATGCTCTGAACTCAGGAATGAGAAGTAAGGAAATTATGTCAGCCACCGCCATAACTCTGGCCAAGGCATTTCATCTGTTTCTTTAAGACAGAGTTTCAGGCCTAACCTCCAAGGGGTGCTTATAGAAGGAATGTTTTGAAGCAATCCAACTTAGCAACCAACATTAATAAAATATTCTAGGCTTGCTCAACTTCTCTCTTGCACAAAGGTTATACATGTCATGAACACTCTAAGCATTTAAAGGAAAGAATCAGTTTAAAGTGTGTCATGAAAAGAGTTTGGGGTTAAAGGCAAAAGGAAGGTTATTTATTGAGTTTAAGAAGAAAAGCATTTATAAATACACACACACACTTAGTTGCTGGATTTCATGACTGAAGAGACCAAGTCTATATAGGTCATTACCGCACAAGGTCTTCTAAAAGTTGAAGAATATAAAAGCACTCTCATGCTTTAGTTCTACTTTGCTTTCTAAAGATTAAACCCCAGCATAGTCTCACAAAGCTAAATAGGCCACAGGAACAGGTCTAGGAGATATGCTAAAAACTTTGAGGCTTTTCATTCTCCAGTTTGAATTATCTCTTCTTTGTATCTTGGCACCTCCAATATCTAACACATCTTGGACAGTGGAAGATATTTACCTACATTGATTATATGAAGGAGGCTTGACATGAACAGAAGAACCACAAGAAGAGAACCAGGAACTTTTGATTCTTCTTAGGAACTGAACCCTGTTATCTTACGAAAAACTACTCTAAATGGCACTTTCCCAGTTGTACAAAGTATACAATATTTCTAATAGAAAGTTAGAAAGTTGTTCAGTCATGCTGATACATTTATTTCACACTGTCTCTAAAGGTTCTCACAACACTAGATCTCTTCAACAAACTTCAAGATGATTCATTATGACTTTTAAAACTATAGAATTGCAAAGCAGAAGAGACCACTACATAACAATTCTTGGTTAAGGTGGGTGCACAGCTAAGAACTGCTTTATTCAACTGTTTCTAGGTGATTATTATTAACAGTGGCTCCACTTACATATACATGCTATAAAAAAGATGGGCTCTCTGAAGAAACTGTAGACGATTAAGAAATGCACAAATAGTTCTCTTAAAGAAGGTCACTGAAAAGAAGACTTAAAAAGGAAATTTTTTTAAAACATCACTGGAAAGGGTAACTAAATAAAATGAAAGAAAGGGGGAATAAAATATATATATATATATACCTCAAAGAATGAGATTTCAGATCTGCTCTTGATAGATCTGGCCTAAGCACCTCCTGAGCCAGTTTTTTTCCAACCTCTTGCTTTAGAAACCAATATATTACAAATGACATATCAATTCAAACCAACCAGGGAAGACTCTGACTAAAGGAATAAATCCAGGAGCAGCAGCAGGTCCTAAAGGTAGGTCAATCAGCAAGAGAAGAATCCAAATATGGAGTAAGAATGCTGTGTCTGGAGTAAGAATGTTGTGTCTGGCTGGCTCAAGGAAGGAAGTGGTCCCGTTATAAATTAGGCATTGGTGTTGTAAAGCCTTTCTCCACTCCCCACTGTGAGATGGAAGTCTATAATATTTTTTCTTTTCCTTGTCAAACAGGAAGACTTCCCGGTTCTCATTCTGCCCTGTCCCACAGGTCAGCATTAGCTTGGCCACCTTTTTACAGCTGTTGTTTGGACTGTATTTAGCAAGTTTTCCCTGACTGCTTGTGCTTTGGTTGCAATTGCCCTGGGTCCCCAGAACAAAGAATTCTGCACAGATAACTAGTCCAGGCAGAGGAAGAAAGATCAAGGGGAGACTGAAGCTGGCCTGGTACAGAAAGTGGTTCTACAAAGACAAGTGCAGTCAGCCACTCACCTCTGTCCCCCCACTGCACCTCTCTGAAAGAGGAAGAGATATAACGGAGAAAATGCACTGAATTGAAAAGACACTATGCAACAAATAAATCGTTAGTTCTAGAAAAAACACGAGGAAGACGCCCAGGTTACACTAGGGCAAGTAGCCGGGACACTGACTACTGTCAATCCAGTAGTGTGCAAAGGTTGAGCTGCTTATCCCCAGAGACAGAACTGCCACAATTTCTAAAGTTTTCACCTAAGACCTGGCTCAAAGGAGAATCTCTGCAGTGTTTCTTCACCGTCGAAAACCGTTGTTACATTATCGAGACATCCTGGTTAGAGTCCAATACCAAGACAGAAGACCAAACTGAAAGCGTAAGACAGATCACACACTGTAATCCCACAGACAACCTTGTTCCTTTAGCTATTAAAACACACACAGGAACCTGATTACTGCTTTGGTACTTCTGAACACCAGCGACCGACCCTGGAAGTACTGACCCTACGAAGACACACCTTTGCTTCCGCGCAGCCCCAACTTCTCCAACCACTTAAGAGGTAATTAACTCCTGCAGCTTTCTCGTGGGGGATAGCGTTACTCGATCCTAATTATTCATACAGACGCAAAACAACAATGCTCGACAAATTTTGACAACTTAAATTAAAAAAAAAAGAATGCTGTGAAAGTCTAAGCCGGCCTTCCCTGTGACGAAACAGCCGCTTCCAGGGCGCGACAACCGAGGGTCGCTCGCTCGGCCCGACTCGGCCCTCCTGCCGCCGCAGTTTCGGGGCCGCGGCCCGGTGAGCACGGGCGCCGCGCGGCCGGGGTCTCTTCCTCAGGGACGCGAGGCGCGCGGACAGAGACAGAGCGGCCGGTTGCGCGGGCCTGGCGGGCAGGCCTCTGGGGGTACGAGGGTCGGCACCTCGCAGTCCGGGAGGTGGCCGGACCTGGCGCCCGCTCACCTGGTGTGTGTTGTTAGCCAGCCTGCTAACGAAGTCCTGGACCCCGCCGCAGTCTTCGTCCTCGCCGGGCGCGCTGCGGCGCCAACGGCCGCCGCGGGGAGCCGGGCCCCCGGGCGCGGCCGCGCGCAGCCCCCAGCTTACCCCGACGGGGCCGGACCAGCGCGACAGCGGCGCAGCGGGCGGCGGCGGCGCGTCCAGCCGGTCCTGGCCGAGGGTCGCCGGCGGCAGCAGCTGGAAGAGGAACAGGAGAAGGCCGAGGCCGTGGGGCCAGCGCGAGAGGTTGACCGCAGCTCCCCCGGGCCGCTCCATCGCCGCCGAATGCCTACGCCGCGGACACCTGCAGCCGGGCGCTCCCGCCCACCCCCGCAGGCGCCGGGCCACACCCCCGAGCCCGAGCCCGGCGCTCCTTGGATACGCCGAGCCGGGCCTCTCCGCCCCCATAGGCTGGCCGCTTGTCCTTCTTCCCCGGCCCTCTGCTCATTGGCTCGCGTCGCCTCCGGCTTCGGGGGTCCTGGATTCGGATGCCAAGATGCGGGACTGATTGGCTGGAACGTAGCAAGAGACGGTTGAGGTCATCCCCCGCTCGCCCCGCGTCTCCAAGGCCGGGCTTCCAGAGTTAAGAGGAGCTTCCTTCACAAGAATCACCCCCGCCCGCTCCGTGGCGCCCCTACCCCCCACTACTCTCTCTGGCACCCTCAAGTTGGGGCTGGGTTGGTCCCCTCTTCTCCCCCAGAGACACCCCTAAAATTCCTTTGGGTTGCGGCAGCGCCTGGAAAATTTTCTCAGGGAATCTCTGAGCTCGCTTATCTGGAAAAGGGGGCTCCTTCATGAACCGGTGCTTCTGGTTTTTAACCCCCGCACTTTGGAGCGCCCATTGTCTACTGCAGCAGCCGCCTTGCTGACAAAAGTGAATGCGAATTGTGTGGGCTGAGTCTTGTGAGGCACACAGACATCAGGACATCCGTGACTCACGCAAGCCTGGTGAAATCTCTTCTCACTCACCTTCCTTTTAGGCAGGGAGTTAGGCCAAAACAGGAATTGCTTATTGGTTTTCCCGGAGTTAGAAAGTAGCTTAGACGTTAGGGGCAGGTAAAAGGGTGCAATATAATTGCCCAGTGCCTACTTATTGCGTAAATGCACATTTATCTTTCTCAAAGTACTTTAACCCTGCAGTGAGTGCACGGCACAAGTTTGATTTTCAATATACGATATCCTCTAATTTAGCATCCTGCCTCCAATAAATAAAACAAAATCCCTAAGCTGTTGCCCTTATCGCACAGACTGCAAACATAACTTTACTCTGAAACACTCAGTGCAGGTAAAGCCAGTTCTGGGTTTTCTCCTTACTGACTCCATCCCTTCAGAATCCCAGAGGTTGTTCTGTAAAATAGGGAACAAATAGAAACAAAATATACAAAACATTATACCCAAATAAAGTCACTAAAAATTACTTTTAACAATTACTGCAGGTAAACCCAAATGATAATATATTTACTGTAGAGCAAAATGAATGGTGCAGTGCCCCCAAACCAACTGTTAAAGTCCTCTAGTCATGTTAATCTGCAAACAAAAATTTACTGTTTTAATGTTTACAAATTTACATTTTGCCGGAACAACCATAGTAAGGTGTGACAAATGAAAACATAATTTTGAAAGGTAAAATCACTGGAATAGACTTCCAAGTTCTCAGCTACTGAGCTAAGATAAAGCTCCATGAAAACTGGTGAACAATTTGTTCTTTTCCATTAACTACAATGTGTCAGATTTTTAAAATACAGATTATTTTTTAATCTATGCCAACTAGGGAGTAGATCACAAGGCAGTCAGTTCCAGTAGCATGTGATTAGCTGGAGAGAAAAGACAGGCTATACAGGAATATTTCTTTGTTTGGGCCAATACATGAATGGTCTATTGTCTTTCTGTCTGAAAAGAAAAAAGCCAACTCAACAGTGCCATCTCCTGGAGAAATCACTAAATACCCCACTAGTTAACATTCTATCACTGCAGTTACTTAATATATTGCTTTCAGTTTTCATTATATGCTTACAGAATATGTTGCCTTCTTCAAACTGTACTAGCTGCTGGGGACATGGTACCTGGCATATGGCACTCAGTGTTCGAGTGAATGAATTATTTCAGTATTTCACTTTCGTCTGACACAGGCACTAAATACAAAAGTTGCACTGTCAGATCTCCTTTGTGAAATACCACAGCTAAGATCTTACTTGCAAGACTAAAATATGTAAATTTATCCTATTACTAAAACCGTACTATTCTCCAAGATAAATCCTAAAGCAGAAAGATGAATTGAAAGCAGGTACACATCACACAACCATTGTTTTTGTTAATAAGATCATGTCTCTTCTATTTAAACAGACACAAAAAAAATTTTAAAATTCTGCAGAAAACTGCAGTCGATCTCTTCCAATAATTCTATAATTGGGATTACAGAGGGAATGAATTTTGTTTCACCAGTACAATGTAAGCTGAAGCTGAGAGCTACTTTATTCCTTAGTATTTTTTTCTTCCCTACATAATATATATGATTCCAAGACACAACTTCACCTCTCCCTAAAGCATGTTTAGTCCATTGCTGCATTAATCTACACTGAGTTAAAATAGGTATTTATTGTCTAGTTCTCCCTACTAGAAGCTTTACTGGAGCTCAGACCATACCTACACCACAGCTCTATCTCCAATGCCTAAAACCTTACTATATTTTTAGTACTCATATTTGCTAAATCTGAATAAATATTAGTTGAGATGATTTTTCAATGGTATTTCCTATTAGGATTTAAGAAGTGAATGTGAGAGAAACTAATCTCATGATTATGCTATATTTAATATATCACCAGAACTGTCTCCAGAACACTGGTGACAATATACCTCTAGTTCCCTATTTTCTTTACGTGTGTATGTCTCAAGCGAAGCTTTTTTCTCAAATGTTTCCCATCATTGCAGTTTCCAAATGTATGTAAGGACACGTTTTTTGCTGAAAAAAGGTATGAATTTAATATGAATTCAGCGTATTCAAATAATCAGAATTTTACGTCAATAGAGGAAAATTTCCCAGAAATATTAATGAAAATAATAGATAATCAATTATGTATTCACATATGGATTAGTCATGTTGTGGATAATATATTCTCAAATCTCACTGAGGTTTCCCTCTTACTCAGTAGGTATCTAGGCTTCTCATACCTGGCACTTTAAAAATTAAGAGCTGATGATTTAAAACCAGAAAAATCTGTGTTCAAGTCCCAAGAGCTTAGTTTTTTGTGTCTATGGTCACACATCTTTAGATTCTTCACCTGTTAAGTATGATGTTATAAGTAAAGATACCTACTTCACATGGCCATTTTTTAGGCTCCAACAGATTGATTCTTTAAATAATCTCAACCAGTCATATAATGGCAGCTCTAACAGGGAAAATTCATAGTATATTTCAAAGTCTAATGTAAACTACTTCTGAATTTAATCCACTTTTGATTGCCAGCGAAACCAAGATCATGAATTCATTTATAGTGATTGACTTCATAAAAAAAAAAAATCTCATTCCAAATTATCTATTAAGGCACAAGAACTAGTACAACATTGTAGCTGGCTTATTCCAAGCCATTAGTATTTTGGGGAGGACCTCAAAACATGTTCTTTTTGATGGTCAGTTAGTAGCATCTTCTTCATATAAGGAAAGCAGCAAAAATACCCATTTACTCAAGAAAAACTACAGAACTGAAATGGGTTCACAGTAGTATTAATATCTATTATACGTGAGAAGGAGTTGGACCAGCTGGAAGTTCATCTGTCAACACCAAGGAATTGATAATAAGTTGATTCTGTTGTAGAGAGCCACTAAAACAATTTTAGAATATTCTGGTAGGATAGGGCTGTTAATACCACCATCCTTTTTGCCCCTAATATAAGCATTTTATACACAAGACTGCATTAGAAGAGAATAGTCTATTAACAAATATTTTAAATTTTTCTTTATTTCAGAACTGCCTTTATGTACAGACATCATAAAAAAATGCACATACACTGGAGATTTCCCAAGGAACTGGAGCTGGAAATAAAAGTTAAGGGTAACTAGAAGAACTAAAATTGTCCCCAAGAAATTCTACGGATCACACTTCCTTAAATGTCCTTGATAACCTCTTCAAGTTCTTCCTTTGTGAACATGTGGAAATTCTGGCCAGGCTGCACTGTGGCTAGCTGGAAAGAAAACAGAGAAGGGTTAATAAACTGGGCTCGATTACCTGCTTTAGTCCTCTCATGGTCAGGAGCTGTTGGTGATGCAGCTGTTCATTAGGAACTAAGGGATCTGCTGTCCCAGGGATAGCCTTTCCAGCAGCAGGTCCCTAAAATAGCGCTCTGACTCCAAAATAAAAACTCTTATTGACCAAATTTTCTATTTTGAGGTTAACCAACCACATAATAGTTAACCAAATGCCTGGCGTCATTGTCACTTGTTGAGATTACTTCAACAAGGATCACAAAAGCAGCAGTAAATTGGGGTCAGAACATTTTTCTGTTGAAGATTTCTTTAGACAGGTTAGATTCTGAAATAGACAAGCATATTCACACACTTGCAAATTGAGCTTGTGTGTGACCCTGGGATACCTGGACACCCTGTGCCTCAATTTATATTGGGATAATGGAGATAATAATAAGAATAGCACCCAGCTCATACGATTGCTGCTGTTGTTCAGTTGCCAAGTCCTGTCTATGTGTCAATCCATGTAAAATGCTTAGAATAGTGCTTAAAACATTATAATAAGCACCACTTAACTATTATTGTTGGGTACTATTTTCTATAAAATTGTCTATATGCTAACTTAGTAAGAAAAAGGTTTGTTTTGTTTTTTGAAAGGACTGGCCATGAAAAGATCGCATTAACACGGACAATAGGAAATCAGCAGTGACTCAAGGTATTTGTAAAATCCAGCAGTCAAGGTTACAACATATTTAAGCAATATAAGACCAGGGACAGGAGATGGTTAGTTTCAAATTTAACCAAATCCCCAGGTTTCCCATCATCTCTACTGACAACACAGTCCCATGTTCTAGGGCAATACTGAGGAATAGGGGCAACTTCATTTTTGCTTTCAGCTTTTGTGTTTGAGATGTCATTCCCTTATATTTTATTTTTTAACTTTAAAATTAAACATAGTAGGGCATTTTTTTAGTAACATTCACTACTAGTATTTAGTATAATTTGAAAACTGCCAAAATCAGCCCATCCAGTTCCATGATATGAACATGAAACTCTGCCTCAACTACAGGTAAAATTTAGAAAAAGACTACGACTGCACGTCTCAAAACACCTGAAGATCTGGTCTAGGGACAAACTAAAAAAACCCTGCAGTCTCCACTAGATTCTCCTAAAAGATCTATCCAAGTACCTGAAATGTCAGAAGAGTCCCAAACACATTTGTAAAATATATGTCAAATAATTTATTGATGTCCATATAGACCATAAGTTCTATTTCAAGGAAATGAAAATATATAAACACTTCCCTTATGGACATGAGGACAGGGAGATACAAAGTCAATAAACCAGAGAAGAGTGAGGAGCTAGAGTTCTCTGTCAAGTCACCGATGGCACACAAGCTAGTCCTCCTAAACCATTACAAGGGCTAAAAACCAGAAACTGGGTAATCCTGAATTAGAATAGTCCCGTAAAACCAGGCTGCAAATCAATACTAATAGGACTTAAACCAAATACTGCTTTCAGAAAGGTACTCATCACTAGATGAGTAAAAATAACCCCCTGCATTTACATAATGATACATTTATTTACATAATGAATATGAAAGCTACTTTTCTATTCATCTCACTTTCAAAAAACCTCTGTGAGGTAGATAAAAGAGTTATTTTCTTTTAGTGATGTGATCGATAATTAACTGCTAAGCACCTGTGTATAAGTTACGGTTGTACAAGGCACTACAGATCCAAAGATAAAGTCTGTCACTAAGGGTTATAGAGGTCAAATGCTTTTAATGTCAGATAAGGGTTGTAACAGAGCCTGGCACACAGAGAAAGGGACAAAGGAGTAATCTAGAGAGTCCAGGAAGGCTTCAAGGACAGCAATCCGAAGTAGCAGAGGGCAGGCTGAATATGCAAATACATAAAAGCATGAAACAAGATGATGTATTTGCAAAACTGAACGTAATTCTGAATGGCTAGAGCAGAGGTTGCATATGAGATGCGACATAAGGGAGAGATACTAGGAGTGAGAGCTCACAGAGACACAGTATATTAAAGTGGTTAAAAGTACACATCCCCAAATAAGGCCCCCCAAATGACAAGTTTTAGAAGTGTCGAAAATCTGAGGTGTCTGCTTCAGAAAAAGTCATATAGTAAGTCTTAAAAATGACCATGAAAATCTGATAAGAGGAGTTATGTTAGCAAGGGACAGTCTCGAAAATAACAGAAACCAATGGCAGTGATTGAGGAATAAATGAGAGGTGAGGCAATTCAAACCTTGACCCCACCATTTACCAATGCTCTGGGCAAGGTCCTACCTTCTCAAAGACTCAGTTTCTTCCTCTGTAAAATGGAAATATGAACACCTATCCCACAGGGCTACTGTGAGGATTTAAAGATAACTGCATGTGAAATTGTTTTTTTTCTTTGCTTGTGCATGCGTGCTCAGTCATGTCTGACTCTTTGCAATCCCATGGGCTGCAGCCCACCAGCCTGCTCTGTCCATGGGATTATCCCAGCATGAAGAACGGAGTGGGTACCCATTTCCTCCTCCAGAGGATCTTCCTGACCCAGGGATCGAACCGCATCTCCTGCACTGGCATGCAGATTCTTTACCACTGAGCCCCCAGGGAAGCCCTGCTCCCAGCACACTTGCTACTGAAGCTTCCGATGTATGCTCAGTTGCATCGGATTCTTTGCGACCCCATGGACTGCAGCCTGCCAGGCTCCTCTCTGCATGGAAATTTCTAGGCAAGCATACTGGAGTGGGTTGCCATTCCCTTCTCCAGGGGATCTTCCTGACCCAGGGATTGAACCTGTGTCTCTTGCATCTCCTGCATGTAAGATTAGCAATTTTTAATTTCATGTAATGATAATTTCAGGTAAAATTAACCTAACAGGTTAAACATATGCCTTAAGAGGTGTGGATTATTGTGACAGGAAAAGAAGTTTGGAATTTATCTTGCAGACAATAAGAGTCACAAAAAGACTTTTTTAGCAGCTGGCTGCCCATATGTGTGTGCTGTGCTCAGTCATGTCCAGCTCTTTTGTGACCCTATGGACTGTAGCCCTCAGGCTCCATGAGATTTTTCAGGCAAGAATACTGGATTGAGTTGCCATTTTCTCCTCCAGGGTATCTTTCCAACCGAGGGATCAAACCAGTGTCTTCTGCATCTCCCACATTGGCAGATGGATTCTTTACCACTAAGCCACCTGGGAAGACCCCTAGAAAAGGCTTTTTTAAAGTGGAGAACAATCGAGGTTGGCTACGCAATTCAGAAAATCCACTTCGGTAGCACAATGAAGTAGCAGGGGAAATGGAATGAAAACAAGGAGGGCAAGACTAGAAGCAGGAAGACTAGTTAGGAAATCTCTGAGAATATACAAGGCAGCAGAAAAATGGAGAGACTGAACAAGAGAAGGCCCTGGGAGAAGGGATGAAGAGGCACTGATATGAGAGTTATTTAAGGAGGCAAGGCACAGATCAGTGAAGACAAAGGGAGGCCAATGTCTTCAAGGCTTCTGCTGTGAATGACAGGTACACTAAAGGTGTCCAGGATTAGAAATACGAGAAGGGGAAATGGTTTTCAGGAAAAACGACAGGTTTTAGAAGTGTTAAAAGTCTGAGGTGTCTGCTTCAGAAAAAGTCATATAGTAAGTCTTAAAAATGACCATGAAATCTGATAAGAGGAGTATGTTAGCAAGGGACAGTCTCGAAAATAACCGAAACCAATGGCAGTGACTAAGGAATGAATGAGAGGCGAGGCAGTGAGGACGATGGATACAGACGCATCGTCTAGCAACTAAAGGTTAAAGAAGACAGCTAATAGCAATAAAATGTAGCAGGCTCTTGAATCTCAAAATTATGAAGCTAAGTGAAAGCAGTGAGACACAGAAAGAATACACACTGTAGATCCACTTATAAGAAATTCTAGAAGATGCACAACAAACCTGTAGCGACAAAAAGCAGATCAGGAACTAAAAAGGGGCATAAGGGAACTTTTGGGGATGACAGAGATGTTCTGTATCTTGATTGTGGTGGTAGACACAAGGGTAATTCATTTGTCAAAATTCACTGAACTATAAACTTAAAATAGGTCCCCATTATAGCATGTACATTATACCTCAACAAAGTTGATCTTTCAAAAAGGATACTAAGTAGAGAGAGAGGCTGACAAAGGTAAAGTTTAATATTTTTATTTTTCTAAAGAAAGATTCATTGGAAAAGACCCTGGGAAAGATTGAGGGTAGGAGGAGAAGGGGTAACAGAGGATGAGATGGTTGGATAGCATCATCGTCTCAATGAACATGAGTTTGAGCAAACTCTGGAGATAGTGATGGACAGGGAAGCCTGGCGTGCTGCAGTCCACGAAGAGTTAGACATGGCTTAATGACTCAACAAGTTATAAACATAATTGAGAAACTGAGGACAAATACCTGTTCTAATAGGTTTGGTTGAAAATTGGTGATGGGAAGAGAAAGGAATAACCAAGATAATGTTTTCAAGGGGATGTCAATCCAAATTTAAGCTGGGAGAACTTTTATAAATTATTATTAACTGCATTATGCATTTCAGAATCAAGAATATCCCACTGAGCCTATAACTCAACAATAAAAAACCAAATAACCCACATTAAAAATGGGCAAAGGACTTGAACATTTCTCTAGAGAAAATAAGGGGCTTCCCAGGTGGCTCAGTGGTAAAGAATCCAAGCAAGCCAAATGCCCCCAACCCCCACATCCCAACTCGTCTCAGATCGTCCAACCTTTAGGCCAGCCCCTTGTCCTGGCATCGTTTTGCCCCTTTCCCTGCAGCCACAGAACCTGTCTCTACTGGTGACAGACTGATAACAATACTCTCCATTCTTCTGCCTATAACCCGTCAATCCTCCTTCAGGGGTTTAATTCAAATATACATTTTCTCAGTCCACGAAGAGTACAGCTGAAAAGTATCCTGGTTAAGTGCTGACTAGTTTAATTACTGATTTGTGATTCCAGCCTCAGTTGGCCTCTAAGTTTTTCTGAATTAAAACATACGTACACACCATGCCTCCAAGGGTAAGCACTATCCTGACTTTTTACAACAATTTGTGATTCCAGCCTTAGCTAGTATTTTAATGTGGTTCAGCAATCCTTTTACTCATCCCTGTCTTCTCTCTTCCCTATTGAAAACACTTTTCCAAATATTTCCCATTCTTCTTCATTTCACCATTGCATTCACCCACCCTCAGAAGGTGATCTCACAATCACCAGGGAAATATAATCCCTCTCTCCCAATTCATTTCCGAACTTACCTTACTTTATCGTGACTTCCTTTCTTCCTGTCTACTCTTAGGATGCTAAATTAGGGCTTTCCGGATCTAGTCCATGCCTCTCCAGTGTCATCTCTTATCATCCCCCCACCTTACACACATCTCACGTTCCAGCAATAAGGCAGAATCCTCAAGGTTCCCTGTGATGCCCGATGATGTTCCACATGTGCTGCTTCCTCTTCCAGAATTCCACTCTCTTCTCCCTTTTCCAAACATCACTTCTTCCAGTAGCCTTTCCTAATGTCCCAGTGTAAGTTATATGTTTCCGTGTCAATCCGTTCTTATCGCTATTACCGAAGTATCAACCCAAGCTGCAATTACCTGTATGTCCTCTATACCACACAGTATACTATTAACACTTAAATTGGAACTGGACTTTCTGTGTCTGTATCCCTGGCATCTACCGATACATAGTACCTGGCATGTAACAGGTATTTATATAATGCTGAATCAATTCTACTTTCCAAAATGAACTCCTTCATTTGTACCATGTCTTCTCTCTCGAGAAATTTCCCATCACTAACTTCTGCTTTAAATTCTTTTAACATTTTTTCTATTCTCTTGCTTCTTTTCAGACTATCAAAGTATTTTCTAGTCTTTCCGTATCCTTAAAAAGACAAAAATCCTTTTCCTTAATGCTGCCTGCTGTTGCTGACATCAATGTCTCCTTGAGAAGGCAGCATATTCTTGTTTTGTCCACTCCATCACTCCCTTTCTTTAGCTCATCGAACTTCGGCTTCTGCCATTACTACTTTACTAGAATTGCTTACTCAATGGAAACCAATAATTTCTTAAGAACTGAGCATAAAAAAATGTGACTGTCTTGACCTATTTAACCTTTAGCAATGAGAGCTATGATATCTGAATAAAAATCAGTAAAACAGAAAAGTACCTCTATGTTAGTTGCATTCAGCTTCTCCTCCATTACTTGTTTGAGGATTATGAGTGAAGACTTGATGGCTTCTTTCAGTGTCATAGACTTGAAACAAAGAGGGTAAGAGTAGCCATTAATCGTATATAACTCCTCTTTCCTACACAGATCCCCCTTGTAACTCTCATCTTTCTGAAAAAAATGATTCAGCAAATATTAATAAATCAAACATCTTAGTAAGTATAGTACATTATCTGTAGAATTCAAGTAAGTGGTATATTTGCCACTTACTTGTAGAGTACATTTATTCAGAGGGGAAAAAGAGCCTTATTTTGAACCAGAATAAAGTCCTCAACTTTAATACAGTAAGTGATCTCTGAAGGAGAAAGAGTTAAACTTCTCCAGTCCTTGTCTTTTAATTTAAAAACAAGAAAATAATGGTGATATCCTATGAATAATTCCCAAATGATCTAGAAGGTAGCCCAATGGTTTAGAAAATCTGCTCTTTTCTTACCCCACTTTATACTTAATTTCCTGCACATGTAAAAGCAATGCTATGAAGGGTTGTTATAAGCAGACATCCCTGTATGAACCACCTGAATGACAAGTATAGCAGTCTTCAGCCACTACAATGAGTCACCCAAAACCAAATCTTCCATCCTACAAAGGTAAAAAGCCCATTTGCTTGAAGAGCCAGACTAGTCAATATAAAATGCTAAGTAAAGCTATGAAGATAAAGGATAAGCAAATTGTGGTATTATTTATACCATGGTGTATCACTCATCGATAAAAAGAAACTATTGAAATGTTCAAAAACATGAACATATCTCAAAAAGAGTATGTTGAACAAAACGCAGACACAAAAATACAAAGTATATGGCTGTATTTATAAAAAGGCCAGACAAAACTAATCTACAAATGTGGCTGAAAGGGAGGGAGAGACTGACTGCAAAGGAGGCAAGCATTTCGGGATGGGATGATGAAAGTGTTCTATTTTTTAAGTGGTGATTACCAGTGTATATACAATCATCAAAATTCATAGAACTGAACTCTTAGGTCTGTACATTTTATTGTATGAAAATTCTACTCTGATTTTCAAAATAATAATAAAGGCATGGGAATACTTAATTACCTTGTGGTAAACTTCTTGCAAGGAGCTCTGGGCACCCTCTGAAGCAGAGCCAATTGCTCGAGCATCACACTGTACAAAGGTTCCAGATGGGTCCATGTGAAACCTGCAAAACCACCAGAAAGAAGAGGATTAAAATGCTTAAGATATGGTGATATTTTTCATTACAAACATCTCTCTAAAAAATATAAATGCTTGGCCCTGCAGCCAGGAAATACCAAGGCATATATCCAAGACATCCCATGGCTGGAGAAATCAGATCTTTAAAAAAGTGTTTAAGAAAACAATAATTTCCTCTGGGATTTAGAGAATTACATATAAATATACTCTATACATACAGTATATATAAATATGACACTTATGTATGACTATCCAAATACCATTTGAGGATAAGGATCAAATAAATATTCGAGAACAAGGCTCTAAAACATATCTTGACTATAGTAACAAAGTTACTTCTCCTTTCCAGAAGTAGCACTGGTTCCAATAGGGGTGCTCTTCATAAAATCCCCAAATTTGTCTTTGTGTAAATAGACCAGAATCACTCAACTTTATAGAATTAGAAGCCCTTCATTTTTACAACTCTATAATAATCTTTCTCAGTTGATAAACAACCTATCCCATCCCAAATTATAAAAAAGTCTCCCGAAAAGGAATCAGGAGGAAAATGGCAAAACGGTACTTACAGTTGGGGTCCTTTTTCATCAACTCCTCCAAATAACAGGGCTACTCCAAAGGGACGGGACTAGAACCACAAATCAGAAGATATTAAGGTGAACAGCAGTGAACTAAGAGGGCAAGAAGACCAGGGAAAGACATGCTCCGAGGACAGACATGCTAAGTCCCACAGGACAGCAAGACAGCTTGGCGCAATCACCACACTCACCATGGCACCTGGGTCTGCGTCTTCTTCTCCAAACTGGAGCGCCAGATTCGACACGGCCTGAGTCACACTCTCCACAGTCATGGTCTCATTGTAGGTGAACCAATGGTTCTAAAAGAAGAGCAATGCATGGTTTACTTTTCACAAGACGGGCGTTAAAAGTAGCCTACCATCTAACTACACACATCCCTTTGAACTGTGGTTAAAAACTGAAGGCTCAAGCTTGGGTGTGTTTTCCTTAACACTAAACTCAAATGTTTGGGACTGCATGAGAGGAAGAGGAATAGCTCTGGAAATAAAGGTATACCAAAAGGACTCTGGGCAATGATGGCTAGAGGATCGCTCCCTTGAAAAACAGCTAACCCCTCAAAGAACCAAATTTAGTCTCTTTACAAAATGAAAGTTAATAGCTGAGTGCCACTTTCCCTCAAAGATTCTATTTTATTATTCTGCTGGTTTAAACTGAATTACTTATTCTTACATAAGTACTGACAGCAAACTTGCAAATAAGCACCAAGAATTTTTACCAATCAGGTTTTTTTTTTTCCCCTGACCAGTCTACTCTACAGGTAGCAAGAGCTCAGTTTAAAAAAAAAAAATAAAAAATCAGTATTCCTAAGCAGCATTTATCACCTGGTACATATAATTACTCACCACAGGAGGGTTGTCATTGCAAGCCTAGCAGCAAAGGGCAGGTGGGGCAAAACTCCTTTAGCTACCTCTACCTCCTGCTATAGTGCTCCCACAGAAAGTCAATTAGGGAACAGAATGCAGTGCACTGCCTACTTTACATAAGGCAAATCAAGAAAAAGCAAGAGACTGTCAGCACTATTTACCAGGGCTTCCTTAGAGCCGCAATGGTTGGATGGCTAGACTCCCGGCCTCAGAAAGTTACAACCAGCGGTTCTGCTCAAAATCACTCCCAAGAGCGACATCAGATATTAACACAGATAGCTACAGTACAGCCCAGGCAGTTGTATCATCACTAAACAAGGAACCCAAGCATCATGGTGAAAAGGAGAGTTGATGCTGATTTTACCTGTGTCTCCACTCTGGCTTTATCAATTAAAGTCTTAGCATCAGCAATTAGCCCACTCATGGCACAACCTGCAATGTAAAAGCAACAGTGACCCAGTAAGCCAAATCCTTGTACAACTTTCACCCACTCAGGAAATAACTGAAATTTTGGAGTGAAACCATGGCAGCCAACCAGCAATCCCATAGCACTATACCCACAAGATTAAATGAGCAAGTATCTGCACTGAACACAAGTATAATTATATCACCAACAAAAACCATCCACAGTGACACAGAAGTCCAGCTATTAAGAGAGGAGACAGAGGAGGACAGGTAATCAAACATGAATTGTCATATTTACATACTCAAACATTCCTTTAGCACTCTTTGTAGCCCATGCAAGCACTAACACTCCAACAGGAAAAATAAGGGGAAAAAAATTTAAAATAACTACCTCACTATGAGCTACAGTGGAATACCCTAAAGTAAAATAAAAAATCTCACATCCTGGCCAAACACCAACTAGTTATAGTAGAGATGGCCCAGGAAGCTGAGATTATGGCTATTACTTAACATGTCATGACTCAAATCCAAATTTCCAGCCTAGGTCTCACTCCCACTGTTCAGACCTATAAAGCCAAATGTCTCCCTTAATATATCTGCATGGAGAGACCACAGATTCAACTCATTTCCCTTCTTGACTTCATCTTCTTCCCTGGCCCTCATAACCAATCAAAAATCCCAAATTCTATCGATCACTGTCTGATTAGCCTGTCTGGTATTAATCCTTACCTCGCCGATGTCCAGCCACTTCCTTGGCTAAAGCCCTCCTCATCTTTGTATTTAGATTCTGACCTGGTCTCCATGCCTTCAGTTTCAGTACTGTTCACTCTACCTTCAACACTACTGTCAGAATGGTTTTTCTAAAATCCTAATCTGATCATATCACCTCAATGCATACAATCTTTGATGTCAATGCAAAAGGATCAAGTTTAAGCTCTTTTGTATGGTAAAAAGGACTTTCACTCTTTGATCCTAGACTCATTTCTTATCACGTTATATCTCCCATTCATCCCAAATTGCCGGTGCCAGCATTTTATATTTTGCACCATCACAGGTTTGCTCTTTTCTATACCCTCTCATCACAAAGCTCTCCCCTGCTATACCCAGACACTTACTCGCTTGGTAAACACCTCCTTATCCTTTAGAATTCAGCTCTGCTCAAGCATCACCTTTATGGAATTATGTTCTGAAAGCCTCACTACCACAGGCCCCAGGAAAAACTAAGTATTTCCCCAGTTATACTCCTATTGAGCATATGCCACAGTCTTTCTTAATATCTGCTGCTGCTGCTAAGTCGCTTCAGTTGTGTCCGACTCTGTGCGACCCCAGAGACGGCAGCCCACCAAGCTCCCCTGTCCCTGGGATTCTCCAGGCAAGAACACTGGAGTGGGTTGCCATTTCCTTCTCCAATGCATGAAAGTGAAAAATGAAAGTCAAGACGCTCAGTCGTGTCCAAATCTTAGCAACCCCATGGACTGCAGCCTACCAGGCTCCTCCATCCATGGGATATTCCAGGTAAGAGTACTGGAGTGGGGTGCCATTGCCTTCTACATCACTTAATTGCATTGACTTATTTACATGTTTATCTCCGTGATTAAACTGCATGCTCCTAGAATACAAAGGACTATGTCTATGTCTCTTTTCTGTGTCCCGGGTGTTTAGCACAAAGTCTGGCACACAGTAGATTGTCAGTTTGTTGAATGAAGTGACCCTGACCTACCTCCAAAAGGTAGATGAGATGGCTTGAGATAGACACAATGTTCTAATCCTTAAAGACTAAATCTTAGTTTCTGTATCTACGAAAGAGATAGTGTCAAGCTTCCTTCATCACCATGGCATTTGGTTCTGATGTCTTCAAGCAATTAATTATTTTATCAATGTTTCATTAATTAGATGAATAGATAGGTGAAGAAAATGTGGGCAGTCAACTAAAATGCCATGCTATAAAGAAGCAGAACTACTCCTTATGTTACAGTGATGCCAGAAGCTACAGGAGGGGGATTTATCAGAGACCTAAGAGGGGAGGAAGGGAAGGCAGGGGGAGATAGAATACAATGATAAATCTGAAAATGGAGGAAGAGTAGCGATCTGAAAGTCTATTATCTTTATACTCTCTGCACCTTAGTCACTCCGAAGATCTTTAAGAATTTCTCTTTTCTCAGTGGACACCCCTAGCTGCCCACATGATAATTCTGCTCCAGGTGGCCTCCTAATGTTATACATCCATGAAGACCCAGCCATCATAGGGAACTGGCCTACGATTCAACTTTTATATGCTTCAATAACCATCACATTTGCCAAGTCTAAACTTGAGGGAGAAAGGAACTTCTGGGAGTAGGTGAATCCTACAACTGCTTCCTACTACCAATATTATGCACAATGGCCTGGAAAGCAACAGCTAACAAGGGAATCAGATGTTCACCTAATGAACCTCCCTTGGAACATCAAGGAAGACTGATGAACTCAGCAAAATCCTACAGAACAATCTTCCCCTACTTCTTACCTATGTGAGCATCAATCTCTACAATTTTCTCAATGCTGCTGGGCTCCATGAGTGGAGAGGTAATTCTCTTCTCCACAGCTAGGCATACACCCTCTGATGTCTGGATCCCGATGGCTGTGGAACCAAGCTACAGAAAAACAGGTTATGTTATCATGGAGAAGTCAAAGAATAGTCTCACCTACTCACCAGAAATCTCTCTGTATATCTTCACAGGATTGAAGCTTCAATCAGCCATATCTAGTACACAGAGAGAACAGGAGTCCCCTAATAAATAATGTACTATTCCTGTCAGTGACAAGACCATTGATTTACAGAATTCTGTGCTTGTAAAGGGGAAGTTTTATTATAAGGTATTCAAAATGTCTGGAAAACAATCAACTCTAGCGCCAATTTTTTGGAGATGGGCAGGTTCTAAAGTCCTAAACATAGTGGATGAGAAATAATACAACTGTAATGTTGCTTTTGGACTTGGTATCTTTTTATCTCTGCTACCTTGAATTATCCCAAAAGATGATATCCCTCAAATGTATGTGACCGCCAGAAAAAAAATTTTACTTAAAAAAATTTTTTTAAAAAGTAAAGAAAGAAAAAGAAACATCACCAACAACATAAAAATCTCTCTCAAGGTCACTAGCAGTCTACAATATAGCTTGATTTCATCCCTCCAGCTGCACAACACCATCCTAGTCACCCACCCTTCATCTCACATCTGCAAAATGGGGGTAATAATATCTATTCATCAAGAAGGGTAAACACACTAATACATAAAATACTTAAAATGGCAACTTGCACATAAGGAACAAGCAACAGATGTTAGCTGTTTTATGTGCCAAGATGACTTCAACAGCCTCCTACTTAGTCTCCCCATCTTTAATCTCCCTCCCAATGCATTGTTCATGGACAGCCTAACTGATACAATAATATGCTATTTTCATTATACTTCTTCTGTGAAGAACCAATGTCTCCCTATACTGCCTATACATAAAACCCAAGCAAGCTTCCAGAGTTCTCAAAACCTAACCATACTTTTCTCTTCCAACTTTATTACGCATTATCCTCTAACCAGATCCCCCTGTTGCAGCCAAATCCATTTTCTCATGCCATGTCATCCCCTGCATCTGCACCTCTGCCATGCCGTCACCCCTGGAATATACTCTTCCCTTTTCCAATCCAAATCCCACCCCATCATTCGTAACGTCTCCCAGGACTATATGTGCTCGCTTCTCTAAATAGTCATTTTTTTCACTTAGTTCTACAAAGCAATGACTGTCAGTGTGAGCATCAGGTTCCTGGAGTCTGTTATCGCAAAGTATTTGAACGAATTTCATGAATCATTGTGCACAACATGCTTTCAACACATATGCAGACTGAATGATCATAGCTCATACATATCTGTATTCCTTTTCAAATGTACAAAGTTATGACCTTATTTTTTGTTGTTGTTGAGTCACTAAGTTGTGTCCGACTTTTTGTGACCCCATGGATGCATGCCAGGCTCCATGGGGCTGTCCAGGCAAGAATACTGGAGTGGGTTGCCATTACATTATTTAGAAGTGTTACTAAATGTATATACCTGCTTTTCATTGTATATTTTATTAATCCACAGTACATGCATAACTGCAGGAAATGAACTGCCAAAGAATTTTATGTAAAAAATGAATGCTCTTACTTCTGAGTAAAGGTGTAGACTGAATATGTACATTAGCTCCACTCCTTCCCCAAGCCTGAGGATAGGAGATTAAAGGGCTTAAGCATGGGTAGGATAAACACACTAGGACAAAGAGAAAGGCAAAGCCACAGAAACAACAAAATTTTCAAAAAAGAAGGTGGAGAAGTGATAATTTACTTAGCAGACACAAGAAACCGAAATCCTCAGCTAAGTAAAGAAAGTACAAAAGCAACCTGATTTATATCACAGGACCACCCCACTACTGGTGCTCAAAAAGGGAATGATGGCAACAAGGACCTCTGGGAATAGAAGTGGAACAGCTAAAAATTACAAGATTAGTTCAGTGTGTGCTTAAGAAACAGATTTCTAGATCCCTTACCCCACACTATAAAGCTAGAGTATGCCCCCCACTCCCACTCTTGCAGACGACTCTGGAAAGCATAAAATGAGGGTGCGTCTACATTGGAGGACACCAAGCACGTTCAAAGGTAGGAGTACTACTGTCAAAACAAGGGGATTAAGTAAAAATTGACAAGCTTAATGTTACAAATCCCAGCCTTCTTCCCCTACACTGCTCTCCGAAGTGACTAGCCAAAAATACCCTTCAGGCATGATATGAGAAGAGGCAGTTTTCTCTACAGCAGGAGTTTTCAAATTTTCTGATCCAAATCTACATTAAGAAATACATTCTACATCAAGGACCATAATGTACAAATAGATACAAAGAAACAAATATAATAGAAACAAAGTTTCATGAAAATAAGAAAAGAAATCACCAACACTCTGGGCAAGGCATCCTGAAATCCATGGCTCCATTCCACTTAAAAAGAGAGATGCTCCTACAACCTGCTAAATTGACCCAATGCCCACTAATTCAAGATCTGCAGTTCAAAAAAAAGTATCTAAAGAATCTAGCTAGTTTAAGAGTAAAAAAAAAATCTAAAGAAAAAAAATTTTTTTAATCCTTGGAAGAATTAAAGGATTCTTAATTCTTTAAGAAAGCAGACATGAGAAATCCAAATCCTAAGCTAAGCAAAGAAAGTCCAGAAGCAACCTGATTTATATCATATCATTTTAAGGATAAAATGATAAAACAATGCAAGAGGGAGTTAAAGGAAGATGACAATGGAAGATCCTAAATGCACAGCCATGCCACAGGCCCAGAGAATCAGCCAGGCTGGAGCAGGTCAGAGGCTCAAAGATTTCTTAAGAATCTTTTAACGGGATACTTAATGTGCCTGGGTGTTTTGAAAGGATATACATAACTTGGAGAACCTGGGGATGAATTACTGATATTTACATACCAAATCAGGCAAATTTTTAAAGAAGAATTATTAACTCTCAGGAAAACAATATTGTGAAGAAACAGAAAAACAGCTCAGGTAGCTGGTCCATCATTTTCTGCCCACTGTCTATTACAATGCTTCCACCTTCACTTCTACACCTTCAACTAAGAATCTGCTTTGCCTTTTTCCAGACTGTCATACAACCATTTTCCCCAATATACACTTTTTAGAAAAGGTAATTTAGAGGGAAACACAACAGTTCTCTTCAAATATGTGGGCAATTGTCTTACGGAAGAGGTTTAAACATCTTGTATGGTTCAAGGGTAAAACTAGGGCCAATTGAAGAAAATTTCATGAAGCTAGACTCAATTCAATACAGGATAAATTTCTAAACCATTATGACCTATTTTCAAACAGAATGAGCTATCTAGTGAGAAAATATTCTGTCACTAGAACTACAAAAACAACCTGTTTGGGGATGTAAAGGTGATTGAAACAGTGAAGAGCTGGACTAGATCAGTAATTCTCAACCCTTGCTAGACACTAGAATCACCAAGGGAGTCCTTAAAATATTGATGCCTGGACCTCATTCTCCTCGACCTAACTTAGATTTAAATCAGAATTCAGACTATCCACAATCCAACAAAGAGAAGATCCCACATAACTAAATTTCAGTATACAGTTTACTTTCTAACTTTTTGAAAACTGGTTTGAACTATTCAATTTTGTTGTTAGATTACAGAACACATCTCTTATTCAGTCCCAAAAATATCTAGTACAAATTGACAAATTTACCAACAAGAATACAGGCGATCAGTTAAATAATTTGTTCAAGATGACAAAATACCTCGCAGGTGCTAACTCAGGAATTCTATACCCCTCTCTTTATAGTTAAGAACATTACAAACACAAACATGTCCTTCCAACCCTACTAAGAAAAAGCTACTTACATAACTGTGAAGAAGTAATTTGTTTAAAAAGCTTTCAAATAGCTGGGACTCAATCTGTTATAAAAAAGTTTAATTGTGCCCAACACTGTAAATCAACTATACTTCAATTAAAATATTTTTATAGTTAACTGTGATTGATTAAAGGGAGATAAAGAACATTTTCTAAAGAAATTATTTAAATACATTTACTCCAAATGCTCTGCCAGCAAAGCACTAAACATGTAATTTCAAAAACTATCCCACTTGATACTACTTGATACTATACCTTGATAGCCTCAATGGCATATTCGACTTGAAATAATCTTCCTTCAGGAGAAAAAGTATTCACACCCCTATAATTTAAAGAAAAAAAAGGTATTAAAATTTTCAGAGAAAAGAAAAAAAAAAACCACACAAAAAAAACCCACACAGAGACATTAAACTCAAGTTCCCTGACATCTAGCTCAGATGTGCATATTGTCATTATTCTCTTTTAACCACAACAATCTTCTATTTTTTGGGTACATTAACAGTTTTTCAAGAGAATGGAACCTATGTACAGAACACTTCTGTCCCACTATCAGAGTATCTTCAAACTGACCAAATTAGAGTAGGCGACTTTCTGCCTCAAGCCTGAATCAATTTGGAATCCCTTTGGTAAATTCATGCCCCCAAACTATCAGGTAATTCTTAAGAAAATGTGCATTTATCCTTATCCTCTTTCCATTATGTGCATTTGACATTTCTTTTTAGTAGAAATCAGCCACAGGGACATTTCTCTGTTTATTCGTATGAATTAGTATTGTTATCGGAACAACAGACAGATCTGTGTGGTTCCTAAAACCTAACCTGATTAATTCACTCAGTATATTATCTAATTATATGCCAGAATGCTCTTCTCCCTTAAACAATTCCCAACCTTTCCTTGCTCCGGTCTGTTAGAAATTCCTTTGGAGAAGAGGCAGCACAGTATTAGCTATACAAGCTTTCAGCACGTGATGGACACTAAGAATATTTGAACAAGTAAAAGCAAATGGTTGTGTTCCTTGGTTTATGGAATCTGGAGTTTATAACATGCAACTATCATGATAAAGAGCAGTGTTTTCAAATTTATCAAAAACTTTCTTCCCCTAAAAGAAATGTGTGTGTGTGTAACTCCCAAACATAAAACAGATAATAAAGGCTGATGTTTACTGCATGTCTACTATATGCCTAGCACTGTTATAATCCTAGAAATGACAGCACACTTAATCCTCAATCCCATGAAGTAAACTAAAGCAGATACTATTTTAGAGAAGAGGAAATTGAGACACAAAGAGGTGGAGTAATTTGCCCAAAGTCACTCAGCATATAAGAATCAGAGCTGGAATGAGAATTTAGGCAATCCGACTACAGAGACGAAGCTTCTAACTATCAGGACTCAAAGGAGAATCTCACCATTCCAGCCTCTCATTTTCCCCAGAGGTGCTTTCCTTAAGGTCATTTAAAAGGAAATTTATGACTCTAAAGAACAGTTTTTTAAAAATCACTGAGAAGGAAGTCAGGGCAGAAGATCTGGGATTAAATTCTAGTTGTGTCACCTACTAACTTTCCTTCTCTCAAATGCAAAAAAAAAAACCACCCCACCTATCCTGCTTCTGTCACAATACAATTGGTATTGAATGGCACAGATTATGAAAGTGAAAGTTTAGTCGCTCAGTCGTGTCCAACTCTTTGCGACCCCATGGACTGTAGCCTACCAGGTTCCTCCGTCCACGGGATTTTCCAGGCAAGAGTACTGGAGTGGGGTGCCATTTCCTTCTCCAGAGGATCTTCCTAACCCAGGGATCGAATCTGGATTTCCCACATGGTAGGCAGACGCTTTACGGTCTGAGCCACCAAATTACTCTGTGAATATGAATACAGTATTTTCGCTCTAATTCAGGAACTTCATCCTAGTGAAGTATTCCCATATCTTCTCTAATATGGGCTCTGCTCTTGGCCCTCTTTTCAAACCTTCCCTGGGTTATTTCATCTATACTAAGCACTAACTACTTCCAAATCTCTATTGCCAGTTTGACCTCTTTCCTCGTTAATCTGAATGTCTTCTGAGTGTTTCCACATGGATATCCCATTAATACCAAACACTTAACACTTTCCAATCTGATAAATCTTAAATCCAGTCATCCTTTCGAAATTGACTCCACCTGCTGCCATTCCTACTTCATTGTTTACTTTGAAACACCTCCCTGCTCCCAGTTTCCCAAGAGAGAAAGTTCTGAATGACCTGACTCAGTGCTTCCCTTCTCCCGTATTAGTGCACAAGTGCCCAGTCTCTTCAGTCGTGCTGGACTCTGCAACCCCACCAACTGGAGTCCAGCAGGCTCCTCTCTGTGGGATTTTCCAGGCAAGAATACTGGAGTGGGTTGCCATTTCCTCCTCCAGGGGATCTTCCCAACCAAAGGATAAACCTCCAGCTCCTGCATGGGCAGGCAGATTCTTTACCTCTGAGCCACCTGGAAAGACCTTTCCCATATTAACCATATGCCAAGTCATATTAATTTAAATCAGTTCCTCCCCCACAGTAACTCAATTCTCCCTTCCATTCTCAATGCCCTCATTACCTTTCACCTAACTATAACAGCCATCTAACCGGTATTGACTCTTTCCTCTAATTCAGTCAATTAGTTTCTATAAATACAATTATGACTATGTAACTTAAAATGACAATTAATGGCACAAAATAAGACCCAAACCCTTCAACTTCAAATTAAAAGCCACCCAATACCTAGCACCAGTGTTTTTCTCTGAACTCCCCCTATTCCCATATGCGCATTGTATGTGCCAGAAGCCTAGAATTTTCTCAAACATGAACTGTGTTTTCTCATGGCCCCTCCCCTGTTCATCTTATATTCTCTGCCTCAAAACTATTGACTCTTACTGTGCATATTTATTAAATTCTTACTCCTGAACTCATTTTAAATATCAACTCCTTCTAAAGTTTTCCATAATCCCCTTATAATATCAAATGCAACCTCTGTCATTAAAACTCCCATAGTGTTGATTTCAGCTTCTCTAATGACATGAACACATTTCTGACTTATACTGTAGTTACTTTTGTAAACAGCGGTTTTTTTTTTTTTTTTTTTTTGGCCATACCTCATAGCTTATAGGATCTGTTCCCCAACGAGGGATCCTCAGCAGTGAAAGCCCAGAATTCTAACCACTGGACCACCAGAGAATTTTCCTGTTAAGTAGTTTTTAAAGGACAGTCTCCCATATGAGAACAGGGATCTTGATTTTTGTTCACTGCTGTATGATCAGCAACTTAAACAGTGCCTTGTACACAGCAAGCATTTAAGTATATTAGCCAAGCAGACTATATTTTAGGCATTCTTATGAAGATACAATGAAGGAGGAAATGGCAACCCACTCCAGTATCCTTGTCTGGAGAATCCCCTGGACAGAAGAGCCTGGTGGGCTACAGTCCACGCAGTCGCAAAGAGTCAGACACGAGTAAAGCAACTCAACACAAACGCAGGAAGATACAAAAATGAGTAACACGAAGCAGTTAATAAAGCTGTTAAGTAAATGATCACAAAAACCTTAATAAAGGTTTTCTGATAAGGACAATTTCCATCATACACACCCTTACTCAAAACTGTATCACACAAAGACGATTCTCTTCAATGTTTTAGAAAATACCGACCAACAAAGTCATTTTATACGACAGTAGGAAAAAAGTCAGTTTTAAAGCCTCACATACATCTTCTGAGTCAGTAAAAATTTTTTTTAGAAGTAGCAGTTCTAAGTGATAAGACTTTCAACAAGATCAACATATACTTGAGAAGAAATGCAGCTTCTCAAAGCCATCTAATAAAGAGAAAACACCTGCCTTTCCTGGCCTCAAAATTTTTAAGCAACTTAATAGCTAGCTATGTGAATCATAACTGATCAAAACAGAAACTGAAAGTAAAAATGTCTACAGCATAAGTAGAACAACTTAATATTAACATCCCCAAGCTCTCAAAGTTTTTTTCTTTTAAATAGATACAACAATCTCACAGCTCTGATTTCAAAAACAGGTTTGGTTTTCGACACACTTAAAGCAACTTCCCTTAAACTTTTTAAAAACTCAAAAAGGCTATTTGAATCAGCATGATGACAAAACTCTTGAGAATCACTCTAAATTTCAGTTCCCACAAAATCTGACTCCAGACACTGTGTCTTGGCAAAGCTGAGACTTCCTTCGCTCCTCTGCAGAAACTAAACATCCCAGGACACCCTACTACAACTCAATCAAAGGAATAGCAGCTTTATTCCCACAACTAAGAAACGGAAAAGGAGGCTGTCCTCCTAGAAAGAAAAGGGAGCTGAAATCATCAAACCCAATAAGTGATCCCTAATTGCTTTTTCTTCCAGGTAGCGCGTTTACATCTTTTAAAAGGCAGTCACACTCAGCACAAAAAGAAGGGGAGAGAGGGTGACTCCTGGCCTTCCCCGGGTTAAAGGTCAGAGTTCCGGCCCCATCAGCCTTCTTTTCCGAGGCACAAAGCGGAGCTTCACGCTTCCGCACCGACTTGGGACCCAGCAGTGACTCAGCGGTAGGACAACTGAGGCCGATGGGCGCAAATCTAGCCTTGGAGAACACAGCGGACGCCTGGGGAAGGGAGGAAACCCCCTGGCTGGGCCAGAATTCGGGTTTGTGGGGTGCCCCGATGACACGGCAGAACCCAGGCCCAGACCGGGCCCCGCGTCCGCCCACCCGTTACCTGACCCCCTCTCCCCTCCCCCCCAGCCATACAGACCTGTCGTACTCAGACCGGGTGAGAAACATGGTAAGGGCAGGAGAAAGCGGCAGTGGCTACTCCGGGATTCTTAGAGCCAACACGAGTCCACCTGCAACCAACTCACCCACACCGCCACACTGCCAGGGCCACTCTCCCAGCTGCGCGTGCGCTCGCCACCCTTTCAGCCCGCCCTCCCGTACCTGTCTCTTATTGGTTGACCGGAGTTCCCGCCGAGGTGATTGGGCCAACGAGCTAACCCGCCGGGCCTCCGGTGGCCCAGGGTGGGCGGGACAAAGGTCGTTCTTCCGTTTTAAATCGCTAGTGGTTGCCAGGGGCGCTCGGAACTGAAGGCGTGTGGTCAACCTGTCCCAAGATTGTCGACTGGGTAATTTTATGGCGAGCCAGACTGTCTGAACCCTGGTTTGATGGGTCCCTATCAGAGAGCGTTTGTCCCAGGCTCTCCTCGCTGTCCACCCGCCCGGCTGTTAGCTGTATTCCCCGCTCTTCCGGCTCTGGCGCAGACTTCCCTCCAGGTGCTGTGACTGCCTGCAGGACTGAACTTGGGAAATGGCTTGCGTCTGCACCGGTGCTGTGAGCGAGTCCATTCACTTCAGCTCACCCTTCCCATGGCTCGTTTGTTGAGGAAAGTTGGTGAGTTTTAGTTGGTAGGAAGGTCTTGAAGTTTCCCCATGGCCAGGGTAATTTTACAGGAAGTCTCCTACATAGGAAATTTCAAAGTTGAAAGTTGCAAACTTTCAAAGGTGGAAAGTGCCTTCGCCTGTCCAGTTACCTAAGATAGTTCACATGTCTGGCATACATTGTCACATGTGTGCGTCCTTTACAAGTGGTTTTGCTTTTGTGTTCTTTACAGTAGTATATAGAGTACAGTAGTATAGTATCTTTATTTCAAAGCCAAGATATCCTGAAGTGAGCTAAAGCAGTGGTGATGTAGCTGGTACTACTGCACTTTCCAAGGTACTGTACCATAAGATTAAAAGTGTTTTCTTTGTTTTTTTGTGTGTTTTTTTTTAATATATTAGTGTGAAAAGTATTTAGAAACCTATTACAGTACATTACTATATAGCCGATTGTGTTAGTTGGATGCTTAGGCTAACTTTGTTGGACTTACTAACACGCTCTTGGAAGGGAACTCATTCATGTGTAGGGGACTTCCATTCTTGCCCCCCAGCCACTAGTACTACAGGCTTTCAACCTAGTGACCCAGAGCTCTGGATCTGGGGTTCAAATTGTTCACTGCTTTTTCTATTATCCATGAATTAAGTGGCAGCAATGTCTTGTTTGTTTTTCTAACTTACCTTCCCTAAGGGTAGGAGAGCACACTCACAGCTTCATAGAAAGCTGTAAATGATACGTTCAAGAAAGATAGCCAGTTAGGAAGTCATTTAGTGCGTGGTGTATGACTGAAAGAGAAACGCCAGCGTTCCATTTTTGGTTAATAATATACCACT